>NC_140341.1:8483677-9203677 GCF_963514085.1 Chelon labrosus
TTTTTTACAACCTGGACCTTATTTCTGGCATAAAATACGATGGTTCACTCACTCATATAACTTTGGTGTTATCTGGAGTCGTTCGTCAGATATTTAGATCCGCGTATATCCATATAGTGAGAGTGAATGGGGCACCGAAACGCAACCTCTAAATAACACATTATCTGCCGCGAAAGTCGTTCATTTCACCAATATTTTGTTACGCTACGCTAGTGCTATTCCTCGTAGTAGTTCCTCTTTAAAGCTATGAACAAAAGGGAGAAAAAGAGGAAGAGGTAACTTGTGTCTTTGCTGTCCTGTTTCTATTTGATTCCATTTTCTCTTAACAGTAAAAGCCTTTAGCATTAGCCTAGCTTTTAACTGCCTACTAGCCTCTTAGAAAACAGGGGACAGTTGTTGAGGTGAGACCAAGTCAAAGGTTGAGCCCAAAGGTATACTTTTGGGATCCTTTCATCCAAATGTCACAAGACTAGAACCTACAGGCTCCCATAAAGCCTTGACATGGCTTACACTAACATCAAGGCTCTGCAGGCTGTTATTAAAAATCTGACACATCAAGATTGGCTTTCTTGTCGTGGGTAAAATTTACTTAACCTGTGAAATGAGTTTGGTAATACAGTTGGAGGTTTGTTAAATCGAAAAAACCTTTCTTAATTAGAGTTTGAATTTAGAAATAAGGACGACACTGACCTTTATCAGGCGGGGGACATCTAGAGAAAACTGGGGAAGTATTTAACTATAAGGGAGGATATGTAGGCCGCTGTTGTATTAAATTATGATCAGTCAAATTAAACCAATATTTTGGAAGTTCAGCATATCTAGAATTACAGGCTTATGCATGACACTGCCAAGTTGTTATATCGCTGTCCAAACTGAAATACTTTTAACGGAGGTAATTTTTTTAAATAACACTATGACATTCCATTAAAGCTGAGTTTTGAATATTGGGATATAAAATGACATCACTTCAAATCTTTATCTAATTAGAAATAGGTTTGAATTGTTGAGTTATGGCCAAAAAATATGTTTCATGAGGTTATAGTGTCCTTGACATTTGACAGCCAAATCCTAAACAGTTAATTGTTCAGTTCAAGTGACCTTTTGTGCCAAATTTTAAAAGGCTTCCCTCAATGCATTTCTGATATATCGCACTGACAAGAATGGGATGGGTGCAAGGCAACAGTGACCTTTAACAACCTAAATCTAATCAGTTCATCCAAAGTCAAAGTTGGTGCCAAATTTCATAAAATTCCCTCCAGGTGTTCCTGAGATATTACAAGAATGTTCACAAGAATGAAACCGACATGAACAACCTTCAAGACAAGACGCCTTTCCACGTTGCTAGAGACGACACACGAAAACAGAAGCCTGCTCTTTTAGGAAGTCAAAGTTAAAAGATTAGGACAGGTAGACAAAAGTAGTTTGACCATTGTGAGATTATGGTTTTGATTTAATAATAAAATTAAAACTTCAAATAGATCTTGGGGCGTGCAGGTTAATGTAAGAGGAAACGTCTGTTATACAACACTGACGTTGATATCTGAAGGCGCTTATATGGTGCTTATACGCAAGGACCTACGCACGTAGCCTATGCAGGTGCTAGTCAGTCGGCGCTGTGTCCTTTTTCCCTGTCGGGTTAATTTTTGTTTCTATTTCCTGCTTCACTTTCCACTTCTTGCCGCACTTGCAACAATGGCAATGTGGAAATTTCGCCGAACACGAGTCATACAAACGCCCACATCTCCAAACCTCCTCAGTTAACCTTATAGATTCTTTATTGATCCAAAACAATCAATCTGAAAATTGCGGAGATGAAGAAGCAGCCGGAAATACTAAAGCGGAAACACGCTAAAACCAAGCGGACCAATCACAGCTTTTGCGCTCTGCGTCGCGTAGTTACATACATCAGCTACGGCATTAGGCTCTGCGTAGGTGTCTGTGCTTTCACCGTAGCCTCTGCGTCAATTTAACGCAGAAGTCTAAACTACCTAGAAGTGTAAATCATTATATTACATTATCACCTGGACTTATCCCTTAGAAATCTGCTTAGGATGAATTTCAGACACATTTTTACAGCTGAAAATTGAACTAATCAGTGTTGCCTGGTAGATAATTTATATAACGAATGAATGATGTTCTCTCCAGGTACTCCGGCTTCCTCCCACCGTCCAAAGACATGCTCGTTAGGTTAATTGGTGGTTCAAAATTGGCCGTAGGCGTGCGTGTGAATGGTTGTCTGTCTCTCTGTGTTAGCCCTGAGATAGTCTGGTGACCTGTCAAGGGTGTACCCCAGCTCTCGTCCAATGACAGCTGGGACAGGCTTCCACGACCCCCTCCCCAGAGGACAGGCAGTTAGAGAAAAAGAATGAACGAATGAACTGATCTCTCTCTGTAATCTCTATAAGACCAATAAAGGCTCCATACTGTGTTTACTATGCAGGCCATGTTAGTACTATAGAGCACTTTGGAGATTTAGGCCATCTTCTCTCCTTTATAAGCAATGGCAGTTTCCGGAGTTTTGAGTTTGATCAAAGCAACGATACAGTCATTAGGCAATTCTGTTTCTTGCTTAAATATGGATTTCCTTTCAAAGAGCTCCTTTGGTCAGTTATTTCTGTTATTACTGAAATAATTGGCCCCAAAATGGGAACATTCCTGTTTTATGTGGTCTGAACAGCTGTTATGTAACACGCACAAGGTCAGCGGCCTCAGATAAAAAGCCCTCACATGTACCAAGCGTGTTTAGTGTACGTGTAGAAGTGGACTCGTGTAGAAGTACACCTCTTATGAATGTATTCTGTGGACAGGCGCATTAATAAAGGCTATGAAAATACATAAACACTGAAGGAAACAACCGTGAAGGGAGAGAACACATCCAGAGTGTAAAACGATTATATCGCTTCTTCTTTCTAACCTAAATTAAGACGAACTTTCTGTTTTACTTACATTTGCCCCATATCACTATAATATAAGCTATCCACTCCACTAATGGTTTTCTTACTGCAGCCTCATGAGACACCCGGAAAGAGACCGAGAAAGAAAATTGATTTATCCGCTCTCTGAAAGCCAAAATTATTTTTAAAAATCCCCAACTCCGTGGAGCGAAAGTGATACGTGACTCATTCTGTGGAAACACAATTTCCTCTATGCAGTGATATTTTATGATATACTACCTCATTGTGGAGCCCAACAGGAATCATTAGCCAGATTACCACTCAGAAATATTCAATGGAATTGCATTTTTTAAAAGGCACATTATAATTGAAGTGACCTTTTCTGAGCTCTTGCACTTTGTAAAAGAGAACTAAGTAAAACCGAGAATGGAGTAGAGAATAATGGGACTTTTTTTCTTCTTCAGTGTTTTCCAGTGGTGGCCCGTCAAAGTGCTGTCTGATAAGGGAGGAAACCTGGCAGCGAGGACGCTAAGAGAAGTAAAGGGACCACACTTAATATTGAGCTGTCTTCCAGAATCCTGATCTTGCAGCCAAAAGCTTTCCGACTGTGCCCTCTGTCCAGTTACAAGTCTCTACACTGAAAAAAGAAATGGGATGTTGGCTTCGGTGAATTCAAATAAATACTGCAGAACACCTTTGGAGGTCACAGAAGTAGCTACGACAGCATGCTGTACTGATGTCCATTCTGTTGCTCAAGCATGGTAGATACTATCAATTGAGAGAGATTCATGATCTACAAGAGATGCTGACTTTTTATAAAGATTCAACCTTTCCTTTAGCAGCACCATATCATTTTTTTTGTGTGTGTGTGGATCGTCAACACTTTGGCATTCCTTTAAAAATGTTGGGTTTGGTTTTATGACCAACAACACTACTATTAACTAATTAACAAATATTAGCATGCCCAAGAAACCTAAGCCAAGGCACTGGCTTAAATCATAGGAGTTTACACATTATGGCCACCTTCCTAATATTGTGTAGGTCTCCCAAACAGTTGTGACTCATCTGAGAATGGACATGGGCCTTCTGAGGGTGTCCTGTGGTGTCTGGCAACAGAAAGTTGTTAGTGGGGGGGGCTTTGAAGGGAGGGGCCTCTGTGGATCATCCCACAGATACTTGATCAGTTTGGGATCTAGTGAATTTGGAGGCCAGGTCAACACCTTGTTTTTTTGAGTTGTTCCTAAAGTGTTTTTGTGGCTGCATCCTGCTGGGGATGGCTGCTGCCATCAAGGAGTGTCATTGCTATGGGGTGGGGGTGCCTGGTCTGGTCTAGGTGGGTGCTACATGTCTAAGTAACATCCACATGAATGAATGAATGCCAGGTCCTAAAGTTTCCCAGCACAACACTGTATTATCATAATATGGTCAATGTTATTTACTTCTCCTGTCAGTGGTCATAATGTTATGCCTGATCAGTGTATGTTAGACCTGTCATCGCAAGCGGTTAGCAATTTTTTTTGATCAGTTTCAATCAATGTCAACTGATCTGCCTAAACTTTTTTTTTTCCAGTTCAAGTATTTTTTGTGTGTAAAATGTCAAATTATGGTAAAACTATTTATTGTGAATGGGGTAACACGTTCAAATTCTGTATTTTATCTAGCTTTAATTGTACAAAACCCATATATAGACAGTTTAGTATCAAATAAACAACAAAAAAAAAAGAAAAACTGAAACCAAAAGTGAATGTATTTGGTTGAAATTTCACTGAAAACTATTTGTACCAGTCTCAGAAACGCTTCTGGTAAACGTCCTTGGCATGAGTAATTTCCTAATGAACTAATCATGTCATACATAACAAATTATGGCAATCTCATCAGATGAGAGATCCTGGTCCCAAAATGGCTGTGGCAGTCAGTTAGGAAAGTTTGCCTAATAAATAAAGTTATGGAGAAAATGCTAGGCTTATGACTGCTGGTCATAAGGGGTCACGCGTCTCTCTCCGCGCCCTTTCCAAAACCTTCCAAAGGATCACTATCAAACATTTCCCACGGGGCCATCTGTTTCCACGCTGCTTACAGAGGAGCCTTACCATCGCCGGAGAGGCTGCTGTGTCAGTGGGATGCTTCGTAGCGCCGATCCTAGCAGCATGAATAACGCAGAGAGGAGGAGGGATGCCCGCAAGCCTGCAACACACAAGACACGGTCACAGAAGTGGAGAAAGAACAAGTGAAAAGCTGGCAAACAGATAACGGCACAGATGGCGCGAAGATGGCACCGTGTCACCTTCCCACATTTACAATCAAAGAACCTTTTATTGTTGCTGCTTTCATTCTCAATTAATCTGCTGCTTTGAAGGTAAAAAATCCATTGCAATTTCCCAGAGCTTCAGGAGAAGTATTTAAATTACTATATATAAATAGATAATCAGTCTGTAACGATTATAGTAGAAAATAAGCAAACCATCACATTTCACAATTTGGTATTTTGCACTATAAATCATTTAAATAATTCGTTTATTATTAGTCTGTAATTCTCTGCCTACTGACTAACCATTTTAGCACTATTTCACTAATGCAGCCTGCAGTCCTGTAATAAATCTTTCATGTTGATTTTTTTTGTAGATGCACAGTAGCCAGAGGTTAAATATTGTATTTTACAGAGTGGTGCTTTGTGTGTTTTACCCACCACAACGTGTCACTGATTGGTACAGTACACTAAATGTGCTTTAATGGCTCCACAGACTGCAGCTCCTAAACGCCGTCGCATCAACACAAACGGCTTCTACGCAAACCGAACATCATAACTTTGACGAATGGTTTCCTGCAAGGCTGTTTCGTTAGATTGCGTTAGTTTAAAGCTTGGTGTCCCTTACAAAAAACTAAAAA
Source organism: Chelon labrosus (assembly GCF_963514085.1). Classification (NCBI taxonomy): domain Eukaryota; kingdom Metazoa; phylum Chordata; class Actinopteri; order Mugiliformes; family Mugilidae; genus Chelon; species Chelon labrosus. The sequence continues at coordinate 8,489,458 of NC_140341.1, forward strand.
CTGGGAATACCGTGCATTCAGAAAGTCAACGGGAAGCCTAAAGTATGCTGCTTCATATGTCATGTCCTGTGTGACAGCAATAGTACGGACAAAGTGTTTGTCTGTCAACTTGGGAGCCTCTCTTCTCAAGTTTCACCCACATGACACCCATTTAGGGAAACAGGAAATTCTCTCCACTTCCCTGTTCTTTTGTGCCCATGAGAAGTTTTCGTTTTCTAGAGATTTGACGTTGCGAAATTACAATAACTACCATGGAGAGCAACATCAGTATATTAACATCAGTCATAATAGTGTACTTTACCCACATCTTATGGGAGATACAGGTCATCAAATACTGACACATGTCGCTGCTGGCAACAAGTACCGACGGGGACTTTATCGCTGGTGTCCTCGGTGAATGTTAGCCGTCACATAACAGCTTACAGCTTTGTAAATCATGCTAATTTGAATAGGAGATAAAGCTATAATCGCCAACATTTATGGATAGCAACACGATTATGAACAGCAGAGAACCGTTTGTGCTGCTCTGGTGAGTTCACAGATGCCTTTGTGCGTTTGGCCGGCAAAGTATTAAACCTGTGGTGATTAATCAAATCACTAGAGAGCAGATCGACAAAAAAAATATCTGAACAATAATTGTGATATTTGATGAACAGCTTCAGTCAAAAGTCAATTATTAAAATAATAATGAGCTGCAGCAAACATCCAAGCGAAGACATCTGCCTGATCCGTGGGGAGTTGCGACATGAATTCGTCGTTGTTTTCTTACAGCTGAAGACAAAACCATTAGTCACAACAACGAGCTGCAGATTAATCAGAAATAAAAAAAATAACCATTAGATGCTGTCATGATTAGAATCAAGGGCTGTCTAAATGCTCTCCAACATCTTCCGCAGCGGCAAAGGCGTAAAAAGAAGCACACTTCCACCCGCCAGTTGGATCAGCAGGTACACCTGAGGGGGAAGCAAACGAGTTGCGCCTGGCCCTCCCTGTTTCACCGGCGCTTAGGTACGCTTCAGCGAAGCACAAATACACCCAAACTCTTCCAGCAGTGGAGACCTCGCTGTGCTGTTTTCATGCGGCAATGAATACGTGTATGACTGCGCAAAAGGGGTGTTGATCAGACCTGAAATAACTGGACAATTAATCTGGAAGCAGGCGACAGTTTTGGTAATTAATCATGCGTCATTAATTGGTTTCTGCATCTACAATCAGAGTATTTAATTCGTTATGTAAATACCTTTGAATTTTTGGTTGTTAGCTGGACAAGACAAGAAGATGTCAGAAGATGTAATAAAAGTCTTTAAATATATATATTTTTTTAAACTACAAAGAGCATTAAATAGTAAATTTGCAACCCGAGCCTGTAAAGCGGTGAGAGTTGTTTTAACGACGCCACCAGTGTATTAAATTAAGCCCTAAGCAGTGGCGTCATATCATAGTAGTTTTTCTGCAGAGATAGTATCACTGAACTTTGTATAGTGGATGTGGGAGCAGAGTTTCCACAGTTCTGCATTTATATCAGGTGACTAAAAGTAACCTATATTTTAGAAAAAACCCTGGAGACAAGCTGCTGTAAGAAGGACTTACAAGATTTACAACCGCGCACTTAAATGGGCGGATAAGCTCCGTGACACATTCTACAGCATCAGCATGTAGTGTACTTTATGTATGTCACTCACTGAGCGCATTATGTAATCTTGCTACTTTGTGACAGCATGCTGTATAACTTGACTTTAACAGAATACTGGAAGGCAGCTACTGCGCTGTTCATCATCGACAGGTTTCTGTTTCTGGGGAGGAGGAGCTCCCAGGTGGAAACTATGCATCTTCCCCTAAAGACAAGTTGGAGCAGTGCCATTGTGTGAATGCGTGCATACGTCTTTGTTTGTGTGCTATACTTAGAGACAGCCTGTTGCAACGTCTTGCTGTCACACAAGTTTTTAAGCAAGGTCGAACCTAAGCTTAACACAGTTTGCGTATGCTCAACGTGTTGCCCTAGCTTGACAGGACACAAACTTAGCAGGGTTTAAAGTCGAGCGTTCATTTGAAAGGTTTGCTTTATTTGACGTCGCACATTCTCTGCCACTCATGATGCGGTGCCCCATGACTAACGTGGGCAGAGAAAACACCCGGAGCGCCTAACTGCTGCTGATGATGATTCAATGTCACGAGATGAGTTATGTAATAGTTTGGCAAGATTTTACACGCGCTCTTTAATTCATCCGCTGCGGCTGGTTTCTATGATGATGCTGCTGTTTGTGTCAAGTAGTTTGTGTTCAGTCAGGTGACACACAGAGGAACTGGTTAGGCGAAGTGTACTCGACTCAGCAGACGAGAGGTCAGCCCTCCTCGCCTCAAAAGCGTTTTAAAGTGCTCCGTTGACTTTCGAATCCAGAGTTTTGAAAGTCGTTCAAAACTTGCGTACTCTGTGTCAGCACTTTTTATAACCCCAAGTCCGCTTTCACAAACTATTACTGACCGAGGTGGTGACAGTTTAAGAAGAATGTAAGATAATAAATAAGACTGTCCTGTACTGATCCCACGGTGGGGGAGAAATTGACTACAGGAGCAGAGGGAAAGAGGACAATGAATAAATACAAAAGTAATAAATAAGTAATAATAGTAGTAAATGAGCCAAAAATATAAAAAATTATTTCAAAGTGCTCAACTTTGGCTTGGTTCACGCATAAAAAGAACTGTTAAATGTTCTAATTCAGGGGTCTTCAACGTTTTCCTGGCCAAGGACCCCCAAACTTCTGGAGAGAAGGAGCGGAGACCCCCTACTTATGTATATGTGTATTTAAAGACATTTAAATTTGTGGAAAAAATTGCAGGAGGGAATATAAAAAAAATGTCAAATCAACCAAAACTTTCGCGACCCCCCCCTGCAGGACCTCCGCGGACTCCCTAGGGGTTGCGTACCCCCTGTTGAAGACCTCCGTTCTAATTTATCATTTACATGAGTTATCATGATGTTTCTTAACTATGAGAATATATTATTGTTGTCTATTTCATACCTTTACAGGGGAAGATCTTTGGCTTATAAGAAACGTTTTATAGGCCTTAGTTGTATAACTGTCAAGTATACAAACACACACATCAATGTTTAACATTCACTCAGCCTTAAATGTCATAAGCACACTAATACACTAACTAGCCAAAACATTAGGCACACTAGTGAAAACTAAGGCGCTCTACACAAAACCCCCCTTCAAAAGACGGTAATTCAACTCTAAGATTATTTCGGAGGATGTTAAACTTGAATTAAACAAACAAAAAAAAGTGTTTTTAATATTTAGTCCAGACTTCTGACTAAAAATAAAGTTGTAAAAATATTAAAAATGTGTACAACACAAAGTACAACACAATACAATTTAGTAGTACTATAAATGACAGGCTCCAGAATCAAAACACAATTCTATTGTTGTTTTTAACAATCGCTGAATACCGCAACCATAATGAAACTAAAACTTAGAGCAGGACGGTTACATTAGAGCAGGGGTGCCAGAATCATTTTAGTTCAGGGGCCACATACAGCCCAGTTTGATGTCGTTTGATGTCGCCAGACAAATGACAATTTACATTTAGTGACTGGACATTTCCTAAGAAAAAGAAATGCAGTTTCTGTTTAGTTCTAGGTCTCAGTTGTTGTTTTACATCCACAACTCTTACTAAATCTATGTGAACCCAAGGAATAGCAGTTACTTTTATTGGGAAAAATTGCATTTAATGTCTTCAGTGTCATTTTTGTAATTCGCAAATTCATCCCGCGGGCCGGATTAGACCCTCTGGCGGGCCGGTTTAGGCCCCCGGGCCGCATGTTTGACAGAGTGTACCTAATATATTGGCAATGAGTGTACATCAGTCTTTTTTCTTGTGAGGATTCAGCTTCCTTCTTTTAATGTTGGTCTTGGGTGAGTGACCCCATTAATTTGTGATGTTTTTATTGTTTTTTTTTTGTGAATTTAACTATAATCTGATCTCAATCAGCTGCCACATGTGTTTTAAGGTGACCCTCAACATCATGTGGGGAGGGGTAAACGTATTTTGCAACAGGAAAAATTCCTCTAATTTCTAATCAAGCCACAGACTTTGTAACACAGGACATTACTGGCTAATCTTACTGTTTGCAGATACCACTATCCAGTCAAGCTAACTGCTAAACTTTACAGAGCTATCAAGAGGGCAATAGGTTACTGTAGAGTGGTCAAACGACAGAATATCAAAACAGGACACCGTGTACCAGATCAGAACAACTCACCTTTTTTGTCCATTAACCACATAAACAACAGACAGGGCACGAAACCCACCGGGCCCCACAGCACCAGCATCGCGATGTCGGACTTGGTGAAGCCGTAAGCCCGGACCGCCGAGTTCTGGATGGGGCCCCAGAAGTTCCACACCATCCCCTGCATTAGCGCCAGCAGGGAGAACAGGGTCAGAACCACCCATCTCCTCCCGTACACTCTGCTGTTTACAGGCGGACTGTTGGTTTGCGGGTGAGAGGGGACAAGAAGCGGCTCCCGTTCGTCTTCGGTGCTCGAACCGGCACCCATGGCGGCTGTCCGTTTAGTCCCGTCGTTAACGGCTGTGTGTGTGTGTGTGTGTGTGTGGCAGCGGAAAAAATCGACGCGACGCCCGGCTCCTGTCGACCTCTCACAAAACAATAACAGCCGATAGCGTCTTGTTTCTGTTACTCAACTTTACTGCGCATGTGCGAGCGGAAGTAGTTCAGGGTGTGGGGAAACCGCGCGTCCGTGGGTTGCCATTTTGGCTCGCCCGGTGCATCAGCTCCATCAGCTCGAGCGGGGTAGCTGCGGCGAGGGGCAGAGCCAAAATGGCGCAGATTCACAGCGAGGCGTTCCTGACGCCAATTGAAGACGTACGGCGTCATGTGAGGTTTGTTTACTTCCGCCACGGACCTCGTCTACACGTGTAGTGAACGGTGAGTCCTCTTGTTTTTCCACATGTCCCCCCCCTCCCACACTTTTCCGTGAAGTTAGCTTGGAGTTAGCTTTCCTGGGATGGTTTGACAGCGGAGTGGAAGCTAAGAAATAGTTCACAAGAGCCTCGGTGACAGCGTTGCGTCATTGTTTGCTGAATTAAACACTGACCTGAGAGGAGATGATTTTGAGTCTTTTTCTGAGTTGTTTTGTAGACATGAATTACACTTTACCATCACAAACATATTATGATTTAAGTTTATTTGGCTCAATCTATTAGGAAATAGAAAGATATTCCTATCAGCAAATACAATCCGGGAATTTGATCGATGTGGGACCTTTAGTGATACCCCTGCCTAAGGCTTGGGTGCTGGGTTAGATAATGCTTATTTCATTGCAGAGACAGCTGATCAGGTTATGTATATCAGAACATGGCAGCTTGTGATCATTGATAAGATTGGGTGCAGGTTAATGTAAGAGGAAACGTCTGCTACCCAACACTGACATTGCTATATAAGGGGTCAAAAACCAGATGCCACAAGTGAGCTAATATTTATTATTTAACATTATCACTCGGAATTACCCCTTAAACATCTGACTAAGATGGATTTCAGGTCAATTTTTACAGCTGATGAACTAATCTGTATTACCTGGTAGATTGATTATGTGTTGGATGAATGATGCGTATATTTCTTAAGCATTTATGTACTGCAGTTACTCGGTCATTGACGTGTTCATGTTGGCTTTTACTGTCAGGATGTTTTAACCATTTTGTCAAATGTGAAATACACAGTGTGGAAACAGTTGCATTGACTTATATTGCTGATTTATTGAATTATAAATCCACACTACATGACCAGAGTTACCTCAGTGATACAGATCTAGTGGATTAAGTGGAACATACACAGACATTTTTATAATGTATACACAAATAAAATGCTCTTACAATGACAAGGAAGACCAGCTGTTGAAATATAAATCAGCGACTATGTAGATTGAAAATGAGGGAGTACAGTGAGGAGGAAAACTCGGCTGGCCTTCACAGAGCCCTGACCTTAACCCCGTCCAACATCTCTGGTCAGTGACCGATCTCAATAATGCTCTTGCAATATATATATATGTTTAATGTCTCTGCTCTTGTGGAGCGGCCGTTAAAGAAGCATATAGGCTTTAAAGTAATTTTAAAAAGTGACCTCCAGAGAATTACATTGACTTAAAGTACCTGAGTCTGTCAAGTAGATGAACATGCGCCTTAAGTGATGTTAAATTCGCTCCCTCAATTTCGATTCCCCCGCGTGAGATACCAGTGTAGGGAGGCAGTTTGTAATAGTGTACTTGCAAGTAAGGAAGCTTCCAGGTTCCTCTTCTCCCCCGACTCTCCTCAGGATGAGTCATAGCACTTTCAGTGAAAGCACAGTTGTGAGTTTTTTTAAAGGTTGTTTGTAACAGAGCACCAATAGAGCAACAAATTCGGTGAAGATGCATAAACAGCAGTTGTGTTTTTTCAGTCTGCATAAAAAGCTAAAAAGTCTCATTCTCCTTTATCTTACAGAAGATAAGGCACGTCTCAGCTAGCAGGCGCCAGTATAATCTCTGTGAAAGACTGCTAATGTCACACCGCGATTTAATAGCGCCTCTTAATCAGCTAATCTGTATTTTCATCCTGTTTTGCAACCCACTCTGTTACTCAGCGTGTACCACAGAACATGGCTGCCTCCACCCCCATTAAACCCTTCAGCCCAGAGGAGACTCAGAGGATTCTGCATCATTTGCAGCAGCCTGCAATCTTCCCGAACATGACCTGTGGCTGGCCCGCTCTCCACTGGACAGCGGAGCATCTGTCTGGCTGCCTTGGCGACAGGCTCGTCCGGTTCCGACTCGGGAGAAGAGAGGAGAAAAACGGTAAGAGGAGGAGATTAGTTCTGACAGAGCAGCGCTGCAATAATTTCTTTGTAATTAATCACCTGGATCCAACGTGCACGGTGAAACCAGGCGTGACGTGACACAATTCAGGCTTCCCACCAAGTTGGGAGGCTCAATCACTGAATGATAGATAGACGGATAACAATAGGAGACAGTGCATACATTAGAAGAGTGTTAAAATAAGAGAAGATAAGATTGGGTGATATGATCAAAACTGAAGTAGTTTTTTTGATATTTGTATTTTTTTTCTGCATGAGTTCAAGATAAATCATGATTCAAAGATAGTTCTCTATGAAACTTATACAGCGTTTGTAATATTCATTCATTAAAAAAGAATAATAAGAAAAAAAAATGCAAGTGTGACTCAAAGGAAACATCACACCAGAGAAATGGACCGCGTTTGAGTGACGACAGGATTAAGGCATGTTTAACATCTTAAAAAATCCCAAACTTTAATTTATTCAGTACAAAGAACATCGCCCAATATCTAAATGGCATCTTATGCTCAAGATTTTGAGCATTTTCCTCCAAAATCAGGGGTTATCTAGTTTCCTATTGGATGCTGTATCCATGGAAGCTTTAAAGATGCAAAATGTTTCCCGTAATAAACATGAATGGCCGCTGATTTCTTTAAACAAGCAATTCAGTCACCTCAAAGACGGTAATTCCAAAATGGCCTGCCTTCGACACCCTGATTGTCAGTGCGAGCTATTTCAATTCAGAAATTCCAGCGTAAATGATAATTTATCCATTTCACGTGACTTTATTTCTGTTTTAGCTTCCCACAACGTTTCCGAGCCTCATTCGTCAGTTCTCTGCTTTGAGCCAATTTTACATGAGCACGCCATCATTGCCTGCAAGCATTATGTAGTTAATCCGCTGACAAATTATATTTTACAGATCAGTGATGATCTGATGACGTTTTGGAGGCGGTTTAATGTGATTTGTAAAGTTGCATAAATGGGAAAAAAAAAACATAACACAGATGGGGTTTTTTTTGCCTTTGAGCATCTGGTGAATAGTTTGCCCTCCGTGTGGCTGTGAAACGGCTCCAGTAATGACTTCCTCTGATGAACGACAGAGAACACGGCCTCTGATAGTAAAACTGGCTAATTAGATTTGTAAATCATCTTTTTTTTTTATCTGCAACATTTGACGGGAGGGCATTTCTCATCCAGGATTATAAATGTCATCACTCGTCCATATAGATACACGTTGTTTAGTAAAACAAAAGTGACGATAAATCACTGCAACTGTGATTTATTTTTCTGTTAAAGTGGCTGAAAACGTTTATGCCTGTGATTATGCGTACTGCTTTGTTTCTGTTACATAAGTTATATTTCTTTTAACATAGATAAGTTCAGTGGCTTCACTAAAACTTTATGATTACTCACTTTCTCCCTCTCTGCAGCTCCTCTGTTTGAGACTCAGTGTTCATACGTGGAGGCCACAGTGGCTCAGTTTCTCAGCTGGACCCGGGGTCAGTCTGGGACAGATGTAGGCCCCTTTTCTGAATACCCCTGCTCAGAGCATTGGGCCTACGCTGACTACAAGTACATCGCCATGTTGTTCCAAGACCAGCCTTTCATGTTTGAGGTAATGGCCCTGCTGCTGCACATAGCGCACATTAACAAATCAGGTCAGGTTTCTCATGCTTCCGTGGAGCAAGAGGAAACCCGACAGTCTTACTTGAAAAAGCAGATCTAGTTTTACAAGCTTAGGGTTGAGGCTCTTCTCGTGTTTAATTGCAATAAGAGGGTTTCTGCACCTTTGCCGATGATCACATTAATGCTTGATTGAACGATTTCCTCCTACTAAATGGGTGAATGGGTCAGCGACATCTCAACGTTGTACCCTAACATCTGTCCAAACTGTCAAAGTTTGGAAAGATGTTAGGGTACAATGTTTAAATTCATGCTATTGCCATCTTGGTTTTTGTGGAGGCGGAAGTGACCATATTTGAATGGGAGGGAGGTGATGGGGTGGATGGAAGGGTGGATCGGACTGAGAACCCAAGGATTGCAGGTTAATGACTCCAGACTGAAATAGTGTAGGTAATTTGCAGTGTAATTCTTACTTTAAAAATCACGGACATGGCTGATTCGCACGGGATTAAGATCACAGACAACCTCCGCTATTATTACAAATTACCAGAGGTCCCCAGGTAAAGCTGGTCCCATACAAATAAGGCTTTAAGTGAGTTTTTTTTAGAGCAATACAGCCAATATAAATCCACATATAAAGCAAATCCTTTGTATCTGACAGTTGGTCACCAGTAGGCGTCCCAGGCTCTGGTAGACTAGGAGACACTCTTTTATTTTTCACACCAAATGTTTCCAAGTTAAGCAACCAGAGCTAAACATATGGCTAAATGTTCTTGCTGTCATCTGTCTTTATTTGAAAGGGAAATACAATCAGTATACCGCCGCTCCACATGGATTCACCCTAAACTCCAAGCCTGCTAATAGCATGGTGAATTTAGTGGTAGGATCCGAAATAGCGGGCCTCGTTTCCCTGCGGTATTAATTTAGGTAACTTTGTCTTAGTGTCATCTGTCAATCAGCCGCATCAGTCGCTCCCATTGGTCGTCACCTCGACGATGAAGTTAGTTCATCTTGGTGTCTTATAATTCATGCTATTGCCATCTTGGTTTTTGTGGAGGCGGAAGTGACGTGGAGGCGGAAGTGACGTGGAGGCGGAAGCGACGTGAAGGCGGAAGTGACTATATTTGAATGAGGGGGAGGTGCTAGGATTGCAGGCTAATGACTCCAGACTAGATATGTCAATCAAAGCAGGCACTATACCTCTCTCCAGTCGCCCTAATTGGCTAATTGATTATGGAATCATCTTCAAAAGGATTACCAGGACACTCATTAGAAGAAGGAGCAGCAGCCAATCGACCACGACATTGGCTTTACCTCGGCTCTATGGGACTGCCACGACAGTCTGTTTTATTTGTGTTTTCCTCGTATTACTAGGCCTGTATATATCAGCATGGATATAGTTTCTGTTCTCATAATTCCCCATACATAAATGCATTAACACCCTGAAACCCCAATAAGTCTGCATCGCGTAGGTGGAACCGGGAATCCGTGATTTATTGCGGTTGATGCATGACCCAAAGCAGCGCGATAATAAACGCTTTTAGAAGCTGTTTTCTTGAAGTTTAATTGAAAAACAGAAGTCACTGAATCATTCCTCCTCTCGTCAGCAGCTCAAAATGAAAAATGAAAATATATAAATTAAGACAGCCAAAATATCATTCTCTCATTTATGTTTTTGCATTTTCCTCCTGTTTTTTTTTATTAAAATGTTAAGCTGTTCCCCACGGCCACTTTATATTATCTGCTATTCTTGTCTTCTGGCAGGTAAAGACATAAAAGTGTCATCCTTTCTTGAGCCATGGCCACAAATTTATTTCGTTTTTATCTCCGCGATAAATTTTTATGGGGCGTCCACCTTCAATTATTGCCGGCTGACGTCCATGCCTTTGAGACAGGCTGACATGGGCTTTTTTTTTTTAACAGTAGAAATGGGAAAAAAAAACCTGGCTTACAGCCGGAGTCGCCAGTCTCTCGCTGCATATGCTAATGATTTAATTATTCAGGGAAGCGGTGTGATTGCTACACCTTGTCTTTAACAGGTTGTGATTGACAGACTAGTTTTCGACAAATGCTGCAGCTCGGCCTCTCCACACGGAGACCTCCATCAGTGACCTGTAATAGGCCCTGTCAGAGCAGCTGTGATGTGACAGTTGAGAAAACGGGAATCTTGTTTCCGTGTCATGTCATTATCTTAAAAAAAAAAGAAAAAAAAGAACCAAGACTGTCATTTAAAACACTGTTATTTATATGTCACATTATTTACGGTTGATGTTCGTCATTTGAACGTGTGCTGCAGGATGTAAAGTGGTCCGAGTTTGGTTTCGAGGGACGTAACGGGAGAGAGAGCACCTTGTGGATCGGCACAGAGGGGGCCAACACGCCGTGCCACCAGGACACGTATGGCTGTAACCTGGTGCTGCAGGTACAAGGACGGTAAGGATCGTTATGTCACGTTTGCTGCGCCACAGCAACCAGATTGTAATCTATTAATCCAGATTTCTTTGTATGTTTTGGCTAAGGTTAAAAGAAACGCAAGTAGTTTCTTTTGCAGGTTATAATTATAAAGAACAGAACAGAACAAAAGAAAGTCATTTGAATAGAACTTTTAGTTTATGTGACTGGAATGAAAATGGTTGGCTATACTTCTAGTTCTTAATTGTTCAGTCTACATTTCACTGAACTGACATTTCAACTCTGAGATTAGAAATGTCCAGTTTATAATTTATGTTTTCATAGAATAAATTCTTTCCAATTTTAATTAGAAAGGAAAATTGAAGCTCGCTGCAGTTACTTCTTCATATGTTTGGACATTGGCACATTTTTTTGATTTCTTTACCGGGACACACTGGTAGTTAGTCGTACACCGATCAGGCATAACATTATGACCACCTTCCTGATATCGTGCAGGTCTCCCTTGTGCCTCCATAACAGTTGTGACTCATCAGAGAATGGACATGGGCCTTCTGAGGGTCTAATGTGGTGTCTGGTAACAGAATGTTGTTAGTGGGGGGGCTTTTGAGGGGAGGGCCATCCCACAGATACTTGATCAGTTTGGGATCTCGTGAATTTGGAGGCCAGGTCAACACCTTGTGCTGTTCTTCATGTTTTTTTTTAGTTGTTCCTAAAGCGTTTTTGTGGCTGCATCCTGCTGGGGATGGCTGCTGCCATCAAGGAGTGTCATTGCTATGGGGTGGGGGTGCCTGGTCTGGTCTAGGTGGGTGCTACATGTCTAAGTAACATCCACATGAATGAATGCCAGGTCCAAAAGTTTCCCAGCAGAACATTGACTTGCCTCAAGATGGTCAATGTTATTTACTTCTCCTGTGTCAGTGGTCATAATGTTGTGGCTGATCGGTGTATAATGGTGTATATAAAATGTAGACTCTCAGCTTTATTTTGTATTCACATCCAAATTATTCATTTTCATGCACAGTCCCTGGATCAGGGGCTCAAAAGCGTTTCCACGATTAATCATAAATGTAAAGAAAAAAACATTTTACCGACTTAACCGATGAAGAATAATAAAGGATTATCCCACATCTGTCCACGAAACAGTTTTTCAGTCAAGTGTCCAACCACTTAGAAAGTTGTAAACTAAAGTAACAGACGTTGTGTCAGTGTCCACACACGTATGGATCTCTCTGCATACCGCTCAACCTCTGTAGTGTTTCACTTAACTGATAAATGTCACGTTTGTGTGTCGGCTGCACAGTGTAACAGACTGATGTGAGACGCATATTTGCATTAGCGCCCGATCTGCGATGCAATCCACAGAACTCTGAATAAAACATAAAACATCACTCTGTCTCATCGATTGGTGGACACTGCTTCAGGTCACAACAGAGGCTTTAATTAAACAGAGAATAAGTTAAGGTGCAATTATTAGTCTGAGAATATGGACCTCTGCAATAAGAAGCAGCTTTGTATTATTGACTGCAGTGCCACAGCTTGTCTTCTTAAAAATAAGTGTTAAACAGAGACAGAAAGAGACAGATTCAGGATTTCTGTATTTCCTGCCTGTTTTCTTTCCTGTTAGACACCTCTCTCTCTCTCTCTCTCTCTCTCTCTCTCCTGCGACGCTGAAAGTGTAGTCTGCTGTAACTGCTGACACAGGGCAGAGTGCGCCCTCTGAAAAAAAAAACAGTTAATCTGTCGAGAGGGGAAGAAACGGAGACGGAGGCTGAGACGCCACGCGGGTCATCTTCAGTCAAGAAATAAAAAGGGAAGAAGGTCCTCCTTATATCGCTCCGCAGAGAGCAACAGTTTCACCTTCTCTCCTTGGAGCTGGGTCCCAGCTTCTTTTGTTTGGTATTGATCTGAAACTGAATGAAATGTGGCTCCCTTTACCCTGCTGATCTGTGAAAGCAAAACGACTGATACCGCCGTGACCTCTGAGGCAGCGCTGGGTCAGACGATAGCCAAGCTATTCAGGGAATGTAGTTTAGGTTTCAGCTTGGAGAAAACAGTAAATTTATGGATTTGCTGCAGACTCTGAATGAAACTCTGATTAAAAGATTTAAGGATTTAATTGTCCTTTATAGCCACCACTTCACCAGGACAGAACATCAGTTACCGCTTTCTTTCTTTTTTCATGATCACCACATTTAGTGTTTGACTTTATTCATGTTTAAGTCACTTCAGGGTCCATCATAATTGAAAAAATGTTTTAATAATTCCTCATATTTCAGCATATTTTGTTAATTTTTGGAAAGCTGAATTCTTATCTTAAAGCAAGCCTAAACATACAGCTTATTAGGTTAACTCCTCCCACTATGTGTGACCAAACACATACATTTCTAACAATAATAATTTATCATTAAGCAGTCTTTTAGTATATAGTATAAGTTGTATTTAACCCAACACGTTCCCAATGTGTTCAGGAAGCGCTGGCACCTCTTTCCTCCAGAGGACACCGCTCATCTTTACCCAACTAGGATCCCCTATGAGGAGTCCAGCGTCTTCAGCCAGGTGGATGTTCTGCGTCCAGACCTGGGGAGATTTCCTGCCTTTCAAGGCGCCAGGGCCCACGTCGTCACTCTGCAGCCCGGACAGGTCGGGATTCTTAACACAGTGTTTATTTTTTTTAATAGAAAAAAACTTGACTAATAATCACAGAGATCATATCGTTGGCTAAAGGCAGCTCATGCTTTGGTTTATAGCAGTGGCGGGCTCTCTTAATGTGATTGTTATGATCACCAGGACTTAAGAAATAATTTAGAGTTCTCCTCAGAGCCTTTTAGCCAAGGATAGTGCTCGTAGTTGCTGTCCTGAAAGTTTCTCCTAGCTGGGTCAGGCTAGCTAGCTCCAGAGTTGGGTGACCTTTCCTCACAATATCCAGCTTCTCCTTCAGTCTGCCATGAAAATGTCTTTCTAAGAACATCTGCAACCAAACTGATAGCCACTCCTCCTTCCGCCATCGTGAGTTCAAAAAATAGCTATCGAAAAGTTAACGGTGTAATTTACTTGTGCAGCTTGCAACAGATGAACATGAACTGCTAGCTTGGCTTAAACGTCCAATACAGAGGACGCGAAAAACCTGGCGCTACCGTAGGCCACAGAGAAGGCCTAGGAATACGTACTTGAAATGCGATTGGTTAAAGGAACATCGTCATTAAGATGTGTTTCAAGCTTCAGTCGCCTGCAGTTTTAATTGTGAAGGCCCAGACAGCTTTCTTTGACTCCGGCAACATGTGACGGCCGAAATATGATTGGATAAAAGCTCTGATGCTGCAGGATAAAAGCAGCTGAGAGACAGACAAGCCATAAAATGACAAGAATAGGCTATTGGGAATAATTTAATAAGATTAATGGAAAAATATTAAAATATAAGTCAATGATTTTAATAAAGTTTAGGCCAGCAGAGAAGGCTTTGTTGGCCCATCGCTGGTTTATAGACACTGGATCCAAAAGGAGTTTTACTCAGTATTAGACCAACTTGCATACTACTGGTCTCTCTATATATATATTCGCTTAGTTGGTCGACTCACAGAAAAATTAGCTCTAACTATTTTGAAACTGTTTAAAGCTTTAGTGCAGGACTTTTAAATTCGAACGAGCGTCCATCATATTCAAGCTCTCGCCTCGGTTCACGAAATGCCGATTAAACCAACCAGTGACAACCTCTCTGAATCTTTAAATAAACCATGGTTTTACATCAGCGGTCTGTGGTGACATTTTCATGCTTGGCCGCAACTGAAACAGAGAGTGAGAGAGCAGCCCGGAGCAGCTGGGAGAGGAACACGCGTTTAAAAATTTAACTCTGAGTTTCTATAAATTCATCGTCTCTGGTAGTAAGAAATAATCTTGGCGTTCAGAGGAGGGATTATAATCTAAAAAAGGAGGAGATGAGTAACTTTGGTGTGGCTTTTTCACTTTTTCAGAACAATTACGCAGTGTGCAGTTTCGGTTTCTTTAATTACTGTCACTGCCAGAAAGGGGAGGCGACCGCGGACACAGCTTTAAGTAACTCTCAAAAGCACACGTGTCAAATATTACTCTTTCAGCTGTGACCATTCCCTTCTTTACTTTGTCTAATGTGAGTAAACTGAAGACTTTAATGTTTTAGAGCACTGAGCCGCTGTTTTTTAAGTATTTTTCTGACATTTGGTAATCTAAACCACTGATTTGCAACAAATAATAGAGAAACAGCGAATACTGACGCCTCCTAGTCTTAAATAATACTATTATAAACCTTTTAAATTAAAAAAAAGTAATTTGAAAAGAGCCTTTTGTGCATTTGAAGAATTCAGTTAAATCGTTTATATTGAAAAATAAAATCTAATAGACTTGGACTTAGACTTTATTCATCCACAAGGGAAATAGCTTAGTCACAGTAGCTCAGCTGCACATAAAAAATACTCTTCTAGTAAAAGGAAAAAAGCTGTAAGGTATAAAAATAGAAATTCAATTCAATTCAATTCAATTGTAATAATACAATAGGATATAACAGTATAAGCAAAAAAAAGAGTCCAAGATGTTGCATTTGTTCAGATTGCCAAAAGAAATAGGAGTAAATATCCACTATAGACACAGGAAGGATAATGGTAAGGTGCAATGATACGGATGAGCTCTGTATCGTACCCAGTTGTGAGCTGACGCCTCTTTGTTTTCTTTAAACCCGTTGCATTTTTCAGATTTTAGAAAAACCCCAGCGAGCGACGTGCTAAAGTTCAACGTTGCGTAATTCCCACGGCTCTGCCTTTACGCGACGAGGCGCTTGCGACACAGCGGCAATAACCGTAAAAACAAGACTTTACTGCTCCTCAAGCTGCGAACGTGTAAACTCAGACTCAGCCGTGAGATTCATTCGTCACGGTGTCCTCCATAAGAAGAGCACGAAGCGCGGCAGCAGTCGCAATTAAACCCTGTAAATGCATTTGCGAGAAAAAGCATGTGAACCCTTGGTGCGAGGCGTGGTTCACATCAGGCAATGCTTCTTGAGAACAGCAAACTCCAAACTGGTGGCAGGGCAGCTTTAACCATCACATCATCACATTGATTGGACTCCAGGTTGGCTGACTTCTAGCTCTAATTAGCTCTTGGGGAAGTCATTAGCCCAGGGTTTCCCACCCTGCACTGTGAATGTTTGCATGTTGCGTTCGGTAAAAGCACAAAAACATATCATTTTTTGTGCGGTGTTAGTTTAAGCAGACTGTGTTTGTCAATTGTTGTGACTTAGATGAAGATCAGAACACATTTTGTGGTTAATTTATGCAGAAATCCAACCCTAACCCTAACCCAAACCCTAACCCTAACCCTAACCCTAATCCCTAGGGGTTCACATACATTTTCTTGCAACTGTACATAACAAATACAGTAGAAGGTTTAGATGCGTCATCACTCTTGATATCAAGTCAGGGGGAGACATAACCGGGGTCAAGTCGGGGCCGCTAGACTAACTGACAAAACTGCTGAGTTCCCGTTCTCCGCTCGGTTGCAGAAGTGGGTCACCGCTATGACTCGGTGCTGGGAAGTGAAAGCTGGCTTTCAAGATGACGATTTTCCCACACGTCCCCCCTCGACCATGAATCGCAGCGAAGGTCCTCGTAACTCCTTCGCCTCATTTCAGATTCGGGCCGCACTGTTTTGTTTTTCACGAGTCAAAATGTCGACAAAGCAATTAGCCGTCCGTCTCTTGCCGCCGCTATCGGCTTATCCCGGAGCTCCTGTAGCGTGCTAAATACTCCGTTATCAGCAGCAATGAACTGAGCCGTCTGATAAGTCTGCCGGCCGGTTGTGAAGTGATTTGTAGGTCAGGGTCACGTCTGCTTTATTTGTTCAATGGAAAAATCTAAATACTGGTGTCGTGGCCAAAAGACTTCTGATCGCACAGTCAGATTGCAGGCCATCAACGGTATCTCACATTTGGCTCGGGTGCTATCACATGACCTCAATCTGGTCCTTCATCCACACAATGCGTGGGAGGCACCTTCCGACCTCTGTCATAGTTCAGCGCCGACCTTCAGTGTCTGATATCATCATCTGCTGCTGCTGCTGCTGCTCACATCGCCGACCTTGATCTCCTCCAGCCGATACCACGCCCGGCCTCGGCTCAGGGTGTTTATATACAGCTACAAGTTGATCTGTTCCGCCGTACGCTCGGAAACACTGCAGCCGCTGACACAGAATGGATACCATCTACAGCAATCTCCTACAAGATGACCCCACCCCTGTAAATCAAAACCAAAAGACAGCCCGTTCCTCTTGTCCTGTCACACCACAGGCCATGAATGAATCAAGGATGCTTTCTGGAATCGATAGGCCCTTCTCCCGTTTAGTAGAGTCACTTTATGAATGGACAGTGTGGAGGGGGAAAGGTTTCTGCTGCCATCTAGTGGAGGATCGGTGCACATATCCCTCATTGTCTGTTTTAAACTTACAGTACTCCTATTTATATTTCTTGGGACTTCTTTTTATGTTTCTGCACAGGTGCTGTATGTCCCCAGACACTGGTGGCACTACGTGGAGTCAGTGGATCCCATCACCGTCAGTGTGAACTCCTGGATTGAGCTGGTAAGTGATCCTAAACCCTAAAACTATTATGTTATGTAGATCTTAACAGTCTAACAGACTCCCTGCAGCCAGACAGCTGTTTATCATGGCGGGTATCTCATCAGCATACCCAGAGACTGTTTCCTTACCTCTGGCTCTGATCATCTGGCCTCACTCTGATCGTCCTCGGCTCTCTGTTCCCACACAGGAAGCGGATGACGTGTCGAGAGTCAGCGAAGCCGTGACCAGGGCGGTCGTGTGCGCGATCAAAAGCTCCCGGAGTGACGACAACACTGACGACTGGCTCAACCCCACAGAGGTAGCAAATCCTCTCTCTGATACTCTCTGATATTAATTACCCTGTCGTATCGTAAGCTCTCTTCCTGCTCCGCGGCTTCTGGCTTGGAGAAGATTAACCGGTTACTTTTACACAAATGGGTCACTAATGAACCCTCATATTGATGTCTTTGAAGTTGTACTATTTCCCATTCACCTTGTAGCAACTACTACGCCTAATGTTTGGAGTTTTACAGATTTTTGTGCTGAACACAAACACTGATACCCCCTGTTTTCAGTCTTTATGCTAAGCTAAGCTAAGCTAAACTAAGCGTGATACCAACCTTCTCATGTGGCCCATATTAACAAGTGTCTTTACTAAGATCTACCTTCACCCACACCTGAAGCCCTGACTATCTATCTATCTATCTATCTATCTATCTATCTATCTATCTGTCTATCCGTCTGTCTGTCTCTCTGTCTGCACTTTCTTCACTGATTGCTGTCTCTATCCACCTGTTCATTATGCATCCCCTAGTATCTTGCACTCTTTTTTCTTTGTCTCGTGCATCCAGACGCCTGCATGAGTTTATCTCGTTCCTCCTGCAGCTCCTTTCTCCCCCTCTCCCTCTCTTTTTTTCTGCCTCTGCACAACCAACCTCAAACAGACACCCTCCGCACGTGCCGGGTTCTTCTCAAGGTTTCCTCCTGTTTTCAGCTTGTCTCCGTCGCCTCAGTGCTTGTTTTTTGGCTTTCAGGCGCTGGCTATAAGAAAGCGTCTTGAGACTATTTGGATTGTTGTTGACCCTGTATAAAAAAATGTGCCATCTTTAACTGCATGATTCCTGTGCAAAATCTGTTCCACTATTTATCTTTATAGCTACCCTTTTTGCTCTTGCAATTTTTTTATTCTTTCTGTAAGCTGTTGTGAACTGCAATTTCCCCATTGCGGGACTAATAAAGGTTTTCTTATTCTTATTCTTATTTTACATTGCAAAGTTGTATTTGCAATTCCATTTTTTTTGTAGTGCAATATATAAAATGGATCAAATTTGTTATTTGGTCTTGCACAAGGAGTCCTACGCTGTTTAATATACAGTAAGCGTTTTCAAAGCATAACCGACCTCTGTGTTGAATGCCTCCAAACCCCCATGAGCTTGATGAGGCCCTGGTCTGCCTTCGATAGATTACTAACCACAGTTCCTCCCACACCGTTTTCTTTCTCTGTGTATCAGTTAGTACAGAGAGGCAGCCTCTACCAGTCTTAAAGTGTATATATATATATATATATATATATATATATATCCCACCTACTGGAGGTCATTTACTGTGTGTGATCACAGCAGTATAGAAACACAGATAGTCAGGGGAGGCTAAAGCTCCTGGGCTTTTTTCCTGTAAATACAAAAAGAAAAACAAGCACTGAACTTCTTATAGTTCTTCCTTAGAAGCTGTTTGTTGTGCTACACTAAAGTTAGGGTTCACTACAGCTTCAGACATGTATTGATTCTTTTCTTTACCACACTGCGTTTTTTTTTTTTTTTTAAGGCTGAGCAATTGAAACTCAATGCATAGGACCCGGTTTAAAACGCTGCCTTCGTCTTTCATCTCTTTGTAGGACGGAGTAGCATCCCACAGTGAGAACATGCAGTACGTCAACCTGGCTGTGAGGGCTTGCGCTCAGAGACGGGAGAGCCGGGACCCGAGGGACGCGTGCCCGGTCAAGCGGGACTCGAGTGGACAAATCAGGAAAAGCAGAGACCGGACCGGGAATTCTGCGCCTTTCAGTGTTCCCTATGGACCGCACCTCATCCCTGTGGGCTGTCAGAAAGAAGAGACAGGGAGGACGATGACCCTAAAACATCCCGAGGTCGAGTCTTCTAAGGGCACCGCTGCCACATCTCAAGAGGACTCCGCTGTCAGACTCAGCAAGGGAACTGACTGTAGCTCTGGTTTAACTCCGCGTAGACCATGTGACTGTGCAGATGGGGCACCAGAGCACCCCTCCGAGGTCTGTAGGGAGCAGAGACTACCAACAATAACCACTAATGACCTGTTAGACTGCCTGGTGCATCCTGATATCATCACCCGTGTCACTGAGCTTCTGCTGGAAAGGCACACAGGAAGTCACGGGACCAACACACCATCACAGCTTTAATATTCACCTGCCACAGACAATTTATATGTCTCACCAGAGTTTTGTTAATTAAAGGTTGTGAAAAGTAAACTGATGAAGAATCTCTGGCTATCCTCCCTGCCACCGGTAATGTCCTGCTGTAAGGAGACACCTTACTTTTGTTGCCACTCTCATCCGTCTGCGTCCTCGTAATGCGATGAGTGACATCATTGAGCGCTTCTAACATTTCCTCGTTTCGCTGTCCTGCACATGCTAATCATGTTTGAGTCTCCCAGAGGATGAGAAACGACCACTTAAATCAGTTAGTATGCTAATGAGACAAATAACTCAAGATAATATTCCAGGGATGCAAACATTTGTTTTCTGCGTAATGCTTCCCTGCCAGCGAGTAACGAGAGTTGTCAGTGAGCAGCCGCGGAGGGCTGGCCGTAATGGTTTTGTGATGGATGAAATCTGAGTGAGGAGCGATGAATGAATGAATGAATGAATAAATGAATGAAAAGTTTCTGTTTGGATGAGTGTGCGGCCACATGTCACACATCTGGAAGGGTGAACATCGACAAACTGGGGCATAATAAAGGTCGCGTCTAATTTCACACATTTGAACGTACAGTTTGCACATACACCGATCAGCCACAACATTAAAACCACTGACAGGAGAAGTGAATAACATTGACCATCTTGTGACAATTCAGTGTTCTGCTAGGAAACGTTTGGACCTGGCATTCATTCATTCATGTGGATGTTACTTAGACATGTAGCACCCACCTAGACCAGACCAGACACCCCCACCCCATAGCAATGAACAGTGCTGGGAATAACGGCGTTAAAATAAACGACGTTACTGACGGCGTTATTTTTTTCAGTAGCGAGTAATCTAACTAATTACTATTTCCGCCGTTACCGACAGTTAAATGTGGTGCGTTACTTGCGCTGTCAGCCAGCCACAAGAGCTGCGAAGGTGTTATTTTCCCCTCTGGGTGGTGTGGGGGGGTGGCCACATAAGTGATGATGATTGGTTAAGGTAGGGTAAGATTTCATGGTAAGCCTCATTGAGGTAAAAGGCAAGAACGTACACGTGAAGTGTTCGTTACGCTCAGAAAAAAATATCTAATTCTTAGACATATTTAAACTTTTTTTTTTTTTTTTAAAGTAACACAATAGTTACTTTCCCTGGTAATTAGTTACTTTTATAGTGGAGTAATTCAGTTACTAACTCAGTTACCTTTTGGGAGAAGTAACTAATTACTTTTTAAAAGTAACGTGCCCAACACTGGCAATGACATTCCTTGATGGCAGCAGCCATCCCCAGCAGGATGCAGCCTGACACAGGAACACACACAAAAACACTTTAGGAACAACTAAAAAAACATGAAGAGGTGTTGACCTGGCCTCCAAATTCACTAGATGTGGGATGATCCACAGAGGCCTAGTCATTTTAAACAGCACAAAGACAAGTTGCACCATCACAGTCAAGAATTTATTTACAGAATTTTACAGGAATTAGCATAATTTACACTTTTCCCATAAAAAAAAAAAAACAAGAAAAAAATAAATTTTTATTTATTTAAATTTTTTTTTGGCCTGTTGGCATATACACAATACTTTTCAACAGGCCTTTTGCACAGCACCCATTTGTCGTAGCAGGAGAAGCTCAGGTGTTATTAATAATAATAATAATAATAATAATAATAATATGAGCAGTGGCTCTGTTCAATTCAAGTGTCCCAGCGAACGAGCATGAACAAAACCAGGACCCTGAATTTGAAGCAGCTAAATGGAACTCAATTTTCCAATTCAAAATGTCTTCCATGAAAAAAAAAGGGTTCAGTCAAACTTGCAGCTTGAAACTCATGAAGATCAGCACCCCTCCCCCCACCCCCTCCCCCCACCGCGAGTTTCCCTCTGTCTTTCTATTTTATGCTATACGGCGGTGCGTTTGCAAGCAGGCACTGTTTCCTTGCTGATGTGTTCGAGAACTCGGGCGTCACATTCGGCAAATACGAGCTTTGTTCCCTGAACATTTGTCCTTTGATATTCTTATAAGCACGCAGTGTAAACAATCATTTCTCAGATGATGTTGCATCCAAGAGTCCGGCTATGATTTGTATGTCGCACCATAGGTAATATAACATTCTGACATGCACCATAAATATACAGTATTATAATCTTTACATGCTATAATAACACTATTGATCATGGTGTTGTAAATCACACATTATTTTGTCTCCTTGAAACACTATTTCATAAGTTCAGTCTCATTCAGAAAATTCATCCTCCACTGAATGGATTGTTAAGAAGAGAATATATTAAACGACACCACAAATACTATAAGGATAAAAATCTTAGTGCTTCATTTCCACAAATATAATACGCTAAGAAACCAAAGAAAGACGACGGCGTTTGTAAAGTGGCTGAATTACATTCTGGTGCTCTTCCCTGTCCTGTTCAGCTTTATGTCGCCGTTTTTCTTCTTCTCGTCGCCGCCGTCGTCGTCGTCTCCTTCGAGGTAGATCTTGTCCAGCTGCTCCATGTCGACGTAGGTGTAGAAGTGGGCCATGATGGAGAAGATGATGCAGACGCCCAGCAGAAGGGCGGCGAACAGCACGAACTCTTTCCACTGAGGCAACGAATAAAGGTTAGTATGTGAATGAGGTTCAGCTTACTTGTTACACATGAGAAAGAATAAAATGCATGTAAGGTTCACAGACACACAGGGACTTGACAGGAAAGAACAACCCGCATCCCTTGCACCTTGGTGGTATCATGCTGGTATTTGAGGTTCTGTATTTGTACATTTGTACCTCAGTCCACACTGTCTAGCCAAAAAAAAAAAGTCCAGTGTTGCATTCATTTTTCACCAAGATCTTGTATTGATGATGGGAGAGTCTGACCACTGCACAAAACCTTCTCCAACACATCCCAAAGATTCTCAATGGGGATCAGGTCTGGACTCTGTGGTGGCCAATCCATGTGTGAAAATGATGTCTCATGCTCCCTGAACCACTCTTTCACAATCTGAGCCCCATGAATCCTGACATTGTCATCTTGGAATATGCCCGTGAACATCAGGGAAGAAAAAATCCATTGATGGAATAACCTGGTCATTCAGTATATTCAGGTAGTCAGCTGACCTCATTCGTTGGACACATAATGTTGCTGAACCTAGACCTGAGCAACTGCAGCAACCCCAGATCATAGCACTGCCCCCACAGGCTTGTACAGTAGACACTAGGCATGATGGGTGCATCACTTCATCTGCCTCTCTTCTTACCCTGATGCCCCCATCACTCTGGAACAGGAAATCTGGACTCATCAGACCACATGACCTTCTTCCATTGCTCCAGAGTCCGATCTTTATGCTCCCTGGCAAATTGAAGCCGGTTAGCCTCACTGATTAGTGGTTTTCTTAAGGCTACACAGCTGTTCAGTCCCAATCCCTTGAGTTCCCTTCTCATTGTACATGTGGAAATGCTCTTACTTTCACTATTAAACATAGTTCTGAGATCTACTGTTGTTTTTCTGCGATTTGATTTCACCAAACGTTTAAGTGATCACCGATCACGATCAATCAGGATTTTTTTCCCGACCACATGTCTTCCTCAAAGACGATGGTTCTCCACTATCCTTCCAGTTTTTAATAACACATTGGACAGTTCTTAACCCACTTTTAGTAGTTTCTTCAATCTCCTTAGATGTTTTCTCTGCTTGATGCATGCCAATGATTTATCCCTTCTCAAACAGACATTGCTGTCGCTGTTTGTGTATTCAATCAGGTGAAGGACACAAACGTCTTTTCCACGACCACAGGATGTGTCTTTCGACATGGTTGTTTAAGAAATGAGAAGCTATTCATTGCATCAGTTGGGGTTAAATAACTTGTTGCCAGCTGAAAGATAATGACCCATGCAGTAATTATCCAATAGGAGGCTCCAACCTATTTGCTTAGTTGAATCCAGGTGGCGACTTTTTTTTTTTTTTTTTTGGCCAGGCAGTGTAGAAGGCCATGAACTGCCTGTTTTTCTACCATTCACAAGGCCAGATACCACAACAGAAGTGAGGAGTTGCATCTTTAGTAATTCAGGGTAGGTCACACTACCACAATCTTTACCTGTTCAAGTCCCGCGCCCTCCGCCACGATCAGCACTATCACATTCCCAAACGCAACCGTGAGCAGCCAGCCGGCCTGCAGCACTGACTTCATGTTGGCTGGAGCCTGCACAGAGGGAAAGGCAAACGGGCCAAAAAGAATTAAAATGTGTGACCATTTCATCATACATGAAGAGAGAGATCTGATGGGAGCAGGCAGGAAGGCAGAGAGCTGAAAACTTTTTGACATGGCATTTTAACGGTTGGACTTGAGTTACACCTACTTAAAGATGCACTATTTTCTAAGAAGATCCAATTTCACAGACATTTAAACTACAACTTAACAGACAACTCTTCTGAAAACCTTTTGTTTTGACCATCAAACACTTCACAGCTTTTACATGTGGCTCTGGAAAGTTATGTTGCTCCAAAGCACAGCTATCGAGCCTTGGTCATCTTGGATTTACGATGCTTGTGTTGGACTCAATAGTGAGAAAGAAGTAGCCCATAAACCCTCCAGCACCATAATGTGATCTTCTTTTTCTTTTATAACACTCCTTAAAGGACCCCCTTTAATTTAGATCTGGGTTAATACCAATTAATTCAAGCCGACAACAGCTACTGTCCTGCGTATAGAAGATGTTGGCTTGAAACTTTTTCTTCAAAGCCAGTTGGCAGCGAGTGTTTAATCCTCCAAACAAAGCCGTTCAGTGGAGCATTAGAAGTATCTCAAAGTGTTACTCGGTACCTATCGTAACAAACCTGTGAGTAGGAGAACTCCAGGCCGGTGATGGAGAACATGACCTCTCCAGCAGTGAGGAGGACATACTGTGGGATTTGCCAGGCTATGTGCACGTTGTTGGCTATCACATCCTCTATCTTGTAAGCCTTCAATTGACCAGATTCCTAAGAGAGCGCACAAGGGAGGAGGGTTAGGTCACGTTGTATCCGGTCAGATAAAATATCTGAGGAAGCGTCCTGACCTCTATGAGTATGATGGTGTAGGTAGCTCCAAAGTTGAGCACGCCCAGGTTGAGGTCAGGGCACGCTCCTGTCGCAAAGGTGCAGCCAACACCCGAGTATCTGAACAGAGGCGGGAATACAGTTAGGATGGGATGAATCAGATTAAAAAACAAGAACTAATCTACATTAAATTAAGAAATTATATCATGTTCACATTCAGTCAGTTAATTATTTAACCTGAGGAGATCTAGTTAAATGTGTTGTTTTGGAGGTGAAATCAGTTTTACAGGTTCTGTTAGGAACCCTCATTCACACCAATCACCAATCGGCCACAACATTATGACCACTGACAGGATAAGGATAAGATGTTCTGCTGGGAAACTTTTGGACCTGGCACTCATTTATGCAGATGCGGACTTAGATATGTACCACCCACTTAGACCAGACCAGGCACCCCCACCCCATAGCAATGACACTCCCCCCACTAACAACATTCTGTTGCCAGACACCACAGGACACCCTCAGAAGGCCCATGTCCATTCTCTGATGAA
The DNA here is from genome assembly GCF_963514085.1 of Chelon labrosus. Lineage (NCBI taxonomy): Eukaryota > Metazoa > Chordata > Actinopteri > Mugiliformes > Mugilidae > Chelon > Chelon labrosus. The sequence goes on from NC_140341.1 coordinate 8,514,938, forward strand.
TCACAACTGTTTTGGAGGCACAAGGGAGACCTACACAATATTAGGAAGGTGGTCATAATGTTATGCCTGACCAGTGTACACTATTCACACATTATACTTTGATTTGTGTTTGTGTCCGCCTATATCGTGTGCTGCATTCAAATGAAACTCGTGAGTGTGTGGTTACAACACTGGAAGTCCTGCACACAAAATGCTTGCCATTTAAATGGTGACATCAGCTCTAAGTTGTGAGAAACCAGTTGTCTAGAAGCCACTGAGGCTAACATTTTGGCAACTTAACAACCGGGTAACTTAATGTGGGATATGCAAAGGTGTGATGAAAGAAGACTTACCATATGAAGGCAGCATTTGCTTTGTGTGGTACTAAAAAGGAAGTAGCTTCAAGGTACTTGCTGCCTTCAATGGGAGTGTGTTTATGTGTCCGGGACAAAAGTCCATATGAACAGCCTTCATTATGCCTTTGTATTTCCTACTATAAGTTACCTGGTTGTTAGCTTGCTAAAATGTTAGCATCAGAGGATTTTAGACACCAACAGTTGCCTAGCAGCGGTGCAGCTTTGCAACTAAGTTGGCCGCTAGTGAATGGTTGCCAGGCTCTGGTTGTCTAGGTAACCCTCTTGGATATTTCCGACCCCAAATGGAAACAAGCAGAATATAAACTTATTGGTAGTGTGGTAAACTTGAGGGAAACATTTGGGAAACACTGTGTTTGTGACATACGTCAATGAACTGTATCAGACGCTGCCGTTGGTCCTCACCTTAATCGTGTCAGGTGTCACCTCAAAGTTGAGTTCAACTTTTAATTGCCCATTTTTGTGAGTTTTTTTTTTCTCCAACCACTGCTACAACTCAACTGAATTTAATTAATATTTTGTGGTCTCTTGTCACCACATCACAACCTCCTTGTGTCCGTCTTCTTTTACAGCTCAGGATTTTGGAAGCAGGACTCTTCCCATGTCATAACCCCAAGCCCCCCAAGTTTAATCTGCAGGCAGCATTCGGCCATCAATAATAGTGCCCTCAGCCCCAGGCCTATACTCACACTCCCCGATCCACAGACTTGTTAGCAGATGTGTCGTAACCGGAGGGCACCTGGAACGCCACATCTCCTATTGTCAGGTTTAAAGCCTTCGGCTGTGTGTTGAGGAACCTGTTAAATTTGAACCAGGAGAATTCATGAGTAAACGTAACTCCTAATTTAATTTAATTAAACTGACTGAAAATAACTTAGGGATAAATCATCTTCAAATGTTTTACAGTTTAAAGACCCAGTGTGTAAAATGTTTTATTAGCAGAAAAGACCCCTTAATTGACCAATCAAACACTGGTTCTAATTAGAGCTGAGTGTCTGCTAATGTAGGTTCTCCTAAATGCCTGTGAGGGAGTGCAATCTGCAATCTCACCACTAGAGGTCACTCAATCCTACACACTGGTCCTTTAAACGTAAATTCTGAGTTGTAACCTTTAATTAAACTCATTTTACCGCACAAGAGGATTCCCGTCTTCGCTTTTCTTCACATGGTCCTTCACCTGATTGAATACACAAACAGCCACATCAATGATATTTTCACTGTTCATTTGAACATTTTTATACTTATACACCTTTATACAAGTTTCTCTAGAGATTATCCTTTAGTTATTTTTTTATTTAGCTTCTTACTGTGAGTAATGTGTCCTACATTAACACAAAGTAATATGACTAATATTTGATATGCCTTTCAAAACTCTGACTGAGAAATACTTAATGCTCTTTGAAATCTGAAGATGTGGAGGGGCACTCACAAGTTTGCACTGGACACTGGAAGGACCGGGGTACAGGACAAGACTGTAGGCCTCCTCCTCTGTAAATGTAAACGGCATACACTTTGAGGTTGAATCACCGTGGATGATTTCAATCGTCAGGTTCTTGCTGGGCGCCCCCAGTGGGATGGTCTCATAATTGGGAGGGTCCTGACAAACGGATAGGTTCACACAGGATATTCACATCAAATCACAGCTTCATGTTCAACATCTGGTCTGACAAAACCAGAGAATAAAATACTGTTAGTATCACTCGGTATTAAAATACCTGATGTCAGATTTGAAAGATTGTATTTATTGGTAATATTTTGAAAACTGGACTTAATTCTTCACATATTTTTATTGCTAATCTGCTTTATATGTTTTAAAGCTCCCCTCTACCATGCATAGCTGCTGTCTTGGCCAGGAAATAAACATTTAAGCTCAGTGAGGCATTTCCTAGTTCAATAAACTTAATATGACTGATTGAAGACGGTGACAGGAAGACCTCTGGGAAACAGTGATTGTACAACACTAAAAACTCCAATATGCACATATATACAGTGAATAGTAATTAAAAAGTTGGTTTTCCCGGGTACCTCAAGGTGTTTGATCAGGTCTGGAAACAGGCTGCTGTCAGGGATCTTCACTTGGACTCCGACATTTGCGACGTTTACAACCTGCAGGAGGCTCTTCCCTGCTGGTGCGGGATCCACCACCGTTTTCTAGCAGACAGATATCAGCGTAGTAGAGATGAGAATACCGGAGATCGCAGACTTTTTTGTAATTTATTATCGCATTGTAAAGACTTTTTTGGTTTATTGAACTTTCACAGCTTTCACAATGGCATTAAAACACAAAGGAATGGCTTCAGGAGATTGCTTTGAAGAGTAATAATGCATATATCCCTGCATCCTATAGGAAAAGAATAAAATTAAATAACTAGGATACAAAGTTTGCCAGAATAATAATAATAATGTTAAGTGTCTACTTTTGCAAAACATAGCTCCAATCAAACTGCTTAATTTTATATAGATGTAGGGGAATTACCGTTTTTTTACATATTTTTTTTGACCATATTTCTGGCATAAAATTAGATTTTTTTACTCACCCATATAACTTTGGTGTCATTTGGAGTCGTTCGGAAGATATTAAGATCCAGCGGAGCACCGCGTATATCCATATAGTGGGAGTGACTGGGGCACCGAAAAGCAGCCTCTAAATAACGCATTATCTGCCGCGAAACTCTTTCATTTCACCAATATTTTGTTATGACACGCTAGTGCTATTCCCCGCTGAGTCCGGAGTTACCTGTTATCTATTCACGGATGTGTAGCAGTTTGTTGTTCTTTGGCCAGCTGTTCCTCTCTCTGCCTCTGCATCCTCCTTTCAACAAGCTCCTCATCCGTATACTCTTACTCAAGAGTTACTCAAAACGGTAAGGACGTCCATCATAAACAAAGTCGTCGTCCACAACCTCAGAATCGGAAAAATATTCAGCCATGTTGCAAAAACTAGCAGTAGCAAATTACAGGTAAACAAGCCGACCATCGTGGGGTGCGCGTGGCGCTCAGAAATTGCATCATCCAGATCAGAAGTTAGTAGGTCAATCTACAGACCCCGGATGATGATAACAGGTAACTCTGGACTCAACGGGGAATAGCACTAGCGTATCATAACAAAATATTGGTGAAAAGAATGAGTTTCGCGGCAGATAATGTGTTATTTAGAGGCTGCGTTTCGGTGCCCCAGTCACTCCCACTATATGGATATACGCGGCGCTCCGCTGGATCTAAATATCTTCAGAACGACTCCAAATGACACCAGAGATACAGCATTACTGCAGGTAATGCAGGTAATTCTTTGGGCATAAGTAAATAAGTAAATAGTTCTGGTGAGTGCAAGCGCCTTTCTGTAGAAAGAGACGATTACTGCTCATACGTACCACAACGTTCACCTCCACCAGAGTGGCCGCTACAAAGGCCAACGCTGCAAAGATCATTCCTACGGCCATCTTCCTTAGAGGCCTGAAGGCAGAGAGCGTTAGTGGCACCCCCATACATTTTTGTTTAAATAGTTGTTTGAAAGAAGGCATTTGTTGTTTTTCTGACAATAGTTTTAGTTCTCCTTTCGTTACAAGTAAGCAACATAATCAGCATTTAGTTTACATTGCGTTTACATTGCAGGCAAAATAAAGAAAGCTACTCAGCGTTTTACAAGCATTTAGCCACCAGTCAGTGGATTTACTTTTGCAAATATACACTGCATTTGTGCAAATGTGAGCAAACATTTCCCCTTAATTGTTAACTGGTTATTCTCCTGCTGCGTTATCTCTGGATATAAATGTCAGGTCACATGTCTAATTTACCCACTTTAAGAGTCTCGGTTTAAATGCCCGTGGCCACAATAGAGACAGGCGTATCCAAAACAACAGGCCCCTACTCACGTGATGTTGATCCTGCAAAGGCCAACGAGCGGATATATGGCGAGGTCAAAGATGGGCACAAAGACGAGAATCATCAGAGCGTTCAGCATCTACGCAACGGACAAGGAGACAAGAATGCACCTATAAGTGACTCAATAAAAGCCGTAAAATCATTAAGGCTCGAGCTGAACGTGAATAAAGGGGCTGACGCTATAATGCTGTGCTTGTAAAGTGATGCACGATGGCGGTGATAAGCGGCCGTAAAAGTGTTTTCATGAGAAGGACAGCACCGATCGTGACAGACATCGGTGTTCTTTACTGCTCTACTAGAAATGTATTGCTGTGGTACAGAGGTTAGTGAAAAACAAGAGAATTATAAAAGAGTTGTTAAAACCTGTATCTGGACAGTACCAAACCTTTATTGTCCTCTATTTGAAATTAAGCGATGGTTATAAAGGGAGAACTTTCAGGTTTTTATGAGCAGTTTTTAAGACAAGGTGCATGTTAACTTAAACCGATCAGGCATTACATTATTACCACCTTCCTGATATTGTGTAAGTCTTGGGCATCCAAAACAGTTGTGACTGTACATGGGCCTTCTGAGGTGGTGGTCCTGTGGTGTCTGGAAACAGGATGTTGTTAGTGGGGGCCTTTGGATCATCCCACAGATACTTAATCAGTTTGGGATCTAGTGAATTTGGAGGCCTTGTGTTGTTCTTCATGTTTTTTTGAGTTGTTCCTAAAACGTTTTTTGGGTCTCTGTCAGGTTGCATCCTGCAAGGGATGGCTGCTGCCATTAAGGACTGTCATTGCTATGGGGTGGGGGTGCCTGGTCTGGTCTAAGTGGTTGCTACATGTCTAAGTAACATCCACACGAATGAATGCCAGGTCCAAATGTTTCCCAGCAGAACATTATATTGTCACAAGATGGTCATACCTGATCGATGTAGGCTATATTTCAACTGCTAAAGGCTTCAGTTTCAGTGTGGCTTCAGTGCAAACGTTACAAGGTGAGGTCTGTTGCCTGAAAAATAACTAGCTAACAGCAACATGTTTAACGTTCAGCCACTTTATTTTAGGTCTGATTTGGGTGCAGTAGAAAATGCACACATTTTTTATTTTTTTCAAACCAAGATACGACCAAAAGATAAAAATCTAAGCGTTTCGTAAAGAGTTCCCGATAAACACGTGTTGAAAACATAATCGGCCGTCCAATAAAACAAAGAACACTCGGTGTGATGAATGCTTTACAAGTGTCAGATGTCTATCCTTGAAATTTCAGTCCATATTTTCTCGACTCTTCTAAAGCGCTTTAGCCCCTCTATTACTCTCCTTAGCCTTTTGGTGAATGCCTTCTGCCTGGAGCTGCATGTTTCCTTATCTGTCATCCTAACTCCTAACCAAGTGCTCAGTTAAGCATAATTCTCCGATCCACTTATGATACTTCATACGTTATTTTTATGCCAATCCCCTCACCTGTCATATAACTATTATATATAACATTATTTACATGTGCAGTACTCTGCCTCTGTTCACTCTTATACTTTGAATGAACGCTAAATCTCCCATTTGTCTCGTATCACCTACAATTTACTTATCTGCTTGCTCCTGCTGCTCTCTTCTCCTGCCTGCCAATATATCTCACCTATTTTTTTCTGTCTCTTCACCCAGCACATGGGTCCCTCCATATGAGCTACTTCCATCCTGTTAAAAGGATTGCCCCAGTGATTGCTCTGGGGGTTTCAGGCCCTGGGTCCGCTAAAGTACCCCCAAGACCGTTTTGATCGTCATTGAAAAATGACTTGCAATGAATTGGCAATGAACCGTCCAAACGTTTACATAACCGCGATTCAGCTCTCGTCCTCCTTTTGTTTTCTTTGATAATTGAGCACGACTGTAAAATAAAATATAGAGATATAGATAGATTTATATTACATGGTTTACTGGAAGCTATAAAACATCTAGTAAACTCAACTTGTTACCAAAGTCTAAAATGAACTTCGGACCACATTACAGTGCTTTACTGACGCACTGGAACAATACACAAACATCGTAAACTGTGCACAATACAGACAGTTGAGTTTGGGTGCAAGGAGAAAATTATATCTCCACCTTTTTTCATTATTTTCTAATTGTTTTATTTTGACATGCCGCTGAATAGACGCACATACCTGCATCTGGTCAGGCTTAATAACGAAGTTTTCTCCCTGCAAAGACAAACACACATTCACTTAAACTTTAACTTCATAAATCCAAACCTGACAAGTGCATGATTTATCACGACTGTAAACTGCGTCATTTAACCAGAATAAAATGACAAGTTGCAGCAACACCCGAACAAAGGGGTGATTTGTTTTAAAAAATCAAAACCCACCCACTGATATCATAGTGCAAACACGTTATCAGCTTTTTGAATTTTTGACATTATTGCTTTATGGAACAGAGAGTCTTACAAAAGCCATGTCCATCCGAGTGGCTTGAAGCGTCCAGCGGGAACCCTGCAAGAGACGAAAGAACCGTTACTGTCAAAGTAGTTTCTGGCACCAGATCGTCCTGTTAGCTTTGCAGAACAACCGTTCAACCGCAGCAGATGATGTTCTTTGTTTTCCTGGTAGATATTTTACATGCCTTCCATGGAATTCACGGAGTTCTTTCTTCGGTTCTTAATCAGTGAGATTAAATAAACAATGGTTACAGGAGGAGTGTCGATTGGCAATGTTGAATCTAGCCCTGTGGTTTTTCAGACGGCTTTGTTGGCCGGACTAGAAGATAACAGATAGTTTTGTGAGAGGGCCACGTGTCAAGACCTTGGCGTTGTGCTGGCTGAGAAAGGTCTTTTTATTTTTTAATTCCTCAAATGAGTAATAGTTGAGAAATAATGTGTTTTCCAGCCATTTTTAATAAAGCATACGGAGTAGAAACAGTCATTGGAACTTATTTGATGCGTCCCATGACTTCAAATCTTATTTGTTTAATCCATACAAAAGCCTGGAGTTTCCACTTGGTTTGCCTGACAACTGTTCCAAAGGCCAATTGAAATGCCATTCATTTTTGTGGATACACGCTCAAAAAAAAAAAAACTAACTGAAATCAAAGAACTTGGACTTGAAGCTGAAGTAGAATCAGAGTTTTTAAGATTCATCAGGAGCAAGACATGAATGCGATCTGAACCAATCTGCTGGTCCGCTTCAACAGCCGGCAATGTTATCTATCTTAGATCTCAGATCTCAGTCCAAAAAAGTCCTTATCACAGTCAGTTTTATGTCATGGTGTAAAAACATCAAAGCTGTTGTGACGGCTGAGTCTTTTGTCTTCCTGTACCTGCTGATCAAACAGAGCCCAGAACATTGGCAGGGGGATGTAGAGCACCAGAACCCGAAGAACCATCTTGATCTCTTGGATGAGACGTTTCTGTTGAGGCACAAACACGCAGACGGGATGGGTTGTCGCTGCAATCAAGGCGCAAAAATTGCATGAAAGAGTCAACAACGGGAGCACTCTGTTATTACCGAGTACTTCTCCTCGGCCCAGTCCAGCCAGTGCTTCCTCGAAGGATCATACTTTGACTTCCTCCAGCGGTTCTTGATCGCAAACTGTAAACAAAAAAATCAAAAACGGGATTAGTGTCTGCAGCAGTTTATTAAATCTTCGGATAGTGCGAAGGAGAAGTGGGAGGTGACTCACCCCGATGCAGTTGCAGACTTGCAACAGGATGTTTCCCTGAGGAGGAGTCCTCTTGTATAGACCGCTGCCAGAGATGAACACAACTGCACAAGACAGATGCAGAGTTAGAGTGGACTCAGGGGAGTGAAGACATCATTTTGCGTTAGTGGCTCTTGTGCAGTCCGTTGCTCTACTTGTTATACTTGGTATGATAACATGGTCTTAATATTTCCTCTAAACAACCAATGAGGAGAAACAGCACAATCTAACGGTAATTTGTCTTTTAAGGACGTATTATCCTCTAACTGTGCCATATGAAGTGCTATGAGGTAATAAATCGTAAAATGCTGTAAACATGATTCAGGCCTCTAACACTAAAAGCTCCTATATCGTCTCACCCTCACTGTGGCCTCTCTTGTATTAAATCAGTTTGTTTTCACAGCGAGCGGTCAGCCAGGCATGAATCCCATAAGGATGAGGGGTGACAGGGACTCAGAGGCAGACACAACTGACTGTCGGGATGTACGTACGTAGACGGGCCTGGATCAAGAGGAAGCCCGGCCTTGTATAAACACAATCTCAGCAACCAGATCGCAGCCTGAACTGGAGCTCGGTTTCAGATACGTGACAGTTATAGCTGACATTGGCTTTTTACAGCTGTGTCATTATTAATCGATCTTCTAGGGAAGTACCAGAAACGTACACAGTGTTTTCTTAGGTTGCAAATTCTGACTCACATTAATAACAAACAGCAGCCTTGTGATATGCCAAATATGTCAATGTTTAAAAAAAAAAGCACATGTTATCTATCTTAGGTCTCAGTCCAAAAAAGACAGACTGTGTGTTATATGGATCAGAATGCCCAGATTCTCAAGCTCATGGTAATCCCAAGATCTTGAGTAAAGGCTACTGGATTTAGGATATGTGCATCAGAAATTATACGAGGAACATTATTTCCGAGGTCAAGACTAAACTAAAATGGTGTAAAAGTTCAAACTTGACTCGCAGCTTATATTTACTCTTAAAGGAGAACATATCTTTGCAGACTGACGTTTTTTTAGATATGTTTAGAAGGTCTAGAGCCTTTTAATAATCCAGGAGCTGCACAAATTGTGATGAATAACTTAAAATTGGCCGAATACTTACACTCATGTTGTCACACGAGTTAGCATCATTTGTGCAACTTTGAAAAATATAGTTTAGTAGATCTATATAGCTCGTTCCTTGGCTCTGCTTGAGGCTAGCAGCTCAATACTATTGGCTATAATCACCCCCAGTATTCAAACTGAGTACTGTCTCCGCCCCTTTTTGGGGAAACCCAAAAAACACTTGTCATAGACTTGTATTTAAAATAATGGTACAAAACCAAAGCAAAAGAAGTCCACCAGAATTAAATTAGTTTATAAATGACCCAAAGACACAACGTCAAGTAAATCAACAGTATGTCCAATTTGCATATAACAGAACAATCGAGATACATTGAAAAAGATAAATTTGATCCTTCGTCAGTCATTAAGGTGGTGCAATAACTCCACTCAGTGCTCAAGAAATCTATTTTGAGCTTACTAACTATCCAGGTAAACAAATTACCTGTGAAATATTTTACTTTTCAATACTGCTCTACAAATACTATGGTAGATAGCAATATCATAGTGGAGTGATAACTGAACTAGCGGCACTATACATTAGCTTTGTTTGTCTAGCCTGAGCTCCAGCCATTAGCTTTTAGTAGCATTCAAATAACCCAGGCTCACACCAGTAATATGGTCTGGATAACGTAGACACCAGGTTTGTTTGAAGAAGAAGAATGTGTAACAAGCTACAGGAAATTTAATTGATTATGAAAGCTAGTGGACTTTGTTCTCTGGCAACCATACATGTCTGTGCAAACTTTCTTGACACTCCATTTCTTTTGAATCCCACCTCAATCAGGGTAATAGAGTGTTACACAGGTTTGATTTTTTTATCGTAGTGTGGAATAATCTATTACAGTGGGACAGACACTCACCTAAAGCCACGATCATCAAAGCTGCAGGAACCCCGAAGGCCAGAGCATAGCAGTCAGCACCGAAACACTGCACATCACCTGCAGGAGTCGAAGTATGTTATTCACATGACAGGCCTCATTGGTATGTAACACATTTTGAACATTAAGAATTTGAACGCTCACTTCTCAGTATGGGCGTAATCAGCGTTGACAAGAGGCTCCCAGCATTGATTGACATGTAGAAAATGGAGAAGAATTTCTGCCTCTCGCTGGTCTGCAGGTGATGAATAAACAATCAGGAGTTCATACTGTGCTACATTTTCGATTTTAACATAGATTTTACACAGTAACAGTTTGGTTGGCTAATGTGTTAGCAATGCGTTTCAAATATGTGGTAAGGAAATATCTGGCTTTTTAGCTTCAAAGCATTTCAGTTTGTTTGTCTGCTCTCACAATGATGTGATATTGATGAGCATCGAGTAAACAGGCCCACAACCAAAATAGTGAAATCTTTAAATTCTTTGTCAAGAAATTGCAAAGCGATCTTAATTCTTACATTCAGTGTTGATACGTAAAATGTACCGCACCTAAATAATACATTAACAGCTCTTGTTGACGAGCCTTGAAGAAAGTCCCTTTGATTATTGTCAAAGGTTTGGTAATAAAATCTTTACAAGACAAAGGAACTAGCAGATACACAAGGACTTAAACAGGCTTAAACATTTAAGGACCAGTTTTGATCTGAAGAAGTGCTTTATGAAACAAATAACAAGTTGTTTTACTGAGAATAAATCTGGATTTATGGATCCATGGATCTATGCCATAGATACACCATAGCTCCACCATAGGTACGCCATAGCTCCACCACAGGTACATCATAGGTACGCCATAGCTCCACCACAGGTACATCATAGGTACGCCATGGGTACAACATAGGTACACCATAGCTCCACCATAGTTACACAATAGCTCCACCACAGGTATATCATAGGTATGCCATAGGTACGCCATAGGTACACCACAGGTATGCCATAGGTACACCATAGGTACACCATAGGCACACCATAGGTACACCATAGCTCTATATTTCTGTATATACTGTACATGACTAATTGATTTATTTGCCAGTTTAGTTTCCTCCTTGTGTTTCTCAATATAAAATGTATGTCTTTAATTTGAAAAAAAAAAAAACTTACATGCTCCTCATCAAACTGGTCTCCTCCAAATGCTGCCACGCAGGGTTTGATTCCACCGGTGCCGAGAGCTATGAGTATCAGCCCTATCATAGACAGAGCACTAAAACACACACACACAGAGAATAGACATACGATATAGAGTAGGGATTATTGGGAATATTTGAAGGGATTATTGTTATTCGTAATTCGTATTTTGTGTTAAATTCAAAAGTGCACCGAATATCTAGCTCTGTCCAGATATAAAGAGATTTGCCCATCTCTTTGCAGCTGACAGTTGGTCGTTATGGAAAGTTTCAAGATCTGGTTGCCTTAGTAACCTTCCTGTATATTTCCCACCCTGAATGTGTCCAAATGAAACTAACAAATCACAAAAATGTTGTTAATATATGGACAAAGGTACCTCTTCGGGGTTCGCCAGTGGCTCCAAGCCAACTACGTTATCACTACGGTGAATTTTTTGGTGTGAGGAATCAAAGTCATGGACAGTAAATGTTTAGGGAAACCAAACTTCCTGGCTTTTGAACCAATTCCTACATCTCTACTGTTAACTGATTCAAAAACCATACAATCAACCTGGCATTATGACCGAGCGAATACTTACATGTGCACGTCCGTGTTTCCCACAGTGGGAATGGCTCCCACCGACTTGATCACATGGCCAATCACATAAACAATGGACAGGTAGATGATGGTCCTGTTAGGAGCAAACAGTGGCTATTATGTACAGTCTCTGTGTGTGTGGTCAGACTGATTCATCTCCACTAACAGGTAGTGTTTGTCAGAGTAGTCAAAGCTCCTTGGTTAAAGGCATGAGGTATGCTGCATGATGTAGTGCAAACCACCGATGGTGATTCAACTATAGATACATGGTGGACACAGTGTGTTTTTAACTGTATAATTTAAGGAACATAGACATATAATCCTAAAACCTCTGCACATGAAAATGAGACATCACTCTTTCTCTTGAAATAATGTGAATTAACAAATTAAGTATGTGATGCTTAAATGGGAACTACTGTTTTTTACAACCTGGACCTTATTTCTGGCATAAAATACAATTGTTTACTCACCCATATAACTTTTGTGTAATTTGTAGTCATTCAGGAGATATTTAGATCTGTGTATATCCATATAGTGGGAGTGAATGGGGCACCGAAACGCAGCCTCAAAATAACGCATTATCTGCCGCGTAACTCGTTCATTTCACCAATATTTTGTTATCGTACGCTAGTGAGTTACCTGTTATCATCCAGAAGGGTCTGTGGATTGACCTAAAGACCCTTCAGGATGATGTCTTCTAACCTGGATGATGTCATCTCTGAGCGCTGCATGCACCCGCAACGGTCGGCTTGTTTACCGGCTGAATATTTTTCCGATTCTGAGGTTGTGCACAAACCATAGAAGTACCCCAGATGATGATAACAGGTAACTCCAAACTCAACGGTGAATAGCACTAGCGTACGATAACAAAATATTGGTGAAATAAACGAGTTTCACGGCAGATAATGCGTTATTTAGAAGCTGCGTTTCGGTGCCCCTGTCACTCCGATTATGCAGATATACGCAGATCTAAATATCTCCCGAATGACTACAAATTACACAAATCTTATATGGGTGAGTAAATGATCGTATTTTATGCCAGAAATAAGGTCCAGGTTGTAAAAAAACAGTAGTTCCCCTTTAACCCTCGTGTTATGTTTGTTTCTAAGGAAAAGCAATGATGTTCCTGGGTCAGTTTGATTTATTTAGTGCAACTGTGTTATTTAGCGCTCATGGATCATGATAATTCACTAGTTTTTCCATGAAAAATGCATGTTATTTTTTTTTAATGTAAATTGGAAAGACCTACATATAAAATACAATAGTTTTAGTTGACACTGATTATTTTGACTTTTTTTTTTTTTATTATTATTTTTATGGGGGGGTGGCGGTAACTCAGCATGAGAAATCCTCTTTCTTTTCAGGGTTAAATTGACACTCACTTGAATTTTCCGAGCCAGGAGTCGGCGATGAGAGCTCCCAGTATAGGCGTGAAGTAGCAGAGGCCGCTGAAGGCGTGGTAGATGGCCGTGGAGAGGTCCTTGTCCCAGTGCAGGTACGTGAGGAAGTAGAGCGTCAGCACCGCTGTGATCGCACACACACAGAGACAGAAGCTTGTGACTCAACATGGAAAGACCAAAATACATTGCGACATCTCAGCAAAGCCTATTCTACAGGTGTCTGACTGATATGAACCCTCAGAATCCCATAATCCTTCGCGCACTGCTAGGAGTCAGTCCTTCTTAATTGAAGTTTACGCCAGTCACAGACAATTCTGTCACATGACCTGGAACAATACGAATCTACTGAGATTTATAGAATTGAAGCCAGACATGAGCTGTGTCCCATTAGTAGCTCTGTCATTCCTCAACTCCAAAGAAATGCCAAATATACCAGATGTGTGAAGCAGAATGTTTTGGGGGCGATGACGAATATTCATATGAGACTTTCCCAGACATAAAATAATTATGTTTGGATGAACAGTTAGGTTGATTTAAATATTCAAGGTACTCAGGAGGACATTAAACTCACAAACAGGAGTCACACGGCTAAAGCTCATACTGTTAACTGAGAAACAACAAAACCGGTCCCACTGCACAAACTCTGCACAGTTTTATTGACAGCAACCTCTTTATTCCAGCCTGACTTCCCGATGTTTTCCCCCAAGCTTCCAGCTAACTCCCACGGTATTCCGAGCAGATGGAGTTCACAGTTTGTCAGCTGCAAAATGAAGTTTGTACACACTGAATGTTTTATTGCTGCCGTGAAAACACTCACACTTCAGGAAATTGATCCGGAACGAAGCCTAATTTTCTGGCGAATATTATTTTGTCCTTGTTTATTTTCACTGTAAATTAAATATTTGCGCGCGTTAATGTTACGTACTAAAATGAATCAAGTAATAATGAAACTAAAATGTGTTTGCATAAATTCACAGACATCTCAACTCAACTCAACTCAACTTTACTTATAGCGCACTTTAAAAACAGCCACAGCTGAAAGAAAGTGGTGTACATACTGTGGTTGTGCGTTTATAGTTTTATAGTTTTTAATCATTTGTCTTATGTTCTTATAAGAACACAAGACAAGCAATTAAAAACTATAAAACTATAAAACAATAAGAACAATAAAAACAATTAAAAAACAATTAAAAAAACACTAAAAACACTAAATAAGAGCAGGGTCTTATGCTGGGTTGAAAGCCAAGAAATACACATGGGTTAGGGTTAGGGCTTGTCGGGGGGGGGGGGGGGGGGGGGGGGGCTTGTCTGATGTGCAATGGTAGACCGTTACACAATTTGGGATGAGCTGACCTGAGACATCAAGCAGAAGTGTAAGGATGGAGAAGCTCAGGGAGGTAAGGCGGAGCGAGACCGTTTAAAGATTCAAAGGCAAATAAAAGAATCTTAAAATGAACTCTAAAGTGGAGGGAGGACTGGCTGACCCCAAAATAAAGTGCATCTCAAAGTGCTGATGAGTAAGAAAGAGCTTCACCTTTTGCCAGCCGCCCAAGGTTCAAAAAGCTGGACTTAACTGCTGCACCAATTTGCCCGATCCAATTTAAAATCACTGCCGAGACTGCTGGCTTTACATATAACTGACAAGGGGCCCAAATCTACTCGTAAAAGCCGGCTGTCATGAACACATGTCGGTTTCCACTGTGTCTTTGAGAACTGATTGAAGTAATGTGACAGGGGCGGACATGTGAGTTTAAGTGAGGTCATGTGAGGGGAAGAGGGAAACTTTATCTGTTTGTACCAGGCTCTCTGTTATATTGCCCCTCTTTAACTTACAATCTTTGAAAACCAGAACATCGTCGCTCATGAAAACTTTGTCTCCAGGACGTTTCACAGTTGAATTCAGAGGTAATCTGTGAAATCAGAACCCTGCTCTTCATGTCATCTGTTATACATTTATACCACCACCACCACCACCACCACCACAAACCATGCAGCCATACCTTTCATGCCATAGTAGGAGAAGCGTTCACAGAACTCGTTCACCACTATGAAGCAGATGCTGAGCGGGTAATTGGTCCCACATAGTTTCTAAAAAGAAAAAAACACTTTGGATTTACAGGATGACATCTTAAATAACATCAGACATCACAAGAAATTAGATAGGTTAAAAAAAACTTTCACTTTCTCGTCAATACTATCACAATCTCTAACAGAGAATTGTGCAACATGCTGCCGTGAAATGTAATGTGGAATGTAACCGATGCGTTCTTCCTGTTTGTCACTCTCATGAGATACTGGAGTTAATCATTATGCAGAAATAGAAGCTTCATAGATTCTTCTGATAAGAGCAGATAAACTGATAAAAATGTCCAATATGCTCCTGTGATTATATCACACGGCCACGGTTTTGCACGCGATTGGATTTCTGTCAGCGCCGTGGTTAAATTCGTGTATTTCACTGCTTTTCTTTGAGCATGTTTAGCTGAAAACCTATACGTGCGTGTTGTCCTGCAGCTTTTGGACAAATCCCAAAAGCTTTTCTCGGTGAACTATGTTCCTCCGCAGATGAGGCCTTTAACGGTCGAGCTTATAGATCATTAAAACAGCATCACATGACTGTTTTCCAGTTGTAATGTCAGTCATTTAGTCATTACGGTAGAAAGGGGAGATGACTTTTCTAATTTCTGTCATCATGAACGGATAATGTGAGACAAAACAGGGAATTTGAAGATGCTGCCTTTGTGATTATTTCAAAACACTGCCTGGACTAAACTATTCACGAGCTGAATTAACTGAAAAAAAAAGTCTAAAGATTTGTTCAATAATGAAAATATTCATTAATTTGCAGCTCTGGCATGTACAGCGTAGAGTTGCTTGTAAATTCTGTTTTCTTCCTTCGTCCTGCTTTTTGTGCTACAGCAGTCCCTGAAAAAATATAAATATAATCAAGATTTGAGACGGTGGAAGAATTCCTGAGTGCAACTTTAAGGGTCAGATGTATTTCCTCACTTCTATTTGTTTATCCGAGCGAAAGCAGATGTTGTATTTGTCCTGAGATTTTTTTTTTTTCCCTGCTTTAATTCCGGTTTTGTCTGCAGGTTTTAATGCATACAATTTAAAACTAAGGTCGTCCACTGAGTAGACTCAATTTATCCATGAGGATTGTGAGATATCAATCACTGTCACTGTTGTCTCTACCTGACTCTCAACAGATTTCACATTGACTGCTTCTTAAGCAGAAAAACTGATGACAGTAAAGTCACCACAGCCAAATAAAGAGGGCCTCTGTGTATTTTATTGACCAGAGAACTACCGAGGGTGAAATAATTTATTTGTCTTTCTCGTGCAAAACTAAGATTTGCTATCTTATTCCGTCTCCAAAAGGAGATAATCAGATGCTCCAACTTTCAGCCTATGCGCCTTGCTCTTGGAGAGGAGGGAGTGCCTGTTGCATCAGCTCACTGGTGTTTTTTTTTTTTTTGTTTAACCTAACGGTTAAGAGAGAGATGTTTAGCGGAGCAAACAACTCTCTAGTTCGCGCTCTGACTGCAAAAATACATCTCCATTTCATTCACAAACATCTGAGGAGCCCTCGGCTCCCGTGTGTCCGTGCGTTTTTCTCCAGCCCAGAATTTCTTTTACCGCGCGCCATGTAAAAAAAAACCTTTTTCAACAATCAAAACGCAACAAAACAACTTAAAGAGTCTTTGCACACTTCGCGTAACTGCAGCGTATTTACCTTGGAGGTCATGTTGAGTAGCTTGCTGGAGAGATTTTGGCTCTTTACTGGCGCATCGGGATCTCCTGTTTGGCATCCAAGTCCGTCCCACTCTGTTCCGCTCTAGTGTAAAACCTCGAGCATTTATGCTCTTAAAGCCGAGTTAAAAGTTAATATTCCACCACAGAACTTTGACTTCTTACTTCAGAAACAGCAGAGGGCCTTCACAGCTCGGGGTTAATTCTAAACAGAACAAAAAAATGTCACTCGGATGAGGATTTTTTTTTCTCCTAAACGCAAGCCAGCCTTGGCATTTCACTCACTTTCTGCGGTGGAGCAGGAGGTCCGTTAGTTGCAATAGTGAAGCGGGGACCAGAGGCTGCAGCAGCCTCTCTGCTTAAGTACAATGGAGCTGTTGTTACGACCTGGCGGCGGGATAGGGGGGGTCAAAGTGAGCTGGATGAGCCGGTCAAGATGCGTCTTTGATCCGGATGAATGAGCGCATCGCTAAATTTATGTTAATTCACCCTGTGTGTGTGTGTGTGTGTGTGTGGTACTACTGATGTTGTTAGGACATGGGGACACGCCTCTATTTTGGACACAAAAAGAAAGTGTGTGTTTTTTTGTTTGTTTGTTTAAGTTGTGGGGTCCCAACTCTTGCAGAATATTAATATTCTACATCTATTTGAGGGTTAAAACCTGAATGGACTTTTAGGGAATGCACTGGCAATGAACAGAGTAAGAGTTTTTGTGTGCGTGAGTCTGTCCTCATATTCTGGCAAAAAGGTCATTTTCTTGTGTTCAACTTGAATCAGGTGACGTTAATAAACATGATTTACTGTGTTACGTGCGTGCTTCATTTGGAGTCAAAATGAATCAGTGCTGATTATCAGTTTTTGCATCATAACCAAATTAAATCTTCTCTCTGTTTGGTGATTTTAACCGATCACACCATAGATTGTGTAAAGATGGACGGCGGGACTGCTCCTCAAACGTAAAGCCAAAGCAAGTAGAGCTCCCCCTGGTGACTGGCTGCAGTATGGGTCATAAGCTCCGCCCCCTCCATGTTAGTGGATGGGACTAGGGCCAAACTAAAACACTAAAATACACGTCAAACGTTCTTTTTTTCAAGAATGTTTTCTGTCATTTTAGGTAGTTAATATAATGCTGATGTATATTCAAGTGTCAATTGTTTGGATAAGTTTCGTTTTATAGACAAGGGATATGACATAATGGACTACCAGTTGCCATGCCACAACCGCTCCATGTGGGACAGTGAGAGATCTTCATCACAATCATCGTCATCGCGCCTCCACGTGGCTCCACTTTCAGACCGTACTGTGCAGACTCTGGCTCCAAAGTCGCAAGATGGCGCCGCCCGTATCCCCGGGAAAATAGCGTCAGTTTGGCCAATGCAAGGAAGTGGGGACGCATTGTACATATTTATATACAGTCTATGCATCACACAGATTGGGGAACTGGAATGCATATTTTTGGCATTTGACCATACAGTCAGTACATTTCGACAGGTTATGGTAATGAAAACAGGGAACAGCTGCAGCCTTTCTTCCGTTTTTAGGTAATTTAAGTACTCAACAGTGTGTTAAAAAAAAAAAAAAAGATGTTATTGTAATTTTATTACTGATGCGTGATCACCTAGGGAGAATTTTACTGTTGTGTTTGGTCACAAAAGAACAACATAATGTTTTTTTCATGTCGCGACGGGTTGCGGGGAATGGAGTTTAGGGCCCAAACGCAGGACTCAGAGGCAGGAGTGGGCGAAAAAGATATTTAATAATAAAAAAAAACCCAAAGCTAACAAAACCAAAAGTGCTGCCCAGGTGGCAGGAAATCCAAGAACCAAATCACTAACCTAAAAACTATGAAAAAACTGGAACAAGGCATGGAATAACTGTGGCATGGAAAACATGAGCAAACTATGGCATGGAACATGGACAAGGCATACAAACAGTATGACACGACCAGGAACAAAGGGGAAGGCAGGGCTATATACGCACACGAGGAACAGGGGTGACGAGACAAAGGTGAGGCAAATCAAGAAATAACACAAGGTGAAACCAATGATCTAATCAAAAGGAAAACACTGAATTTAACAAAATAAAACAGGAAACAGAAAACTGAAAAACTAAACACTCAACCATGACAGAAAACATGACAGCTGTGTACCTAATGTTTTGTGCATTTGATTACATTTTGGATAGAAGTTAATATATATATATTTGAATGTAGTAGAGTAGAAACATAAGCGGTGAACAATGAAAATACATTATATGAAGCTGTTTGTAACAAGAGACGACCACATTTGTTTATTGCATTTATAAATGTATAAACAGGTATGCATTATTTTAGTTAGTTAGTTATAATAATCACACAATATCCCGTTAAACCTGCATATATTTAAACTTTGCTGACTCCTTCGTTGTTTTCTCATCACTTCATCTGCATCTCTTACATACAAGAGACTCTGTTAGGAATTAGCTCAAAAACCGCAAAATAAAAAAAAATAAAAAATCTTCTTCTCTAATTGTTGGACAAAACAATCATATCTTAATGTCTACTCAGAAGCTTTCAGCTGCATCACACCCGCCCCATCAGCAGATGGAGTTTTCTCAGTTGTCATGGTGAGGGCTCAGGTGTTGTGGACATAATTGGAGAGAGATGTCCTCGTAGATCTTTATGTGGCTGTTCATTGACTCCTGCTGGATGGCTTATAAAAAAAATAAATAAAAAAAAGACGGAGAGGTGAATGACGTCCTGTGTGACACCACAGACTATACTGCGTCAGTGTAGTGGACTCTGGAGTCCTGATGGGAGGAGTATCCCAGACAGGGGAGGATGTCAGCTCCGGGACACATTATCAGCAGTGTACACCTTGAATCAGGGGCTGTTTGGGGCCTTTCAACACTGAACACCCTCATCACAGGGTGATCAAACTTGAGCTTGTGTCCCATGCCGTACACCCTCCAAGGTCATCTTGATGTTTCTGGCCCCTTCAGACACTGATTTAACTGTCTGCCGCAGAGCCTGTCCATGAATTCGTTGGTGGTGGAAAAAGCCACGAACCCTCTGCATCCCACTTCAACGGGATAGATTTTTGCATTCCATCCTCATTGTTGTGCTTCTGCTGCCAGTTTTGTGTAGCACAGTTTCTCGCGCTCATAGGCCTCTTCAACTGAATTCTCCCACGGGACTGTGAGCTCTACGATGTAGACACCCTTCAGTGAAGGGGACCAGGTCTGGCCTAAGGGTGGTGGAGGCAATGTCAAGTGGAAAGACGTGTGCTAAGCCGCAAATCTAAAAATGTCTGACGACTGAAAAGAACCCGGAGAACGCTACCATTTATAAAACACTTCACAGTCCGTGAGGGTGATTTGTCTTGTAAATGTAAATGCAAATACCACGTGAGAGATAAGCCACCGACTTATCGTGTGTTCTGCTTGGTGCAAACTGCCAGGACATAACTGAATGTGCAGGTTCTATTGCTCACTCTTCCTGTCATGACTCAGATTTGCTGGAACTGACGAAAAACAGGATTCAAGTGTATTTGTGCTTTTTTAGCTCTTTACCACAAGTTACTTTGACGTAGACGCCCTGCACTGATCACAGCAAACCACAACAGCTTCCACCAATAGGATTACACTCCAAGATAAAAATCCATAAATGTACGAACAAAACTGCAAAGTTACAAAACTCAAGTTATGGCTCATGAATGATGCTACTTGGGAAAATCTATCTGTGCAGCCTGATGTCATGGATTAAGGCCCAAACACTCATGGTAATGTGACATCTGATGGTTTTAACAGTCACTTTGCGGTGCACTGTTAGAGATGCTACTGGAAGTGGTAACTGTCAGACTTTCTTAGCCATTTAAGAGCCATATTTGGTAACGTCCCACACACATTTTAAATCGTGGTCGAGAAGCATGTGGTTTTCACCCAGACATCCAGCGGAGATCAAGGCAACGTTCTCAGGTCAAATCAGGGTTTAAATGTGGTCTCCAAGGTCCACCTCTAAGAGACTAAGATCGTTTAATATCTGCCTGAAGCTGCTGGACATGTTCTACCAGACGATCGTTGCCAGCGCCCTCCTCTACGCTGCAGAAGAAGAAGGAGACGTCGCGGCTAGACAAACTGATAGAGAAGGAGGTTCTCTGTGGCAGGAGGGCAGAGCTGGAGTCCCTGACATCGGTGGCAGAGGCAAGGACCTTGAACAAACTCCGGTCCATTATGAACAACGTCCACCACCCTCTACACGACACCACAGTCAGGCAGAGAAGCTCGTTCAGTGACAGGGTGCTGTTTTTGTCCTGCTCCACGGACAGGTTGAGGAGGTCATTTGTCTCTCAGGACATAAGACTCTACAGTGCCTCCCTGTGAGGAAACAACCGGACATTGGTCATTGCTGCCAGTACTGTAAAAAAGTCTTCTTATGTCCTACAATAATACTCTAGAGTCGGAATTTCCAAGTAATTCAATGAGTGCCCTATGAAGGGTTAAATAAGTTATTATTACTACAGCAGGTAGTCAGCCACTGTTTGCTTGTCAGGGTGACTATAGGATCTATCCAAGGATACTGATACTATTGCTTTGTCACTATTAAACACAAGAAATTACAGATAAGGACTAAATGAAAAATCATGTAGTACCACAACAAGCCACAAGATGGCAGCATCGGTCCAGCACTGTTTCAGCCACTGACAATAACAAGGCCACATATAGGAAATTACCATAAACCAGCAAAAACAATGGTTAAAGTTTCCGGTTAGAGTTGGAGGAGTTTATTTTTTGCTAAAAATACTTAAAAATAAATAAATAAATAAGCATGTTATATGGGATAGGCTCCAGCCCCTTCCCCCGTGACCCTTTACATGAATGAATGAATGTTATATTATATAGAATTTGTTAATTAGGTGCATACGAGTATAAAATAACACAGTATATGTAGTCAGACATCAGATTATGACTTTTTAAGGTGAATTAAGCCAGCCTTACTGTTTCGTAGCTGAGCAGCACCTTCATGTACTTATTGCACTGCATTGTGGGACGTCACTCGACACAATCAGTCAGAAGAAAAACATGATATTTTTATTTCGATACGGACTGTTTTTATTTCGTTTTGTCTCAAGTTTTACCTTCGTCGGATAAAACATCAACAGATATTAGGATGAAGGTAAAGGGTCCAAACCAACGTCCAAACTTCTTCATTATACATTATACTCTTCCTGTTAACCAGGGGTCTACAACGTTTTCCAGACCAAGGACCCCCAGACTGATGGAGAGATGGAGTGGGGACCCCCTACTTATGTATATGTGTATTTAAATTTAAGGAAAAAAAACTTTCATGACGGAGTTTGCATGTTCTCCCTGTGTCTGCGTGGGTTCTCTCCAGGTATTCCAGCTTCCTCCCATCATCCAAAGACATGGTCATTAGGTTAACTGGTGATTCTAAATTGGCCGTAGGTGTGAGTGTGAATGGTTGTCTGTCTCTCTGTGTTAGCCCTGAGATAGCCTGACGACCTGTCCAGGGTGTACCCCCGCCTCTCGCCCGATGACAGCTGGGATAGGCTCCAGCAGACCCCGCGACCCTTAACAGGAATAAGCGGGTACAGAAGATGAATGAATGAATGAACTTTCACGACCCCCCCTGCAGTACCTCCACGGATCCCATAGGGGTCAGATGCTATTCGTAATTTCTCCACAGAAATTACACAGTTGTTGACATTTTAATGACAAAAAAAAGCGAGAATCCCAGTCGTGAACTCTGCTACAATAAAGCTTTTTTATTTTTCTGTATGTACAAATACACAAAAATATGACAATACATATTTTCCTTTGGAAATCCATCACACTGTTAACCTTTAATATTTATAACATTGAGCGTCTGGGTACATTTAAGATGGTGATAAATTAAAAATATGAAGAAAGTCTCTCCTGATTGAAGAAGTCTCTACAGTAGTAAAAAAAAAAAAAAAGATAAAACAACACTTTTAAAAGGTATATTTTCAGTGGGAGTCAATGGGTTCGGGACTGACTGTCACACTCAGCAAAGTTTTCAAGAAATTTTTAAACACTGAATAACACCAGCCTCATTACAGACAGTATGTACTGACTACTATCAGTGTTTTCGCGGACGTGCAGCGGTTTGTTGTTCTTTGACCAGCTGTTCCTCTCCGACTCCACATCCTCCTTTCAGCGAGCTCCACATCCATATACTCTGCCTCAAAATGTTAAGGACGTCCATCATAAACAAGACCAGGTCAGAGGTTAGTAGGTCAATCTACAGACCCCAGATGATGATAACAGCTAACTCCGGACTCAACGGGGAATAGCACTAGCTTACGATAACAAAATATTGGTGAAATGAACGAGTTTCGCAGCAGATAATGCGTTATTTAGAGGCTGCGTTTCGGTGCCCCAGTCACTCCCACTATATGGATATACGCGGATCTAAATATCTTCCGAATGACTCCAAATGACACCAAAGTTATATGGGTGAGTAAACGATGGTGTTTTATGCCAGAAATAAGGTCCAGGTTGTAAAAAAACGGTAGTTCCCCTTTAAGCGTCTAGGTATATTTAAGGTGGTGATAAATTAAAAATATGCATTTTAAATAACTTGAAGAGGCTGGTCGTATTCTAAAGACCAACAATTGGGACTAATTGCCTAAGTCCTGTATTTTATCACTTGTGCACGTTATTAATCTAAATGTTCTCCCAGAAGAAAGTCTCTACAGTGGTAAAAAAAAAAAAAAAGAAGATAAAATGACATTTTGAAATGTGTATTTTCAGTAGGAGTCAATGGGTTCGGGACTGACTGTCACACTCTGCAAAGTTTACAAAAAATTGTTGAACACTGAATAACACCAGCCTCATCTTTTAAAGGGAGGAACAGTCTCATTACACACAGTATGTATTGACTACTATCAGTGAAGACGGCTCTTAACTGTGACACATACACAAGAAAAAAAAGGCTTGCAGCGTTTACTCTACATACTAACCCGCACTGTACAGCTTCTTCATTTGACTTGTGGTTTAAGTGCATTGCAGCCGGTCCTAGAGACAGTAAGGCAACACAGTGTAAATACTAAAGCAGCTCACTGAGAGGAAACTCCCGCCGCCGCTCTCGGCTCTTCACCTCTCCTGTCTAGAAACTGAAGGTTGATCGGCGTAGCGGGGCAGAGCAGCGTCCTGGTCACCGGCTTCACTGTTTTCCCAGAAGGATCGGGCCTCACCTCAAAGTGCTTTATCACCTTTAGGAGAAAGAATATGGTTAAAGGAGGGATTAAAATCTGAATTTATGTGAGGCACAAGAGCGGAGACTGCTCGCTAGCTAGCTGACTGAATAATATTTGTGGTTTCTGGCTTACGTGATACAGCCTGAAGTTGTTAGGCAACTTAATGTTATTTACTCGTCCAAATGCCAAAACTAACAATACAAGAGCAGGCTGCTCCGTGAATAGTCTGGGAAGTTACTGCAGGTCAACAGCGCTTTCTGAATAAAGCTAAAAAAAAACGTTTGATTCCCTGGAAGTGAAAGCAGAGGCGGTTTGGTTCAGTGGGCTGAAAACCGCTGGTCCGGTTGTAAACAAGGTAATAAACAGCAATGAAGAAAAGCAAAACCTTCAGATTAAAGTGGTTTTAGTTAAGTGGAAAATTTGAAGATTTTAATTTAAATAAATACACAGATCTGCAATAACATTGTGACCACTGACAGGAGAAGTAAATAACATTGACCATCTTGTGACAATTCAGTGTTCTGCTGGGAAACTTTTGGACCTGGCATTCATTCATGCAGATGTTACTTAGGGTGTATTCACACCTGCCTTGTTTAGTTCGATTAAAACGAACTCAAGTTCGTTTCCTTGCTTGGTTCGGACCTTTTTGATGGTGTGAATACAATCACTCGAACTCTGGTGCGGACCAAACAAGCGGACCGAGACCCAGCTGAGGAGGTGGTCTCGGAGCGGTTCCTACCGAACCCTGGTGCGGTTCCTTTATGGTGTGAAAGCAGCCCGACCTCGATCCGACCCAAGTTGCAAAAATCTACCTTTTTGGATTTGACGAGCTCCCGTAGTTTTCGCGCATCTATCAAGAAGCGTCTGTGTGTCTGTCTGTCTGTGGCACGCATATCTCGCGAACCGTTGGCCCGATTGATTTGAAACTGGGCAGGTGTCTCGCTACGGGCACGAAGATGTGCACTGCTAAGTTTGACGTTGTTTGGATAAGAAATGTAAAATATATCGGTAAAATAGATTTTCTCCGCTCTAATATTTCCAGTTGCCTGATGACAGTTCTAAATTATTGCGCTGGCTCAAACGCTAGATGGTAACCATGGCAACGGAGACTCAACGTTATTTTACAGTTTACAGACAAAACATGAGTGATTTGATCATCTATCTATAAATCAAGAATTTCTTTTAACTTATTTGGTGAGTTTGTGTCTGTCTGTCTGTCTGTCTGTGGCACGCTGATTTGAAACTGGGCAGGTGTCTTTGTGGGGAGGAGACATGGGTCACGACAATGGTCACAACTGAAAAATCTTCTTCAGCTCCCACTATAGGAATACATACTTCCGACGGGCACTGCACTAGTTATGGGAAATGTAGGATAGCCCAGTGACACACACAACAGAGAGAGACACGTGAAGCAAACAAACGCAGGTAGGTTAGGTAGAGATGAGCCGTGGCTTAACCGAGCTCTGAGGAGACACGCTGCCTCCTAGATATCTGGGCAGATGTCCAGATATCTCAAATGCTGGAGAAAACACATAAAAATGCAGAAGTATATAAGATTTTTAGTAAACAAATGAGAGAGAGGGGATTCCAGCGCTCAGTTTATAAACCATATTGCTAGCATAATAACAAGTAGACCTACAGTACGCAAAGTCTCCATTGTAGCCTATTTACGTGGGACATTTGGCTTCCTTCTTTACCCCGCCTATACGTTTACCAGCCAATGGCTGAACGACCTTAGCACATGTGTTTTTGTTTATAAATTCTGGTCCGGTTGCAATTAATCACAGTGTGAAAGCGAACCGCACTAAAAAAAAAAAAAGAAAAAAAAAATTGGTCCGGACCAAAGCAAGTGAACTAACGGACCTTCCTGGTGTGAATACGCCCTTAGATATGTAGCACCCACCTAGACCAGACCAGGCACCCCCCACCCCATAGCGATGACACTCCTTGATGGCAGCAGCCATCCCCCAGCAGGAAGCATGAGGAACAGCACAAGGTGTTGACCTGGCCTCCAAATTCACTAGATCCCAAACTGATCAAGTATCTGTGGGATGATCCACAGAGGCCCCTCCCCTCAACTCATAGGACCCAAAGGCCCCCCACTAACAACATCCTGTAGCCAGACACCACAGGACACCCTCAGAAGGCCCATGTCCATTCTCTGATGATTCAACTGTTTTGGAGGCACAAGTGAGACCTACACAATATTAGGATGGTGGTCATAATGTTATGCCTTATTGGTGTATTTTCATTACTAGAAAATTGGGTTATGCTAACGTGAGGAAACATCACTGCAGATGACTCACACTTAAGACATTTAACCTGTTTCAACTCCTCCCCTCTGGAAGGCGCTACATGTTAAACTCTACATGTTAAAACAACAACACGCAGGAACAGCTTCTTCCTTCACGACGTCACTCTGATGAATGACAGTCAGACAGAAACAACCCCCTCCAACAGCAAATATATACATGTATATGTATATGTATTCATCTTTAACATGTAATGTACAGTCCTGTCCTCACCATCTGTACATATCCTCCTTTCCTCTTTCTCTGTGTAACTACACCAAGAGCAATGTGTGGGTCAGATTTCTTGTATGTGTGTAGTGCTAGGATATTACTGCTGCAGCTTCACGCGAAAAACTATTAACTGGGAAAAAAATACGAGCTGGCTTTTATTACGAAGCAGTTACAAGATGATATAATGTGTTTGTCTGAGAGCTTTGCACTTAGCGCTATCGACCTTTTCTGGGATTCTCTGGCAGCGGATCAGCTTTGAAATATTTCATGGAGTAATGGGAGAAGAAGAAGAAGAAGCAGCTAAAGTGATCTGTTAGATGAAGAGCTGCACACCTCCAACTTCTTTCACTGTGTCCTGCGTTCATGCCGTGTGCAGAATAAAATCAGAACGCAGTTGCTCACAGAATCATGGAAAAAGGTAAAAAAAATATGACTTCTTTACTAAAATGAAAATATCTTGTGGTGCTTATTGCACAATTCTGTGACTTGTAGTATCTGAACTTAATTAAAGGGGAACTACTTTTTTACAACCTGGACTTTATTTCTGGCATAAAATACCGTCGTTTACTCACCCATATAACTTTTGTGTAATTTGTATTCCTTCAGGAGATATTTAGATCTGCGTATATTCATATAATGGGAGTGACTGGGGCACCGAAAACTTGTTCATTTCACCAATATTTTGTTATGATACGCTAGTGCTATTCACCGTTGAGTCCGGAGTTACCTGTTATCATCATCCGGGGTCTGTAGATTGAACTACTAACTTCTGACCTGGATGATGTCATCTCAGGCGCTCAGAGATGACATCATCCAGGTCAGAAGACATCATCTGGGGTCTGTAGGTCAATCTACAGACCCCGGATGATGATAACAGGTAAGTCCGGACTCAACGGTGAATAGCACTAGCGTATCATACCAAAATATTGGTGAAATGAACGAGTTTTGCGACAGATAATGCGTTATTTAGAGGCTGCGTTTCGGTGCCCCAGTCACTCTCACTATATGGATATATGCAAATCTAAATATCTCCTGAAGGAATACAAATTACACAAAAGTTATATGGGTGAGTAAACGACCATATTTTATGCCAGAAATAAGGTCCAGGTGTCCCCTTTAATTTCTCAAATATCAACTTGAGAAATAAAAAAAAAATAAAAAAAGATGTTAAAAGTACATAAAGATCAACAGAAAATTGACATGTTTAAACAGATTTTCTCACCCTGGACAGGAGGAGGTACATCTCAAGCTCAGCCACCCGTCGACCGAGACACGCCCTGATCCCAAAACCGAAGGGCACTGACCCGAACGGGTGATTCTTGGACTTGTCGTCTGTTCCCCTGAGCCAGCGCTCTGGGAGGAAGGTGTGCGGGTCGGGGAAAACGTCCTCGTCGTAGGACACGGCGTAGTGGCAGAGGTGGAAGAGAGTCTGCGAGAGAAAGACCACAATGAGATGCCGCTGCGCTATACCTGAACCCTGACAGCAGGTGTTATCTCTGGTCCTACCCTTTTGGGGAAGAGGTGTCCTCCCACCACGATTTCATTTTCGACAGTGACGCGCGCGTTTCCTGGTACCACTGGATACATCCTGACCACACAAAACACAGTAAGCAGTCAACACACATTTCTTCTATTTGTTCAGTGACTATTTAATTAATTATTGCACCACCTGCAAAACACTAGCAATGTCATGAAAATGAAGCACAGTTCTGAAACATACAGTATTATATCATATGTGCAGTGTTTTCTGTTCCTGTTCCTGACCGTAGCGTTTCTCTGATGACGGCCTTCAGATACGGCATGTGGGTGACGTCGCTGCTGTCTGGCACCTTGTCCCCGGGGCAGACTCCTATCACTTCCTTGTATAACTGTTCTTGGATCTCTGGCTCCTTCGCCAGGTGGTACAGACACCACGAGATGGTGTTGGAGGTCTGACGAGAGGAAAGGCAAGCTGTTGTGTTCTGTTGCTTGATATGAATTTATTATAGTTCATGAACGAGACCAGGCCTCACGTTGTTCTAGTTCCTGTGTTAACTTGTAAAAATAATTCACTCTGTGTCTGAGGAACATATTCATCTCCACATTTGACCTTACTCATCCCTTCCCTTCGACCCTTCTCAGCTCTATCACTTTGACCCCTCTCATCCCTTCATTTCAACAACTCTTATCACTTCCCTTCAGCCACTTTCACTCATTCGTTTCAACCCTGCTCATCCCTTCATTTCAACCTCTCTCATCCCTTCACTTCTACCCCTCTCATCCTTTCACTTCAACCCCTCTCATCCTTTCACTTCAACCCCTCTCATCCTTTCACTTTAACCCTTCTCATCCTTTCACTTCAACCCTTCTCATCCTTTCATTTAGACCCCTCTCATCCTTTCACTTCAACCCTTCTCATCCTTTCACTTCAACCCTTCTCATCCTTTCACTTCAACCCTGCTCATCCCTTCATTTTAACCTCTCTCATCCCTTCACTTTAACCCTTCTCATCCTTTCACTTCAACCCTTCTCATCCTTTCATTTAGACCCTTCTCATCCTTTCACTTCAACCCTTCTCATCCTTTCATTTAGACCCCTCTCATCCTTTCACTTTAACCCTTCTCATCCTTTCACTTCAACCCTTCTCATCCCTTCACTTCAACCCTTCTCATCTTTTCACTTCTACTCTTCTCATCCTTTCACTTCAACCCTTCTCATCCTTTCACTTCAACCCTTCTCATCCCTTTACTTCAACCCTTCTCATCCTTTCACTTCTACTCTTCTCATCCTTTAATTTAGACCACTCTCATCCTTTCACTTTAACCATTCTCATCCCTTCACTTCAACCATTCTCATCCTTTCACTTCTACTCTTCTCATCCTTTCGTTTAGACCACTCTCATCCTTTCACTTCCAGTCTTCTCATCCTTTCACTTCTACTCTTCTCATCCTTTCATTTAGACCACTCTCATCCTTTCACTTCAACCCTTCTCATCCTTTCACTTCAACCCTGCTCATCCCTTCATTTTAACCTCTCTCATCCCTTCACTTTAACCCTTCTCATCCTTTCACTTCTACCCTTCTCATCCTTTCATTTAGACCCCTCTCATCATTTCACTTCAACCCTTCTCATCCTTTCACTTCTACTCTTCTCATCCTTTCATTTAGACCACTCTCATCCTTTCACTTCTAGTCATCTCACCCCTTCACTTCTGCCCCTCTCATCCTTTCACTTCTGCTCTACTCATCCTTTCACTTCAAACCTTCTCATCCCTTCACTTCAACCCCTCTCATTTCTTACCAGTTGGTCTTTATATTTATATTTTTTTGCTTTTGTTTCTGTATAAGAGGAAGATATTTGTCTCGCCTTATTAACTACGTTAATGCATTGTGCATGCGTTGCTGACAAGATATAAATTCTTTAAGACAAGAAATGACTGAAGTGAAGGTAAAGGTTGACGCGGTTGAAGGTGAGGTAAATACTCACCGTGTCCACTCCTGCCAGGAGGAGCTCGGTGATGCTGCCCAGGATCTCTGGGAGCGTCATCTGATCGCTGAGCAGCAGATGTGTGAGATACGCTCCCTCCACGTCCCGGTCCAGGTGCACATTCTCCTGAATCTCCTCCATTTTCTTCTTCACCAAATCCTCAGCTATGAGATAGAAAAGAAAAAAAATTAAATCCCTCTCATTAATTGAACACTTTTGCCCACTAGATGGGGAAGTAGAGACGCTGCGAGGGATCTGGTCAAGCGATGACGTGGAAGTAGGACAGCAGCACCCACGCGATGGACTTTGTCCTTTGAGAGAACCAACGCAATCTGTTGACTTTCCAATTGTTTGATAGTACAACCTGAGCTCTGGTAGTCCTGTTGGACTAAAATAACTAAAGGGAAGTGCCAGAAAACGCACTGACCCATAAAATCGTATGATCCATTATAAGAAACTGACCAATGTATCTCAGCTTCTTTCAGTTTTATGATGTTATTTTAGTGTATAAGTATATTTGAAGATAATTTACTTCTAGTTCTTGTAAATTTGCACATATGCAAATCATGTAAAATGTTTTGCTTGTATTATTTTAATTTTAAATTAATTTTAAATGTATTTTAATTTTTAAATTATTTTAAAATTATTTTTAAATGTATTTTAATTTTTAAATTATTTTAAAATTATTTTTAAATTAATTTTTATTAATTTTTTAAACTACTTTTATTTATTTATTAATTAATTTTAGTAACTATTTTACAGCTATTTTTCTTTTTACTAGTGAGTTTTTTTATTTGTGTACAACTGAGCTACTGTGACCGAGCAATTTCCCTTGTGGATTGATAAAATCTAAATCTGTATGGCCTTATTTCTTTATCATGATAACGTCCAAAATATTTGTACATCAAGAGATAACAGTCACTTTAATCTAATCTTGGAGGCAGCATACTTGACCTTTTCCTCTTTTTAATGACTGATAACTAATGTTATATACAGTATGTTCAATTCAGTTCTCCAATAACAAGAAAAAAAAGGCAGCGGTGCAAAGGAAAAACTTCCTTTGAACAGGAAGAAACTTTGAGAAAAACCCAGATTTTATAGGGGGAGATGGGAAAAAAAGAGGGAGGGAAGATAAATACAAAAAAAAAGAATTTACAAGAGATACTGAACACTGGGACTATGTGGAAAGAAGCTCCCTGTTCTCTTTCTTCTTGTTCCCTGTACCTTATCCGATATGACTCAGTGTCTATTCAAACATCCAGCAGCTCAGCAGGAGCACACAAAGACTCATGTGGCACCACTGCTTTGAAGGCGTTTGCATTTCGGCTCTGGTCACATTAGATGACTTAGCAGAGCCAGAAGTGACCACATTAGGACGAGAGGGAGCAGTCCCAACCAGCCCCGGCGCACCTCCAAGCGATCCCCGCTCTGAGGATTAACTCAAGTATGACGTTGTTCACAAAAGGAGAAAGCAGATTTAGTGACTAATTATTTCATGAGAAAAATGTGATGATTTTAAGCGACTTCAGACCTGGTGGCTACGTGTCTTAATGTACAGCTTATGGGGCAAACTGAGAAGCCCCAAATGTCCAAACACACCTAAAGTAACATTACAGAAGACAAAAAGACCTAAGATTAATAAAATATAATAATTAATTGATTAACTCACCTAACATTTTAAATATTTGAAAAGCCATATGTTAATCATCTTAAAGTCGAAGTTTCTGTATATGAAATTGAATCCTATGACAACGTTGTATTTTAAAGTCCTCTGAGCTCTAGTTTTATAATAAATACATATTTAGGCATTTAATATTAATGATATTAGGGAACTTTTGGTGCATCCATATGCAAAGTGGTTTTACTTTGCAGTTTTTTGCCTACATATGGAATTAACATATGCATCTTGTATAGGCTATTTTTTGCTGCAACCAGATATTATTTATAAAAGGGGAAGTACTTTTTTTTACAACCTTGACCTTATTTCTGGCATAAAATAATAAATAAAACTTTGGTGCTGCTCACCGACTTTGAAGAGATGATCCCAGGTTGCGACAAACTGTTTCCAGAAGGGCAGGTAGGGCCAGACGGACTGAGGGAAGATTATGACGACGTGGGAGAGCCGGAACATCTCCCCCACGGAGAAGATGAACTTTTGGGTTTCCTCCGGCACCACCTCGTTGATGCAGCCCATTCGCGTCTCGAACAGCACCGAGCAGATTCCTGCGTTTCGAAATAAAAGGGTTGGAAGTTAATGAGTTCAGAGGAGGATTGTACTCCTTACAGCCTGAAACTATTCACTATACTGTATACAGACAATATTCAAAACCCAAACAAAAGTAGTATTCAAAAGTTTGTGGACAAGCGTGACCGTGTATTACATGTGTCATTGTTCATGTCTTACATCATAATTTAAAAAGAGGCACAGTGTCATGGTGGTTAGCACTGATGCCTCACAGCAAGAAGGTTCTGGGTTTGAATCCATGGGCTGACTGGGGCCTTTCTGTGTGGAGTTTGCATGTTCTCCCTGTGTCTGCATGGGTTCTCTCCGGGTACTCCAGCTTCCTCCCAGCGTCCAAAGACATGCTCGTTATTTGTGATTCTAAGTTGGTGTCTAGATAGGTGTGAGTGTGAATGGTTGTCTGTCTCTCTGCGATAGACTGGCGACCTGTCCAGGGCACACCCCGCCTCTCACCCACTGACAGCCGGGGATAGGCTTCAGCCCCCCTCCAGCGGCCCTTCACAGGACAAGCAGTTACAGAAGACGAGATGGATGACTGTGCCATGGCTGCTCAGCTTTTTATTACTATTATTATTCTTTTTAAGCCTGCAGGCAGTTTTCTTTTCTAGCCCTTCTCGTCCAGTGCCTGAACTTGTTTGATTGCATTCAGCCGCAAGAGAACACGTGGCAATAACAGTGATGTTCAGACTTGAAAGAGTGTCGCCTAAAAACAAAGAAGAGGGAAAAAATGTCCTAAAGCAAAAGTATGTGAGCATGTGCGGTCGTGTAAACTATGTGTGTCATTTTTTTATGTGCAATTAAGTAATAAAATTTGTTACTGTAGCAGACAGAGAGCAGATAAGCAGAAAAGACGGTCACAACGGGATCAATACCTGAGGCTACAGCCAGCAACTGGTTAGCATAGTCTGGTACAAAGCCAGGTAACCGCCTGGCATTTAAACCACATTTAAAAACACAAATAGTTGGTTTTGCAGCTCAGTTTGGGTACTGATTAAACTAATAAGATTACATATTGGTAATCAGTGGCAGACGTGTTTTGTTCCCTTTAGGCAGAGATAGTCGCTGGTTTGTGGCTTTATATTTGTGGCACAAGAAGGCAAATGAGCACATTCACAGAAACACCTCAGTGCTAGTGCAATGAGTCTTTAGAAGTGCTGAAGAAATGTTAAAACGTTAAGTGAAA
The DNA here is from genome assembly GCF_963514085.1 of Chelon labrosus. Classification (NCBI taxonomy): domain Eukaryota; kingdom Metazoa; phylum Chordata; class Actinopteri; order Mugiliformes; family Mugilidae; genus Chelon; species Chelon labrosus. Next base: position 8,548,373 of record NC_140341.1, read on the forward strand.
TACAAAGCTGAAAATAACCCCGGTCAAAGGTGACAAAACCTCCCTGTGGGATCGCATACGGTGATCACAGTTTATCTCACGGTATCTAATCAGCCGTCAAGGCCAAAAAGACTGAATGACAGCGCACAAGGTCACTAGATGATACACACACAAGAGGTCTGTAGTGGGTGAAAGAGTCAAGGACAAGTGTAATGAGGTCAACGGTTTCCCTTCGGGGAATGTGTTTCACATTTAACTCGTAATACAATAAATGAAACAGCTAATTGATGTTGCTTTTAATCTTGTCTGTTTTGTCACCTCCTACATTTTTGAATGAGACATGATTGACGGATCTATTTTGTGAAGTTTGGCAGAAATACACACCGATCAGCCATAACATTATGACCGACAGGAGAAGTTAATAACGTTGACCATCTTGTGACAATACAATGTTCTGCTGGGAAACTTTTGGACTTGGCATTCATATGGACGTAGACATGTAGCACCCACCTAGACCAGACCAGGCACCCCCACCCCATAGCAGTGACGCTCCTCAATGGCAGCAGCCATCCCCAGCAGGATGCACACACACAAAAATGGTTTAGGAACAACTCAAAAAAACATGAAGAACAGCACAAGGTGTTGACCTGGCCTCCAAATTCCCTAGGTCCCAAACTGATCAAGTATCTGTGGGATGATCCACGGAGGTCCCTCCCCTCAAAAGCCCCCCACTAACAACATTCTGTTGACAGACACCACAGGACACCCTCAGAAGGCCCATGTCCATTCACTGATGAGTCACAACTGTTTTGGACGCACAAGGGAGACCTACACAATATTAGGAAGATGGTCGTAATGTTATGCCTGATCGTGTATTCCTTACTTGTTGAATACCCTAGGCCCTTAAATATCTTCTCAATAAACCATAATCTTCTAGCTCTAGTTATCAAGTCAACGTGCCATTTCTTTGTTCTCAGCTGACCTTCAAAAGCAAACTTGTAGAGCTCGCCGGTCAGGTCGTTGACCATAACCCCCCCTCCGCTGGTCTCCCTCAGCCGGGCCAACCTCTCGATGAAGTCCGTCACCACCTCGTTGATGCAGTCAGAGTAGGAGGAGACGTGCTTGGGCTTCAGCATCCGAGGGTTCAAGATGCTGCGGATGCGCTGCCACTTGGCCCCGAACCTGCAAACCGAGATTAAAGTGAGGAGATGATCATCCAGGTGGAAAGACATCACATCATGTAACCTTATACTCCAATTGAGAATGACTGGAACCGCACTCAGTTGGATGACTTAATAATTTTGTTTGTTCCCTGAGGTTGTGGTTGATGACATGATACCAACATCTAAATTTAAACTTCTTACTGAAGGGATACGCCTGATAATAGTACATGTGTCAGCAGAGAGCAGTGAATTAATCATACTAACAAGTATTATCTGTGTATCCAAAGCTTTTATCTTAAAAATGTTTCAGATATAACTGAATGTATGTTACGAAGCTGTTTGGACATTGTAGGGGCTCAAACGTGCATTGCAAGTACAAAGCACACACTAACTTAATAACCATAATAGCCTCACTGGCCCTCAAATAGATGACTTCCATCTGATAATTAGATTGCTCTGGATGTTAACCAGTGCTTTAAGGGATGCTTCATAAATCTCCAAAGCTTTATCAAGGCTTCAGTCGGCCAAGTGCTTTGTACGTATTTTTTTTTGTTCCTTTCCTCTTTTTATACTCTGAAAACCAATGTTGTTCAGTTCAACATATAGTTGGCCACAGCCGATCCTTCCTGCCCCCGCTCCACCTGCGGCTGGTTCACCTGACGCTCATCAACTCATCAACCCCTGGTATCTTTTGCCGTCATTATGGTAGATTCAGGCTGAAGTCCTAGTATCAACACTATCTAGAGAAAACCTCTGTTCTTCTTCTGTTCAGATTGTTCTCCGCCTGTCTCCAACCACTCCGCCGATCTGTCCATTCCGCAGACTGAACCCTCGATCAGCTGAGGACATCAAATCTGCCTCCATTCCCTGAATTCCCCTGAAGCGCCACCACCACCGGCGCATTCTTATGCCTGCAGCGACTTGTTTTAGAGTTCTTTTGAATGTCCTTCCCCGCCTCTGTCAATCTAAGGCGAAATCAAACAGAGATAGAGTGCGCTACGACATCGCCAGCTGGTAAATGAACTGTGGACGCTGTGGAATGCACATTGAGAATTAGGCTACCAGGACAACCCAGTTACGGCCTTTTTACTCCCCCGAGTTTCCCAGGACATTATTTCTTTGTTGAGGTGCAGTGAAAGGGCAGTAACACTGAAAGAGTTGGACTGAAACCCAAACTCTTCTCCATTAGCAGAAGAGTTAGGAGAGCAGCGACAGTTAGAGTGACTCTAAATTCTCTAAATCTTTCACTGTACCTACAGTTTAATATTTTAGGTCGGACTTGAAAAAGATGTGTACCTATACTAGAAACTAAACATGTTTCCTAATGTTTGCAGTGTGAGTCAGCTAAAAAAGTAAGAGGGTGTCACTTACTCTGTCAAGGGTCCGTGGGCCTGGTTCCTGACCTCTCTGTACATCCTCCAGTGGGGCATGTCTGTTCGGAGCGGGTGTCTCCCCTCCTGCCTCAAAACCTGCTCGATCAGACCGGCACTGGCCACGTTCACCACCGTCATAGGACCGAAGGTAGACTTCCACAGGGGACCGTAGATCTTTTTGTGTTCGATCTAATAATGGGAGTTAGTGTGATTTGTTTATTGGGTTATTATTGAATCTTCAATGTGCTAAAAGGTTGAAGAAGGGATATTTAGTTATTCAGATGTGAAACTCACATGTGTAACATATCAATAAGGCTACAGGCTTAAAGGGTCAGACACTGAAAATGTTATTTCTGTAGCTGTCAGTGAAGTTCTACTGATAAAAACACACATAAATGCACAACTACAGATATGTTAGCTATATTTAAAGGGCCAGTGTGTTGGATTTAGAGCCACCTAGTGGTGGGATTGCAGATTGCGACTTTCCCTATTGCGTAGGAGAAATCTCTGGTTGCTGTCGCTTCAGTGAATAAACATTAAAGTCCATCTCTGGAGCACGTGTTTGGTTTGTCTGTTCTGTTCTACAATAGAAACATGGAGGACTGGTCCCCTCTACAGATAAAAAGGGCTCATTCTAAGCTAACAAAAAAAACTGGTTGACACTAGGTGATTATTCACTAATTAAAAAATAATAATATTATTGCAAATAGAGTCCCCTAAATCCTACAGATTGGATTTTAAGTGAGCATTCTGCAATGTTCTGGAGATGCTGACACACATACCGTATAAAATCCAGGCTCAATCCACCCAAATTATAAAGAAAACTAGATCTCACTTATCTAAAACGAAGTTCATCTCTACCACTTTGTCTGTTTGTATCACCAGTAAACATAACCGCACACCTGTGGAGCTAGGATGCATTTAAAGGGCCAGTGTACGGGATTTAGTGCCACCTAGTGGTAAAGAGGCGATCTGCGACCGTAAAGTGCAACCACATGATTATCCCGCTTTTACCTCCTCCCTTCCCAAGTGGCTGCTTTAACGTATTAACACAAAAGTCCCTCTCTAGAGCCAGTGCTTGGTTTGTTTGAGCTCTCTTGCTAAGAGCCTTTTTAATCCAACATAATAGACCTTTAACTGGGCGTGTTTTGTAGAAAATAGCTAGTAGCCTACTCATCAGCATAAATAAAGAATTAATGCAGTTTAGGTAGCTGGCTCATTCTGACATGAAGATAATTGCAAATAAGTGGCAACAGGTTTGTACAGAGGGTTTGTTTTCGTTTTAATTGCAGCCAGACCTGTTGCAGACACCTGTTGTGCCACTGACATCCTGTTTCCTGTTGCATACGCTACACTATAGCCCGGTATTTTACGTTACCGCCGGGGAAAGAAGCACTCTTTCACGATTGTCGTGGAGTTCAAGGGTAGTGAGGAGACTTTCCTTTCAAGAAACAATGTCCCACCACCTTCACTTTGGCATGCCAGTGAGGAATGTAGAATATCCTGTTTCAAGCTTCTTCTTTTTTTTTAAATCCCAAGTTGTTTTAAAAGTGGGATCATATACACCCAAACACTCACTGAATTGATAAATATCAGAGTTTAATATGTGTGAACTGAGACTAAAACAGAATCCAGGGTGAAGGGTGTGCCATAGTTCAGATGAAAAACAAACGACGACGGAGATTCCTCGACCTCCTCTCATACTCACTTGTATTTCATGCATCTTTGGAAAATACCCCTTCATAAAGAGCCAATTTAGGGTAGTCAAAAAACTGGGTCCTCCCAAATCGTCCATCGTCTTCAGTTTGTTGACACCCATCGCGGCGCTGGATGAGGCAGCGTCTCGCCGGTGGATGCCCTTCAGTGAACCCAGCGCCGCCGTCCGTTTCTGGATCCCCTCATACTGCTGGCAGTTCACTCGCAGCCCGGCGCTCGCCGCAAGAGATTTCCTCCACATTTTATCCGTCTGCTTTCCTACTGCAGTGAGAGGAGTCCGCACAGGCGTCAACAATCGCCCACCCTCCTCGTCCGACTCTCCGGCTGGCGAGGCTGAGAAGAGAAGAGCAGATCCGTCTGTTTGCAAGGGAGAGAGCGCAGCAGGTCTCTTATCCCGTCCTTTGAGCCAAGCGTGGACTTCGATACTGTCATAAAGATACAGAGAGCTCAGCTGGCACGAACACAAATAATACAATATAAATTAAAACAAAAACAAAAAAAACAGGACAATTTTATGCGTGGCGCCTGGTGCATGGGGATCAGCCCCGAGACTGACACGCTCTTCAGTGTGTCAGTGATGTGTAACATAACATATATTAACCTCATGTGCAAACACTTCAGAGTGAGTGAGTACCTTGAAAACCCTGCACGCCAGTGTACACAATGATGACACAGCCAAACAGTGCTCACATCAAGTATTGATCTAATTTAGGGTTGTTGTTTTTTTCTTTGTTCAATGATAAATTATTGATCAAATTGTATTCTGTTGTATCCTCGCTTTACCTTTTGTTCCTGGATGTATCAGTGTGTGTGTAGGTGTGTGTGTGTGTGTGTGTGTGTGTGTCTGCTGCTTCTGGAGAAACCCTAAATCACTTTATTTCATTTCTGCGAACATGAAACGGCACAAACATGAAGCTGCAGTCAGATGTCGATTCTCAGCTTTCACTTACACCGATCATAACATTATGACCACCTTCCTAATATTGTGTAGGTCTCCCTTGTGCCTTCAAAACTGTTGTGACTCATCAGAGAATGGACATGGGCCTTCTGAGGGGTGTCCTGTGGCTACAGGATGTTGTTAGTGCGGCCTTTGGGTCTTATGGGTCGAGGGGAGGGGCCTCTGTGCATCATCCCCACAGATACTTGATCAGTTTGGGGATCTAGTGAATTTGGAGGCCAGGTAACGAAGCGCTCATATTTTTCCAGCTAATAGCTTTTCATGTGAAGCTGCAGCAGTAATGTTGTGTTTGCATTAGCGACAATCTACCGGCTCTGGTCCGATGATGACTCTGCATCCTGTGATGGCCGCCTGTTGCTGTCTGTTTTCCAGATATCCAGATATCTTTTAATAGAGATCTGTAGTTACACAGGAATAGAGTTCATAGGTTAGAAAAAGGAGGATATGTGCAGATGGTGAGGACAGGACTGTACATTATAGGTTAAAGATGAGTATATACGGTATATACATATACATGTATATATTTGCTGTTGGAGGGGTTTGTTTCTGCCTGACTGTCATTCATCAGAGTGACGCCGTGAAAGGAGAAGCTGTTCCTGCGTCTTGTTGTTTTAACATGTAGAGTTTAACATGTAGGGCCTTCTGTAGGGAGGAGTTGAAACAGGTTAAATGTCTTAAGTGTGATTCACCTGCAGTGAATCTCACCTGTCTAACAGTAGCACAACCCCATTTTTCTAGTAATGAAAATACACCAGACAGGCATAACATTATGACCACCTTCCTGATATTGTGTAGGTCTCCCTTGAGCCTCCAAAACAGTTGTGACTCATCAGAGAATGGACATGGGCCTTTTGAGGGTGTCCTGTGGTGTCTGGCAACAGAATGTTGTTAGTGGGGGGGGTCTTTGAGGGGAGGGGCCTCTATGGATCATCCCACAGATACTTGATCAGTTTGGGATCTAGTGAATTTGGAGGCCAGGTCAACACCTTGTGATGTTTTCTAAAGCGTTTTTTTTTTTGTTGTTCCATAAGTGTTTTTGTGTGTGTCTTTGTCAGGCTCCATCCTGCTGGGGATGGATGCTGCCATCAAGGAGTGTCATTGCTATGGGGTGGGGGTGCCTGGTCTGGTCTGGTCTAGGTGGGTGCTACATGTCTAAGTAACATCCACATGAATGAATGCCAGGTCCAAAAGTTTCCCAGCAGAACATTGAGTTGTCAGAAGATGGTCAATGTTATTTACTTCTCCTGTCAGTGGTTTTAATGTTGTGACTGATCAGTGTAACTAGGTGACAACACTATTATATAGCAGCCACATCCTTTTTTTTGTTGTTGCGAGTGTGTGAAAGGTGTTAGTCAACTCTAGGTCTTTTTTGTGCAAAAGATGAATAAAGACTTCCATATCCTCCTCTGTGGTTTTCTGCACTGAGTCTTGCAAGTTGTACCTCCTTCAGTTTTGTTATGGTGTTAGAATAGAAATTAGCCTCACCTTGTATAACGTTGCTAATTAATCAAGTTGCAGTTTAAAAACACACCAAGCTGGAATAATACAAAATCAAGCACAAGAAACAATTAAAATCTTTATTTTTCTACAAAGAAACGACTCTTAAAGAATGTACAAATGACTCTCGGGGGGGTCACATTTCTCCTTAAGCCTAAATGCATATTTAACTTTTCAAATTCATCGACGCATGTTGTCATTCTGTCACTGCATTCGGTCAGTACGGATGCCAAAACAACGCTGGAACACAAAAACAGCAGCTTCCCCCGTGTGTTGCAATTGGGCTTAAGACAAAACAACAGACGGGCCTTTGTTTTAACTGGCTGAGGAAAATAACCAAAGGCACACGAAGTTCTTTTAAGACTCACACCGAGGTGCAGTGTCATTGACAGCTCAAACTAACCTGCACTTCCCGATTGCTTTGATATTAAAATATATATAAAATATAAGCAATTCACCATTGGTCGAGTATACTTAGAAATATAAATAATCAGATTCAAGTATTGCAGGTTTAAAGCTACAAAGCACGACTCTAAACGAGTCAACTGAGTACTAGTGCACTACTTCGCCGGAAATCAGACCAACTTAAATATGAAATTATCCTCAATTTAGAGACATTTTTACTTCTTAAAGCTGCAATAATCAACATTTGATATTAATGAACAGGCAACTAGACGCAATGCAAAAATCTCATCTGCAGTTTTCTGCCACAAAACTGCAGACAGACAAAATTTCTGGGCTAATCTCTGGAGTTGGTGAAGACCAAAACAGAGCAAAAAGGAGAGTGAACATCAGTGTTGCATTCTTCGTGTAGCAACAACTGAACGCTAATTTTGATCTAAGGTGCCAAAATATCTATGTTAAAGTTTACAGCTTGTTCTGCGGCCCTTAAAGCGACCAAAAGGAATTTAATTAATGCAGCTTTAAATGATAGTTTGACGTTCTGCTGCTGATAATCCAAAGCAAAAAGCTCGACAATTAAACCTTAGGATACCTTTAATATTTCGTCTAGTAAGACAAAAAGCATAAAACTGTCATATCAGCGTGGCTCACCCTAAAAATATTTCCGTTATGGCAGTTTAAAGTCTTCAATCGAAAACCAATAACTACAAATGAACTGAAACTCAAGCAGATATCTGACCTAAGGCACAACTAAGGTTGCTAACGCTGCTGAAATGCAGAAACAAAAGGTGGTGGCGGCGGTTTAAGACGACCGACTGACGGACAGAAACATTCATCCACGCGACGTGAACGCCTCTCTGCCTCTAACGTTTTCTTAGAGCCACCGCGTGAAAGCATCCAGTGAGACACATCACAAATAGTTTGTCATATTTTACCGCCTCTCTTACGCGAACATTACCACATCCCTCTGAACTAAGGCATCTCTTCAAGATAGTCTTCACACACACACAAAAAAAAAAAAAAGCAATGAACATAAGGTTTGGTGGCAGAAAAGCAACACATTAGATTTACAAGGAGAACTGTGGATTTGTAGAGACGACACTTTGACGTTAAATGAAGTCAGTGACTGGCTGCCTCAGTCCTCACTGAAAACCCTCCTCGTTCACTGGCAGACAGACGTCTTCATAATGTCTCAGTCACTTTCGCTGCCAGATTCACTCAGCTGCAGGTCATTCTCTGCAACACAAGTAGGTGGAAACACAAAAAAGGTCTGGTTAGAACTTGCGTGTTTATGGTCAGTTTTGTTTTAGCAGACTCATTCACATCTCATTGTTACGACAGAGTTAAAATAAAAAAAAAAAGGCGGCGAATTATGTGCGAGAAAAGGAAGTGCTGCAGCTACTAGCTAACAGCAGGGCAAGAACACAACATTTCTGATGCAACAATCGCACGCAGTGGACTCTCCAGATCTCTGAATAGTGCTATTGTTGCTTGTCGTTTAGGCCGATCCAACACACACACGATGATGTGTTTGATAAGCAACGCAAGCTTACTCAGCTTACTGAGAGGCTCTGTGTCGTCTCATGGCGGCGGCGGCGGCGGTGTCAATGCCCGACAGAGAGAGAATGTGGGTTCACGCAATGCCAAACGCAATCCCTTGCAGGCTGGATATCTCATTCATCCTGCTCTGCAATGGTCGCTCAACAAAGCTTGTTCAGTGACTGTTTTTCCAACATTTTTCAATAAACCTCAACTCCCCACAAATACTTTAGAAGTGATGAGTGGCAAAACATTTTCAAGAAACTCTACAAGTCCAGTTGCCCTTGTTTCAGCTTGTTTTTTGGATACACGGTGACTCAGATGAACCTTCACAGTGGAGTGGGTACCATAAACTGACGTTACATTGATCCACTGTGCCATCTTGTGGTAGAAAATGTTATTACAAGACTCAAAACAAGATTAAATGTCAGGTTGAGCGACGAGAGTGACGCCATGAAAACGAGTTTGGATCAACTTCTATGTAAAAACAAGTCAATACAAGCTCCACGGGGCGGCTACTCACTGAGCGTGTTCATGAGTCCTCCTCCACTCTCCTGGTGGCGACTGCTGCTGGTGTTGGTGCTGGTGGTGATGATGGGCATGCTGGGGTTGGCCGGTGCCGGGGGCGCCACGGCAGCAGTCCGCTCGTCCTCTGAATCGCTGCTGGAGCTGTCGTCGCTGCTGGAGGACGACGAGCTGTTCGAGTCTGAGGAGCTGTCGCCGCTGCTCATCTGATCCATGACCCGGGCCTCCGCCAGCAACTCTGTACACAGCGGGGAACACGACCAAACAAAGGTTTAGCAACGTGTGGTAGTTGTCCCCGTTTAAGGGGGACGTGTCCTCAGCAAACCAAATGCCGTCCAGGTGCAAAGATGCTGTCAATATAGACGAAGACACCGTGTTACCTCTCTCGATGTCGTCCATCGGGGAGGCCGGGGAAGTCTTCTCCTTGGGGGGAGAACTCTTGGAGCTGGATGAGGTCTTGTTGCTGCTGCTGCTGCTGCTGCTGCTCTTCATCTGCTGGCTCAGGCGACTGGTCTGTTGGTCCAGGCGAGAATGAATCTTACTGCTGCCCTCAGCCCTGAAAAGTGCAAAATAAACAGGATAAGTAAGGACGTAACGACTAAATTCTAAAACTTTAGGGTGATAAAACGTTGAGACACATCTCAGTCAAGTTGAAAGACAAAGGTAAGGGCTTGCAAATCATGTCAGGTGCTTTTGTTTTGACTCCATCAACCCACCTGGTCTTCTTCACAGCTATGTTGCTGTTGAGTTTTTCCAGTCGGTACTCTCCCGTGTCATGGTTCACGATGAGGATGCACTCTTTCATGTAAGGCCTCTTGGATCCCTTGAAGACTGTTACCGGAGCGCTTGAACCCTAAAAAAACAGCAAAATGGCAACAGAGGTAGCCAGAATTTATAAATACTTTAATAAGTCTTGTTCTTCCAGAAGGTTTCCTTATGTTTACTTAAAAGTAAATGTCACAAATCTTTTGTTGTAAACCTCCTGCTAGACCCAAAATATGAACCAAAGCTCCTCAATTGTAGCTGAGGCCTTGAGTCACACATCTCTGTCAGGGAGAAGCTGTGAAGCACCAAAAAAAACTCACCTCTAAATTGGGTAAAGTAATAGTGACTTGTTCTCCTTTGCCCACTTCAAGCTCCCCTTCACATGCTGTGTCAATGGATGCTGGTTTGAAGTCATCTGTGGCAAAAAAAAAAAGGCAATAAAATCAAGTATTTACGCATTTAAAAAAAAAAAAACATTTAAATAGATTATATGTGCAATATTGATAATATACAATCTCTACATTTGCATTTAATCCGAAATACATTGTTGTTTTTCCTGTAGTTCTTCACCGGTGCCACCAGGTGGTGCCATTGTACAGATTGACGCAATGCTAACGCTAGCTAACATTTTGACAACTGGAGGCATCAATTGTGTGTAATATACGAGGCTAACTAACATATAAACATCACCAATCGATGTCTTACTAAAACGTGCAAGCAGCAGGTGGATATTAATGAACTGACGAGGCGGCTGAAATAGCGTACATGTCAAGCAGCTGCCTTCGGCTTTTTAGCTAACGAGCTAACTAGCATGCTACTGTTAGCCACCGTAAAAGCCAACAGATTCAAAGTCCCACTTACATCGCACTGTGTGGCACTTTTAGGGTGTTTCTCAAAGGTCTCTCCCAATTTCAGGACATGTTCTTGATTGTCAAAGTTGGAGAAGGCTGTCCCATTCATTCTTGGAGTTTCATGAGCCGTAAACTTAAGTTTCCGCTGTTCTTTTTTACCCGTTAACCATGTACGGCAGAGAGAGCTCCGACGGATTGGCACCGCGAGGTCCCGCCTCCTTGGCTGAGTGTTCTCTGCTGTGATTGGTCGAGTGTCAGCTTCCGGTTTCTGATTGCCTCATGGCCTGTCAATCAAGATTTTGCAATGACAGGGCAGCTTCAGTGAAACTGTCACATGGTTTCTTGACTCTAACCAGCATTTAAGTCGTGTTTATTTTTATTTATCTATTTTATTCTTAGACACGTGCTGTTTAATATTAATTATATTTAATATTTAATCTCCAATATGTTTTATATTATTAATGCTTACAGAATATTGTGGATATTCACAGACTGGACAGACTGTAAACAAGTATGGATGCTACATAATTTATTATTAAATTTACATGTCTGGTGCAGTGATATGTTGATTCAGGTCACGATGAGTTTCTCAAAAAGGCTCGGTGTAAGAAGGCGCAGGATAAATTGACGTTTAAAAAGGGAACAAATGAAATCAGAAATTATTCAACATGATAAGAAGTATGGGAATTGTTTTGTTGTGTCTTGTGCATTATATCCGATGTTATACTCTTTTGTATGTCTTAAGTAATGAGATTTGTCATTTTAATTTCATCAGTAATTAAAACTAATTGCTTTGTGTTTCTTTAATTCTTATTTCATATCAGCATTTGTGGCAAATATTTGCATCTTAGCCCTCAGATCCCAAGATTGATCCTCTATCTGATTATCACTGGGCTGGACAGTAAACCTAATTACTGAATCGTCTAGAATGGCTCAGTGTGGAGGTCCTGAACGTCCGGCAATGAGGCTAATGAACTGTTGCAGTAGCACTTAACCGACTGCAGGTCCGCAGGCTGCAGGGGCTTTGAGCTCCGTAAACCTCGCGTCGGTGAAAATAATCTCTTTTCCTTTCTTTAAACTGTTAATGATTCCTAAGCCTTAAATTCCTGCCCTGCCTCCGCTTTACGGAGGCCATATGCTCGGCTGCCTTCGAACATTAAAGGATCAACATCTAAGAGGAATGTGGAGATTGCACAAGCTTGTTACCACGGACTGGTCACAAATTCTACATAAGGAAAGTGCTTGTATGTGTGTCTTGAATGAGGGGTCCAGAGTGGAAGAGTGGTTGTTTAGGAGAAGCAAATAAACACCTGGAACGAGAGGCAACATCAGAGGAATCGCAGGTCTGAAATTATCCACCTTTGGGACCTTGAGGTTGTATAAAGTGATGATTTCCAAGACAAATTTGGGTACAAATAGTCTCAAAAGGGGACTGATCGACATAATTATGACTTTATATCATCCTTTAAAGTTGACGGCAGTTTGAAACTCGACCGAGACGGATTTTAAAAAGACAGGAATCCTGTTTCATTGTATCCCATGTGGAGGGGGAAAAAAAAGAAGGCCCAGCATAGGTCTGTCTCCATGGATGGAGGTAAACAGAGGCTGTCCTCTGGTGATATCAGTTACTGTGGGGGTTGCCCCCTGGACTCTGGGAGGTAAGGTTTACTGTTTCCAAGCAACTATCCACAAGTTCACAATAGAGAGCTCCCAGGTTGTAAGTGGGAAAGGAGGCGACAACACCAAGTCTGCAAGGGGCAAAGTGCTCAGGCAATGCAAAGTAGTAGAACCGTATTATTAATGTGTCATTGATACATATGTGCAACCTGGTCTGCACATGTTTCTAGAAACTACAGCTCGATATAAGCCTGATACAGGAAGCTGGGGAAACATTTGCAGACAATATTGTCTAAAAAACAAAAAAAATATATGTCAAACTGAATGAATCGGAGTGAATAATCCATCTTCTGAGAGTCATTTGAAACGCAAACAACTTAAATACATCCATGCCGAGCGCCCATGCCAGTTTTTAATGACTATTTCAAGACACTTTATGGAACATTAATACTGTAATAAAAGAAAACGACACACAAGACACACAAGACACACAATCAGTCTTCTCCCTTTTGAGTTTCAGTTCCCAGTGAAAAGAGAAAAGCAATGAACAGGACAAAGGAAAAAGTGCAAAGACAATGTTTAGCTTGTGGATAATGTGCAAATATGTGTTCTTGATTTTCCTTAAAGACAAATTTGTCTTAAGGCAAGTTTAATCTGTCTTAGACTTTAACCTGCCTTGAATAATCAAAGTCAAATAAAGGCATTCTGCCTTTTCATGACTGAAAATTAAATATGCAGGAGAAGCAATTTCATGCAAAGACACATGCAGTATGGGGCGGTATTACACAATAATCCCAAAGCCGGAGCCGTCTCTTTTAGCACGGGTCTTAAATGTTTTAATGCCTGAAAATCCTGCAGGACACATGACAAATCTGGTGCGAGTCTACATAATACAAGTCAGTCAATTCTTGGTCAGTTTGCTGAAAGGTGACAGAGTTCGCCCCCCCGTTTCATTCTTATCTTATCGTTCTGGGATTCAGAGTCCGTGCTGTCGGGCTGCAAGTCGAGGGATTTAAGCATCAAGTCCACGTCAAATGTCACATTCCCTGAGATAATCCCGGGGGAAGTAATAATAAACTGCCAAATGACCCGCTCTGCAGCCTTTCCAGCAGCATTTGAATCCTCTTCCCTTTATGTCCAAGTGGGGACAGGTGCGCTCAATCACCTGCTGCAGAATGGTTTTAATGGGAGGTACAGGGGAGGGAGGGAAAAAACACACACAAGACAGTTAATTATTCGCTCCGCTGTGTCTAATATTACGTCCAAGTCACTGACACGGATGCAGGAGAAAACATCATAACAACATCTTGAATAAAGTTCAATGCAATGCTGCAAATATGTGTAATAAGTGTATTTTCAAATTCTCAGCTCTTATTTCACTCTCCTGTTTATCACCTATACTTGCAGCTGCTGTTTCTATTGCAGTGAACAGAGGTTTCTTCTATTTTTGTCACTCGGTGCAGGAAGGAAAGGAGCCAGCAGCCGCCAGGGCTGCAGAGACACATCAGGCTCAGACTCCATGATCCGGCCTCCCTGCCTTTAGAGTCTTGAGGGGGCCGAGGAGGAGGAGGGGAGGGGGGACATATGGCTAAGTGTGGCAGCTTTTCTTTCCCATCTGGGCCAATCAGGAGCAGAGTGAGAGCGTTTGTCCTATGGATGGTGCTACCTTCACGTGAAGTAGTAAATGTCCCACACAGTAACCCTGCAGAAATGGATTCCTACCAGCCACCACCTACCCAACCTCAACTCTCAATGCAACACTTCAGCAATGTCAGTCCTGCAACGCTGTGACATTAGACTATATTAAAAATGTTTTATATGTGCGATATGTCCGAGCTGCAAAAAAATCTCTTAAGCATTTGTCATTTTTATTTGTGGGAATTTTATTTGGTTCAAATTGTGTGTTTTTGTGTTGCATTTTATAAACACATCAAATCTTATTTGATTATTTTTGCTTTTATAACATCAGCCGGGTAAATTCTTACCTTTAGAGGGGAGATGTAAAGTGACTTGGGACTGCTTGATTTTAAAAAATAAAACAGTCACTGCAAGATAAATTTTAAGTTTTGCTATTTTTAGAGCTATTTGAAACTCAGAGTTGGACATTTCGTTATTTTTTTTTTTCCTTGGGGCAATTTGCTCTGCCAAAAAGAAGATAGATAGATAGATAGATAGATAGATAGATAGATAGATAGATAGATAGATACTTTATTGATCCTGAGGGAAATTCAAGCATCCAGTAGCAGTAACATACATTGAACATACAATACAAAAACTATATGAAAAATAGAAAGTAACTAGAAATAAAATGTTTTATACAGCTATAAACTATGTTAAAAATATAAAGTGACCAGTAGAGGTAGAAGTTTTTTTATTTTATTTTTTATTTTAGTAAATCAATAAACACAGAATCTGACAAAACCGCCAAAACAGCACAATATTGTGTATTTTTTTTATCTTTAAACTATCACTACTAGATGTTATCAACCGCCTACGAGGTGAAAAAAAAGAAGTCACGTTCAGCTTATCCTCGCTGAGAACTGAGGTTATTGATTTTCCGAGCAGCACCTGAAGGCAGCACAGTTCCCAAGGAGAAACCCGCAAAGGAAAGAGGTCGTGTATCCGGGATCCTCCGGTAAAATCCCTCAAAACGGCACGAGGGGCGGACAGAGAATACATGAATGAGTGTGTAGCGGTGGTGGTGGTTTGATGGTGAGGGGTCGTGACCGTGCAGCCTGCACCGGACCACCGGAGTGCAACTGATTTCTCAGTTTATTCCGAGGACCTGCGAGGATTCAACCTGCTCTCTGAGTCTGAAGCCAGCCAGAAGCGGGACTCCTCCGTGTGATGTGATGGAGGGGAAAGCGCCCTGGAAGTAACTCTGAGTAAGTGCAAGAGCGAAATGATCAAATTGTTTGTCTTTTATCAGTGAAAGCGTCAGACAGATAACAGTGATGGTATCTGGAGGTAGCCAGCATGTTAAGAGTTAATGTTGCATTTTAACCTGAAGCATCCACCCTGTGGGGATTTGGGTGTGTTTGTGGTCATCAGCTGTCATTTACACCAACATAATCACGTTCAATTACTAGAGGAGCGTGTACACACACATAGCAGTCCAATTAAAGGCAACTCTGTGACCATATCTCACATTTCCACAAAAGATTAGATGATATTTGTGCATTTGATCACATCTAAACATGGCCTACTTTTTTCTGGTCTCAATTAGCTGTAAATATGACTATTTTATTCATTATTATATTAGAGGCAAATAACAATATGGCATCTCCAGTGACTTAAAAAATATTCCAGTATTTGTCAGAAGATAATGTATCGACCCATATTTTAAATGAAATTATTATATGTACGTTTCTGCCTCAGTGTTTGTGCCGGCCCTGGAGGAGAAGTCCTCAGAGTCCACATAAAAAATGCAAATCGTTTAGACATAATACACCGATCAGCCATAACATTAAAACCACTGCCAGTTAATAACATTGACCATCTTGTGACATTTCAGTGTTCTGCTGGGAAGCTTTTGGACCTGGCATTCATTCGTGTGGATGTTACTTAGACATGTAGCACCCACCTAGACCAGACCAGGCACCCCCACCCCATAGCAATGACACTCCTTCATGGGATGCACACACAAAAACGGTTTAGGAACAACTAAAAAAACATGAAGAACAGCACAAGGTGTTGACCTGGCCTCCAAATTCACTAGATCCCAAACTGATTAAGTATCTGTGGGATGATCCACAGAGGCCCCTCAACCCCCGCTAACAACACTCTGTTGCCAGGCAACACAGGACACCCTCAGAAGGCCCATGTCCATTCTCTAATTAACTGTTTTGGAGGGACAAGGGAGACCTACACAATATTAGGAAGGTGGTCATAATGTTATGCCTGATCTGTGTATCGACTTAACTGAAAACAACAGTTGTTCTAAGAAGTAAGTTGTCTACATTTAGCCTGTATTGCTATTGCAGTCATTATTGTAAATGACGTAAATGTTGACTTTATTGTACAAATTGTCCTTTCACTGGTCAAATAATGGACTAATGCTTTAGCCAGGACTCTCCGTCGTCTTCATTGTTTGGTTTCTGTAGCGCTGCAGCACAAAAGACGGGCTGACTCAGGCGCTAAATAATAAGTTAACGTCATTACCTAAATCAGAGGAGAGAAGCAGCTGCCAGGTGGAACTCCCCTCACTTCTGGGAATTGTCTTGACAGCCTGTCCATTGTCCTCACAGTCAAACAGTCCCGCAGCCTCATGCGGCGGACGTTACCTGTGATGTGTGCAGATTTTAATAGCAAACTCTGTCGAGATTATCTGCGAATGTGTCGGGAGGGTGTGAAACCATGCGGGCAGCAATTACTGCTTTTGTTCTCGTGTGATGCCATTTAGTAACTGAACTAGGACGTCTGTGCAGATATTCCTTATTTCCCTTTAGGGGGTCCTTGGAGGTTCATCTGTTGCTCGTGGGACTCCTTTAGCGCACCATTTTTCAGGATGACTGCAGCAGCAGGAAGGCAGGCAGGTGCATCCAAGCCATGACTGGAAAAGCCTCTAGGGCTGATGGGAACTCTGGCCGACTTCCAGGCTGCAATCAGATAATGTTAATGAATACGGTAAAAATGTGTTATTTGCACTGTAGCAGCAGTTTCTTTGTTTCCAAGGAATGGAAAATACTGTATAATGGAACCTCAGGCTTGCTGCGGATAAATATTTGATGGGAACGGACTCAGTTGGAGTTTTTTTTTTTTCCGAGGCGAGGGTCACATGACTGGAAGACCATCTGAATTGTCGTGGGTGCTCTCGTGAAAAGCGTTCCCAGCAGGATATTAATTGCTCCACCTTGGATTTCTAAGAGCAATAAGAGATAATGAGAGGAATCAAATTCTTGATAATAACAGGGAAATATAACATGAAGGAAAAATGTGTAGAAATCTGTCCTCGTCTCAGCGAGAGACTCATAGATTTTCCTCCAGTGAGCGTTGCTTTGTTGCTCCCTGTCTGATCTCTGCATGGACTCAGTCAGTGCAGTGATGTGATAAAAGGCCAAACAGTGGAGCTGCAGACTCTCACAGCTTCCTGCAAGCTACACACAAACACACACACACACACACACACACACGGCTAAACAGGAGTCAATTACACTAGCTTTAATGAGACAGGTCTGTCGTTCAGGCTAAGCCGGCAGAAACGCGTGGCAGGTAGACTAAGGGCCGCCGGGGCCGCCTAATGCTAATGTGTGCACTCGTGACAGCTATTGTAATGTACTGTTTTTGTTTTGGAGAAAGAGCAGCTTGGCTGGACAGAGTATAATTACCTTCCATTAACTTATTGGTTGAGATCAGGTGGTGTTATTTTTTTTAGTCCAGTGACTTCCAATTACTCTGATCCTATTAAATGTTCATTACCAAGGTCTATTAAAGGATTTGGCTACTATGTTATGAGCTGGTTTTTAGGAGAATATAAATGACTAGACTGTTTTGATGACTATTAAAGGACAACCTGGACCTTATTTCTGGCATAAAATACGATCGTTTACTCACCCATATAACTTTGGTGTTATTTTAAGTCGTTCGTCAGATATTTATATCCACGTATATCCATATAGTGGGAGTGAATGGGGCACCGAAACACTGCCTCTAAATAACGCATTATCTGCCGCCAAACTCGTTCATTTCACCAATATTTTGTTATGATACGCTAGTGCTATTCCCCGTTGAGTCCGGAGTTACCTGTTATCTATTCGCGGACGTGCAGCGGTTTGTTGTTCTTTGTCCAGCTGTTCCTCTCTCTGCCGCCACATCTTCCTTTCAACGAGCTCCTCATCCGTATACTCTGGCTCAAAATGATAAGGACGTCCATCATAAACAAAGTCGTCGTCCACTACCTCAGAATCGGAAAAATATTCAGCCATGTTGCAAAAAACTAGCAGAAGCAAATTACAGGTAAACATCGTCCAGGTTAGAGGTTAGTAGGTCAATCTACAGACCCCGGATGATGATAAGAAGTAACTCCGGACTCTATGGGGAATAGCACTAGCGTATCATAACAAAATATTGGTGAAATGAACGAGTTTTGCAGCAGATAATGCGTTATTTAGAGGCTGTGTTTCGGTGCCCCAGTCACTCCCACTATACGCTGATCTAAATATCTGACGAACGACTCCAAATAACACTAAAGTTATATGGGTGAATAAACGATCGTATTTTATGCCAGAAATAAAGTCCAGGTTGTAAAAAACGGTAGCTCCCCTTTAAATGCGTTTCTTTGAATAACATGGAGGGCATAGATCAATGCACTAGAGATCAATTTGATTATTTGACATGAGAATCTGCATATATTTGCCATATTGTGGTTTATGGATGTTGGTTGGCTGCTGCTTTAAACTTGGAAAAAATAAAACCCTTAGCAGACTTTTAGTTCAAGCTCATGAATTTGGATATTGATTCCAATGTTTGGCAGTGCAGCAGATCTATGTTCAACCCCAGGAGTCAATCAGAGTGCGAATGGTTTTCTGTGTCAGTCCTTTGACAGACTGGCTGTATTGCGCGCTGCCTTCCAGGCCAATGGAAGTTGGGACGGGCTCCAGCCACCGTGACCTTCCACGGGGATACGCGAGTAATGGATAGATGATTTCAATCGTGTCGTGTCCCGCGCAGCCAGTTCCAGACGTTTTTATTGGCTTTTCTAAGGGCTCAAACCTCAGTTTAGCTTCAGTTTTTATGCCTCAGACATCTTAGACAGAGATGTGTTTTATCTTGAGATGTGCCTTTTTTCTCCCACATCAAGGATGGACAATTTAAAAATAGCACAAGTCAAAGTCTGAAAACCTTCGACTTGACGTCACTCTCAGTCACTCTCAGCCGCGATTGCAGGAATGCTCTCGATTCAAGAGCACACTGATTACACTTGCGCAAAATGCCGTGTGAAGTTTAAAAAAATCCCAAATGATGCACTTCACAAGGCCTCTTCCTTATCACGGCTGATGGGGACTTGCTTTCGAATACAAGGCAAAAACACTGATGATCGAGGGAGTGTGATGGAGGCAGCCAAGCAGCATCGAACCTCGGTGCGCTGAACTCCTCCGTCCCCTGAGAAACTTCCTTTGTTCTAGCGTCCTGCCTGCAGGATAAACTATAACACGTCCCCCTGTGCCCTGTTAGAACATCAGTCACAGCTGCATGCACAGCCGCACGAAGGCGACATGAGTGACGGTGTTTGTGTGCGAGTATCCGCTTGTCACCCTTTTTTTTTTTACCAGGGAAGAAAATCAACAATGATCAACCCAACATTGTGGGTGGTTTACAGTCTCGAGTCCCTATCCTGATTGTGGACAACCCCTAATTACCAGTGGAATAATTAAGAATCAGGCAGCTGCGGCAACAATGAACCGCTTCTGGGAGCCCGTCGGGAAACGGTTCCGCTGGAGGTGAAAGTGTTAATTACGGCTTTTTACTCTCACCTTCAAAAAAATATGTCTGTGTCTTCTCGGAGACACGGCGTTCATTGTTCAAAGTCTGCGTTATCCAGTTTTGAGCGACGCCGGGTCGTACAGAGCTATTTATTGTGTCTTCACACAGGGAAAAAGGAATGCTGGAGAGAAAAAGAAAATAGACCGAAAGGGCGGGAAGGTCGCTTGATAAGATGCTAATAAAAGCGCTCAGCTCCCGTGCGCTGTCAGTTTGTCAAGGCTGGCGGAGAGATCTCTTTAAAAAAAAAAAATATCTTCTACACACACATGCATCAGTTAAAATAAAATAAACTAGTGCTGTGAAGGACATGGATGTTTTATCAGTCTAACCATGAGATTCTCAACCTTGACGTTGACATGCCTCGTTGGGTACGTTTACTCAAGCGTGATACTGAAATGATATGTACTTGACCTCCACTCAACTGTGTTTCAGAGGCAAATGTTGCACTTTTAATTCCAATACATTATCCTGATTACACGTTCTATTTAGATAGGATAAATTCTTAATAGGCTAAATTACCCAGTTGCATATGAAGTAGGTACGATTAGCTCCATGTTGACCGACTATAGGTGATAAACCAATTTAAATCCAAATTAAATTTCAAAGTACACATCTAAAGAAGTACAGTCCAAATGCCCAGATGTGTTCTTGCACCGCCCATTTTATTGAGGACGCATCAGTAGGTAACTTGTGTGCATACACGGACCACTCATAACATTATGACCACCTTCCCAATATTGTGTAGGTCTCCTTTGTGCCTCCAAAACAGTTGTGACTCATCAGAGAATGGACATGGGCCTTCTGAGGGTGTCCTGTGGTGTCTGGCACCAGAATGTTGTTAGTGGGGGGGTCTTTGAGGGGAAGGGTCTCTGTAGATCATCCCACAGATACTTGATCAGTTTGGGATCTAGTGAATTCTTTGGAGGCCAGGTCAACACCTTGTGCTGTTCTGTTTTTTTGAGTTGTTCCTAAAGCGTTCCTAAAGGCTGCATCCTGCTGGGGATGGCTGCTGCCATCAAGGAGTGTCATTGCTATGGGGTGGGGGTGCCTGGTCTGGTCTAGGTGGGTGCTACGTCTAAGTAACATCCACATGAATGCCAGGTCCAAAAGTTTCCCAGCAGAACACTGAATTGTCACAAGATGATCAATGTTATTTATTTCTCCTGTCAGTGGTCATAATGTTGTGGCTGATTGGTTTATGTCTGAATTACGGAATGACCGTACTTTTTTCCTGTCATCTGCACTTCACAGTCGAATTTGGCAAGTTTGAACCACCACGTACGCACACCTGAATTTCGTGTAGCCTACTTGGTATTAACAAATACCCAGGGCTTCAGAGTCGCTCCTCAGGGTGACGTCATGGAGGGTTCATCCATCTCTATATGAATTAAAAAACAAACCATATGTCATGAGTGCGTGTACTGTACACACTGATCCTCTCTGTTTAGGATGTTTGCCAAAAAATTCGTGAGAGACACTAGCCTCACATCTGTGTGCTCCCCGAAGGTGTCAGCTTCTCTAATTTGGCCTTCATACCGTAACGTTATTATGTGGATTAGTCGGCATAATCCATTCGGGTTTATCAGTGTGAAAGTATTAACATACGGTAGTACAAAAACCTGCAGTTGTGGCTCACGATCACTGACGCGAAGGCTCAATGTACCGTGTAACCTCCTGTGTTTTGTCATTTCAGCGAACGTTGTCATTTTAGCGTTTTTATTATTGCCTCATTTTCCCAGTTTAACCTTGATGCAGTCACCACTTCCTACAATCCCTCACTTCTCTAGTGCCACTTGGAATCCAGGCTTTGCAGTTGTGCATGAAAAACGACTGTAAGGCAGGTTTCTGCGTGGTTACTTTGAACTCACCTCAGCAGGCAGCAGCAGCAGTTTCCTGTTAGTGCAATCATTTTATTTTTTTATTTTTCTAAAGCGTAACCTCGCTGACAGCCCGTGGCAGCGTGAAAGCTCCCTCGGCGCGTGCCCCCTCTCTCCACCCATCATCTGGTGAAACCACGAGTAAGGCTGCAGACAGGACTCCAGCTGTGCTCGCTCTCCATCCACATCCAGCCATTTTCCTTATCCCTCACTAAATGCCGTTTGAAATCCTGCCCTCATTTTCTCCACCTACAGTATTTTCCCCTCTTACTTCTCTGCATGGCAGATTCAGACCATTTTTTTCTTATATGAGGATAATTCTCCTCTGGCAGCAAGAAATTCATTCAGAAAATAAATGGCATCCTAAATGGCAAGCCCTGCAGTAATTATCTATTAGTGTGTGCTCCGCAAAAAAATGAAAAGACAAAATAAAAGTAGCGTGCAGGGTTGATTTTTGCCCGTGAGCGTTTTTTCTTATTGTTCTCTGAGACATTTAGTCCACAGAAAGAAGGCGGTGGCATTTCACGGGCAAAATAAATTTCTCCCAAAGGAAATTGCTTCCTGTGAGTGTTTGAGCGCATTTGTGTTTGTGTGTGTGTGTGATGTGAAGCCAGATGCAGAATCTTAATGAGACGGGAAGCCTCTTGCTTCCTGTGTGCTACCTGACAGCCTCTGCTTTTGTGTGGGTTTGTGTATTGTGTCTACGTGCGCAACCGGCCGCTCACTGGACTATTAGGGTCCAGGCTGGAGAGAGCACGTTTTCACCAGTAGGAAGGATTATATAGAAAGCAGCTGAATCGGCATGCCCGTGCTCAGCGGAGAGGGTTGGTTAGCTGATCGGGGCGGTCCCAGAGGAAGCTGTCTGGTTCAAGAGGCTGAGGACCCTGCGCCGGCTCTGAGTGTATCTGCCTCGCCTTTAGCAGTTTGGTTGGTAAAATATGGATTAAACTACTGCTCTGCACAGCCTCCTCCCCTCTTTGTTTCTCTTTGTCTGTCTAAGAGGCTGAAATCGAAACGGTGTTCCGATTTTCAAAAGATTTTACCGTTAAATGCTCTTGTTCTCCCTGGACACAAAAAGGTCTAAAGATGGGTGAAAGTGGAAGTATATTGGAGGCTATAAAATATGCACTTGACTGGAAGAGTCCTCTTAGTTCCTTTTTAACCTACGGCCTGGTGCGTTAAATTCATCCTGACAGACGCCGGGCTCGGGCTGCAGGGTTGGGCCGAGATATTCCTCAAATCACCCCTTTTTCGCCAACGACGAGAACGTTCGACCAAGATTATCTGGTGATGTGAGACGTCTACAGGTCCGCTCTTGAGTCCCAAACTGACGCATCAGGGGCCGCCCCGATGTAAAAGTTTAGGATTTAACATGTGGATGAGAACGACACGTCTGCAAGGAGACAGAGCTAATGGCGTTCTACTACTGTTGACTGTTGCCACAATGGTTGCCAGGGTAACCCTCTTTTATATTTGCCACCTCTCTAAATGAAACAGTCAGAGCATAAAGTGACATTGTGAAATGCCAAGGCTAGCTTTTCTTGCTGTCGCCGTTCTTTATTTGACAAGAAAGTGCTGTCAACAACGCGGCTCCTCCATGTGGGTTCACACGACCCTCCAAGGCCACCATCAGCATGTTGAATGTGGCGGTAGGAACCGACGGTGTGGACGATGTTACCCTGCGGTTAATGTTAAAGGGGAACTACTGTTGTTTTTACAACCTGTACCTTATTTCTCTCATAAACTACGATTGTTTACTCACCCATATAACTTTTGTGTAATTTGGAGTCGTTCGGAAGATATTTACATCCAGCGGAGCGCCACGTATATCCATATAGTGGGAGTGAATGGGGCACCGAAACACAGCCTCTAAATAACGCATTATTTGCCGCGAAACTCGTTCATTTCACCAATATTTTGTTATGATACGCTAGTGCTATTCCCCGTTGAGTCCGGAGAACTGTATCAGTCTCTCCCATTGGTCGTCAACTCAATTGCAGCATTTCAAAGTTGATATTAGCTCAAACATGGTACTCTCCTCAATGGTCATAACTCGCTGAATTTCATTAACATTCATGGATCTTTTTGCCAGATGGCCTGTGGTGTCTTCCTGGCCCTTCTCCCACTGAAGAATTGACGGATGGATGGATGGATAGATAGGGGGAGGTGTTGTAGAGTCGTATGGCCTCCTCGTCTTGCATTGCTTCCCTCCGACCATTTTCTCATCTACAGCCCATTTAGCCATATGCTCTTGTTATTTACTCACTGCTAAGCATTAGGAAGTTACTGTATGCCACAGTCTCTTGCTTTGTTTACATCCCCCATGAGATCATGCAGGGCGATGCATTTAATGCTCGCTGCTCTGACACAATGACCCAAATAACCTCCCGCGGTGCCTGTTGCGCTCTCATTTCCAAACCTCAATGTGCGTCCATGTTTAGATTAGAGAATTAGAGCAGTGTGTGATGCAAGTTAATATCAAATTCTCCAGCAGCGTGAGCCGCTGATGCTTGTATATTGATTTTACTTGTGTAGCACCGTGTAATCTTGTTAAGAAAAGGTGCTGCGAGTGTTATTAATAATATTAAAAACCAATATGTGAGGTGTATGTCAATGCACAAGGATCAGGGGTTTGTTTGCTTGTACATAGGCCTCCTGGCTGCAGGTGGACTTGCCTTGTGTTGTCCTATCAGGTTTTACACATGCTATTTGCATTTAAATGTTATAAGACATATTTATTTTGCTGCTATTTTTCAGTGTTTCCCGTGCATTACTACAGCGATTACAATATGTACTTGAGAAGCTTAAGTGAGCCAGGCGTAGCCCAAGGACTGCTCTAATGGCTTTTAACGTGCCGTGATTCAAAGTGCAGCAACCTTGTTTGTTCCCCTGCTCAGTCCTTGGACCCTCGCTTATGCCGCCGTCGCTAAATAATGTCACAATCTGCCGCGCAGCCGCGTTTGATTTCAGACACAGGCCTCATCCTCGTGCAGAATAATTGCCTCCAACGGCTCACATCCACTCGCTTGTTATCTTCATTCTGCCCAAGTACCGTGCCATTGAGATTCAAAAAGCCGTGCCCACCGTCTGAATATTCTGCATTATAATACGCCTCAGCCGGCCCCCTCCATTGATGTGTAAATGCTGATGTTTCTGAAGTACGCCCAGGCTCCCTACTATTACTATCAAGATAGCTGCGGTTGAATTTTCATGGCTAATATGTTTTTTTTTTTAATTTCTGCCTCCCACGCGGCGCAGTCTTTATGAGCTGTTGCTCCTTTGGAAAAGAGGAAACTCATTGATCTCTGTGTTTCAGAGGCTAATCTTCTCTTGATTGAAGGTGAAGCAGACAACGTAGCGTCTGGTTTCCTTTTCAGCTCTTAAAGAAGACTTTCAGCCCGCTGCGTCATCTGCAGATACGTTGCACCGATGTGGCATTGATGTGTCAACAACCGTACGTTAACTGTAGCTACTGAAGTGATTAATGTCGGCTGAGGCATCCATCCCAGATGAATGAATCTCATTTATGTTTCTGCATTTGATTTTTTTAGATGAAGCAGACCAGTTTAACCTCTGCACATTTTTTTATTTTTTTATTTCACTTTCTGTAAATGATCCAGATCTTCTGTATCAATAGGGGAAGAGGCTGATGAGAGAGGTCTGCGGATGGTGCGGGGGGATGTAGAAGGATAGATTGACAGGAAAATTGGATTTCATGCCTTCTAATCAGGATGGCTGGGTTCATTCGGCGTACTGCGCGACTGCAAACATGCTGATTATTATTGAAGTGCACTCTCCTCCGCACATGGGGCTCCGAACCGGCCCGCTCGCAGCTCCAGAAGGAGACGCTCATCCGCAAACACGTCTAAGGATATAGGTCATGATAGACTTTTCTTTATGTAACTTCTAACGACGTGTACAGCGCATGCCAGCTTAATGGAGCTCTGCCGCGGCCTCTTTTTCCTATCAGTGTCCGATCCGATGGAAAATTAAATAATGAATGAGTGGGTAATGGGTCGTGATGGTTACATGTGGCCCTGTTTTCCATTTATTTCACATTTTGCAGGCGGGTCACCTGTTACAGCGCACTGCAATCAATAATAACACTCATACAACACTGGCACAGTTGGATCTTTCAGAGCTGAACAGAGCAGCACAGAAA
The DNA here is from genome assembly GCF_963514085.1 of Chelon labrosus. Lineage (NCBI taxonomy): Eukaryota > Metazoa > Chordata > Actinopteri > Mugiliformes > Mugilidae > Chelon > Chelon labrosus. The sequence goes on from NC_140341.1 coordinate 8,574,279, forward strand.
TAAAGAACACGGCCATGTTTTAGCCCTGGAAATAAATAGGCTGTTGGTTATAAAACTGTATTCTGTCACTCTAAATGCAGTATTTTTGGGTTTTGTTCAAGTGGCAACCTACGGCGAGGACCCACTTAAATTCTATTAAGGCTAAAAATGAATGCATGATTAAGTGAGTGGCTTGCTTTGAGTAATAGGTGGTTGCAATAGGTTGCTAGCTGTGCGCCTCGGCAATGCTCACTGTCCGCCTCTTTGATCGAGGTAGGTGGAGTCAGGCACTGCCGAGATGGTGATTGCTGCAGCCGCCACGCTGAGCTTCAAAAAAACTGCTTTTTTCAGAAATCCTGTATAAAACTGTGTAAAATTAAACCAATAATAATTGATTTATAACTCAAATAAAGATTTGTTCCAGGCCTCGATCCAAGTACATCCAACAGACAGTATATTCAGAGATGTGGTTTGTGCATACTATGAGTGAATTTTGCTGAGGTATGTGGGTTAAACTTCCCCTAGCTGCCTCATCAGCAGGTCCAGTATATACAGTCGATGTTCTCTGTCCACATTTCACTCAGATTTCGACCTTCTTGCTGGTACGAGAGTAATCCCCAAATTCAGTACAAAATTTCATAGTTTGTGAGATATTCAGGCTTTGATAAAAGTAGCGGAGCAGCTGACCAACGCTGGAGTATTGCGTAATAGCTTGCATAATTGAGTTAGCTGATAAAATAAAAGATCTTCATGTTGGTCTTGACATTGCAGTGCAATAAAACAATCACAGTATGTAAACGAATGTAAATAAATGTGACTTAGGTTTAGCACTGATGCCTCACAGCAAGAAGGTTCCGGGTTCGAATCCATCGGCCTTTCTGTGTGGAGTTTGCGTGCTCTCCCTGTGTCTGCGTGGGTTCTCTCCGGGTACGCCGGCTTCCTCCCACCGTCCAAAGACATGCTGGTTAGGTTCATTGGTGATTGGAGTTGTTTGTCTCTCTGTGTTAGCCCTGTGATAGATTGGTGACCTGTCCAGGGTGTACCCTGCCTCTCGCCCATTGACAGCTGGGATAGGCTCCAGGCCCCCCGCGACCTTCCAGAGGACAAACGGTTGCAGAAAATGAATAATGAGTCTTCAGACAGCCACAAAATATGAATTCAAGTCAAACGAAGTGCTGTAACGACTTAGGCACACTTGTTTACATCTACTCTTATCACACCATGCGATTGAGGGACTTAATTAACCACACAGGCCGGCCAAAACCTTTTTTTAGTCCAAATTCTCAAACGGCCACGCCTCTTTACCAATCTAAGACAAACACTTTTTGACCATTATTCATTTCGTGGAATATGGTGACATTATTTGAGCAGAGTTTTTATTCACTGACATGTTTGCGTGCCTTTACACCACATGTGCTAAAAAGAAATAATAACTGAGTAGCACAGAAAGCCTCTCTGGTTCTGTTTGACCAGACCTGCTCAGGTTAACCTTTATGTAAACGGACCAAAAGACCCAGTTAACAGTGTAAATATAGTTCAGTGTGTCGAGCCTGTGGCTACATTTCGGTTTGTGTGTCACCGTGTTCCATTGTGCATTGTGACCTTCATCAGCCTCCGCCCGGTCACCCATCGCTCTGCTGATTGTCAGGCATCAAAGGAACGCACTGTGCCCCACAATGCCATTGTGGTTGCCCGGCAATCAAGCTCCGGATAAACTGGCGGAGGACATTTTTACGACATCCTGTATTAACGCACTCCTCCCCCCCGTCCCTAGAAATGTAAACATTTCCATCTTGCCAAGAAGGTCAGCAACAATGCATTATCCCTCCCCAGGAGAGTTAACAGTGGCGACCATTGTGCAGCAGTGAGCTCTACGTTTTGTAAACACACTGCTTATGTACACTCTATTAGGGTTCGTCTGTGCAAGTGTGTGTGTAATGATATGGACAAATTACTTCTTTCTCTGCTTGCTGGTTCAGGGAAACCCACTTTTTCAGCAGCATGCTACATTCTTCTGGGCGTCCAGGGTTACTTCCACAACACTAAAAGCTGGCTCACTCTCCTCCAGCTCCTCGTGCGGCACCTCCCCCGAGTCACGGAGGCAGAGCTAAATTTAGCAGACCTCAAAAAGTAATGGTGTGGCAAGTTCTTATTGAGTTTTCACCCCACAAACGTCTCCCCGGCTCTCGCTGCGTCTCGCTCCCTCTCCCCCAGTCGCTCAGTAAAAGGCTTGTCCGTGACTCGGCAGAGAGAGGGGCCCTATGAATTATTGAACCGATGGTGGAGCCCTCATAAATTATCTAAACCGTGTGTCACCGGGCGAGCGGGGCAGTGCATCTCGAGCCTCTGTGTCAGTACCACCTAGACCCAGGTCTAATAATGGGGAAGGGAAACAAACGGTCACGCAGATGCACACTCAACTTTATGCGGCCTGCAGGAAAGGCATCTACTCAGTGGCTTCTATGGGAACTCTGAGTCGACTTTCAAACTAAATCTGACAATATAAACAAAAGCCAAAGTGCATAAACGCGGGACACCCACCTGTAACCTACACCGATCAGGCATAACATTATGACCAACTTCTTAATGTTGTGTAGGTCTCCCTTGTGCCTCCAAAACAGTTGTGACTCATCAGAGAATGGACATGGACCTTCTGAGGGTGTCCTGTGGTGTCTGGAAACAGGATGTTGTGGATCATTATAAAAAGATACTTGATCAGTTTGGGATCTAGTGAGTTTGGAGGCCAGGTCAACACCTTGTGCTGTTCTTCATGTGTTTTTTTAGTTGTTCCTGAAGCATTTATGTGGCTGCATCCTGCTAGGGATGGCTACTGCCATCAAGGAGTGTCATTGCTATGGGGTGGGGGTGTCTGGTCTGGTCTAGGTGGGTGCTACATGTCTAAGTAACATCCACACCAATGAATGAATGCCAGGAACAAAAGTTTCCCAGCAGAACATTGACTTGTCACAAGATGGTCAATGTTAGTCACTTCTCCTCCAGTGGTCATAATGTTATGCCAGATCAGTGTATCTACATATGATATACTTTGCTCTTTCCCCTCTCAGCTCGTTATTTTGGTGGTACAGCCTGTAAATTCTGCTTTCTGTCCCGTTTCCTCAGCAAACAAGCTCTAACAAACACACCGTAAACTTCCTGCGGAGCACCAAACAGCAGGCTCACAAAGTAAGAGACTAGTTGTAAAAGAAAGTGGAACATTTTGCACATATTTGAGTTGGTAAGATGTTGGATGTTCTCATCGGGCGGAATGATGAGCAATGGGTGATAATTATGGTCTGTGTGGTTGTTGAATGTGGAGGACTTCTCCCCCCACATTGCTCAAATAATCAGTAAATGACGTGTCAGTGACTTTGTGGAGTCTCAGCTAGTTTCCTGGCTGCATCATGGAGAAGATACGTCTCCACAAACCACAACCTGCTGTTCTTACTTTGGTTTATGTATGGGTGGAGTTCAGTAGGCAGCTTCATATGTTTTGTCTGGTAGAAGTAAAAGTAGAAAGAGAAGTAAAAGCATTTGAATAAGAAGCCGGACATAACAGCTCCTCCACATCTTACCTGTTTGTCATGGGAACATCACCCGCAGCGAGTGACCCCGTGCGCTTTTTACAGCGTCTGATTGCTCATTAATAAATGTAAAAGTGGATTTCAGCACGGCCACTTTGGCAGTGAACACACTGTACTTTTTGTATTCATGCACTTCAACATAAAACTCACACCTCCGGCCTATGATTAATTCTCCCTGCAGGCAGCCTATTGATTATTCGAATCTTTTAGTGGGTTTCCGTTGATGGCAAGCAGCCTTGAAATGCAGAACAGCAGGTGCTTAGCGGACACACCCTCCCTGCGGTGAGTGGTCTGCATTGACCGCTGATAATGGTTTCAACCAACGTCTGATATCTCCCTCCTCTCACCGTGACACTTGATTTGGCTTTTGTGGTCGATAGTGGAGTCAAACCGACACAAGCCAAGGGAAGAACAAGCCGTTGTTAAGTTTTGGCATGCGTGAGTGTAGTAAATTATATTAAACACTTAGTGATAAGCATCCAAATATGCTAAAACAGAACAAGCAGACTTTAAGTTAAATTAGTTGGCTTGGTTTTTACCTACAGTCTTCCGTGACTGTCAGGGTTGTGGGATGCCCCTGGAGTCTCTCTGCTGCACAGAGAGCCTCGCTTTTGCTCTGTGAAATGATTTTGCAGTATTTATGCAGGATGCTCGGTGCGTTGAAATCGTTGATTCCTGCGACACATGTTCCAGCAGCAGAGCAGATGATCTGATTAGGTTTTCTAAATTAATGTGCATATTAATGACAAACATGGGATTTCATGGGGATGCAGAGTTCGTATTAATAAATCCACCTTGCTTATTATTTTTTTTAAATGAAGACGAGCGCCGCGCGGTGATGCAGAAATAGATAGTAATTCTTCATTTTATGTCATTTATATATATATATTGATTGATATCTTACGTTTTGTGAAACTCTAAACCGCAAATCATGCATAATCACGTCCTGGGGTGAATAACATTCATCTCTGAAGTAGATAAAGACGTGTAAACTAATACATTAACACCCGCTCGGTCAAATGATCAACACAGACTTGATCGGATGTTTTGTTCACCCGTCGATCCACCCCGACCCCATCCTTCTGCAAATCTATGACTGCAAAACATAATCACTGAACATTTGCTGTCCTTTGCTTTGTTACTTGGACAAACCCTGAATGTAGATTCCTTAAACAGTCTAAGCAAGACTCATGGTTCTGCAGCGCATCCGTGGTGTTGACCTGTGCCCTCTGATTGGTCCGAATCACGTCTCTTAGAGTCTCCGTCCTTCTTCTTCCTACGTGCCGTTTACTAAAACATCTTCACGCTTTTCTTTGTTGCACAACTGTTAGAAAAAGTCAACATTTAATAACTCCAGCTCCAACACGGCTATCGTTTTAGCGTCACGGTTACGGGAAAGTGTCGACTCATCGGAGGACAAGTATAAATGCTCAGAACAGTGTAGGTCAACCTCGTAGGGTATACTGCGTAGGGTCCGTGGTGATCCATTGTTGGAGTATAAACCAAGCTTTATACTGTAGTTTTACTCGTAAGGACAGTCTATAAAATAAAAGGTGCTGACCTGTGTATACACATTCCATAATTTTACGGTTCAAGTGTTTTGGTAAAGTGTAAAAACAATAAGTCAAAGTGAATTTATGTCTACAAATCTGCAATATATTGTGCTATACAGTAAATTATAAACCGTTATAGACCATCCTTTGGAATTAAATGCTAACATAGAGCACAGGTGTAAAACATAATGGCCCGCGGGCCAAAAGGGGCCCGTCGGGGGGTCTAATCTGGCCCACGGGATAAATTTGCAAAAATGACATTGAAGACTTTAATCTTTCCAATAAAACTGACTGGTATTCCAAGAGTTCACTCAGATTTAATAAGAGTTGTGGACATAACACGACACTTAGACTTAGATATATACAGACATTGCATGTCTACTTTGCACTAAAACAAAGGGAAACATTTGGAGTTGTTGTTATTTATAGGTCAGTACGCTGTTGTGTTACTGGTCCGACCCCCTTAAGATCAAACTGGGCTGATGTAAATAGATAATTGACACTGGATCACTGTAGTCAGCTGTGGGTTAAATGACTAATCATGAAAGTTGTGTTGCGGTGTGTTTCTGGTGAGATGATGCATAATGTGACCGCAGGAAGGAAGGCAGCTCTTAGAACATTTAGGGTTATTTCCAGGTTAAAAGTCATGTGCGCTGTGCTGAGGCCTCCGGGCTGTTGTGGATTACTGTTATCCAGGACGCCGTGTGAACTTCTGCCTGTGATCCAGGTCATTGGCTGACAGAGCAGCTGTCGCTTCACTCAGACTGAAGTTAACGAAGCAACAACATGACAATCAAGGATTAATCAAGAGCAGAAACGTGGCCGGGATGATGACAGCAGCAGCAGCAGCAGCAGCAGCAGCAGCAGCACCTGCCTGCACTTTGCTCTGTGTCTGTGTGCCTCATAACTTGAGCGAGCCGCTCAGCCGCTTCCCGGTTTCCATGCCGACGGACGAGGGCTGTTCATGTTGGAGCATGCTCAGTTTGGCTCCCGTCCCTGTAACAATAGCCAGTGGAGAGGGCTCACACTCGCACTCTACTCCAGCTCTCAGTGTGGGAGCGAGACGGAGAGGAGAGGAGAGGAGAGGAGAGGCTGCCTGCTGCGCTGCCCGAACACACACTTGCTTGCTCATCACAAAGGTGAGTTAATATCCCTCTGAATTACTAGGCTTTTATATATTTATTTTTTTATTTTGTTGTTGTTTTGTTGTAGAGTTTGAAGCTCTTTTTTTTTTTGCCTTTGTGAAGGAAAGGGTGCAGAGAGGAGACAGTTGTTGCTGCTGGAAAAACTGGAGATAATAAAAGAGGAAGCATGTGCTCTGCTTTGTGAGTGACAGGACCGCATTGAGTCCTCCCTTTTTTTTTAAGCTAATTTTCTTTTGTTTAACATTAATACTTACATTAGAGCACAGTTTGAGCTTGGAGAGAATCCGTTGCATATAGGGATCTAGTCATTTTCTGAATGGTGAAAGGAGGGTGAATATGCATCCTGCTCAGTCGGAGGTGTAGTAGTTGACAAAGCGGGGATCGCTCAATAATTCATGCAGCCTTGTATGGAGGGAAGTCAGGGGATGACAGCAGGTGTAATGCGATGCTTTGCATTGACACAGATAGCTGTTTTTTTAGTCTCTTTTCATCGTGCAGAACCAAATTTACAACCTTCTCTCGGCTTATTCAAATCGCCCCAACTGTATGTTGTGCGTTTTGGAGCGTCTCCTTTGTGCGCGCCCTTGGATTGAAGCTCAAAAAGTCTTTTCTTAGAGGGAAGAGCGGCACAGACGCTCAGCCGTTTCTGTAAACGTTATATGATCCGCACGCCGACGGGAATGCGAGGAGCTTCTCCCCATGCCTGGCTGACCCTTTAAAATCTTGTGTGTCTGCATGTGCGGTTTGTGTGGTCTGCCTGCCTGCCTGTGTCTGTGTGTGTGCGAGTGTGTGCCGGGGGCGGCCAGCACGGAAGTACTGTATCTTCAATATATCCTGTGGTCTCGCCCCATTTCTCCCTCCGAGGCACATTTGGAGAGAGAGAGAGATCCACTACCCGCCTCCCGCAAGATTAATTAATGTGGCTGATAAATTCCTGGTTGGTCGATATCCTATTCCTCTGCAGTCGTCGGTGCTCCTGTGTGTTTGAGCTTGTCTGTGCTGTACGCCGTTCATGGAGCAGCGTGGATATCAACTGGCTGTCTGTCTTTGTGTCCCCATATGTAAACTAGAGACGCATGGCTGGGTTAATGATTATATGGCAGATAAAAAAATAAAAAGAAGGACAAAACTCATTACCTTTTTTGACTTATTTAATGCAATCATGTTAAATAAATTTAATTTACACTTATTTTGTCATTTTTTTTGGCCACTTTTCTGTTTGTTGTTTGATCATTCATAAAAATGTATATTTGTGGCCCACTGTTAGACCGGTGACTGATATGAGCAGTAAATGTGCTGTAGAACCTGAACCACGAGCTAAAAGATGCTAACGCTGGGATCAGACGACACTTTTTGGGCCGACGTTTACGCTTGATTCCACTCGGGACCTGAATCCAGTCAGGGCCTTGTTGTGTACGAGGGTCTGGGTATCGACGCTGAGTTCCTATTCGGATTCAGCCTTGATTCGTTCTTTCATTCATCTTCTGTAACTGGTTGTCCTGTGAAGTGTCGCAGGGGGCGACCTGGGAGCCTATCCCAGCTGTCATTGGGCGAGAAGCGTGGTACGCCCTGGACAGGTCTCCAGTCTATTGCAGGGCTATCACAGAGAGACAGACAACCATTTACACTCACACCTATTTAGACACCAGTTTAGAATCACCAGTTAACCTAACCAGCATGTCTTTGGACGGTGTGAGGAAGCTGGAGTACCTGGAGAGAACCCACGCAGACACAGGGAGAACATGCAAACTCCACACAGAAAGGAACCAATCGGCCTGGATTTGAGCCCAATACCTTCTTGCTGTGATGCATCAGTGCTAACCACCACGCCTCAAGAGATATTCCAGTTTTGCTTACAATTGCTTCCGTTGCGAAAAAAAATTTCGCAAAAATAATGCTGTGATTGTTGTCTGAGATTCATCTCTAGTTGGCACGTCTTGCATAGGGCTTTGATTTGGACCAGTCCTCTCTGTCGTCATACCTCGCCGTCATAGTTGTAGCCTCCGCCGTGTTTTGGATCCCCCTCACACGTGGACTGATCTCATCGTGCGGCCTCTCAGGATGGGAAACCCGATCTCTTGAGACCACACCAAGATGGATGAGGATGCGTCCAAGAGGACACAGGAAATGGCATACTTTTTTTAATTTTTAACGTCAATCCAAGGATTTTATGAATCAATGTTGGATCTTTCAAGTCTTTCACATATTTAGGATTTATAATGTGGACGATCACAGCAGTGGTTTTACAATGAGTGGTTGGATGCGGAGCAGCTGAAGGTGCCGCCATGTGACACCGAACGTGCTACTGCAGACAGATATTAAATCTGACAGGTAAAACCTCACCTCCAGCTCCTGCGGACGAGTGGACACCCTGTGTTTTCTGCGTCTCCACAGCCATTTTCTCATCCGTTGTCGGCCAGAGTTCTTCTTCGTCGTCTTCTGCGTTTATCAAGCCCGCTTGGCTTCGCTCCAGACTGCAGTGTGGAGCCATAGATTTACAGCAAGCTGTTGCACCACCGTCTCCGTTTAGTTTAGATCGTGTGATGATGGAAGTCTCGTTTTGAAATCTGAAATCCTGTAGCATGTGCACGTTTGTGATTACAGAGAAGAACACTGACACTGATTAGTGTCAATCTTTGATTCATTTAGCTCTTTCAACAATTTCAAACATCATAATTTGCTCCTTTCCTCTTCTCCTGAGTCACCAGAGGAGAAAGGCGGCGCGACACCGGCAGAAATTTCAGCCGAGGCCAAAACAGACAAACACGAGACAAGAGGAGGGGCCGAAAACCGAGAGTTGTCGGGTGATGGATGGCAGACAAGGAGAGCGAGCGAGAGCCACTCTTTCACCCTCCGGGAAATTGGAAAATAAATTGAGTTGACATAGGCGGGTTTGCATAGAGATATTGATGCCGGGGGAGTGTGAGGAGAGAGCTTTGGATTCGGGGCTCGGGAGGTTCACGCGGGGCTAATCATCTTTGTACCCACCAGTTAGGGTGACCAGAAGGCGTCCTGGGGTTAGTAATTAGCAATTTTCATCAGCCGTTGATAAAAAAAAAAAGAAGATACAAACCGAAGTGGATGGCACTTCAGAGTCTGTCTGCTCTTAACAAGCTGCATGGTAATTAAATGGCCCTTCACTTGGTCCTCTGGAATATTTTAGTCAAAATGGAGAACCTAATTTTGCCGATTCTACCCGTCAAGAAGAAGAGATGTAGCCGCCGTTGAGGTGTGTTGTTTTTCCTCTTTAGTGCTTCTTAAAGTGGCACCAGTGCGGGATGTCAAGTTTGATTTTCTAGACCTGAGAGCCTTCTTATGCCTCAGAGCAGACAGACGGAGTGTGAGTAATGTGACATTTCTCCGAGATGAGGAAAAGCAGCCTTAATCTCTCTGTTTGTCCTCGTCTCTTTCTCCGGCTCCTTTCTCTGCTGTGGCGGCGCAGATTTTGGATCCGGGTTGCTCCGGCTTCCTCCCACCGTCCAAAGACATGCTCGTTGGGTTGATTGGCGATTCTAAATTGGCCGTATGATTGTCTGTCTCTCTGTGATAGCCCTGAGGTAGACTGGCGACCTGTCCAGGGTGTACCCCGCCTCTCGCCCGATGACAGCTGGGATAGGCTCCAGCCTTCTCCCGTCTGCTGTTGGATGTTGGATGGAATTTGCAAGGAGCAGAAAGTCAAATATGAGTTTAAACCTTGGGATACCGGGAGGTGTTTGTTCCCCATTTTGGTTTTGAATCAGCCTGAAAACATTAAAAAATACTGAGGAGCGTGCACCCAGTTGCATTCATGTCGTATATCAATACAGACGCATACATTTGCAGAGTTTGTTCTGGTTTTGAGTGCCGTTGCTTGTTAGCCGGGTCCCTGTAAACCGAGGAGACAGTGGATCAATGGCACTTCATCCCTTTTCATTTCCAATCCCAACACCCATCCACCCACCCCCATGCCTGTCTCCATGCTGCTAATAATTACATCCCTCCAGCTCTACCCTTTCATCGCTCTCATTCCTTCCATCTCCTATCCCTATCCCTATCTCTATCTCTATCTCTATCTCTATCTCTGTTCCTATGCCTACTCGTCCCCTCTCCTCTCCTCTTTCCCCTACACAGTTTAAGCCAATTACAAGCATGTCCTTCACTCCTGGAGGAGAATGAACAGAGGGCTTTTCCTGCTTGCTTCTCCCTTCCCTCTCTCCTCCTCCTCCTCTTACACTTTAAAGAAGGTGTGAGTCATGCAATGATATCCAAAAAGGGGCTTCAGTAGATACAGATCCATATAGGCGCCTGTAGGAGTCGGGCGGCCGGTCGATAATCAGGCCTTGATGCATCTCTGATGGGTCCTCGTGAAAGCCGACAATGAGCCGACAAGAAAGGCCTTTGGAAAACATCGACACCCCCTCGGCAAGGTCAGGGTTCAGCATTGATCCAAGAGAAAGGAGGCGGCCACGAGAGCGCATGGGCCGAATATATAAGCTGTTGGTTCAGTATCCTGGTGTTTTTTTGTTTTTCTTCTATACTCTCGAGTCATATTTTATTTTCTCTGTAATGCAGCCGCACATTAAACGTTTGGTTCGGTCTCAGCTTTCAGTTGGAGTTTCAGTTTTTGTGCCTCGTTTCATTTGAACGATTTAACACCCTGAGGAAGCAACAAGATTAAAGCGTTTTGACACCTTTTTCTACTTTATTTGTGGTTACGCAAGCAATCAAGATCTGCAGAATACAGACCTTGATGCTTCAGGTCAGGCATAACATTAGGACCACCTTCCTAATATTGTGTACGTCTCCCTTGTGCCTCCAAAACAGTTGATGGACATGGGCCTTCTGAGGGTGTCCTGTGGTGTCTGGAAACAAAATGTTGTTAGTGGGGGGGGCCTTTGAGAGGATGGGCCTCTGTGGATCATCCCACTGATACTTGATCAGTTTGGGATCTAGTGAATTTGGAGGCCAGGTCAACATGTTGTGCTGTTCTTCATGTTTTTTGAGTTGTTCCTAAAGCGTTTTTGTGGCTGCATCCTGCCGGGGATGGTTGCTGTCATCATTGCTATGGGGTGGGGGTGCCGGGGATGGTTGCTGTCATCATTGCTATGGGGTGGGGGTGCCTGGTCTGGTCTAGGTGGGTGCTACATGTCTAAGTAACATCCACATGAATGAATGAACACCAGGTCCAAAAGTTTCCCAGCAGAACATTGAATTGTCACAAGATGGTCAATGTTATTTACTTCTCCTATCAGTGGTTTTAATGTTGTATCTGATCCGTTTATGTCGCTCCATCTCTACCCTTGAGTCCCACTAATCAGATTCACACATTTGCTTCTAACAGCGGGATTTTGCCAATACCTTAAACAATTCGTGTAACTTTTTAAAGTCTGATTTGGTTGAGACTTAAATTGGCGTCAAGTTCCATCTGGCCCGTCGTTAACGTAGAACTCATTACTCGCCGTTTTGTGCAAACAGTCTCCCGCGCCTCGGTAAACAATCCGTCCACCCCAGCGTCTTCCTATTAGTTACACAAAACGTCACGCCACTTCTGCTTTTGCTTCCCGAGACGGAAAGCTAATTTGCACAGGCACTCGTGGAGGTGCTTGAACGTAAACGCACGGCGGGGGTTTGAACGAGCGTCTGACGTCTTCTTCTGTCACGCTTGTTGGTGTTCTCGGTAATTGTGCGATGCCGGCTTTAAGTTTCCACATCGCTCTGGCGTGTATGCGGACTGTAGTTCAAACAATTAAAACACACAGGTTTGAGTGGACGGGGACTTGGAGCTAGAGAATCCTAACGAGGCCTGACCCTTTGTTTAGTCGAACATCATAATACCAGACTATAAACTGCTCCATCGCTTCCTTAATTGCTGTAATCAATATTTATTAACAGACCACATCGTCTTTTCTTTTTTTTCAGGGCAGCCATTGTTAGACTTTAGAGGACTAATGTGTCTGCACTGGCCTGATACTTTGGTTAGCTGTCTGAATTTTGCATTGAGCGATCTCTTCCTTCTTCTCAGGAGTCTCAAACTAACTCTTCAAGAGTATATTCCTCCGTTTTTTAGAAACATCAATAAGACATTATTTTCTTGGCAAGAGTTAGTTAAAGAGAGACAAACTACCTCTGATCGGCCTTTGTTTTTCCTCCTTTTCTTGTCTCTGTCTCTTCATCGTCAATCTCCAGTTCCTCCTTCCTCCGTCCACCTTCACCCTCTCTCTCATCTCCCCCCGTCTGCCTTCATTCCCGGCGATGGGAGTGACTCACGCAGCCATCTGCCGCCCCGCCAAATCCTCTTCTCTCCTTATTACCCCCGATTTGTTTTTTAACACCACTCCTGGGACCACAGTGATACTTACATCTGCTTTATCTATCTCTGCTTATCTCTGTCTGCAGTCAACTAAAACCCTCCTCCTCCTCGTTGGGCTTACATCAGATATCCCTCTAACACTCTCTATCACCTCTTCAGCTGATTTCATCTCTGCAAGTGTCGCTTCCCTTCATTTCACCTGATATCCTCTACTCCGTCTACTTCTACCTTTTTTTTTTTTTATACCACCCAGGAGACAGATTGCAGGAATGAGGTCAGACGCCGGTGCATGTTACTGTGGGTTAGAGTGTGCCATGAGCATATGGATGTGACGAATGTGAGCAGACTGTTGATGTTTTGTTTATGTAGGTGTTGCCGTAGCTGATGTCATTATGATCCCCCGCAGAAATGACAGCAGACACAGGAAAACACCCTGGGGGAAGGTGTGTTTTTGTGTGTTTGTGTGTGTGTGGACCTCTCGCTGAACCTGACTACTGTTATGTTGCATCTCTACGGAGTCCATAGCAGCCAGTGATGGTTGTTATTTTTTTGTTTTTGTTTTTATTTTACTGTACTTTTAGCTCTGTCTGTGGCCTTTGGGGAATCATTAGCGATAGCATTGCAGAGGCATACACAGTTTCAGCCGTTCGATCTGTTTGGGCTGATGTGTTTCCTGGAGCCCGGATATGTCACAGCTCAGGGTCGTAATGTTTCCTTCATGTGGAGGAGGAAGAAAATAAGAATGACATTTTTTAATATGCATTTAATTATTTATTTTATCTTATGAGCTGGACAGCTACCTCATGACTTGGGCTGTCACATACACATGTATAGGAATACAAAACACTGTCATATTATTATATGCTAATAGGCCACAACATTATGACCACTGACAGGAGAAGTAAATAACATTGACCATTGACAATTCAATGTTCTGCTGGGAAACTTTTGGACCTGGCATTCATTCGTGGGGATGTTACTCAGATCCGCGTATATCCATATAATGGGAGTGAATGGGGCACCGAAACGCAGCCTCTAAATAACACATTATCTGCCGCGAAACTTGTTCATTTCACCAATATTTTGTTATCGTACACTAGTGCTATTCCCCGTTGAGTCCGGAGTTACCTGTTATCATCATCTGGGGTCTGTAGATTAGAGGCTGTGTTTCGGTGCCCCAGTCACTCCCACTATATGGATATACGCAGATCTAAATATCTCCCGAACGAATACAAATTACACAAAAGTTATATGGGTGAGTAAACAATCGTATTTTATGCCAGAAATAAGGTCCAGGTTGTAAAAAAACAGTAGTTCCCCTTTAAGGTATTGTATTTTAGTCTTGTAGAGTTTTCTACGTAATTTCATAAAGTGTCTGAGGAAAATTCCCGATTACCTCATCCTTTCATTACCCTTTTGCATCTCCTACATTAAGGTAACCACTGTTAGCCTCTGTGGCTTTCAGACACCAACATTTGCCTAGCAGCGATATTATCACGACTCACGGCCGATCTCACCACTTGGACGCCGAGCATTTTGTCCTCTTCATATCAGAAGCACAAGCTCGTGAGTTCCATTTGAAGGCTGATGAGTGCACCCAGACGCAGAAACCAATAACTGGCGAGAGCTCTTATACGAGCTTTGGGCTCCTTAGTGATATTAGCTGGGTCTCATGGGAAATGTAGTCTTTTTCTCCATCCTGAAAACACACACAAAACCTTTGATTTCTCAGAAAAGAAGTTGAAATCTCACCGCAACATAAACATAGACTGCTGTGAAATTATCCAGGTGACCTTAAAGTGCAAAACTAGACCTTCTGCATTAAATTTTATTGATGAAAACTGGTTGTTGATCACAGTTTTCCTGTAACTTTGAGGTTTGAATAAAGCAAGCAAATATCATTGGCTTCTGCAATAAAGGAAGAACATGATGGATGAATGTAAAAACTGGAAGAATAAACAACATCATCTCAGTTTTAATGCACCATTTGTGGGCTGTTATGGATCCTAAGTGTATTTTTAAAGCTTCAAGAAACAAAGTATATGTGGGAAGTTTTCTTTTGATTTGAAATGATGCATCAGAGCACTCATCCTCAGGCGAGTGGCCTCTCCGTGAAGACTCCAAGTCATTATTTCTCCCTGTCACTTAAATGCCAGCAGTGCCTACCTCTTATAAAGCTAAATGCAGAGATTACTCATCATATCTCTTTCTGTCTATATCTTCCTCCATCTGCTGTCACTTTCTTCTGGGATGAGACTCATTTGTTCGTTCATCATGCGGCGCAGGAGAGCGGCGATGATGGGCGCGCTTCATTTCTCCTCCTCGGAGGGGAACATACATCACTCAGTTGGAGCTCTTGTGAACGTGCTCGTGAAACGTCCCGTTTGAGCGTCAGAACTTTAAACTGTCACTGCTATCACCGCAGTGCAGCGTCGAGGATGCCGGTTAAAAGAGACGTAGTGCACGGTCTGATCCAGCATCTGTAGCCTTGGTGTGTGTGTGGATTTGTGTGTGGAGCCTGTATCTACCTGTCGCTCTAAAGGTTAGCTCTGTGGAGCTGTTGTTATGGATGCAGCCACCAAGCCGATCCATAACCCTCCATCAGTCGATAGGAGAGGCTGGCAGCGGCATGACAGAAAGCCACTCTGCTGATTGGGTGACAAACACACACACACACACTCAAAGTTATTGATATTACGCCTATTTTTATCAAGCCTTGTTTTCCTCTGTGATCACTGGGTAATTACACGGCGTGCTGCTTCATCAATTAAACATGAGCCACCGACATATCGGGCCTCCGTTGTGTCTAATGTGGGACACAGATATTTGGATATAAAGACTACCATGACTAAAATTATTAACAAATTAATCGAGCTCTTCTACAAAGGTGTGTTTTTGTGTCATTTCTGCACAGGAACCCATTTAAATTAAAGCCTGATCCGGTAAAATAAATGAACACACAATTTGAAGTCGCAGTCTAGCACAATAAGCCATATTCCTCGTCGGAAATATCAGACCCTCCTCGTATCACTTCAAAGCGCCAGTCTTCCCAGAGCGTTTTATCTTTATTACGAGGCCTCGTATCACATCACGGCTCCGGCCGTCGTTTGCATGAATTGGCTCCTTTGAACCGTCTCTCTTCAGCAGGAAACAGACTCCCTCTTTTGTCCTCTTTGAAACGCGTGCGCGTCTGCTGTGCCGCTCATGGAAAACCTCATGCAAAAAGAAGCAAAGTGTTTGGTCTCGGGTCATCCGCTGCCTGTATTATTCATCTGCAGCATTTCCCCACCTCCCGACACGTGAAATATGAATAAGACCTAGATGACCCTGGAACCACAGAAGAAGAAGTCCAGGTTGATTTGTAGGTGCACACACCAGATTGTGTTTGTAATGCTAAAATACACTATATTACCAAAAGTATTCGCTCACCCATTCAAATGATCAGAATCAGGTGTTCTAATCACTTGGCCTGGCCCCAGGTGTATAAATTCAAGCACTCAGGCATGCAGACTGTGAAACAAGACATTTGTGAAAGAATGGGCCGCTCTCAGGAGCTCAGTGAATTCCAGCGTGGAACTGTCATAGGATGCCACTTGTGCAACAAATCCAGTCGTGAAATTTCCTCGCTCCTAAATATTCCACAGTCAACTGTCAGCTCTATTATAACAAAATGGAAGCGTTTGGGAAAAACAGCAACTCAGCCACGAAGTGGTAGGCCACGTAAAGTGACGGAGAGGGGTCAGCGGATGCTGAAGCGCATAGTGCAAAGAGGTCGCCGACTTTCTGCACAGTCAATTGCTACAGAGCTACAAACTTCATGTGACCTTCAGATTAGCCCAAGTACAGTACGCAGAGAGCTTCATGGAATGGGTTTCCATGGCCGAGCAGCTGCAGCCAAGCCACACATCACCAAGTGCAATGCAAGGCGTCGGATGCAATGGTGTAAAGCACGCCGCCACTGGCCTCTAGAGCAGTGGAGACGCGTTCTCTGGAGTGATGAATCACGCTTTTCCATCTGGCAATCTGATGGACGAGTCTGGGTTTGGAGGTTGCCAGGAGAACGGTACATTTCAGATTGCATTGTGCCAACTGTGAAATTTGGTGGAGGAGGAATTATGGTATGGGGTTGTTTTTCAGGAGCTGGGCTTGGCCCCTTAGTTCCAGTGAAAGGAACATTGAATGCTTCAGGATACCAAAACATTTTGGACAATTCCATGCTCCCAACATTGTGGGAACAGTTTGGAGCGGGCCCCTTCCTCTTCCAACATGACTGTGCACCAGTGCACAAAGCAAGGTCCATAAAGACGTGGATGACAGAGTCTGGTGTGGATGAACTTGACTGGCCTGCACAGAGTCCTGACCTGAACCCGATAGAACACCTTTGGGATGAATTAGAGCGGAGACTGAGAGCCAGGCCTTCTCGACCAACATCAGTGTGTGACCTCACCAATGCGCTTTTGGAAGAATGGTCAAAAATTCCTATAAACACTCTCCTCAACCTTGTGGACAGTCTTCCCAGAAGAGTTGAAGCTGTAATAGCTGCAAAAGGTGGACCGACATCATATTGAATTCTATGAGTTAGGAATGGGATGGCACTTCAGTTCATAGAATGAGTAAAGGCAGGTGAGCGAATACTTTTGGTAATATAGTGTACCTTGTCTAATGCTAGCTGAAACACTTACAGAATAGTTGTGCATTGAAGAAATAGTTCAAAATTTTAATTGATATACCATATACATACATTCTTTTGTCATCACTAAAGTCTGCAGGGTAAATTTGCAGCTGCTTAGACGAGCTTAGCGCCATGACTGAAAGCATGTGGAAACAGCTAGCCTAGCTCTGTCTGAAGCTAGCGTTCCTGCACCTCGTAAACTATTATAATATTTCTTGTTCTGAACTGTAATGTTTGCTTTTCCTACATTAAGGTTATCTGCCCGTTAGCCTCTCTGACCACTAAGGTAAAGGTCATTATACAGTAGTCCTGAGGACTACTGTATAATGACCGAACGCGCCGCCACTGTGGTCCAACCTGACCCGGCGCCTAGCACCCGTGTTTTTTTGTTCGTTTTTGATGATGGTGGGAGGAAACCAGAGTGCCCGGACGAAACCCATGCAAACACGGGGAGAACTTGGAAACTCCACACAGAAACACAGCCCTGAGAATCGAACCCTTTCCGCTCCGGGGATTCGAAGCGCTAACCACTGTGCCACCGTGCTCACTCTAGATGCTAACAGCTGCCTAGCACAAGTATTTTTACAACTTACAGCTGATGTTACCACCTGAACACCAAGTATTTTCTGCACACAAGCTCACGAGCTCCCATCCCTTTGTAGCAGGGGGTCGGCAGTGGATGTTCAGGCTTCTGGTGGCCTTCGTAACCCACCCCAAATGTTTTTGAGTGAAACGCGGGACACCAACATATTGCTATTGTATGGACGGAGCGTGCTGTTGTTGCTCTCCATTTGAACAGGAACTGCTGTCAGCAAAGCCGCCATTCATGTTCTCTTGATGCTCCAAACCTGCTATCAGCATGGTGAATTTAGCGGTAGGAATCAAAGTTGTGGAAGACGTCTCCTTGTGTTAAATGTTTTGGAGAACGCGTCGCCAATCGTCTTTGCCTGCAATTTGCTGAATTTCATTAAAATTCTCTTCTCAACCCCTTAAGGCTGAGTTGATGCCAAATCACTCCAACTTCAGAGAGTAATCACAGCAACAATCTTGTTATCCTCTCAATCTTGCAAATGGTCCAACAAATTATACAGCACAGCAACTTATGTTGCCAAGAATGTGCACTTTCACATATTTGATTGCCTGCAATCCATTGAATTGCTACAATAAAAAAAAAAAAAAAGTGGGCCAGTCCTGCGAGGCAGATGCATTTCTTCCCTCTGCTGCTCAGCACACAGCCAGCGTATGTGTAAAATAACAATAAGGTCATTTTATTTTTATCTGCGGCTCAGAATAACCGTTTTCTGATCCGCGTGGAGCCGAGCTCTCAGCCGCCTTAGTAAACGGTCTCTGCCGTGCAGCTCCGCTCGTCTCCGCTGAGATGTGTGGTTCACGCACATAACGCAGTCATTCTGGCTAATTAACTGCACTCTTCCACACTTCCACCTTTGATGTTGCCTGTGCTCCCCATCTCTCAGGTCCGCGCCCACTCCCCGGCCTCCCCCTCCCTCTGATGAGACTAGTAGTGTAGGTGTTGCTGACAGTGCCCCCGGGTGGTGCCTCATTAACCCACATTTCAGTGTCTAATGGGAAACGGGGAGTGGTGTGTGTGTGTGTGTGTGTGGCGGTGAGGTCTACTTGTGGGAATGTGAGAGGGAAAAATGGAAATGTGGAATGTTGCCTTTGAAGAAACTCTTCGGCATCTGAGGGTGGCAGCAGCAGGAAGCTGTTATTTTGTCTCATTTACAAGCTTTTCTTTTTAATTTACATCACTAACCAACAGAGTGGAGGAAAGGTTAATGAAACTAGCTTGGCTGCTTTCAACCACCAAAGATAATATATATATATAACCATAAAGATTTAAGCTTTTCACATGTCATTTTGGCATGTAGGCTGATTAAAGGATTAATTGGCTTTTTAACTGCCTACACCTTCCTTGTATTGTGTAGGTCTCCCTTGTGCCTCCAAAACACTCAGAGAATGGACATGGGCCTTCTGAGGGTGTCTGTTTACAGAATATTGTTAGTGGGGGCCGTTTGGGTCCTATGGGTTGAAGAGTGTCATTGCTATGGGGTGGGGGGGTGCCTGGTCTGGTCTAGGTGGGTGCTATGTCTAACTAACATCCACATGAATGAATGCCAGGTCCAAAAGTTTCCCAGGAGAACATTGAATTGTCACAAGATGGTCATAATGTTCTGGCTGTTCGGTGTATATAACATTGCTGAAAGGGCTGAAATTGATGCAGCATAGTCAATGATCTTTTTCATTCCATATGTTCTTTTTCCTTGTCATATTCTGGTGCCTACATTACCCACAATGCAAGTGAACTGCGAACAGTGTAGTTTGAGATATGGGCTAACTAGTGTTAAACTAGGACTGATGAGCTTGAAACCTGTATTGAGGAGCGGTTTACAGACACTTTCTTGGTTCTCAGTATATTTTTATTTTCTTTTTCAAACACTTAGCCGACCCAAGTAACATTTAAGTTTCCGTTTAACCTGTATCTGCAAAGGGGAACCGAGGAAACTTCCATCCTCTACCTTTGTGCTTTTGAGCTAATGTTCATATTAAACCTGTGACGCTAGCAAACGGACGTAGATGTGTGATAAAAGTGTGCAACTTGTTGTTTTCTCGCCGTATTTAAACTTAACAGAGACAGTCTTGCAGGGTAGTTTAACTTTATATATCTTACTATAGTGAGATTTAGAGGTGTAGATTGTTGAGGTGGTCGAAACCAAATTTAAATCACCTTAAAGATGCAGCTCTTGTCTGTCCTGCTTGGTTTTGTGTTGAAAATTAGCCACAAAGGTTCTCTCTGCTCGTTGTTTCCCCGCTCGTCTGATTTCCCCATCGCTCATCGTCGTCTTAATTTGCATCCTTTCTGAGTCATTTAGTAAACTAATCTAGTAGAGGCAAGTGTTCAGACTCCACTGATCTTTCAGTGCTCTAACTAACCCCATTCCTCTCCTCTGTCCGTCCTCTCCCTGACAGGAGATGGAGAGGCACTTCACTTCATTAGGATACTAGTTTCTTATTACACGCCAGGCCCTGAGCAACCCTCTGTGCATTTGTGTTGTTGTGAGTGAATCATCTGGATGAGCCATTGTCTTTGATTACACCAGAACTTCTTTACATTATTGATTCCTTTGTTCCTCTGTTACTTAATCCCTCAGCTTGCAAAATATCACAACTCTTGGAAAGCAATAAGTCTTACTTTGTCACATATAACGATAAGAGAGAAGCTGAATATTTACTGAAGCTGAAAGTTCTGAATTTAAAATGCAATGCTTCAATCATATCTGTGCCTTCAGCTTAATTTTACTTTTCCAGAGGATTTCAAGTACAAACTGTGCTCGTGTGCGTTAATCTATAATTGTAATGGCGGTCAGGTCGTTCTTATGTAAGACACTGCGGATAAGCATCTCAATCAATAGGCTAACGCCGAGTTCAGACGGCACCGGGAGGATGGGGGCTTTGTGTGGATCGACTTTCACAGGGGGAAAAATACAGATGCAAACCGGTGGATTAGCGAACGACTGACAAAGAGAGAGAGGCAGGCGAACAGCTCAACCGTGAGGCAGGCAGGTTGCTTATGCAAAACACGAATTACGACACAGGTGTACTTGAAATACATGTGAGATGTGCGTGGTTTTGTCCTGATCCGCGTTGTAAGTGATGTTTTCTGTTGTGAACGCATCAAAATCCCTTCAGGGTTTTCTGCAGTCTAGAAGTTGATCCAGTGGAATATATATTTACCCAAATCTGACATGTAGAAAGTGAGACTTTATACTTGTGTGGTTGGCAAACTGTGTGTCCTTTTATAAAAATGCCTCATCTCTTTTCTGAACAGTGCTTTATGCACTCGTTTCCTCTCCTCTGATTGGTCACCTCCAATGGCCCGGAGCAGGCACTGCCCATACATGTTTGAGCTGAGAGCATAAAGCTTGTTACATACTCTGTGAGAAGCAAGAAATTTGTTCCCGTTCCAAGAAAAAAGTTAGTTGGCCAGATAATAACTCAAGGGGAAGTCCTCATAGGACCCTCCTACTGCAGCATATGTCATACGCGCTAAGCATTGTGGGAGATGGACAACGAGAGGCGCTTTTTGACGACCGTGTCTGTCGGGTCACGCAGTTCGTTCAGCATGCTCCCACGCACAGTAGGCCGATCGCCACCCTGGAGAGATTAGCTGCCACGCTGCACATATTAGTATCTGGGAGCTCACAGAGTGGCTGCTAGCTTTTACGCTTTAACCACACCCACTTCCAATTTCTCACCAATCACAGAATAGGAACCGGACACCACACGAGAAAAACGTTCTTGCCCGGTTGATGTCTCGAGAACAAGCTGCGAGAACAAACTTCTTCTCGTGAAGTATGAAGCAGCCTTAAGTCAAAAGACGCAGGAAGAGGGACATACAGATTTAAGTAAGCATTAAGTTAAGTGCAAAATTAGTACACGCCCCCAAGTGCAGGATGAGTCATCAGCATTGTTCATTTAAAGGGGAACTACTGTTTTTTACAACCTGGACCTTATTTCTGGCATAAAATACGGTCGTTTACTCACCCATATAACTTTTGTGTAATTTGTAGTCCTACGGGAGATATTTAGATCAGCGTAGATCCATTTTCTAGTTTTTTAGTTTTTTTGCAACATGGCTGAATATTTGGCAGTAACAAATTACAGGTAAACAAGCCGACCGTTGCGGGTTAATTTTACCTCATCATCCAGGGTCTGTAGATTGACCTGCAGACCCTGGATGATGATAACAGCTAACTCCGAACTCAACAAGGGATAGCACTAGCGTACGATAACAAAATATTGGTGAAATGAACGAGTTTCGCGGCAGATAATGCGTTATTTAGAGGCTGCGTTTCGGTGCCCCAGTCACTCCCACTATATGGATATACGCTGATCTAAATATCTCCCGAACGAATACAAATTACACAAAAGTAATATGGGTGAGTAAACGATCGTATCTTATGCCAGCAATAAGGTCCAGGTTGGTCCAAGTCAGTTTCCTCTAAAATACAACTAAAATACAACTAAAAATACCTACAAATTAACTTTTTGGGTCAAATACTGTGATAAATTTGACGTGTAGTATAAGACGTTGTCTATAAAAATACTTCAATTTGATTTAACGGGGACTTTAAAGGTGCAAACTCTCCAGTTAAATCAATACAGGTAGTGTACATTTGGCATTTGACGCTGATTATGAGTTCTGAGCCATTTCATCACCCGTGAAGCCTCCTCTCTTCACCCGACCGCCTTACGTTTACAATCTCCGCTCCCCTTGCTCGCAGTGAAAGTCATTGTTGTCGAGGGAGGTTGTTATTGTGGCTTTGGGGGGCGGGGGGGCTCATAAAAGAGAGTCCACTCAAGCTGTATTTCAGGGGCTGCCGGTGGCTGCCATCGCTGTTGTGCAACGTGAATAAATCGCAGCAGGCCTTCGGCGTCGGAGCCATGTTTCGTTCCAGGCGGCGCGCCAGCACGCAGCGTGTGGACGACAGTCTGCCATTTTTTTCGCCACATGCGGAGTGGGAAGCTCAGCGTATCTGTGCACACGAGCACACTTTTGTAGTACTTCCATAAGGCGCTACTTTGGCTTGACTTACGGTGCATTAACACAAATGCTCTATTAATCAAAGGCCGATATTACTCCTTCCTGCTTGCACTCTAACAGCTCTGCAGGATTGGACTCATGTTAAATGCAAAAGGTAGAACAGCAACAAACATGCAGAACACAGCTGATATAGATATTTAGACTCAAGAGACTGTTTTGGAAACGTTCAGTTTTTAACTGGCCTATGTGGACAGAGGGTCAAATCACAGGTAAAGGGACACATTTAAACATGTTAGTCTCAGTTCGTCCATCTCACCGTGTGTCCTCTCCAGCCTCGGCCCCACATCTCGCTCTGGCAACCCCCGTCCCACTCCTGCTGAGCCTTCTAACTGTGCCAACGTTAGCGTGCCGTTCACCCCCTCACGGCACTGAGCCTCAGACCCAGACACCTGCTGAGTCACAGCTCACGTTGGCGGGAGGCGAACATATTCACGCCACGTCGGTTTTAAGGGTGTTAAAATATTGTCTCCTCAGCTGACTACCTCTGACTAATGACGATTTTTTAACCGTTTTTATTTTTTTTGCACATAGTTTCCAGTACAGAACGGCAGATACGCTGAGTTAAAAGGTTGTTTTCCTACAGCAGCACAACAATAAATCCTACAGTGCCTTCATGAGATTATATTTTTCGTTTTTTCACGACTCTGTTTCAGACAGGTGTTAATTTTAATTTCTGAGAGCCGGGTTGTGTGTGATGTTGTTAAATCAGAGACCATTTTACTGTGTGGTGCTTTGAAATGTTCTTTCAACCTCCCAGCTTTGCATGTAAAAGACAAGCTATTTGAATTAGAAACATTGCACCACATAATGCAGTCTATTATGTCCAATATACAACATGATAGCAAACCCAGCAGGGACAGAAGGGATGGCTGGAAATGCTCTGGCACTGCAGCCTTATTTGATGATACCAGAAACGTATTTTTTCATCGTGTGGCTGCAGCTTGCAAGAAAATATAACCAAGATAAGCAGAACAGGAGTAAATTTACCGATCAGCCACAACATTATGACCACAGACAGGAGAAGTAAATAACATTGTTCTGCTGGGAAACTTTTAGACCTGGCATTCATTCATGTGGATGCTACTTAGACATGTAGTACCCACCTAGACCAGACCAGGCACCCCCACCCCATAGCAATGACACTCCTTAACGGCAGCAGCCATCCCCAGCAGGATGCAGCCTGACACAGACACATACACAAAAACGCTTTAACTCAAATAAACATGAAGAACAGCACAAGGTGTTGACCTGGCCTCCAAATTCACTAGATCCCAAACTGTTCAAGTATCTGTGGGATGATCCACAGAGGCCCCTCCCCTCAAAGCCCCTACTAACAACCCTCAGAAGGCCCATGTCCATTCTCTGATGAGTCACAGCTGTTTTGGAGCCAACAAGGGAGACTTACACAATATTAGGACGGTGGTCATAATGTTATGCCTGATCGGTGTACCCTGTGTGCTGGCCAACTCTTCAGCTAAAACACAGATAATGAGAAGCCTTGTAATTACTTCAGTGACACTGCTTGTTCATCATTGTATCACCAAACTAGCCTGTAACAATTAATTTGCTTCAGCAACGCAAACATCATTACTCGCACACTGTTCATCTGCCTTTTTGGACCAGCTGGTATTGGTTTCCAGTTTATGTTTGGTGTCTCAGTGAAGGTCTCCAGCACTTCTCTGTCCAAGCAAGGAGTACAGTGTGTGTGTGCATCGCAATGCAAACACTCTCGGGCTCCCTCTGGGCTGGCATCTGTGACCGCTGAAATTCGTGGCAGCAGAATGACTCGGTTTCTGTTGGCATCGAGGAGAACGATTTGGAGCAGCGGCACCGCCAGTCGCTGTTTCGTCTTGGCAGCTCGGCTTCTGGACGGTTCCTGCCAGCCCTGTCCTCCTCCTCCTCCTCAAAGGCTAATGCAGCTGCAGCCTCGAGCTGTCTCCCCTGGATTGTCTCTTTCTCTCGTGGATGCCATTTCTGCTGTTGGAGATGTTGCTGTTTCACAATACAATAAAGTGGTAATTTAAGATTTTTCATATTCTGTTTTAGAGGATTTATTCTGTATTCTTGCTGCAACAAGCCCCCTTTTTGGGGTCAGGCTGGCTGATGATGCATGAGAGAATTTCTTGACAAGAATATGCTCACATCTTCTAAATCTGTTTTTGTGGAAGCAAAGTAGAAAGGGGTCATTTTTATGAAGACGAAGCAGTGGTGACATTTTCAGGAAAACGCTGTGATGTGTGAAAGTGTGCGAGACTGATGGATTGCCAGACGAACACAGACGCACAGCTGGGCCAGACGGACACGTGGGTCTGCGTGTCCGTTGGGGAGCGCCGGAGGTGTCAAAAACCGTGGAGCGCATTATTATCACCTCCTCTACCTCTGCAGAGACGTCGCCGGCGCTCACACATGCACTCGAATGGTTGGGTAATAAGGCAGCCCGCACAGTCTGCTCAGGAACACTTCTGCATAGTTTAGGAGGTTCTGAAGCGCCTGTGAGGAGTGGATGAGTGAAACGGCCCGGAACGGCGGGGAATTGGCTCAGTGATTTAAACGCTCGGCGGATAAAAAGAGAAGAAATAAAATAAATAAATGGGTCAGTTCAGTCAGGGGCGATAACCAATTTCTCATTCCCTCTCTGTAAAGCCTATCAGTTTCACTGGGATTGTCACAGAGAGGTAACTCTGCGAGCAGAAAGGCCGAGAGCAGAGGAGGAGGAGGAGGAGTGTCTCCCGGCGTGCAGAGCTGAAGATGCAGAGCCGAGCTAATTCTTGAAATCTTGAATCTAGTCTTGAAAATCTGCTTTAAATCAACCGATCTGGTGACGAACGAGAATGTAAAGTTTGATCTTTGTTGCGGAGGATCGAGTGGAGGCCTTGTCAGTCTTACCAGTACTCCTGGGATGGCGGAGGAAGAGGAGGAGGAGGAGGAGGAGGTGGTGGGTTCATTTCTAAGTGACAGCCTCTTGTCAAAGCTTTGCATGATGCAGCCACAGCACTTTCCATCCCAGCATCCCGCAGTGGGGGGAGTTAGAGAGGAGGAGGGAGGGGAGATGGGGGGGTGTTCGCGTCAGAAACCACGTGACCTGAGCTTTGACTGACAAGATTTGGATGCTTTTCTCATCGAGATGTTGAAGTGGTGGGTGCAGAGTTTAGAGGAGGAGGAGGAGGAGCCGGGGTTTAAAACGAGGTATTGTTTGTTTTTTGTTTTGTTGTTTTTTTTTTTATGTACTGATTATTCGTCATCCCTGCAGAGCGCCGCGTCCCAGTCTGAGTCATGTATTTGATAGGAGCTGTGGTGCATAGTTCAGCCTCTTTTGTTTCAGGCCTGATGTCCTAGATTACGTTCACGTCTGCTGCGTAGTCATGTCTGGAATTTATGTCGCTCGTGTCCCTCTGCTTGCATTTGCCGCTTTAATATTTAGGAAAATGTCAACATTTGCATGAATGCAGCTTGAAGCCAAGCATTAATATGCGCAGGTCATTAAATCCTTGGAATTTTTATTTGTTTTTGCAATTTGTTGTGACTTTATTGCAGCTTCTCTTTATTTGTTTCTCAACTACTCGACTATAATTTCTCAACTGTACTAGATTTAGGTCTTTAGAAATAATTTTTAAAATTTAAATTGATCTTATTTTTACATTTATTTGCACCATTTTGCAGTGGCATTAATTAAATGTATCTGATTTCATTTATTTTCTGGGATTATATTTTTATTTTATCAGCCACAATTTATTTTACAGACAAATATTGAATTAAATCAATTACATTTATTTTATTTTTTATTTTTTTATTTTTGTGGGGCACCCATTTTTATTGAATGTAAATGAAGCATTTAATTTTATATTATTAATATATATATTTATTATTATTTTATTTTTTGTGTGTAGTACAGTACAGATTTAAAATCCTGGCGTCCTCTGAGTGGTTGCAACCAGTACTGCTGTCTTTCTTACTGAAAAAAAGAATCTGTATATTTCACAATAAACTGAGTTGTTTATGGAAATCTGTGTTAATGCTTTAAAAAAAAAATATATGACTGTAAAAATTAGCCTGGGGCTGTTTTCCATCAGCTGGTGAAACCTCTGACTGATTCACACACACATACTCGCTGTAAGCCCTCGGCGTGTACTGCTGCTCTCTCCTGACAGAGAAACACTAATTATGTAATTGACTCAACATCTAATTCAATCTGTAAAAGGAGGCCGCGGTTTGTTTTACAGTATCAGGATACGTCTGCTATTCAAGCCTCAAGTCTCCGTTGCTCGATGTGTCTCTCTCTCTGTACGGTGGAGTTAAAAGCAGAGCGGCCATCTCCACCGTTAGAGATTCTTATTATATTTAGAAATGGCAGCTCACTGATTGATGTGCTTTTCTCCTTTTATTCTTCTCTCTTGTAGCTCGGGGCCACGTCTGTCTGGCTCGGTGGAAGCTCCAGACGGATCGCTGCACTGAGGGAAGACTGAGAAGAGGAAGCCGGCCGCTCTGGGATCCGAGCCAATGGACCTGTAGGAGGAGAGGAGCGGCGTAGAGGCTTGATTAAAATGGGGTAAGTTTAGAAGATCAGACTCCGGCGCTGCCAGCAGCTGCAGGAACTGCTGGCTGCAACAGGAGGATTTCTTTCCAAACCTGATCCTGGCAACATGACGCTCACTGTTAGGTAACCTCTGCCCAGTCGGAGAGGAGGGCAGATGTGCCGATAGCAGAATACAGATACTGACTCACATATAAGGCACTGATGTGTCTGCACACGGGCAGGAATACACACTAATAGGCAGCACAGACCAGACAGTCATCCTCGTTCTACAACAGAGCTTCATAGCACCTACTATAAACTTGATAAGCAGAATGTCTCCCTCTGTGTTGAACTTAAAGGCACTATTTATACAGTGAGAAAGTAATCCAAAGTACGAATGAGAGACTAGACACTGAGTAGATGATACAGAGAGGATAGAAACCACTGATACCATCATCATTCTTGACTTATTGAACTTTAAAATAAAAGGATGACTTATAGAGTGTCTATTAAAGTGCCGAAAAGGTAATTATAAAACAAAACAGATTTTGTGTTAAGTCTTTAAGGCTTCTGTCCTGTGGTGTCTGGTAACAGGATGTTGTTAGTGGGGGGGCTTTGAGGGGAGGGGCCTCTGTGGATCATCCCACAGATACTTGATCAGTTTGGGATCTAGTGAATTTGGAGGCCAGGTCAACACCTTGTGATGTTCTTCATGTTTTTTGAGTTGTTCCTAAAGTGTTTTTGTGTATGTGTTTGGCTGCATCCTGCTGGGGATGGCTGCTGCCATCAAGGAGTGTCATTGCTATGGGGTGGGGGTGCCTGGTCTGGTCTAGGTGGGTGCTACATATATAAGTAACATCCACATGAATGAATGCCAGGTCCAAACGCCAGGTCCAAAAGCAGAACACTGAATTGTCACAAAATGGTCAATGTTGTTCACTTCTCCTGTCAGTGGTCATAATGTTATGCCTGATCGGTGTATGTGGTTTTGGTTTCAGGCCTCACACAACAATAACGCCTGTGGGGTTTATTTTAATACCAGTCGAGGTCTTCCACCCCAAAACCAATTTTTAACGGTCCAATCTTTATGCACAGGGGCCTCGTAGACCTTTTAAATAATAAACTAAATACAGCATTAAAGTTGTCCTTCATGGGACTAAGTGGCCTAAGAAAAAAAGAACCCGATCAAATTTATAGGAAAAGAGGTGTTTACACACTTTTAAATTTTCATTTTAAGGATTCAACATTACACCATCTGATGGAGATTTTTCTCTTTGTTCTAAATAATGCCCTCGCTCTGACAAGACCTCCAATCACATGAATGATTTATTTCCTCATTCTGATGCTGTCCTCTTCACACACTCTGCCATCATATCTTGGTCCCGTGCGTGGTGGGACATGGTGGCTGATTTACTTTCCTGCTCGTGAGTTTGAGTTATTCCTCAGTTAGCTCCGGCTACACAGAGAGAGAGAGAGAGCGAGAGAGCAGGGAGAGCGCAGACCTCCAGAGATCATTTATTCTGGCAGTAATTCAACCGGGGCAAGGCGGCGAGACAGAGGGAGAGGTGCAGGCATGCTGAGCGGCATGCTGCCTGCTCTTCACACACACACACACACACATACTCGTGATAATTAAACCCAAAATCCACGTATCAGCGCTTTTTCTCCCGTCTGAACAATGCACACACACCTATTTGTGTTGGTGAAATGAATAACAGTGCTACCAGTAAAAGACTGAAGTCAGGATCCAGGAAACCTTGAGATGCTCTTGAAGATGAAAAATGAATACGGGAATAAAAACCTTACTCTTATGTAGTAGTACATTAAAAGCAAATTATTTAGTAGAGCCTGGGCTGTATAATGATTATATAGTGACTGGTTGTGACCTCTCTGGTTTTGCTTTTACAGGACGATATAAAACTGTCCAACTAAATGTCCAACAAGTACAGAAAAGACAATTTATGGACAAGGTTGTCCAGTAAGTATAGGCAGTAAGGCAGTAAGTATAAACATAACAGCCACAACATTAAAACCACTGACAGGAGAACTAAATAATATTAACCATCTTGTGACAATTCAATGTTCTGCTGGGAAACTTTTGGACCTGGCATTTGTGTGGATGTTGTGGACATGTAGCACCCACCTAGACCAGACCAGGCACCCCCACCCCATAGCAATGACACTCCTTGATGTTCAGCAGACATCCCCAGCAGGATGCAGCCTGACACAGACACAAACACAAACAGTTTAGGAGCCACAAATGTGGAAAAACAGCACAAGGTGTTGACCTGGCCTCCAAATTCACTAGATCCCAACCTGATCAAGTATCTGTGGGATGATCCACAGAGGCCCCTCCCCTCAAAGCCCCCCACTAACAACATCCTGTTGCCAGACACCATAGGACACCCTCAGAAGGCCCATGTCCATTCTCTGATGAGTCAAAACTGTTTTGGAGACACAAGGGAGACCTACCTAATATTAGGAAGGTGGTCATAATGTTATGCCTGATCGGTATATATCTAAACTTCTCATGAAGAGATGAAAACCGACAAAGTGTTGTCTGTTTCAGGCTTCTCCGTGCCACATCTGTGGCACTGAAGGTCACAAACACACACTTTAATATATTTTTTAGGACACAGGAGATTTAAGGCGCAAAAAGTGCATTAGTCTGGAGATTTTCTCAATGTCCGATTAATCCACACGCAGTATGGTGCTCTGGAGTATTTAGGGAGCGGGACAGCGTACGCGGGATTAACCCAAAAGAAACCACAACGCGTGTGCGTCCGAGCATCCGCTTTAGATCAACAGATTTATGTTTTTTCTTTGTCTCAGAGCGCCTGTCGCTTAATAACCAGCCACGACAAATGAAGTTTGAGGGAAACCGCCAGCTGATTAGCTCTGACCGCCGCCTCGCTCACCTCTAACCACGTTAACAAATGGCAATTTATCTGTCCGTGCCTCGGCATTAGGGTGCATCTGAGTCTAAGGATGATTTGGGTTTTATTATTCACACAGTGCGTCGGGGATGAACCCTCCGACTCCCGGTTTCATAATCATAGTCATAATCACGGTCATAACCCCGTGCTACGGACTGTGATGTAGACAGAATATGAAATGCGGACGATGGCCGACATGCTATTTGTACTCATTACAGAGAGAGAGAGAGAGCTGTGGTTCGTCCTGTATCTTCTTCCTAGCTCTCTCTCTCTCTCTCTCTCGGCTCCCGGCTAATCTGCAACTACTGTCTTATTAGTCACAGGGGAGAAGCAGAGCCAGCGGACAGCTGAGCAGCTATCTTCATTACCGTCCCCTCGGCCTGCCGCGCTCCCTTAACGTCACACTCATTTCCTCTTTCTCTGTCTCATCTTTTTACGAGCTCTCTCTTGTTTTTCTCCGCCCGTCCCGCGACGTCCGTCCGTCCCTCTGTATCTGTCTCTCAATCTCGTGTTTTAATAGCCCGACAAGCAGACCAATAATCCGACTATTATTATTCTTACCGCAGAGAAAGGAGAAAGAAAAAAGCCCATGGGTGTAGGGGTGGGTGGAGGGGGACAGACGGGGCTACATTTATAAGAAATGAATGTGATTATTCTGGTGAAGGAACCGCGCTTCACAAGGAGCGTCTCCATGTCCAGAGCTGTGATTATCCAATATTGCAAAATGTGTGTGGACTCTATTGTTGAAGATCTCACGGCTGAAACCAATTCATGAAGTCAGAGCACAAAAGTACAGGATGCTCTGAAACTTGCTTTTCTAAAACATCTGTCCTCATCTGTGTCGCCCCTGCAGGCTGCTGATCTTTGTACCTGCCGACTGCGCGGCTGAGGGTCGCTCACTCTGCCCACAGCCATGCCGGACGTGAAGCCTCCCCCGCCATGTGACTACCCCTCCACCTCCTCCGCCGCAGCCCCCGCCGGCTCACCTGCCGGCTGCACCGCTCACCTCGACCTCCTCATAGACATGGAGCCCTGCATCGCCGACCTCCCCCTGTCCCCCGACCCGCTCTCCTCCTTCCCCCGACACAGGCCGGGCGTCCCTCACTACCCGGGCCTCCAGGGACCTGCGTTCCCTCTCATGGCCAGGTGCAACAGCAGCACCCTGCTCACTAACCTGGGGCTGAGGTGCTGCTCCAGCAGGCAGGGGCCTCTTGGGGTGGACCTGGGTCAGGGGGTGGCGCCGGGCTCCTACGTTCACGCTGGAGGCAACGGCGGCAGGCCTTACAGGAGTATGGAGAACCTGAACTGGAACACTGTAGCAGATTCTGGTCTGTGTGCGCTCAGTGCCGGCCCCTACAGGAGCGTGGACAGTGAGTTAATTTTACGCTACACCTCCACTAGTCACTGGTACGACGGGCCTCCAGATGGATCCCTAGTGGGGGCCCACGGGCTGGTACCCAACCCAGAGAGCTTGGCGTTTTACCCTCGACTTGGGCTCCCCAGAAAGGACATACCACTCTTCCCTCAGATGCTGTTTCCAGGCGGCGTCGACGAATGGGATGCAAGGAAGGGGCTGCGGGAGAAGCTCCGCCTCCAGAGCGCAAGATCAGCCGTCGAGCCTTTAAAGCCCCTCCCACTGCGGCCTCAGGTGACCCCAGTCGCTGCACCTTTCGCACAGGACGCTGTGCATCATGGGAGCTCAACAGGTGCTGGGTCCAGGCCTCTGCGCATCACCAGCCCCGAGGACATCAAGCAGGAGGTATTAAGACGCTTGCAGCTCCGGCGGCAGAACAGTAGCCCCAACCTGGCTCTCCACAGCTCCCCGACCAGCCCGAAAGCAGTTAAGACGTCTTACACAACGGACAACATCGCTGGTAATGCGAGTGGATCGGACTCTGCGTCTGAGCGTCGCAGACCTCCTGTGGGACGCCTCCATATCCCAACGTTCGAGGAGTTTAAGAGGATGAGGCAGAGGGAGGGGAGGCAGGAGTCCACAACAGCCTCTGAGGCAACTGGAAAACCTGAGGGTGACCTGCTGCAGGATGAAGGAGCATCAAACGGGACAGACCCTCAGTCGGGTTCTGATAGGGAGCAGAGAGGAGACCACGAAAAGGGGGACAAGACTGCATGTGAAAGGACAGGGATCAGTGATGAAGGCCAGCAGATCACCACCTCCTCAGAGACACTTGGTTTTAACTCTGTGAGCTGCAACAGCACAGCAGCTCCCACTTCCTCCTCCACCTCCACTACCACCACATACTCCCCCATCCGCACAGGCCCGTCTCCGCGTGCACCCCTGCAGCCTCAAGCCAGCTCAGCCCAGGACAAAGCCGCCGCCGCCGCCGCCGTGGGAGGAGAGGATGTGAGCGCCAGGCGCAGGAGGAGCAGCCTGGAACCACCTGGGTCAGTTCCCTTCCCACCCTGCAGGGAGAACTGGGAACGGCCCTCCAGCTGCTGCCCAGCTCTCCTTCTGGAGGGGACGGACCTGTCCAGCTACGGAGCCAAGATCTACAAGATGAAGGACGGTCTCATCGGCTCCGCGCTGGACCTCATCAAGAAGAGGTGAGTCCGGGAGGGGACAGGATGTGAGAGAGGAGTGGGGTAATTATCGTCCAGTGTATTCACACACACTTGAACCCACTGTATGTCCTTTAAGTGCTCTAAATACTTCCCACTGTTGGTTATTGTGTGTGTTTTTAAATGTAGGCACACTCTCAGCAGTTAAGAAACTTAAAAAGTGCACATTAAATGTAAAATTGAGCTTTTGTTGTGACGTTTTGCCACAGATTTTCTGTACGAGCTGCAAACTTCAGACCTGTAGTCCCCTGCACAAACACATTTGGCGCACGCACTAAAATAATAATACGTTTTCATGCATTTAACATTTAAAGATAGATAGATGCTTTATTAATGCCAAACTGGGAAATTTCACAGTTGCAGCACTGATGTACAGGCACCTGACACCATACGTAATATATAACAAAAAAAAAACTAAAATAAATAATAAAATAAATAAATAGAAAAATAAAAATCTATACACAATATTTACAAGAATTATAAAATAAGTAAATATTAAAATAAGTGAATATTAAAAATTAAATTGCAATGAAATTAAATTAATTTACAACTAATAATCAAACAACCAAAGCAATTTTATTTATTTTATATATTTTGTATATTTTTGATTGGATATTTGAACTGGAATTTTACTCACACATTATGATGAGCTTACAAAGTTACACTGCTTTAACTTTAGCTATACAGTTGTAGTCGTAACGTTATCGGCTGCAACACTAATACGATGCAAATCTTTCACAGATCTTCTAGTGCCTAACTGGCAACTGAGCACTTAACTTATATCCTCCTCCTCCTTAAAATCACACATGTTTGGCCATTTGGCATGAGGTGGTAAATATGGTCAGTCGTGCTTTGTGCCATGTTTGCATCCACCTGGTTAATGCAGGTCCAGTATATTAAAGGGGAACTACTGTTTTTTACAACCTGGACCTTATTTCTGGCATAAAATACGATCGTTTACTCACCCATATAACTTTGGTGTTATTTGGATTCATTCGGACGATATTTAGCTCCAGTGGAGCGCTGGGTATATCCATATAGTGGGAGTGACTGGGGCATAAATAACGCATTATCTGCTGCAAAACTCATTCATTTCACCAATATTTTGTTATGATACGCTAGTGCTATTCCCCGTTGAGTCCAGAGTTACGTGTTATCTATTTATGGACGTGTGGCGGTTTGTTGTTCTTTGGCCAGCTGTTCCTCTTTCTGCCTCCGCATCCTCCTTTCGACGAGCTCCTCATCAGTATACTCTGGCTCAAAACGGTAAGGACGTCCATCATGAACAAAGTCGTCCTCCACAACCTCAGAATCGGAAAAATATTTAGCCATGTTGCAAAAAACTAGCAGTAGCAAATTACAGGTAAACAAGAGGAGACATCATCTAGGTCAGAGGTTAGTAGGTCAATCTACAGACCCCAGATGATGATAACAGGTAACTCCAGACTCAACGGGGAATAGCACTAGTGTATCATAACAAAACATTGGTGAAATGAACGAGTTTCGCGGCAGATAATGCGTTATTTAGAGGCTGCGTTTCGGTGCCCCATTCACTCCCACTATATGGATATACACTGATCTAAATATCTCCCGAAGGAATACAAATTATCGTCCAAACGACTCCAAATGACACTGAAGTTATATGGCTGAGTAAGCGATCGTATTTTATGCCAGAAATAAGGTCCAGGTTGTAAAAAACGGTAATTCCCTTTTAATTAAAATATAATAATAACACTCCTGTAAGTAAGTGTAGCTCGACCGACACAGGATTTTTTGAGGCCAGTTGCAATATCTGTGATGGGATTTTCAAAATCCCCTAAAGTTCTCTTTTTATAAACACATAATCTAATGCGGGAGTTTTTCATGATTTCTTCCTCAGGATTACTGTTTCATTTTTCTCTCATTCCTCACGCACAGCATCCGAATAGGAAGGTATATAGAGCAGAGAGTCCTCTGTGTTTAAATCCACCTCTGATTACATGCAGTAGCAGCTCCGGGGAGACAAACGAGAAGAAACAATGCCTGATTTATTTCTAATTTCACTCTCTCTCTCTGTCTTTATGCTGCGCTGTGTGTACATTGATACCTGGGTATTACCAGTAAAGCGTATTGTCTTTAAATCCAGTTAATCTCTTTGATGGTGAAATTAGATCCCACGGCACACATGAGATGATCCCTGCGGCGGCTTACAGCGGCGGAGGTGTGAAGCGTATGCATGCAATCCTGCCGACACGTTCGAGGTCCATCTGCTCGAGCCGGCGCTCGCTGTTGTGTTATCGATTTATCTCAGTTATTGTGATAACAGCTGTCGGAGCTGACGGGGTTGGCTCCGCGGACGGGACTGTGGGCGAAGGGGGGTGGGGGGTGGGAGGGGGCCTGGCACGAGGCGCGACAGACTGGAGGACTGGCAACGTCCCTGCAGACTTTCTGCTTCCCCCGTCTCTCCTCTCTCTCTGCTGTCAGCTGTTGGCTAAATAAATGCAGGCTTCAATCCACCGTGGTTCGTTCTGATCAAGGACACACAACAAGACCGGGGTGCGTTCGCAGCACTGTGGTGCCATTTAGGGCCTCTGTGCAATGTAAATATGACACCCTGAAACACAGTATCAACTCCACCCCTCCTCAGACTTTGATAGATGGGAGATAGACAGTGTCTTTCCCGGGCTGTCAGGACTCTCCGCTGACTGTCGCTTCTTTGTCTGCGCTGCTAGAAGGAATGATGGATGTCTGAAGCTCTGCTGCATGAAGGCAGCAGAAATGAAAATGCTGTGTGTGTGATTGTGTGTATACAGAATATTCCCAATATAATACTGCAGAGCTGCAACTGTAGTTTTTTTTTCTGCCCAATGTGATGAATTTTTAAGGGTTTTTTTCCAGTTATATTTCCAAGATGAGGAGGCTAAGGGCTTTGCGAGGCTGTTTGCACGCTGGTGATTTTGTCACAAAGCAAATTACTGCGTAAATATTGTGATAGCACTTCCTCCTTGGAGATTTCTGTGTTTGGTAATCTAATCAAACCTTTCCGAGATCTGCGCATCGTTGTGACAGTAAATGAAAAGTCAAGAGATCGTCGTCCTCAGGGGACCGCGAACATCTCTGCAGACTTCCAAGGCGGTCCGTCAACTCGTCGACGTTGTTGTGCTGTTTCATTGTCTCCCAACCCACCGAACAATTACTCAAGAAGTGATTTGAGAGCGGCCCTCGCGCAGATCCCACTGGCGTCGCCGGTAGCTCGCGTTCGCCGTTATTTACCCCACGTGGGATTCGTCTTTTATGTTTCAAAAAAGCACCCATAACGCAGCTTCGCAACTCCCCCACCCCCCGGAGACTTAACTTCAACCTCTGGCTCTGTGAATGTAGATTTATAAATTAATCATGGCGATATTCTGTGTGATCTCTGCGCCCCGAGGTGTTTCACTCCCACCACTGACTCTCTTTGTTTAGGCACATTGTGAAGCGCATTGTGCATACCGAGCAAAACACAACGCTTGGCTGCAATATTACAGTAATATTCACATTATTACACCTGGGAGGGTTTTTAGAAGCTGGAGATACAATGAAGCATTAAAGCAGAACCACTGACTTAATTGCATGCTGCAGTAAAAAAAAAAAAACACAGATCAGGCATAACATTATGACCACCTTCCTGATATTGTGTAGGTCTCCGTTGTACCTCCAAAATGACTCATCAGAGAATGGACATGGGCCTTCTGAGGGTGTCCTGTGGTGTCTGGCAACAGGATGTTGTTAGTGGGGGGCCTTTGGGTCCTTGTTCCTGGGTGGGGGGGCCTGGTCTGGTCTAGGTGGGTGCTACATGTCTAAGTAACATCTACATGAATGAATGCCAGGTCCAAAAGTTTCCCAGCAGAACACTGAATTGTCACAAGATGGTTTCGAAGCTTATTCGCTTCTCCTGTCAGCGGTTTTAATGTTGTGGCAGATCGGTGTACATGCCGCATCCATGTTTCATATTTATTTGTACATATTTTATTTGTCTCTATTAGATGCACTCGCTCAAAGAGAAACATATTGAATTCGTTTAAGTGATACATGCATCAGTGAAAATGACAGCCGGGCTAATTTCGGTGTCACATCTCGCGGTCCGGAGCGGTGATCTATCACATAACAGGGTTCCTGATAAATTAAGCTACAGGTTATTACTTCCCATGCATCATCCAGGGCGTGACAGCTAATGCTGTGTAAGGAAGACCTTTTTAATGACGGCTTGTCCAAGAGAAAACCGATCGGAACGCTTTAGAGCTGCATCTTCAAAACTGCATTAATTATATTTGCCTTTTTGCGACGCTGGCTGTAGTTCAGGTTGGGCATTTTTATGTGGGGAGGGGGTCTTCTCCTGTGCTGTCTTTGTTGATTACATGTGTAGGTTGCCAAGGATTTGCTGGAGCTTAATATGCAGAATGTGTTTGTGCTGAAGTGCACGCAACTGCCGCAGAGCATCGGATGATTTCTGACGTGTCCGGGAAGAGCTCAGCAGTTTAACTGGTCCGGGAGCTCAGAGGAGACACGGTTATGTAAGAACCATTAGAATAATGAGACCTCATGTTAAGTCACCATGGGGAATATGTGAGGACACAAACAGTCCACAGCCGGTGAACTGTGTGTGTCAGGGGTTAAAACCAGAACAGGAACAGTCGATTGTTCGTTGTTAACTGATATCTGGTTTGACACTGTGTAAACATAAATCTGGTTTGATGCTCTGGAGTTTGAGCCTTTGCAGAATTATTTTCTTTTATATCAATGCATATTTAATATACACCAATCAGCCACAACATTATGACCACTGACAGGAGAGGTAAATAACATTGACCATCTTGTGACAATTCAGTGTTCTGCTGGGAAACTTTTGGACCTGGCATTCATTCATGTGGATGTTACTTAGACATGTAGCACCCACCTAGACCAGACCAGGCACCCCCACCCCATAGCAATGACACTCCTTGATGGCAGCAGCCATCCCCAGCAGGATGCAGCCTTTAGGAACAACTCAAAAAAACATGAAGAACAGCACAAGGTGTTGACCTGGCCTCCAAATTCACTAGATCCCAAACTGATCATGTATCTGTGGGATGATCCACAGAGGCCCCTCC
This sequence comes from Chelon labrosus, assembly GCF_963514085.1. Taxonomy (NCBI): domain Eukaryota; kingdom Metazoa; phylum Chordata; class Actinopteri; order Mugiliformes; family Mugilidae; genus Chelon; species Chelon labrosus. The sequence goes on from NC_140341.1 coordinate 8,612,255, forward strand.
CCTCAAATGCCCCCCACTAACATCATCCTGCTGCCAGACACCACAGGACACCCTCAGAAGAGCCATGTCCATTCTCTGATGGGTCACAACTGTTTTAGAGGCACAAGTAGTCAGGAGATTAATAATGAAACTATCACCAGTTGTAGTTCTTTCAGACATTTGATCTGAAACAAACTGTTTTGCTGTACAGTAACCACAGTAAAAGTTTCAGTTTAACTCATGATAACTAGGTTGCACATTGCGATCATGTATCTGCTGTTGGATCCAAACCATCCACCGCTGTCTCTTACATGCATCACTTCAGGAAGAAAGTCAATATTTAAGGAATTTACATCCTCTGTTTCTGACCTCCGGGTTTGCTGAACTTGCTGACCCGATAAAGAGCCACAAGCACCTCTTAATTTGAGCGAAACCGTTATAATCTCTCTATAAAATTGCTGTTGTAACTTGTTTTTTTCTTGCCATGAAAGCAGTATTTCACGCTCGTGGCCGCTGAACCGTGAAGCTTAACCGGTGTTCGGGAAAAAAAGAGATCAATATCCTCCAATATAGTCTGTAGTTTTTGTTGATAATAATAATAATAATAATGCCATAAGCAAAAATTAGATCCATCCTTGGCATTATTTTAAAGCTGAACAAATCAATATTTCATATGTTGTAACTGAATTTAAATGAGAAGGGTGTCGAAATTACAGGAAACGATTAGCTTTTAGCTTCCTCTAGCTTTTGGTTTTATGGCGCATCGCTGAGGTCAGGGCCCCTTATCAAACCCGGGTATTAACATGAGTAATCGGATCACAAGTGGGCAGCTTAAAGTACACACTGATGCACTGAGGACACGCCTCTCGTCCTGGCCGCATTTATGGACCCCTCACATCCTCTTGCTTGAGCAGAGTTAATTGAGAAAAGAGCACTGATCGCAAGAAAAGGCTTAAGCTTCGTAAACGATGCTGATCATTAGCAGGGAAAGCCTTTCAGCAGGATATTCTGCTGTGCGCTAAACGATGCAGGGTTGCAGGCCACAAGTGCTCACTGGAGATGCATTTTAGTGTCAGGTGTGAGCAGGATGAGCAGACCTGCAGTAGACTTCCTGCCAGGACAGAAAAGCAGAGTTGGCAACATATACAGTAGAAGCTAAAGAGACGCTAAACCTAGTGAGTAAATATTGAAATGAAAAATAAAACAAAGATCCCCAGCCAAATGCGAGCTGAGCATGTTGTGGTTTACCGCTTTACGCCTAAAGCGCCCCGCTTTCTTAAACTTCTCATCTCCAGAGTATCCGTTTTTTTTTTCTCTTACCTTCTCTGAAAATGTGCCTGCAGATGTGTGTTTGTGGTTTGTGCTCGCTGATGTGTGAAATTCACTGTGTTTCTTGTGTGTGTTTTGGGAAAACGAGGGAAGTGCGACGCCTCGGTGTGTGTGTGTGGCTGCGTGCAGGCAGCATCCTCGTGGTCCGGGGGTTCAGGTGTTAATGTCCGCTGATGTGTCTAATTAGTCTCCTCCTGAGGAGCTGAGGGGGTCGGGGGGATATGGGGAGAGGAGAGGCATTGATTTGGGTGTTTGGGGGAGAAGGAGGAGGAGGAGGGTGGTGATGGGGATAGGAGGAGACACAACAGGGAGCAGAGAGGAATGTGAGCTGGAGAGGGAAGAATGAATGACAGGGATGCTGTAAGCAGAATTATAATTTCAACCTCCTCTCCCTTCTGTCCCCAACGTTTTCCTCTTCCTCCTTTTCTTCCTCCCATCCTCTCGCCTTTCCCTCTTCTTCCCCTCTCCCAATCTCCCTCTCCCTCTCCCCCCTCCGTACCTCCTCCTCTTCTCTCTCCACCAGCTGCAGTGCAGAGATCTCCGCCGAGGCCCCCGTCAGGCTGTCAGGTGACCGGGACGGAGGCTGTGACATCACCGCCCCCTCGGCCGACTGTCAGCCCTCCGCCGTTGCCATGGCAACGTCGGCAACGGCCTGCGGAGCCGAGGCTGCCGACGAGGAGCCCGCAGGAGAAGGAGAAGGAGGAGGAGGAGGAGGAGGAGGAGGAAGCGGGGAAGCAGGAGAATGCGTAAGAAGGATTCGTTTTCTATCCACCTTTTTGTTTGTGTTTTTTTTATTTATTTTTTTTACGTCGTCCGTGCGTGTCTTTGGTTGGGAGGGGGGTCTTTTTCATCGCAGCTTCGCGGTGCACGGAAACACATTGATCTATTGGTATTCAAGGATGACTGGGACAAGCAAGGGGACTGCGACACACACACACATGCACATCACTCACACACACTGATGCAGAGGTATTTGCTGAGACGAGAACAAGCGTACGGCGCCTTCGCCTTCCAGCGGCGAGCTCAACATCTGAGGATGCAGAAAAAAGAGGATTAAGCATCCACCCCCCCACCCTCCCTCCCTCCCCGTCTCTCTTTCCAGCGGCGGGTCTGCTGCATGCATGTAACTCAGCGTTTCGTTCCTGCTCTCTGCACGGCTCCTCTCTGCTGGCTGGCTGCAGCTTGACACCGAGCCTCAGCTGCAGCAGCTAGCATCGCGCTCCCCTCTCCTCCGTCTGCGGGGAGAGAAAAGCCGGACCGACATGGAGCCGCATCCTGCTTGAACGCTGCAAGGCTGGAGGTAGTTAAGAGAGCAGATGTCGAGGTTCGTTCGCTTCTTGCTTCTTCTTGATTTTCCGGGCTTTGCGTTGGCAGTGTCGCCCGCCTGCTCTCCCAAACTAAAGGGGCTGCAATTTGATAATTCAGCAGGACATGAATTATTCACCTCCATTGTGCATGATCGCTGCGAGCTGTATGTCATGTTGTTGTCCGGTGCAAGGCGATGAAAACCTTCCTGCGTCATTCACCCCACATGCAGCTGTTAGTTGTCAGCGGACTGTCAACACTCGGAGAGGTAATCGCTCGCGTTAAAAAGCCGATATTATCTATCTGATGGTGCGGGCGACGCCTGTGGGGTGAGGGGGCCACGTGTTACGGCGATGACCTTTGAACTTTCCACCTGGGGTCGACTCCCCGGGGGCCTTCGACAGAACCACGTGAGGAGTGTTTGCCTGTGCGGAGTGCTGCAGTGTTTGGGGGGAATGCCTCGTTGTAACCTCCCGACGAATCCCAGGAGATGCTTTGAGTTGTCACCAACGGAGGATGACTCTCATCTTTAAGTTGTGATAAGAGCAGATTTTCAGACGTGTGGCGGTGTTTGTAGTCTTTACAAGTTACAAGACTTGGCAGGCGATTAGTAAGAAATTGGGATTCTTGTCACCTCGACAAGCTGGGATCAGAGAGATAACCAAGATTTGTTATGCAATGGTGTCAGTGAACACAGCGACGCTGCATACGAAAACCCCATCTCTCAGACACTCACGCACAGGCTGTGATTTTTGCCTTCCATCATCATTCTCTCACTTTATCCCCCCCTCCCGAGATTTATTCATTTATTTATTTATTTATTTTGCCCCTCTGTTGCTATAGCAACGCGACCATTTGACTGACACGCGTTGTCTTTCCCCCCCCCACCGGCAGCACACCAGCCTGGGCTGCAGGCGCTCCAGCTCGGACGCAGCCTATGAGCTGGCGGAGACGGTGAGAGCGCAGCGCGAGTGCCGCCTCCGGCCCCACTACAGCGACCCCATGCCGGCCGACGCCTCCAAGCGCAAGCAGCTGGAGATGAAGATCGCCGCCGCCGCCCGGCTCCACAGCCACCGTCGAGACCGAGACAGGGACAGAGACAGAGACAGTGGTACGTAGCCTACCCGTGTGTGTGCATGTGTGAAATAATCCTCTGCAGTTTTAATTACAGTTAAGCCACATTAAGATAAAGCTCCGGTGTTTTTAAAGCATCCGGTAATGAAGGAGCATTATGCAAGGCCCCTGTGGTCATTTAGAGGTTTTAATCTGCGTCTGCATCAAACACAGTGATAGACAGTTACTCTTAATGGCTGATGGGTAAAAAAAAGAAGTGAAATGTATTAGTAAAATGCCAATATGTAGTGTGATTAACTGATTTTAGAAGAGACACAGTGGCAAACGAGCTATATACGCATGGAAATAATGTCAAAATGTTTGCCTTTCTCACCAAATGTCACTAAAATTTTAGTTTTAAAGAATGTCAGACTTGCAAAAGTTACTGATGAACAAAAACAATGGTCAAAATTAAGGCAGTTAAGACGAGAGAAAGTAGTAACGGAGGTATTTTTTTTTGTTTCTCAGTTCCCAATACACATCAAACCCTAAAAATAGAATTCATTTCATTTCATTTCATTTTCCAAAACCCAACAAACACTTAACTCCACACTTAATCATCAGAATTGTAATTTACAGTCCAGACAAATGACATTATATAGCTGTTATTATGACAAGTAGTATGAATTACAGTTTTTAACCACAGACAACAAAGGTCTAAGGCATTAACAGACTGTGAGTTATCTTAAACGTCATTTTACGGTCACGTTTAGGTTCCTCTTGGGAATAATAACTCACCCTTGGGTGCAACCCCCGGCCTTTTATAAATCCCCTGATTTCCACATCTTCCCTCACCACATCAGCGAGGCAGGATCACCCTAAATTGTGACCGATCCTCCAGCTAAGCCGGGCCCTTTACAGTCGGGCCCTGTATTAAAAAAAAAAAGATTAAGGCTCATAAAAGCTGCATTTGTTTTGTTTCGACATCTCTCATGCAACTTTTTCTTGTCCTCACCTCCCCTCCCCTCCCCTCAGCTAACACACACACACACATAGCTCCCTCTGCTAATGCTTCCTTGTCAATAGAAGCCCTCGGTCGTTGGATGCTCGCAGCCAAATGTCAGTCAATACGACACGTCCCTGCCGAAAGAAATCTCACCATCCAGTATTTTTTTATATTAATATATAATTGCATGTTTGGATTAAACAATAGTTAATCACTCTATTTTACTACACAGATACAGCAGAACTGACATGACATGCATCTAGATAAAGGTTAAATCCTTGTCTGGAGGGTTAAGGATCAAATTATTGGAGAAAGATGAAATCTTTAACAGTTCCTTCACCTTGACACAACCATTAATGATTAAATAGGCGTCCATTAGGGGGTTTGAAATTAACACTGTGTGGGTGCCTCCAGACTGTAGAGAGTAAATCCATAAACATTACAAGCACTAATGAATCCAACCGCTTCCATCTTTCCGCAGCACCAGCAGCAATTCGTGGTCACTCGGAGCCCCCCGGTGAGGAGCGGCAGGCCATCCTGGGTGTGTCTCGGACCGGGCAGCATCGCTGGAGCACCATCAGCAGCCTGAGCGCCGACAGCGGAGTGGTGGGCCTCAGCGACGAGCGGGAGGAGGAGGACAGCGAGCCTCGCCGATACCGCAGGAACCGGGGAGCAGAGGTGGAACGGGTGGACAGCGGCATCGGCCCGGGCCTGTCCCGCACCTGGAAGAGGCCGTCCGCCTCTCTCAGAGCCTGGGAGGCCCAGAGGCCGTGCCCGGACTGTGGGCTGAGGGACGGGGCCTCCAAGGAGCGAGGAGAGCGAATGTGTGAACGTTGCTCCAAGCTGCGCACTGAGCGCAAGGAAGCCATCCTGGAGTTTCTGAACACGGAGTCGAGCTACGGCGAAGACCTGCGGATCATTAAGGAGGAGTTTTACTGCCCCATGCAGAGCGCCGGGCTGCTGACGGCCGAGCAGCTCACCGTGGTGTTCGGTAACGTCCAGGAGCTGATAGACGTCAACGACCGCTTCACTGAACACCTGCAGGACAGCATCGACCAGGCCTTTGACCAGGTGACCCACTCTCTCTCACAAACACATAAAAACTAGCAGGGCTTAAACACCTTGATCCTCTTTTGAGGATTTTGTCGGCTTTGTGGACCTACTAGTATTTCGCTTTCAGGGTCATATTGAATGACATGGTTTATTTTTACATCAGCTGCCCGGGAGAAGGTACGATGACAACGCAAATATTTTTACCAGCTCTTATTATATAAGAAAAAGTCTTGTTTTTAACTTTAATGACAGAACATCTGTCCACTTTACAGACTAAACATCAGACCTGTAAACATAGAAGTGAATAACATTGACCATCATGTGACTATTCATTGTTCTGCTGGGAAACCTTTGGACCTGGCATTTGTTCATGTGGATGTTACTTAGACATGCAGCACCCACCTAGACCAGACCAGGCACCCCCACCCCATAGCAATGACACTCCTTGATGACAGCAGCCATCCCCAGCAGGATGCAGCCTGACACAAAAACGGTTTAGGAGCAACTCCAAATTCACTAGATCCCAAACTGATCAAGTATCTGTGGGATGATCCACAGAGGCCCCTCCCCTCAAAGGCCCCCCACTAACAACATCCTGTTGCCCCAGACACCACAGGACACCCTCAGAAGTCCCATGATGAGTCACAACTGTTTTGGAGGCCCAAGGGAGACCTACACAATAATAGGAAGGTGGTCATAATGTTATGCCTGGTCGGTGTATACACTGCTTTGCCTGTATGTGTGATTCATGTAAAAGGTTTCACTTGAAGAATCACCACAGCTGCACTTTCTATCAGACCTGTTATTTTTTGGATGTCATAGAAAACATCTAAAATGGACGGGAGAAGGATTTCTGCTGCGTGTAATTAATTTGCCATATTTGGTAATATTCCCATCTGATATGCGTGGATTATATCTTTCCAGCGCAACATAGGTTGTTTTACATTTTCTTTAGATGAGTGTGAAGGCTCTTTGCTTCCCACAGAAACGGTAGGTGGCCAAATAATCTCAAGAGACGGATTTGTCGTAAGGCCTTTTCAGCTGTTTTCTTGATTATACTTCACCGATTTGGTGAGTTTCATCTCGTTTCGTGACGCTGAACACCAATTTCTACAAGAGGCCTGCTGCTCTTGCTCCTCGTCCTTGCTACAGCACACAGTATATTCAGTTCTTCCGTTGCACGGTGCACCACTATTTTGCTTTGTCATGCCAGCTGTTTCTCCAATTTACAGTAAAGGATACATTCACAATGTTCAAGTCTGTATTATAACAGTATTTAAGGTGCCGATATTAACAAAGAAATTGGGCTTCCTCGCTGCAGACCAACTACTAAAGCATCTTTTTCTCTTCCAGTGGAATAGGTTTTTGGTGCAAATGTTTTGTTTGCAGTTTGCACTGTTCTTAGAAACAGTTATGGACCGTTTCTTTCCTGTGGTTTGATTGCAGGGCGATGAGGATCTGCTGACCGTCTACATAGGAGAGATCTTTCTGGAGTTCGTCAACATGCTGCCTGCCTTCCAGACCTACTGCCTGCAGCAGTCCACCTCGGTCAACATGCTCAACACGCTGGAGAAGGAGAAAGAACTGCTGAGGTACGCGCAGAGTCCAAGGACGACTCTTCTTCTTCTTCTTCCTCTTGGTCTGTGTGATGAAAAAGTTACTCTGGGAGCTTTCTCTTGTTCCTGCCGCGGCTGCTCTGTGTAATTCTTAATGGAAAAGACAGCGAGTTATCACTTATTCAAAAGAAGTTCTATTTCGAGAGCAGAGCCGCAATGATTCATACTTTTAGACAGAAACCCAGCTCGCCCTCGAGTCTAGCTGTCCTGTGATCCCCGTTAATCAACCTTTTTAAGAGTTTTCCCAAGACGTGCGTAGACTGTAAGAATTTTTCGTTTCTCTTCTCAGAATCTTCCTGGATGTTTCCCAGAACGACAACACGGCGCTGCGTCGGATGAACCTGCGCTCCTTCCTCATGGCGCCCCTGCAGCGCGTGACGAAGTACCCGCTCCTGTTGAGCCGCATCATTAAGGTCACGGCCGAATGTCACCCCGACTACGCGCGTCTCCGCGAGGCCAAGAGTCGGGTGGAGTCGCACCTGGAGCACATCAACATGAAGACCAAGCAGGAGGGCAACGGCGTCACGTGGTCCCTGCGCTCGTTCCGCCGGGACAGCCGCAAGAACCGGGAGGTCATCAACATCGAGATGCGAGAGGTGTCGATGAAGACGGTGGGCTGGGCGAGAGAAAACACGCGGTTCGTCATGGAGGGCCCGCTTCAGCTGTCCCAGCCAGCAGACGGTCAGTGGGTGAAGAAGGGCAGCAAGGCCCTCAAGTTCCAAAATGTCCAGAGTCTGCTCATGGTGAGGACACAGCGAGTTGGTGAAAGCCAAAGTCAGGGCACCACCAACCAGGGGGCACGGGGAGATCAGGGTGAAGGCGGCGGAGACAGCGTCCGAGACGGAGTGCTGGTTCTGATCAAGGACAAAAGCAGCGGGAAGTTCACGGTGTTGAGGGAGCCCATCCGTCTGGGGAACTGCGTGGTGTCCACGGACCCGGACTGCGAGGACACATTCGAGGTGCTGGACATCCGGCGCGAGTCCTTCGTCTTCCGCGCCTCGGACAAATCTCGCACCCAGCAGTGGTTCCACCAGATCAAGAGATACGCTCGAGACTTGGGCACGTGGAGGAAAAGACGTAACGCCTTGCCCAACATCATGATCAACACGAACCAGACGCGCTCCTGAGGGTCGCCCACTGCCGCGACTTTGTTACACTGTAAATAATCCTTCCTCTGCAAAAATCAACAGACGACATGCAGCATTTCTGGAGCGACACCACTGTTATAACTCGTTAGATTTCAGTGTAAAAAAAACAAAACAAAACAAGAATCTTTCTCAAAGTCTCATGAGAGTACGAGAGAGACGAAGCACTTTTTTTTATATTACAGACCTGCAAGTGCGCCACACTGTCATAAAATGTAGATTTTAATTTTAAGCCGTTACATTAGAAGAAGGAAAAATCAGATTCTTGGACGACCAAAAAAAACTTGGGCTGCGTTCGTTAGCCTTGATTGTAAAGATGACAGAGCTACTTTTCAGTGAATACAGTGTGTCTGTTGGAAAAGCATGACTGAGCAAAAAGAAAAATTGTAATGTCATTTTTTTTTTATACATATATATATATTCAAGCAATTGCGGGCTAAAAGCGTTTGCTTCTGGTGTGGAGAGGATGTGGATACGTCCTAAGAGATTTGTTTAAACGGTTTCTGTTTGTGGTCACTGCCCTTTCCTGTCTGTGTGCCGCCCTCTGTTGTACGCCGACGGTAGAGCGACCTTCACTGCCAGAGATGCAGTTGAGCGGAGCCTCTGCCCGAGAAGGCCGAGCAGACGTCCGAGCGTCGCTGTGTTTAAACGCAACGACTCACGTACGGTAACAGCAATAACCTCCGCCAGTTTCAAAATAAGTAGCTGCTGTTTATGCATTTCGTTTCCCAGGACGGCGTCGACGATGAGCACTGTGTTCAGACTCAGCTGAAATCTGATCGTGTCGAGGAAGTCTCACAATAATCCCAGTGCCATGACAGCAATTTGTAACAAGTCTGCTTTGTGTTAACGTCACGTCAAATAGGTAACGTCAAGAACTCCTTCAGTGTGTGTTTAAGTGCAGAGTTTTTCAACCTTGGGTTCAGGACACTGGTCATGGCACAGATGCCTTAATATTTATGTCGTATTATGTTCATAAGGCAGCAAAATACAGTTGTTTTCAGTCATTTGGTCTAAAAAGTCTATGAAAATTGGAAAGAGTGATCATCCCAGAGATAAAAAATCTTTGTGCAGCTAACAGTGCAAATGCCAAACCTTTTAAAGGGGAGCTACCGTTTTTTTACAACCTGGACCTTATTTCTAACATAAAATACGATCATTTACTCACCCATATAACTTTGATGCCATTTGGAATCGTTCGGACGATATTTAGATCCAGTGGAGTGCCGTGTATATCCATATAATGGGAGTGATTGGGGCACCGAAACGTAGCCTCTAAATAACGCATTATCTGCCGCAAAACTTGTTCATTTCACCAATATTTTGTTATGATACGCTAGTTCTATTCTCCGTTGAGTCCGGAGTTACCTGATGTGTATTCAAGGACGTGCAGTAGTTTGTTATTCTTTGGCCAGCTGTTAATCTCTCTGCCTCCTCATCCTCCTTTCAACGAGCTACTCATCCGTATACTCTGGCTAAAAACAGTAAGGACGTCCATCATAAACAAAGTCGTCGTCCACAACCTCAGAATCGGAAAAATATTCAGCCATGTTGCAAAAAACTAGCAGTAGCAAATTACTGGTAAACAAGCTGTGCGGCAGATAATGCCTTATGTAGAGCGTTCCGGTGCCCCAGTCACTCCCACTATATGGATATACGTGGATGTAAATATCGCCCGAATGACTCCAAATAACACCAAAGTTATATGGGTGAGTAAACGATCGTATTTTATGCCAGAAATAAGGTCCAGGTTGTAAAAAACGGTAATTCCTCTTTAAGAGGAACGGCACCATATTTAAAACAGAGCCTAAACAAAGGCTACTGCACTTTTCACTCCACTTGGCTTCTGCAGCTCTAGCTGCCTGATGGGATCTTGTTTTTTATCTCACAATAAAATCATGAAATAAATATAAAACAGAAGAAGTTTTCTCTCAGCGAGAACTGAAGACGCCACTTGGGTGAATGGTGGAATGTCTTCAAGAAAACTCCTTTGTTTTAGCTTTGATTTTTGAGATATATCCTGCCCTTGATGGATGAATAGCAACCATTTTGACCGTTTTAAATAGCCAAAATTGGTGAATTAGTGTCAAGCAAAAAAAAAAGCCCAGAATTTGAGCCTATTTCTACATAATCCCATTCCATTTTGAGAATATGCCGTAAAGGTTGAAAGACCCTGCTAACTTAAAAAGAAATCATCTTGACCATCTCGTTATGACACAGTTTTAACCGTTACTATGTGACCTAGCGATGAGCTGATGTTGTGCCTTGGTACTCGATTACTGTTAAGCGAGATATTAGCAATCTGTGACGGTAGCATTAATCTCTGAGATACAGACTAGTCTGACCTTGACCAGTGAGATCAGTTTACAGGCAATATAATTATTCCTCATGACGGCTCCTGATCCTCTCTTACTTTAGTGTTTTTACTACTCATGGCGTGTTTTAACTTTAATTTATAAAAGCTTTATTTTGTTTGATGCACTTTATTATAATTCAGTAATCCTCTCCTGTAAAACTGCTGGTTAAGACATCCACCACATGTTCATTCACAACTCTATCTTAGAAGGTCGACTGAAGCCGATTTCCGGGGCTATACGGTCAAACCGAAACCGCTATTTTAAGACCGACGCTGTTTAGTTTATGGAGTAGCACTAGAACAGGAAGCAAATCACTGTGTTTTTGGAGGGCGGGGCTACTCGACACCACACCAATACTCCATCTCAAAAATGTTTGAGAAAAAAATAAAAAATCAAAGCCTGCTGAGTTTGGTTTTTCTTTTCTTTTTTTCTCATTTGAGAGACCTGATGTATTATTTCCTCCAGTGTAATATATTGTGAATTATATTAAAAAGATTTTAAACACAGCCTTGACTGATTTATTGTAATTTGTCATTTTAAAAGGCGGTTTAGGCTTCTGCATCAATTTGATGCCGTAGCTACGGCAACAGCGCAGACCCTACATCACAGGTGTCAAACTGAGCCATGAAAGGGCCGCTGTGGCTGCAGGTTTTCATTCCAACCATGCAGCAGCACACCTGACTTGGCTCAATCAATCAACTGAACTGCCTTCATGCAGTCATTTCAGGTGTCCTCTTGCTTGATTGGAACAAAAACTTGCCAGCCACACCCACTGCATGGGTGCTGCATGGTTGGAATGAAAACCTGCAGCCACAGCGGCCCTTTCAGGGATCAGTTTGACACCCCTGCCCTACATAGACCCTAGCGCCGTAGCTGACATGCACCTACCCAGAAACGTAACTACGCGACACGGCAACGCTTTGATTGGTCCGTTTGGTAGTAGCATGCTTCCGCTTTAGTATTTCTTGCTGCTCTTCCATCTCCGCAATTTTCGAATTGATTGTTTTGGATCAGTAAAGATGGAACACATCGAGGAAAGGTTAACTGAGGAGGTTTGGAGATACAAACATTTGTACGACTCGGTGAAATTTCAGTCATCATTGTTGATAGTGAAGCAGGAAGTAGAAACAACAATTAACAGGACTGTTAAAAAAGACACAACGCTGACTAGTGTTCGTGGCGTTTTTACAGAGTGAACCAGACTGACGAGTGCACAAGTACACAGCCTGGCCCAAAAAAAAGTCACCACCTGGATTTAATTGATCAAATCAGTACAAGCCTCCTATTGGATAATTACTGCATGGGTGATTATCTTTCAGCTGGCAACAAGTTATTTAACCCCAACTGATGCAGTGAGTAGCTTCTCATTTCTGAAACAACCATGTCTAAACACACATCCTGTGGTTGTGGAAAAGATGTCAGACTGTTTGAGAAGGGTCAAATCATTGGCATGCATCAAGCAGAGAAAACATCTAAGGAGATTGTAGAAACTATTAAAACTGGGGTTAAGAACTGTCCAACGCATTATTAAAAACTGGAAGGATAGTGTGGAACCATGGCATCAGGGTAAGAAGAGAGGCAGATGAAGTGATGCACCCATCATGCCTAGTGTCTACTGTACAAGCCTGTGGGGGCAGTGCTATGATCTGGGGTTGCTGCAGTTGCTCAGGTCTAGGTTCAGCAACATTATGTTGCCCAAAGAATGAGGTCAGCTGACTACCTGAATATACTGAATGACCAGGTTATTTCATCAATGGATTTTTTTCTTCCCTGATGTTCACGGGCATATTCCAAGATGACAATGTCAGGATTCATGGGGCTCAGATTGTGAAAGAGTGGTTCAGGGAGCATGAGACATCATTTTCACACATGGATTGGCCACCACAGAGTCCAGACCTTAACCCCATTGAGAATCTTTGGGATGTGCTGGAGAAGGCTTTGTGCAGTGGTCAGACTCTCCCATCATCAATACAAGATCTTGGTGAAAAATTAATGCAACACTGGATGGAAATACATCTGGTGACACTGCAGAAGCTTATCGGAACAATGCCACAGCAAATGAGTGATGTAATCAAAGGTAAAGGCGATCCAACGAAATATTAAGTGTGTGTGACCTTTTTTTTTTGGCCAGTGTAACCTACGTGGCTACTTACGTAACGTACGTAGGTTACGTCTATGTCCTGCAGTACTCTAAATGAGCCTTAACACAGCACAAGATGAAAAAGAGTGAATTCATTGTAGAAATAAGAGAAGCAAAACACACAACAAACTCAAACATTCAAGAAATTTACTTTTAAGTGGAAAAAAAACAAGATAACTCGTCAAACATGTAACATGCACTGTACAACGTTCAGTCTAACTTTTGCATTTGATTCATCAACCGACAACTAAAACAGTGAAATGGCTCAACATACGTATTCATTGGCACTGTCCTCTGGAAACAAAAAAGCTTCATTACTGCTGGAAAAATAATAATAATAATAATAATAATCTGACCACAGTAGCTTTATATGACATCAGGTGTAGTGCATCGTTGTTCTTTGGCTCTTCCTCTTGTCATTTATACAAATTCGGTGCAAAATGATCAAATCCGAACCGAGGCCTCGTCATGAAAGCCAGAAGTTATCAAAATCTGGTAAAGTGTATTAATCAGATTCTTGATTTAATTACTAATTGCTGCAGCATGTATGTTCTTCATTAATAAGGCTCCTGGATGTCTACTTGGATGCATCGTTTTTTTGACAATAGTACAGTCTTAAAAAAAACAAAATACCACAGAGGGTAAACATCAAACATTTTTCATCTTTTCTTTTTTTATGCAAGACAAAAAAAAAACATAGAAATAAAGTCTGGAACACTTCACACCGCTTCTGACTGTCTTCTTGAAGAAATTAAACATCAATATTATACTATAATTCAATAATAGGAAGAAGTTGACTGTTGCAAATTAAAGTGAGCAACTGCAAAACCAGCTCAGTGAAACAGTGACAGGAATTAAATGAAGCCGAGAGCACTTTTTTTTTTTTTTTTTTTTTCCAAAAACCAGAAACACATCCAACGCTCGTTCTTAAACCTCTGAACAAGGGTGTCGACATACTTCACCGCCTCTGGCACCCCTTTTGACAGACTGGCATCCATCTACCGTCTAAAAACGCTTCTCATGCATGCATTCGCACAAATACACGCTCACACGCATTCACACAGTCCGTCCGTGGCTGCTGGGGGCCTCAGGCGGGTCCCTGGGTCTCGCCTTCCAGGTGGGATAAGGCCTCCGATGTGCAGCAGCCGCGGAGAGGTCCCAGCTCGGGGCGGCCACCGCGCCCTCCTCCTTCTCCCACAGCCGATCACGTCCGCCCCGGCTCTACTTGTCCCCGACGGCCTCGGTCTCCTTGGCCAGGCCGCGGATGGACAGGTCGTAAACCACCTCCTCGATCTTCTTCACGTCGTACTTGAGGCCGTCGTAGCGCTTCCTCAGCGGGTCGTTCTTCAGGTTGAGGAGGCGGAAGCCCGAGTCCAGCTCGTTGATGAAGTTGGAGATGCGGAGCGGCCGGGTGTAGTCTCCTGCCGTGACGCTGTTTACCGCCAGCCGTGACTGGAAGGACAACAAAAGTACTCGGTTACTTCTCAAAACGACGCCTTTAATGACCTGTAGTTTGGGAAATCAGGAAGTGATGTGGCAGCAACTTTGTGGATGGCAAGAACAAAGAAACCATATAACTTCTGTGTAATTTGTGTTCCTTCGGGAGATATTTGGATCCACGTATATCCATATAGTGGGAGTGAATGGGGCACCGAAACGCAGCCTATAAATAACACATTATCTGCCGTGAAACTCCTTCAATTCACCAGTATTTTGTTATGATACGCTAGTGCTATTCCCCATTGAGTCCGGAGTTACTTGTTATCATCATCCGGGGTCTGTAGGTCAATCTACAGACCTGTCTTCTGACCTGGATGATGTCATCTCTGAGCGCCGCGCACACCCGCAACGATCGGCTTGTTTACCTGTAATTTGCTACAGCTAGTTTTTTGCAACATGGCCGAATATTTTTCCGATTCTGAGGTTGTGGACGAACCATAGCAGCAGCAAATTACAGGTAAACAAGCTGACCATCGCATGTGTGCGCGGCAGATAATGTGTTATTTAGAGGCTGCGTTTCGGTGCCCCAATCACTCTCACTATATGGATATACGCAGATCTAAATATCTCCTGAAGGACTACAAATTACACAAAAGTTATATGGGTGAGTAAATGATCGTATTTTATGCCTGAAATAAGGTCCAAGTTGTAAAAAAACAGTAGTTCCTCTTTAAGCTAATTGGCTGATTTGTAGATGCGAGTTGGCCTAAACTGAGTGTCTCTCATAGTGTGACACCGTATTAATGAACCGCACACCTAGAATATCTGAACTTTCATTTACAACGGCTCAAAACAACACAATATATGGGGCTCTTGACACATGGCAACCACAATGTACATCTCCATATTTGTATTATTATGCTAATAAGAGCAATCAGTGACAGACTCACCAGTTCACTGGCCATGATCAGCACACCTGCCAGGTAGTCCTCTACATCCAGGTGAAAGCCTTTCTCTCGCACCACCTCAACTGCCGAGGGGAGAGCAAACAAAGGAGCGTCAGTCGGATTTCCTTCAGTCAGAGTGAGTCACATCACATCACGTAAACTGGTACTTACTGCCTAGTATCTGAGCCACTTCCTCCCGAGTCACAAGAGTTTCAGTCTCCAGGTAGACAACGAAGGCCGCCAAGAAAGCCAAACGCTGCAGGACAAACCGCCAGTGCTCGTGGAACCTAAGAAGGGGTGAAAGAGATCCGAGGGAACAGGATGTAAAGCCTTTTATTTCACCTGGATGATACACCCAGTATTAAGAACTGTGAGTCCCAAATTAAACTATAAAATTACATCACAGATCTGCTGATCAGGTGACAGTTATAAATATACTATACAATCTGGATAATCTATAACACCCGTTTTAAATCTTAACCAAGCAATAAAAAACGAGTGGAGTAAAGCGGTGATAACACAACAGATAAGAAATTCCCGGAAATCGTTTTTATGAGGTTTAAACAGGAAACATCAAAGAAAGAACTATCAGTGCAAACAGTCTCTAGACAGTTTGCTCTGTGTATTTCCGCAGATTATCTTGGACTGCACTGACTTTACGGCAAACGCCCCAGTGACAACCTTAACGGGGAGCGCGGTTCCCACCTGTAATACTGCTCCACGGGGAACTTGGTTTTGAGGTCTGAGATCTGGTTCCTGACCACGCAGAACAACTCCCTCGCTCTCGCACATTTGCTGGGAACTAGAGGGAAAAGATTGTCGTGGCAAATTAGAAAAGGGGCAAACATCACTTCAGCATTAAAAACAGCACAGGCAGACTTTCAAGTACTCACTCTCTTTGAAACCAGATGGTTGGTGAACACTCTGAAGGACTGTCAGTATCTCCCTGGCAGTCTGCTCCAAGGTCTGGACCACCTTACGGATATCCTACAAAAAGTATAACACAGTATTTTTAAAGAATCCTTGACATCTTCTAATAAAGTCCAGATAAACTCAATATACATTTTTAAACTGCTCCAAGCTGTAGACTGAGGAAGAAGCCTAATCCCTGTAGTTTAAGATGCATGTACTGTGATCTTACATACAGAGACTAGGGGCCGTTAAATATGGAGTAAATGCATGAATTATTTGCATATTCATATGTTATATGTTATTAAAATAGGGAGAATAGATGCAATTTTAACCAGTTATCTCAACAGTAGTGTGTGCAAATAATTTTTACTTGTGTGGAGATGATTTAGTGGAAATTTGTGCGAGAAAAGAAAAAGAGGCTTAAATCAACAATTTTTTAAATGGAGTTTGGTTCAGCGACACAAAACGTCACTTAACGCGCGTAAAACAAAACAAAGAAGACAGCCAGGCGAAATTTAATTACATTTTAGGACAAATGACACGTATGGTATGGATTCTTATTAAGCCGGATGAAATGACATTAAGAGGTAAGTTATCGTAGCCAATAACGTGGCGCGCTGACGCCCAGTAAACGGGACTTGAGCCATGAGGTTGGAGCACATTTCACGGAGAGCAAATATTGATGTGTTGAGACTTCGGCTCAGGTTTAGCTGCTAGCTTAACGGTCCCTGGGAGCTAACGTTAGCAGCGGTGCAGCCGTTTGTTCGTACCTCTCTGACGTCCTGGTCGGCGCTCAGGAATCCCTGGATGTAGCTGAACATCTCGGTGACAGACATCTCCTGATCCGAGTCAAAAACTGTGCTGACGAGACCGACAATGAGGCGTCTGCGGCAAAGTCACTAAAGCATCAACGTGCACAGGAACGGTCGCCGCTCCGCCTCCAGCGGCGCATGGAGATGATGTCATCATCAACATAACGTCATTAACGGATTTTCTGCTAAAATAAAACATCTAACGCAATGTTTAGATAATAATAATAACAATAACAATAATAATAATAATAATAAATAAAGTGTTATTTTATTTTATTTTATTTTATTTTATTTCGTTATTTAGTTACTACTTAATACTATGAACATGTAGTATTTTTCCCTTCCACATCCATGCACAACATTTACATTTTTACTGTATATATTCCTAATATATTTTCTTATTTCTTCCTGTGTTTATTGCTGTTATTTTATTTTATTTTATTTATTACTTAATACTTTGAACATTTGTACATTCCCTGTAGGATTTTCCCCTTCCACATCCATGCACAAAATGTACTTTTTAACTGTCTATATTCCTTATATATTTTCTTATTTCTTCCTGTGTTTATGGCACCAAATACCAAGACAAATTTCTTGGATGTGTATTTTATTGTATTATTTTTTATTATTATTATTTTAGTCAACAAGTGCAATGCTTTTTATGTACTTTTTTTTTGGTTTGCTTGCACTTAGTTTATGTGGACAAATGCTTAAATCCCAGAGATGAATTGACGAAAGTTTGATTTTAGCTGTGGTTATAGTAAATCATGTAATAGCCCACAATGTATGTCAACTATGGCACATCATTAATCCAGTGTCGCCCATTTTTGGTATTCATTTCTTCTTGTTTTAATCACTTCAGTGTACAATTCATTTTTTCCCCCCACAAGCTGTAATCCTTTTTACATAATAAATATAAATATCGATGTTTATTCTGTTGTAGAAATTACAGGTTCGTCTCAATATTACTCTAATTTATGCTTGTTAAAAGCAAAGTTTATCTTTTTTTGGTGGATAAATCGTGAACAGAAACTTTATTGCTTGGAGGTCAAGAATTTGAAGACTTTTTTACGTGTTTTGCTGAAAGACATGTTGCATGCATGGTTGCATGGTTGTATTTCCTCCTTCTTCCTGTGGGTGGAGCCAAAGCAGCACACTTGCTGATGGTACCTTCAAGTGCTGCTCGTAAAAAGCAAACACCAAACTAGTCTTTTACAATCCTCAAAATGCAAGTATGTTACTATATGCTTATCAATTATTCATTAACAGGCAATGCTTTAAGTAACTGTTTTATGTGAATGCCTTAACATTTTTTTTAAATCTGCTTGTTAAACACTCCTGTACTATCCACTACCACAAACCTCTATCAGATTTACCGGTGCCTCTCACGTATGACACGCTTGTACCTGTAGTCGCCAGATTTCCGAGGGCCGCGAAGGCGTCATGTCAAAGCGCAGCTGACGCAGAGAAGCAGTGGTCGCTCTCCTGTTGCTCCAACTAGTTTAAAGCTTCTCAGCTCATGGGAGCAGCCGGAGACCGCTGGATTCAGACTCCCTGCCCGTCCCCTTGAACGGTGTCGCCTCCAGCCTCGGTGTGCTGTTGAATGTCTCGTTTCACTGGCTACGTTTGGACCCTGAGACAATGCAGCTGAGTGCTGCGCAGCCGAGCTTCTGAGATGGAGAAAACCTTTACAGAAGATGACTGCGTGGACTCAGGAGCCGAGACTGGAGGGTGAGTGAAGCAGAAATAATAGTCAGAATTCCTGGAAATGTTTTACTTTTTCTTTTAAATTAATCAAAGCCATTGTTCATGTTCAAATGTTATGTTTTCAGTGAAGTTTTACACTTGTAAGAATATTTATTTTTTGTGAAACCCCTATATTGAATACAAACATGCACAAAAGCCTATTTTTCATGTCGAAAGATATTTTTATATGACAATATATTGAGTTGAAATCTTTAAGTTTCGAGTAATTGAGTTATATACTCACTTAGCAGTCTTTAGTATTCAGCATTTGTTTAAAATAGCTGAAAGAGCTGTCGATTTATCAGTGTTTTCATTCTGGAGGCTGTGGTTTGTAGTTATACTAGACAGAATTTGTATTTCTATTATTTTGGCAACCCCATTTTGTCGCTGGGCTGGACTAAATAACACTTTAAAGTTTGATTTAATCCAGTTTAACAGCACCACAAACTACATCCTTCAAAATGATCAATTGTTTCAACATAAACTGAACATTATCTATCACAGTCATGAAGGAGGGTTTAGTGCAGGACTGGATTTGTTTTCAGTAGTGTACCTAATAATCTGGCTAGTGGGTGCACCATGTCAGATAAGCAGACTGTAATAAATCTGCCAAATTTTAAATGAATTTTTGTTCCGTTTTGTTCAGTACGTGTATTTATCCCTCTCATATCAGCTAGCAAGTCATGAAATATGATGTGTTTTTTGGTGATAATGCTGTTCTGGCATAATCTCCCTCTGCCAGTAACTGATGTAATATCTGAGAAGAACAGATGTAACTCTGATTGATTAGCGGAGACGGCCTTATTTGAGGATATTTGAGGCTTTAAATGTATCTCGTTCACTCTCGTTTTCAGCCATTGAGCAAAGATGTGCCCCGGCTTCTCTTGTGGTACGTCAGTCAGTGTCGGTGGATGTAGTGTTGTGGTGGTGAACGACGGCTGATTAAAGGATAGTTTCACTTTTATTGAAGTCTGTTTTAGAACAATCAACACATAAGCAGGAGTACAAATACACGGTTCTTGTGCTGGCACATACTGAACGGTGTTTGACTACAACAGAGTTATAGTTACACAGAGCAGGTATTTGTTACTAATATGACTATGGAGTCCTCCATCACTTAGATTTAAATAGCTTCCTATAAGAGTAGCCAGTATGCACATATTAACATGAGTATTTGATTATTAAAAAAACAATGTGAATAAATGTGAACGTATCCTTTAATCACTTTTATAGTCAAAACTTAGGGCTTTTTTCCCACAGTGATTAGTCTTAAATGTGAGATGGTATTGTGTGCTGTTTGGCTGATTGTTTCCATATACACCGATCAGCCACAACATTGTGACCAAAGGCTGGAGAAGTAAATAACATCATCAATGTTGTGACAATTCAGTATTCTGCTGGAAAACTTTGGGACCTGGTATTCATTCATGTGGACATTACTTAGACATGTAGCACCCACCTAGACCGGTCTGGTCTAGGTGGGTGGACACCACAGGACACCCTCAGAAGGCCCATGTCCATTCTCTGATGAGTCACAACTGTTTTGGAGGCGCAAGAGAGACCTACACAATATTAGGAAGGTGGTCATAATGTTATGCCTGATCGGTGTATATACTTAAGTGGTCATTGTGGAATATAGAAAAGTCAGATTAACCCAGATCTGCTATGCCGTACAGTTATTTCTGCAAATTATTCCAGTCACAGCTGAATTAAAAATGTTAATGCACAAGTTTGTGTGTAAATGTTGAGTATTTCTCTGATACTGTGATATTTTTAGGACTTAAAGTGGTAGAAACATGCAGTTTTTGCATCAGTAAAGCCGGTGCTGCTTTACTTTGCTTAATAATGGACATGTTTAAGATACTAATGTGTTAGATTGCAGCTAAAAAGCTTGAATATTATCCCAGTAAGCTGGAATAAGTAACTGGACATCGGTACATTAAGGCCCTTGTTTGTCAGAGCCAACTGGGACCATTCTAGTTCATCATCCATGAACTGGAACCAAACGTGATAATGTGTGTGAGGGAGCATCCGTTTCATGGGAGGGGAAAAAAAAAAAATGCACAGACCCTCGTGGAAAGTGCTGATGTGAAAGGAAAAGCAGGGACGTCCAGCTGATAGCCACCTCCGTCAGACCACATCCTCCACCTCTTCCCCTCTCACTTTACTTCCTGTTCTTCTCCGCACTTCCATAACTTAGATAATTTATGTCAGTGATGTGTTTTCAGCTTGTTCCGATGCCCCCAGATGGCAAAAGTAATAAGTTAATCAGTCTATTACGGCAATGATTCAGGTTTTCCTGACAGCAAACCTCCCGTGGTCGTATGAATAATGAGCATTCTCCTGGACGCAGAATGATGGAGAACGCAGGAGGTCAAGTTGAAGGTGGGATTTACACTCAAGGAATTATGGTTGACTTTCCATCCACCAGTCAGTCAGCACTGGTTCCTTTTAAACCATGACAATGAACATAAAGAGAGCCTGACTGACAGGCAATAAAATTCTCATATGAGTCATTGTTTGGAACTGTCTTAAGTTTGAGGATTTATTACTTCACGTTCAGCTTCTTTCTTTCTCCATCCTCATCCTACTATTATCTTCTCCCCTTGCTTCCCAACCCAAGTCAAACACCTGAATCTCTTCTTCTTCTTCTTCTTTTGGTTAAACAAGTAATTTAGACTTACTTCTTCTATAGCAGTCTGCATAGCTGTTATAGCTGTGTGCATGACCGAGCTGCAGCCTGTCTTTGCTTCACTTCGTGTTTATTGACTTTGGATGGAGATGAAGCGAAGCAGCGCGGCCAGACTGGGAACGGCAGGCGAGACGCTAACCGGCACTGCTTTTGGGGGTGGAGGGGGGCGAGTCCTGCCAAATACTCACACCCAAGGGAGACATTAAAACAGACCCGCAACTGCACACGCTGCTACCTCCAGCTCTACTCCAAGAGTCATAAACCTTAAAAAAGAACATTTTTCTCATCCCTTTTTTTCCCCCCCAGCATTTTGTCATTTTCTGCTGCGCGTCCAGGGACGAAGCTTTCACCGCGTGTCCTTTTGCGAAAACCTTCAGATCGTTTATAACCTGCTCTGTATATTTGTCTTTTTCTTTCGCTCCGTACGCCAGCACTGTCCCCCCTCTGCTGTACCCCATCATACTTTTTTCTTCTTACCTTTCTGTCCTCACCTCTCCTTCTTCCCACATTCCCATCTATTCCTTTCTTTACGCTGCTGATGCCCGTTAGTTAGATTGATAACCTCCTGCTGCAGGAAGCAGACTTACTCCTCTGTTTCCTGCAGCGCCAGGGGCCTTATTAGTTTAGGGGTGGACGGTGTGTGTGTGTGTGTGTGTGGAGGACCAGTGTTGTCTGGTTGTCAGCTGACTCCCGCGGGACAAATATTCTCAGGTTGTACGTACACATGTGAGCTGAGATTCCACAGACGGGCCAGGGAATTAAAACGTCTAGTGTGCAGACCGGCTTCCTCAGCCAGTGTATGTGTGCATACATCTGTGGCGATCAGATTAGCGAGAAATCTAATTCTGCTCATCCCCTCTCGGCTCAAAGATGGGACCTTTAGATTAGACACGTCTGTCCTGTTAATGAAAGTTTACTGTATGCGAGTCCCCAGAAGAAGCGGGAGCCTGTGCATACAAATAACGTACATCAGCCAGTGTAAACATTTACTTTCTTGCGTAGGATTAGATGAAACGGTTGATAGTGCTGCAGAGCTGGAGCCTTGTTTAAAGACCATAAGGAGGGGAAATGTCTGGCTCTCAGCACCACTTTCGGCACTTTTAGACTCCCTGAGGGCAATTACTCACTGGGAACTACATATTTTCAAGGAGGCTTTTTCTGTTCGCATTAGGGCTGCTAATAAGAAAGCTGATGTGACACGGTAAAGCGTAGTGAATTAGTTCTGTGTGACGTACACCAACATCGCACACTAGCTTAAAGGGGAATTACCGTTTTTTACAACCTGGACCTTATTTCTGGCATAAAATACGATCGTTTAATCACCCATATAACTTTGGTGTCATTTGGAGTCGTTCGGACGATATTTACATCCGCGTATATCCATATAGTGGGAGTGAATGGGGCACCGAAACGCAGCCTCTATATAACGCATTATTTGCCGCAAAACTCGTTCATTTCACCAATATTTTGTTATGATACGCTAGTGCTATTCCCCGTTGAGTCCGGAGTTACCTGTTATCATCATCCGGGGTCTGTAGATTGACCTACTAACCTCTGACCTGGATGATGTCATCTCTGAGCGCTGCGTACACCCGCGCCGATCGGCTTGTTTACCTGTAACTTGCTACTGCTAGTTTTTTGCAACATGGCTGAATATTTTTCCGATTCTGAGGTTGTGGACGACCACTTTGTTTATGATGGAAGTCTTTACTGTTTTGAGCCAGAGTATACGGATGAGTAGCTCGTTGAAAGGAGGAGGCGGAGGCAGAGAGAGGAACAGCTGGCCAAAGAACAACAAACCGTTGTCCGCGACTAGATAATGGGTAACTCTGGACTCAACGGGGAATAGCACTAGTGTATCATAACAAAATATTGGTGAAGTGAAGGAGTTTCACAGCAGATAATGCGTTATTTAGAGGCTGCGTTTCGGTGCCCCAGTCACTCCCACTATATGGATATACACGGATCTAAATATCGTCCGAACGACTCCAAATGACACCAAAGTTATATGGGTGAGTAAACGATCATACTTGATGCCGGAAATAAGGTCCAGGTTGTAAAAAAATGGTAATTCCCCTTTAATACAGCCTGGACTTAAAGGTCAAACCCTGTTTTCATGTTTTGTGGCATTTTTTTAAGGTTAACGTTAAAAGTTGTCTCAAATAGCTGAGGTCAGCGCAGCATCTCTGTCACCAAAGTTTCATCGAAGACTTAAAACAGACTGACAGCTACTTTCTTATCCCAGTTCGTGCAGATTTAGGAGCACTTAACAATGTCCTTAGATAAACTTATGCACTGGCTGAAATGTAAGCATTGTGACTGATCGGTATTTTGCGCTGTAAAAAAATGTGACAAGCTCCCATTATTGCGTTTACACTTGCAGGCATATTTTACAACCGAGATGCAGCGCAGTGAAGTGATGAACTTTAAAGGTTTCATCTTTCCCTTTCATCAGGGCTGTTCTTGCAGTTTTAGCCACTCCTGCAAGCTATTTGTGCTAAGCTAGGCATAGCTATCACCTGCTGGCTCCGGCTCTGTATTTCTGCATCTCTCAAAGTCTGTATAAAGGAGAAAAAAATAAATAAATAAACATATTCCAACTTGGCTGTGCTTATGCATTATTTCAAGATGGCTGCTCTGACCGCCGGCCTCGCATAACTCACATACCAGCGCTTGCGGTGGTGCATTCGGAGCGGCTCGTTACAGAGCTAACCCGAGCTTCTGTGGCCTCTCTGAATTAATCGCACGAATGTCTAATGTTAAATATGTTTAAGATATAACTGCCAGTGAATGTGGGCTGTTTCCTGCAATTTGTTTCTCCTGCAGCTCCTTCAACAAAGCTCGGACCACACCGTAATTGTCAGAAATTTAAAATACGTCCGACATGTGACTCACAGGAGGTGGACGTGATTACAGTTGGAGCGCGATGACTCGAGCGCGGCATTACCACGCGTAACTTGTGTGGTTAAAAAACGGACACGGAGCTTCTTGAATGACTCTTGAAAACAAACAGTGGTGGAGTGTAATAATCTGTTACAAGTTGACGTGCTGAGATTTCCCCTTGTCCCGGTTATGTACTTTTACTCACATTTCAAAGCCCAACAGTATATATATATTATTATAGAGTGACCATTTTAAGCTTGTCCTATCATATTACATTGATGGATTGTTATTACTGCAGCGATTTAACGGTTGAGGATGTTTGAGATGGGTATAATTTTTCTTAACAGCTCAAGATACTAAAAACAGGGGGTTTTATGTAACCTGCAAATTACCTAGTGACACAGCTACTTTATTATATAGAGGAATATTGCAGACATGGTCATAATCGGGCGCAGTATGGTAGTAGTAGTACTTGAATAAATTGTCCCTTCTGCTAGAAACCACTTTCAAATGTCTGTGTGCATTTTTGGTGACCTCTCCAGCTGGACCTCTCCTACTGTTTAGCCAGATGTCAGCACTTCATTTGAAATAGGAGTAAATCATGCACAGTAGGCCGCGCTTCGTTCTGTAATATAAACTCCTGTCTCCTCTCCCCTGTTTCTTGTCCTCTCGTTGTCCTCCCCGCCCCCGCTCTGTTTCCACATCACCCTCCCCTCCATCTCCTTGTGTCTCCTCTTTTATGTCGTCCGCTGCAGGTCTGATTACAGTCCCTTGTCCTCGACGAGCAGTAAGTAAAACCAATGGCAACAGTAACACACACACACACACACACACACACAC
This sequence comes from Chelon labrosus, assembly GCF_963514085.1. Classification (NCBI taxonomy): domain Eukaryota; kingdom Metazoa; phylum Chordata; class Actinopteri; order Mugiliformes; family Mugilidae; genus Chelon; species Chelon labrosus. The sequence goes on from NC_140341.1 coordinate 8,637,510, forward strand.
AGTTGAGGCTCAAGACTTTATCTCTCTAATGCACGCTGACAAAATAAATCCACTCTCAGGGAGGATTGTCTTTGCATGTATGTGTTTAGCAACAGATTTTAAGGATGAGTCTTTGTACGGCAGTAGGAAGCTGCTTTATTGGATATTTTCTGTCACTTCAGCATTTAACATTTTAATGCGATGGAACATGCTAGCGACATAATAAGATGTTGCACATTTGATAGAATAAATGGTGGGGGAAACAAAACATTTGTCTTGATTGGGGAAGTATATAAATCATGGTGTAAATTTAATTTAAAAAAAAAAAAAGGAAATTTTCTTCTTAATGTTCAGAAAAAATAAAGTTTATATACGGCCCCTTGAGATAAATAAAGCAACTATTTGCCGGAAAAATATGATGAAGACACACAGACGTCTGTACCTGTTCAGCAATGACAATTAGCATTTATAAACTATATTCTCATAGCGCTTTTCACCTAAATGTTAAATTTGTTTTGCTGTAGTTTAAGTTTTATTTTGGAAGGTTTTTAACAATAATAACTATGCTCCTATTAGCCACAACATTATGACCACTGACAGGAGAAATGAGTAACATTGACCATCTTGTGACAATTCAATGTTCCGCTGGGACACTTTTGGATCTGGCATTCGTGTTCGTTTAGACATGTACCACCCACCTAGACCAGACCAGGCACCCCCACCCCATAGCAATGACACTCCTTGATGGCAGCAGCCATCCACAGCAGGATGCAGACACACAAAAACGCTTTAGGAACAACTAAAAAAAAAAAACATGAAGAACAGCACAAGGTGTTGACCTGGCCTCCAAATTCACTAGATCCCAAACTGATCAAGTATCTGTAGGATGATCCTCCCCTCACAGGCCCCCACTAACAAGACTCTGTTGCCAGACACCACAGGACACCCTCAGAAGGCCCATGTCCATTCTCTGATGAGTCACAACTGTTTTGGAGGCACAAGGGAGACCTACACAATATTAGGAAGGTGGTCATAATGTTATGCCTGATCTGTGTGCATAACGAAACACAAGCTGTCCTATTATCAGACAAAGAAACCTCAAGGTTCACAGCATTTATTTGGAAGGGAAAATAAAGCTGAACAGTAAATATGCAAGCTGTCCATTTATATTTTGTAAGACCAAAAAACTTATTTCATAGTTATTTTCTTGCACAATGAGACTATTATTACTGATATTAGGATGCATTTACTCCCTGATTTTCCTTTTAATAATGAGACAGTCTGGACAAAATTGTCTGGACAAACTGCTGGCCCATCTAGTTATCTGTTTCTTGCTTAATCCGACTTTTTAGTGATGGTGCTGCCTCCCCAGTTTTCAGAAATATTAATGCAAATGTACACAATGCGATCATAAAATACGGAGCAGATGGCGAAACTAAAACAAGACCCGAGCTGAACTGGAATGATGACTATTTGAGGGATGATAAAAATTCAAAACTATGTGTGGAGGCTATGAATTTACAGTATCTGAATCCACCTTCGTGGTAACCATCGCTGCTGATACTGATATAATGGTATGATTGTAATGACTGGACTTACTGTATTAAACCTCAAGTCTTTAGAAACCAGCATCCCTAAATACTTAGTTTGAGCTATAAATCACCTCCTCTTCGTTGTTTGTGTGGTTTTAACTTCCAGTTGTTTGGATTCGAGTTTCAAGTCACCGCTTGCTGCTGAGTTGGCCGTCTTGCGCTTTTGTATACACAAGCGTACACAAGTGTGTTTTGTGCGGTTGCTGTGTGTGATTGTGAAAGTCTGTGTTTGCAGAGGTCGTGACCTGTCCTCAGTCTGGTTGCCAGCTCTCCGTGCCTTTCACAATGCCAGGATTATATCCAATATTAGCCCATTAATCTGGTCTACAGGAAGCTGCGTTATCCCACCCGCACCACACCCGCAAATCAGGAAGCATAGGAACGCACACACACACAAACGCAGTGATCCAGCGGTGAGTTTCGGCTTTGTCTTTCCCCTCCCGCTTCCCGTGTCATCGCTGTATCAGATGATCTTCTGCCCACTATTGTTGCTACTGGAGGTCAGAGCTGGAACAAAATGTGCAGTGGTGAGTGGCCCTTTGTCAGAAAACACAAAAACTTTAAATGCATCCTGGTGCAGAGTGCAGCCACGTGAACAGTCCGACTGAAACCATAACATCCTCCTGGAAGACATTTGTTTCTAATTGACTGGCAGGTGTTGGTTTACTTCGCTTATTTGGACGCCTCGGTTGTAGTTCTGGTCAAAATGCAACGCAATTTGTGGTAACCACAGGAACAGCACAACAGTGTAATGACCCATTTCGTCTTTAGCTGCCACAGGTAAATGCATTTTTAAATTAGACCCCATCTGAACTGTATTTCTGTTTTTGGTTTAAAGGACCGTTGCAGATTAATTATGAAAATATTTGCAGATTTTTGTAGTCCTTCGGGAGATATTTAGATCTGCGTATATCCATATAGTGGGAGTGACTGGGGCACCGAAACACAGCCTCTAAATAACGCATTATCTGCCGTGAAACTTGTTCATTTCATCAATATTTTGTTATCGTACGCTAGTTCTATTCCCTGTTGAGTCCGGAGTTTCCTGTTATTGTCTGTAGGTTAATCTACAGACCCCGGATGTCTTCTGACCTGGATGGTGTCATCTGAGTGCCGCGCGCACCCGCAACGGTCAGCTTGTTTACCTGATTCAGATTCAGAAAACTTTATTTGTCCCCAGGGGGCAAACTGTTTACCTGTAATTTCACAAAATATTGGTGAAATGAACGAGATTCATGGCAGATAATGTGTTATTTAGAGGCTGCGTTTCGGTGCCCCAGTCACTCCCACTATATGGATATACGCAGATATAAATATCTCCCAAAGGAATACAAATTACACAAAAGTTATATGGGTGAGTAAATGATTGTATTTTATGCCAGAAATAAGGTCCAGGTTGTAAAAAACAGTAGTTCCCCTTTAAGGCATCAGTAGAGCCTCGGTACGAGTCTATAAAAACACCCTGTCTGTGGGATGTGTTGATGTGCATGAGCAGACAGATTGCAAATATCCCTACACAAGCAGGTAAAGTGAGCGAAGCCGCATCGGCCCATTAGTCAAACCGAAGTTCAGACGGATGGTCTGGACGGCTGAAAGGAGCGAACAGATGGACGCAAATTACTGCGGCGACAGATTTTTCTAAAGATGTGAGAGAGAGAAAAATACTAATTTGTCTGAGCGCTGCGTGTGGCTGCTCGCCGCCGTCCTCGGTTTGTGTGCAGCTTCTCTCGCCTGTTGCCCCCACAGAAGTATATTTAGGTTCTGGTGGAGAGCGTTTTCATGTTTGTGCACCTGGTTTTAACCCCTGAACTTTAACCTCAGCTCATACCAGCGTTAAACCCCGTGGAGACAGACTGATAATCGTGCTAAAACCAACGGCATTAGTGTGACTCCACTGGAGGTCCTGTGTAATGGGAACTGTAGGAATTTCAACTGTCATTTTAACGCTCATTAAAATTCCAGTTGTTGTGATGTTAGCGGATCGGTCGCCGTTACATTTTTTTGTCCTCAATTTGGGTTTTGTAAGCATAGCTCCATATGCTAAACCCTCAAATACCTTCAAAAATGTACACTAGTGCTCAAGAATGAACTGAGACTATAAAATTATGAAGTCAAAGGTCAACTTTATAAAAACAAACAAAATAAAATCCTTCTCAGTCTAAAGTACTGTGGATACGTATAGAATCTGGACAGGCACGGACGTAAAGAGCAGCTTGACAGGTTTGTGGAGGCACACAACCACAAGGCGGTAATTCTACTTACCGACTATAATAATAAAACGCACCACAAAATACTATCTGAGCTTAAAGGAGAAGGCTGCAGCCGTTCTGTATGTTTTTCTCGCTGCCAATAAATCACACGAAAAGCACCCATGAAAACCAAAATCGAGTCAGCTCATCTCGCCGTAATTCCTGACCCCTTCCACTCCGTCTTTGGCTCTCTCGCTCGGTGATTTGCACTGAATATGCACAGCTTTAAAAATACAGCGCTAATATACGGCTTAATAAAAATAAAAGACGCCATACATTTAGCAGATGCTTCTTGGGGACCACAGTGGATTAACTCATATTTGGTGATTTAGTGGATTATTCTTCATAGTTTCTTTGGGACCGACTCCAACTAAAGTGTGTGTGTGTTCGTGTTAGTGGAGTAATACGTCAGTCTGTGTTTTTAGTGTGTTTTTGTGCTTATTAATAGTTTTTGCAGAACATAAGAGACCGTACGTCAGGTTTAGATACGTCCTTGAACTTGAAAAGATTAAGGTCGAGCTAGAAGTAGCACTGGCTGGGATTTGAGAAGCTAGTTCGTCATTAAATATGGTGTTATTTGTCTTATTCTTTACATATATGTCAGATATATAAAAAGACAAGTTCATAAAAACAAATCCTATGACTCAGAAGAGGACGTGTAGTTTTTTTTTTGTTGGTTAGTTGGTAGATTTGTATTTAATTAAAAATAAACTAGTAACAGCGTCTTAACCAGGCAGCAAGCCTGTTATACGCTCTTACAAATCAGATTAGATTACCGTGTCAGATTAAAGATTATTTTAGCCAGTTTGGAAAATGGAACAAGTGACTATTTATAACATCAATGCTGTAATTTTGCCATTTCTGCTTTAGGAAAAATATCAAAAATGTCTGTGAATCATTAAATTTATATGTAGTTTTACTGCTAATAATTTAATTTACAGTTAAAGCTGACGAGTGGAAATTGTAGTTAAAAGCAGTGACATGATGAGCGGAAAGCAAATGTAAGTCTTTTAAAGCTTCCTGCAGCTGCTGCAGCATCTTTGAGCGTTTATTCATTCATCTTCTGTAACCGCTTGTCCTGTGAAGGGTCACGGGGAGGCTATCCCAGCTGTCGTCGGGCGAGAGGCGGAGTACACCCTAGACAGGTCTCCAGTCTATCACAGGGCTAACACAGAGAGACAGACAACCATTCACACTCACACCTACGGCCAATTTAGAATCACCAATGAACCTAAAGAGCATGTCTTCGGACAGTGGGAGGAAGCCGGAGTACCCGGAGAGAACCCACACAGACACAGGGCCCCAGTCGGCCTGGATTCAAACCCAGAACCTTCTTGCTTTGAGGCATGAGTGCTAACCACCACGCCGCTGTGCCGCCTTTGAGCGTTCACTAAGAAGTAAATAGGGTTTGACTGAAGAGGCCTCAAGTGCAGAGTCCCTCCCCCAACACCTAATCACACAACCTCACTTTCTATTGGTCACAGCAAACGACTGCCAATTCAGCCTGAGCGACCTTTGACCCTGCCCCCAGAGATTTTCTGTATCTGTGTGACTATATATATATAGATATGTATTATATAAATAAATGTTGGGGTTTAAAAACGCACCGAGGTCAAACTGTATCAACACAGAGACGCAGAGCGCAAGTTTAGTAACGAAGAAGGACGTAAATGATTTGTCACGCTTCAACTGAACATTATACCGTAGATGCATTTAAACTTGGACGAGAGATGAAAAGGAAAAACCTGAGATGGAGAAAAGACGTCCAAATTCAGCAGGTAATGGTAAGAAAAACAAAGGCCGCGGTAACGCTTCTTGCTCGGAAAGACATCGGGAATGATCGGAAGGTTTCCAAAACGGTGAGGAAAAATAAAAGACTTCAGAAAAAAATAGTCTTTTATAGCTCGAGGATTGAGGGTTTTCTAACAAAAGCCCTGGTGTCGCAGGTTCACGTTGGAGGGGGTTCATATTCTCAGGGATCAGTCTGTCACTAGCAGATGTTTGCTTTCCGAGAACATGGACAAACCCTCCGTCTCCCCTGGGATTTCTGAAGAGCGCTATTGATAGCGTGGTGCCTCTAACCGCTGTTATCTTGGCAACTCACAACTAATTCAGAAACATGCATGCTGAGCCTCCTCCTGCATCTTCAGGCCACGTTGATCATACTGCGGTCGTGTCGTCAGCGGTCAAATGATGACTGTTTTCCATAAAATGAAACACTTGGCTCGCTCAGGCGGGCTGTGCATCCATTAATGCCTGAGGACCGGCTCACGTTATTTCAGGCCAGACAGGCAGCAGATTAGCGGAACCAGAAACACATGTGCACGAGAGTTACTCCAGCTCCACTCCGCTGGAAATTTGTTCATGAACCACGATGATTTATTTCAGCCGTTGAATTAAAGCTATACATGCTGAATGTTTTTTGCTCTCGTCCCTACAATAAATAAAAGTCTAAGATGGTTTTTAGATGCAGTTCAACATTTATTTTTTCTAATTTCCTGGAAATCTGGGCTCATTGGTTCAAATATATTTTCTTGAATCAGTTTGAAAATATTAAATTATGCAACTATTTGTGTGTTTGCTTAACGGCTGAGATTCAAATAATAAAATTTTGGCTGAGATTTTTTTTGTAAATATCCCCCATGTATACTAGATTCAGGGGTCGCGTTAACCAAATATTTTCCGTCATTGACCAACTGTGACGGAAAAATCTGAAGGCCATCCGTCATTTTGACAAATTGCAGTTCACACCCCTGACCACTTGGTGGCGAGTGACGTTATTAATTGACTCTTGTCTCTAATCGCAGTTTGCATCGCAGAACTTTTTCCTGGTACACCGATTACACTGATGCAGACGTCAGTTAACCATAGACATACAATATATATTTCTATGTCTATGCGGCTAACGGCTACCAAAATGGAGGAATCGGATGAAAGCACATTGCTAGGACTGATGGAAGGCAATTTTTATTTTAAAAAACTACCTGATGGAAGCCTTGATAAAAGCGGAGTTTTGTGCAAATTGTGCAAAAAAAAAAAAAAGTTTGCATACCACCGAAGCACTTCAATCCTACGGTGCCATCTAAGAACTGTTAGTGCTAGCAGTCCCGGTCCGAGTACGGACAAAACGTGTTTTTTTATTTTATTTTGCTATTGAATATGCCATCATTTAAAAAATATAAAGTGACGGATAAAAATAGATTATGACTGGATTCAAAAAGTTTAGCACAACCTCTGACTATATCTAACCTGTGCTACGATGACAGCACAGACCTTGCGCAAAACCTAGCTAACGTGCACCTCCCCAGGAATGTAACTACGTCGCGGTAGTAGCGTGTTTCCGCTTTAGTATTTCCGGCTGCGTCTCCATTTCCGCACTTTTCGAATTGATTGTTTTGGGTCAGTAAAGATGATACACATCGAGGAAAGGTTAACTGGAGATACAAACATTTGGATGACTCGTCTTCAGTTGCCATTGTTGGAACTGAAGCAAGAAGTAGAAACAAAAATTAACCCGACTGGCAAAAAAGACAAAGCACCGACAAGGGTTGGGTGGCGTTTTTACAGAACGAACCAAACTGACAAGCTACGTACGTGCCTTTAGTTGTGTGAATCTGAAACTACTCCGCTGACTCTTGCGTTCAAAGTGTTTCCCTCACTGTGATTGAGAGGTAGACTAATCTCTGGAATCACATATGAGTCTTGCGTCAAACTTTATTTGTGTAGAAAGGACAACGTGGTGTGTGTTACTCCTTTATTGGTCCAAGGGAGGTCTGAGCATTCACTACCACTTTGCCCTTCATCTGCCAAAGACTTTGCATTCACTCCCAGACACTGAGGAGGATGACTCACTGCTCTGTGCACGAAGGACAGCTCCGAGTATCCGTTTACACAGCAAACCACTTTCACCGATGTCAGCCAAGACACTTTCAGCACAGTGAGCGTGAATAGTACCTGACGGATCAAGGACCACCCGGAGCGGCTCAACACACACGCTTCACACACAAAAGTCGTGGCGTTTTCTCCTCAGTCGAACATATGAGGCGCAGTCTCTGCTATACGGCGGCTTGGATTAAGTGCTTCCAAATGTGCATCCTCCAAAAATGAGATTTGAGAGACGAGGCCAAAATGTCAGCTAAATATGCTGCAGTCGGCTGTTTGTTAATGGCTTAATTGAAGCAGTCTTGTTTGTCTGCCTTGTTGTGGCCTGCGAGTGAATGAGTGAGTGAGTGTGTGCTCGCTGAGTGAAGCAGCAATGAGGTGGAAGGTTGAAACTCAGCGTGGGTTCAAGCAGCATCGTAGTGAGTCAAGTTCAGGTCATGTTTAGTGTAATTTGCTTGAGTTGGTCGCGCTGGTCTGAGGTCAAAGTGTCACTTGCTGCATGATTGTCATCATTACACAGAAAACATGTTTTTCTTGTTGTGATTTCTGGTGTGGGAACTCCTAATGGGCCCTGTTTTCTTCAGGCTTCTGGCTCAGGTCCTAAATATTGAACCCATGAAGACCTCAAGTTAAGACTATGACCTTCATTTATCTAGATTTGCATTAACATCAAATCAAGAAAAGATCTCTATGACAACTTGTGGGTTTAGACGCTTAACAACCTCAAAATGAATGCAGTAGAACTTATCAAATATTTGTATGCGTTTATATGCACAGGAAGCTTTTTAAAATCAGAACACACATTAGTAAATCTTCTTTTTACTTGTGTGTGTTTGACATCCATGTACGCCGATCAGGCATAACATTATGACTACCGTCCTAATATCTTGTAGGTCTCCCTTGTGCCTCCAAAGCAGTTGTGACTCATCAAAGAATGGACATGGACCTTCTGAGGTTGTCCTGTGGTGTCTGGAAATAGGATGTTGTTAGTGGGGGGCCTTTGAGGGGAGGGGCCTCTGTGGATCATCCCACAGATACTTGATCAGTTTGGGATCTAGTGAATTTGGAGGCCAGGTCAACACCTTGTGCTGTTCTTCATGTTTTTTTTAGTTGTTCCTAAAGCGTTTTTTGTTTCGGTGTCAGGCTGCATCCTGCTGGGGATGGCTGCTGCCATCAAGGAGTGTCATTGCTATGGGGTGGGGGGTGTCTGGTCTGGTCTAGGTGGGTGCTACATGTCTAAGTGACATCCACACGAATGAATGTCAGGTCCAAAAGTTTCCCAGCAGAACATTCAATTGTCACAAGATGGTTTAAATGTTATTCACTTCTCCTGTCAGTGGTCATAATGTTGTGGCTGATCGTTGTATATTTGATTTATTGTTATTATTATTATTTTTTCATTTCTCCATTTTCATCTTTCTGTGAGAATCTACCGATGCATTTTGATAAAATTAACGGACTGTGCATAAAATATTAAGTTCAACTTAAGCCAGGCAAAAGCCAGAAATTGTCACTTAACACTCACTTTGTTCTCATCGCACCAAAGAAAAGACTCAAAACTCCAAAACAAACATATTCACATACTCAAAAGACTGAACTGTATTAACGTATGAATGAAAAAAGATTTAAATCAGGTCACAACATCATCACCTCTCCAGCTTTGGCCGGCTTTGGTCTCCCCACTAAGCCTCCTCTTCTAATCTTTCCCCTCAACAGTCTGTCGTAACCTATCTAATCTACGTGCGTCTTGAGTTTGAAACCAACAGTAGTTTAAAGCCAAGTGCGGCGGCTCCACATTTCAGTCTGACTCCTTTTATCTTCCGTGAAACTTTAGGGTTGGCGCCCTGCACATACAGGGCCCTTTGTATACTTTGCTCTGGGAAAGGAAGTCGGCAATTCGCTTTATTTTCAGCCCCTGCTTATGTTGCGCTTTAGAAGTTATATCAAGCAAAATACGAATCCGTGTCTTCTAGACGACAGAGCAAACACGCTTGTTTTCTCTCTCGTCGTGTCAGCTTCTGCTGTGTCGTTTAATTACGTGCAGATATGCAGACTTGCAGTTTCCCCCTTGTGTCGTGGACCGAAGCGTGAGATGCAGCTGACGAGCAGAGACCCCAACAGAAGCTTTCAATTTAAGCTCTTATCTCAGAAGACGGTGATATATCAGTCATCGCTTGAACAGTATCTTTGTATGGGAGTTTTTTTAGATAATATGGCTAGACTCACTGTCAATAACTCATATGAAAGAATAAAGACAACAGTTTTAAAAAACTGCTTATGCTTATGTATATAGTTTGATTTTTAAATAAGGTTCCTGACACAGCTGTGAGTAAGCAATCTGTGAGTAATTAGTGTTGTTGGACTGTTTTCAGCTGCAGATTAATACATATTAGGTGCTCTGTGTCTTTACATCAGCGGGTCATGCTGATTATAATTGTTCTCTGTTCCTCATAAGAGTCGCCTTTAATTAAAAGTACTTGTCTATCACTATGTTCCTAGGTCATGTTACTGAGTTAAAGAATTAGACAGATGAGAAAGAGCGAGATAAAAGTGCATCTTACAGAAAAATGTAAGTTGTTGAAACAAAAAATGAGTTGCATAAGTTTGATGCGAATGCAAAGGCTATAACGCCGTCAGACAATAGCTGATCAGTAGATTGTGCCAATGCAAACTGAACATTTTCTACTGCTGCAGCTCAACGTTAAAAGCTTTTAACTGAAAAACTGGATTATGAGCTAGTCACAAGAAAGGCAGTATGTTTGTAAGTAAACTTTGCCCTCACCACTGCCTCCATCCACAGTTATCATCTACAAAATGAGAGAAAAGTCCTTGTTGAGATCACAGGTTGAGCTTCTTTGCCAGTGGATAAGTATAGGAGCTAATCCACTGAGGTGTTACCACACACACTGACACGCTGATACTCACACAAATTAAAACATAGTCCTAGTCCAGGTGGAACACCTGACACTGCAAGGATAGGTTCCTATTTATAGCATAGACTGTATAAATGTGAAGTCAAATCAAGTAGAGCTCCCCCTGGTGTCTGGCTGCAGTATAGGTCGTAAGCTCCGCCCCCTCCATGTTAGTGGGTGGGACTTGGGCCAAACTAAAACACTAAAGTATACGTCAAATAATTTTTTCTAGGATGGTTTCTGTCATTTTATGTAGTTAATATAATGTTGATGCATGTTCAAGTGTCAATTTTTTTGGATACGTTATAGTTAGTTATTTGACGCTATAGAAACAGGATGTGACATAATGACTACCAGTTGCCATGCCAACCAGTCCATAAAGCAGCCCTGTGGGCCACGCTGGCTGCAAAGTCGCAAGATGGCGCCGCCCGTATCCGCAGAAAATAGCATCAGTTTGGCCAAAGCAAGGAAGTGGGGATGCATTCTCCATATTTATATACGGTCTATGTTTTACAACCACAGCCGTTCAATTAGACCTTTTAAGAATACCTTTAAACATATGTATTATGGCTCATACAATCAGTTTATTTCACAGAGTAATGAAACAAGAAGCAGCAGCCACAGTGAGCTGTTAGATGAAGAGCTGCTTAAATGAACCTTACAACTCTTGACTTATTTATACAGTAGCATTTGCTGTTACCATCAGTAACTTCGGGTGTCGACAAATGTTCGAAATTGCCAATGTGTATATTGTTTTTCGGGGACACCGACCAAAATCTGCATCTATAGTTGAATAATGTACTGAGTCTGGGAACCTCTGGTCTGTGGCTCAAAGGGCTCAGCCACAACAAGGTTTAGATTACCTTTAAAATACTTGTTCATGGGATCAATCCAATGTTGGTTTTGGCCTTTTCAATGGATCTTTTGGCAGTAGAGAATATGATAGGGCTTCAGCAGACTTATCCTTCAAGCAACATGTCCCACGTACTTCATTATATATTTTACAATGTTTTTTGCGCACAATCTAAATCAGAGCAAAACTTCTATTTGGCACTGTAAAAGCTTTTTTTATCAACCTTTATATTAGAGTCAGGACTGTATATTTTAATTGCCTTGGCATCGGTTAGTCAAAGTAATGCATGAATGTTGGAACTTACTTTTTTTTTCTTTTTACCAGACGACAGAAGAGGCCCCCATCTTGAATTTCCCCCTACAGTTGTTTTGACTTGCACCGAAGGCCAGGCTAGCTAAAACTGTGACTTCAGTACTTCTGCGCGCACACACACACACACAGAAACACCCTCTAAGGCGAGGTTGAGGCTTTCCTTGCTAATCACTCTCATATGTGGAGAGGCCACTGGAAGGCGTGTTGTTTTATCTCACGTCGTCATCTGTGGGCACTGCTGCGAGCATGTGTTGCTGGTTAACACTTAAACACAGAGCGAAGGTAAAAGTCTTTTTCGTCTATTAATGAGCGCATTTACTGTGTGCGCGAGCGCGTGTGCGCTGAGGACGGTTGTGCGCGCGCAGTCGATGGAGTCAGAACATCAGTTGTAGCTTGAAGACTCAAGTGGATTAAGGGCTTAGAGACACACTCCTCCAGAGCTTTAAACACAAACCCCCTTCTTTCCCTTCACAGGATTGGGGTGACTTAATCTCTAATTTATTCTCCTGAGTGCCAGCTCCCCTTTAACCCTTGTTGCCCGAGGAAAGCGCTAGCTTAAATGTACAAGGTATTAAATTCTACATGCTGGTACCGTGATGTGCGACATATTGTTAAGTGGCTGCAGAATGAGATTTTAGCCGCATTGGTGGTTCTGAACTCATCTTAACAGCAGTTAAGTTGTGGTAAAGTACTCTGCCTTCTATAATTTGTCAGTCTGTTAAGTTCTTGACCCTTTAAACAAGTATTTGCATGCATGAATTGAGCAGTTTGTCCTATATTCACGGAGGTTAGTCACTTACAAATCAAGTCAGTTTTGCAAAATATCTGTCAAACCTTTGCAAGACCCTTTGCAAAGGTCCAAGAGGTTTTTAATTGTCATTTGAACCATATATAGCAGGTGCAACACATAGCGAGATGAGAGGACGTTCCTCCAGGACCACGGAGCTACATGAAGACGTAGGACGGAGTAGAACACAAAGGGACAGAGCATGAAGTACAATACAAAAACACTGCCAACAGCGCAAGTGCAAAGACAAACAATACGATACAGACTGCGTGAAACACTTGGGAGACAATGCGCCCATAAAAAAGACATTACGCAGGACAGAGAGCAGCGCCGGCTCATAAACAGACTAACAGAGTAAGAGCTAGCGTGGGGGCAAACGTTTGACTGATCAGCAGCAAGATGTGTGCAAAAGACGCAAAGGTTGTGATGTAATTGCGGGTGTGTTCAGTCCAGTTTCGGCGAGTTCAAGAGTCTTGACGGCTGCAGAAACTGAACGGAAGAAATGCAGCACGAGGAAGCAACAGTTTTGGGAAGGCAGGTTTCGAATAAAAATAAGGCATTCATCACAGTAATCTGTTATAAATGTTTTACCAGAATATTGACTGATTGTTTGGCCCAAGCTGTTCATTGAGGAAACGGCTTCATGTGGAGTTAAACTGATCCCTCTCGGAAACTATTCCAGCAAAACCTGAATATTATGACTTTCATGAAGGATGGATTTACAGAAAGGCTTGCATTTGTCTGCACTAGCGTATATTAAAAACTGTAATCTTCAAGAAATCGCATGAGAAGAGCAAATTCTTTAGAGCGCAAGACAGAGAATGTAACCGCGCCAGTGGCTCATGATGAACGGTGTCGTGGTTTGGAAGAACTACAGTGATAGGTGATGTATAGTGTTAAATAACATGCATTGTTAGCTGTAGTTGCAAAAGTAAGAAGAGAGCAGGACGTTCAGATCAAGTCTGTAAATATGCAGCAACAACAAATCTTTTTTTGCCGTCGTCCTTCAAAGGCAACGCTCCGGACACGATAGCTGGCACGTTAATTGCTAAATGCGCCGCCTTTATGTGCCTGTTTACAGAGTTGGAGACCTCGAACCTAGAGATAGAGGTGGAAAGAAGAAGTGTCTGTGTGAGATTTTAAAATATCCAGCTGTGTCCAAGCTTCAAGCTGTGGTTTTGGTCTCGGTGTCAGTTAGATGCCAAGGAGGCAGACTCTAATGCGATCAGACAGAAATAAGCATGGTGTGTGGCCCTCAGTGTCTGCGGAAGACAGACTGCAGCCTCAAATCGAAATTTAGGTTCTTCTTTAATCCCTGCGTCACTTTTATATTACGGTATGTATAGATGAGGAGACGTGAGATGAAGGAGGACTGAAAAAAAGGCTAGAAAGGAAGAGTTCGGTTGATGGCGTCCTCCTGTTTGCTGTGTTCTGCAGAAATCTTACAGTTTAGACAAAGACCTGTTTCTGAGGGGCTCATTTAATCTCCCCTGTTACAGAGCTGCATGTAGCGGGAGTCGGTGCGGACAAAACCAAGCTGATTGTTTGACAGCGCAATGTGCTGCTCAGTAAATACCCTTAAAGATCCCTATCATCCCCCTGTTTGGTGTCTTGACGCCAGCTACATGTCAGGAAGACAGACACTGATTCTAATGGGATCAGGCAGACGTTAATAAGTGTTTGTGTATGTGTGTGTTGTGTGGCAGGATGCCTGTGCCCTAACATCCAGCTTAAACCTACAGTTGCTCTTGAGCCTTCTGTCTTTATCTCTTCAGACAAACAATGTCACTTGAGGACGCTCTGTGTTAGCACTGATGACATTTTATCCCACCTGAATCGCTGGCACATCTGTTTATTGAATCCGATTAAATGCGACTAACGGACCGTTTCAAGCTGCGCAGTTCTGTGTTTACCTTCAGCCAAACTATTAAAATGATTCATGTTCAAAGAAAGCTGCAGAGAGCGTGCGCCGGTCACCCTGATATAAGATTTGCATGTGGTTTTGTGCAGCTATTCATTCGATCTCAACAGACCCACAGAGAGTACAATAGCTACATTATTGGACAACACACCAGTATGAAATAAATCTGAATCATCCTTTAAAGGGGAATTACTGTTTTTTACAACCTGGACCTTATATCTGGCATAAGATACGATTGTTTACTCACCCATATAACTTTGGTGTCATTTGGAGTCATTCGGACGATATTTAGATCTGCGTATATCCATATAGTGGGAGTGAATGGGGCACCGAGACGCAGCCTCTAAATAACGCATTATCTGCCGCGAAACCCGTTCATTTCACCAATATTTTGTTATGATATGCTAGTGCTATTCCCCGTTGAGTCCGGAGTTACTTGTTATCTATACACAGACGTGCAGCGGTTTGTTGTTCTTTGGCCAGCTGTTCCTCTCTCTGCCTCCGCATCCTCCTTTCAACGAGCTCCTCATCCGTATACTCTGGCTCAAAACGGTAAGGACGTCCATCATAAACAAAGTCGTCGTCCACAACCTCAGAATCGCAAAAATATTTAGCCATGTTGCAAAAAACTAGCAGTAGCAAATTACAGGTAAACAAGCCGCCTGGGGTGCTTGCGGTGCTCAGAGATGACATCATCCAGGTCAGAGGTTAGTAGGTCAAGCTACAGACCCCAGATGATGATAACAAGTAACTCCAGACTGAACGAGGAATAGCACTAGCGTATCAAAACAAAATATTGGTGAAATGAATGAGTTTCGCAGCAGATAATGTGTTATTTAGAGTCTGCGTTTCGGTGCCCCATTCACTCCCACTATATGGATATACGCTGATCTAAATGTCCTCTGAATGACTCCAAATGACACAACAGTTATATTGGCGAGTAAATGATCATATTAAATGCCAGAAATAAGGCTCAGGTTATAAAAAAAAAACAGTAGTTCCCCTTTTGGAACTCTTTCTTAAAAGAAATAAATGCTCTTCTTGGATTTAACAGCAACAGAAAGTCCACAAGGACCCATTTACTTTTAGGATAAGCTTGTAACTACTGGAATCTCCTCCTGGAGAGTGCAAATGGTCTCTCACTGTTTCGCTGATTTCCACTCTTGCACCGAGAAATGAAGCGATTTGCCTGAAAAGTCAGCAAAGAAGAATTTTGCCAGGTAGTAAACATGCACGTAAACAAGGGCGGTTTCTGCTTTTCCGATGTTTTCTGAAAGAAATTATACCTTTCTTTGACTGAAACCGCCAAGAGGTCAGACATAAGATGGTTCACATGAAGACAAAGGGAACTCCTGTGTTTGCTTGTATGTTCACACTGATCGGATTTCTTTTATTTGGAGAAGGAGTAGTTTGATTCCTACACAGATTGTTTCAGTTAGACTGTGTGAAGGCATGCATTGTGGATGTAGTTGTGGTCATCCAGTTGCTGACTGCCAGTGAAAGTAGAAGCGACAACGCAAAAAGGCAAAGATAAATAAAACATGTCAAAAGTTCGGCTCACGTACGGTTTAATTTATTCTATTTTCTTGCATTAAAAGCGAGACGACAATTAAATGTGTGGAGAGATGTGAAATATAAAAATCTGGGCTTGTCTTTTCTAGAAGCCGTTTGTTTTCATTGAACCTTTTAAACCTTTAAGTGTACGGTGTCGCTATGTCGACACTGGGCACCGTTTAGCGGCGATTCATTGCAACCCGATCCGAACTTTTAGAAAATGTCACCCCTTTGGTCAAGCAGAAACTGTCCTTTCGCAAAGGCCAGCATGACTCGCGAGACAGAAGCTGTCCCTGTTTGGCCGCTCTGTTTCGGGGACAGATTCTGGCAACGGCTGCTGTGCCTGGACTGCGTGTCCTTTCCCAAGGCACAAACGAAATGGGACAAGTCCCCCGAGAAGTCAGATAAAGACCGTAGGAAAAGTTCTGCGAAGGAGGGAGAATGAGCGTACATGGCGATAAGAGGAGATAGTGTGAGTGTGTACATGTGAGGGTAAACACCGCCGAGGTATGACCGCGGTTTAGAAAACGCGGTAGGTTTTGCCGCACCTGTGTCACAGCGCCGAGCCTTTCCAGGTCACGGGTTCGGGGAGAGGCTACACCTGAGTGCATCGCTCCCGCTGTGGTCTGGAACATTCCTCCGGGCCTCGGTAATGCCTCCTAATGGCACTAATGAGCCTCCGCAGAGGAGCCCCCTGCTCCACATGGGTCGGGTGGAAAGGCGGGAGGACGGAGGGGGAGAGGGGGGAGGGAGGGAAAGGTAAACAACGAAATTGGAAGAAAGATGGAGTTAGATATGGACGAGTGAAATAGAGACGGTCGACAGCGAGACATGAGTGGGGAAAGGAGAAGAAAAGGGAAAAAGTTGCAATAGAGGGACGCCTAAGAATACACTCGCATTCGTTCAGCGTATGGTTTACGTCTGGTGTCAGATTTCAGCGCAGAGAAGGTGGTGTGTCTTTTATTTGCAGAGTTGTAGGTGGTCCTGTCATGGAGTTACAATCAATGTTTGATCTTAAACTCCTCTCAAATATTTAACCTCAGTTATAACAAAGTTTCTGTGACGAAATCCCACTCAGCCTTGACCATCCTCACTTAAAAAGTGTAAATCAGCCTTATATAGAGTTTAGTTTACAGAGTTTTAATAAGTTGCCAAAGCATTTGCACCCTTTTTTTATGTCCTCTTCCTTTTTTTCCCTGTCTTGTTTCGTCCATGTCTGCTTCTTGGAGGTGAGTTATCCATGGGGGAGCTCCAGGATCCATTCCTCGTCAGCGTCCACCTCATCGCTGACCCCGGCGAAGGCAAGTTCCTGCAGCGCGCCGCAGATGCCGTGCTGTCCTGGGTCCACCCCGACCTGCAGCTCTTCAGGGTCTCCGAGCGGGCCCCCGCGTCCCATCGGTCGCGGCAGAAGCGCCATCAAAGCAGCGGCCCGGCTGCGGCCTGCCAGCCGGCCCTGGCGGTCATCCTCTTCCTGCAGGAGGCGTACGGCGGCGAGGAGCAGATACTGATGCTGCACCGCGCTCTGCAGAGGCCTCCGTGGCGCTACCACCACACCGAAAAGGTCAGCAATGGCCGGAGGATGCTGCCGCTGACGCCTTGCAGTCAGGACTTCTTCACTCTGTCCGCTGGCACGCCGCTCTGGGCCGTGAGGCAGGTCCACTACGGGAAGGAAATAGTTCGATTTACAGTTTATTGCCGCCACGAAAATTACGTCGACATGGTGCGGCTTTACAAGCTGCTGCTTCAGAGGAGGGTGGCTCAGAAGAAGGAGGACTTTTGCTTCTTTGTGGTGTACTCCAACCCTGATATGGAGATCCAGCTGTCATTTAAGAGGCTCCCGCGGGGTCAGAGCCCTGGGGTGCTGGAGTCAGCAGTGATGGAGGTGAGGGTCAGGGACGTCGGAGTACTGGTGCCCCTGCTGCCTCACCCCTGCAGTCCAATCAGTGAGGTGCGCTGGCAGACAGAGGACTACGATGGAAATAAGATCCTGCTGCAGGTGAGGTTTTGTGTTTTGTTATTTTTTTTTTTAATGAATGCTGCTGAAAAGCTTGTGTGAGAGCGAATATACACACTCGCCTAAAGACGGACATGCACAGTTGTTTGAAGGTATCAGTTTCCGAGGGGAGAGGTGTCCAGGCGGTGGGAGATAAGCAGTTCTGAAAGTTCAAGCCGATTAAGAAGTAGTCCATTACTGGGATTGGAACAGCATCGAGAGAAACAATAAGCTAATCCGTCATGACAATGGACCATATGCATGATACTTAACTGCCACCTGGACCGAAGTCATGCCGTCCTCTAAGAAGTGACACAAAGACTTTGTGTCTCTTGTCAAACACAATGAGCCTGGATTCACATCAGCGTCTAAATTAATCTATAAAACAAGTCTGTTCATGAGTGTGTGGAAAGTATTAAGCTGCAGATGTTTAGCTAAAGGACTGGAAACAGAAGGAACGTTTAAACCATTTTAGCTGCCGTAACTTCATAATACCTCAGTTTCTTTGCTGTAACACAACCAAGCTCATACTGAGTTGTAGATATGTACAATATACAGTATATTCCCATATGCAAATTTAACAGCAGAGTGTAGAAATACTTTCTGTTTGGATCTAAAAAGAGGGAGTAAGCTCTTATATATTTATCAGAATCATCTCGACATTCTTATATCCATTATAGCATTTTTTCTAAGAAGTCACGTTGGTGGTTTTTAGGGGGTGCAAGTGGCGGTTGATGTGCTCGGTGTCTTCAGATATTGCATAATCAAAACCGTTGGAGCAGTTGGCCGTTGTGAATTGTTGCAGTTTGAACAATTTCCAAATCTTGGATGTGTATAATTTTTAGTAGGGGTGGGACTTAACCCTAACCCTAACTTTTGTCAGTGCAAGATTTCCTACACTGATGCCCATGTCAGGTACGGGCTAACGGCTACCAAAATAGAGGAATCGGATGAAAGCACGTTGCTAGGACTGATGGAAGGCACGTTTTATTTAAAAAAAACTACCTGATGGAAGCCTTAATAAAAGCAGGGTTTTGTGCAAACTGCAAAAACAGAGTTTGCATACCACCGAAGCACTTCAACCCCATCTAAATGCAGAGCATGTTGCAGTGAGGACAGAAACCGCCGGAGCTGTTAGTGCTAGCAGTCCCGGTCCAAGTACAAACAAGACGTGTCTGCAGCCCAAACTGTTTTTTTTTTTTTACCCTAACCATTTAAAGTCAGTACTGTTCTGAAAAAGTACTTAAAGTACTTAAAATGGCACTTGAATTGAAATGGAATTAAATGAATTTTTCCAGACGTTAAAAGAGCTTGAGTTTACAATTTTCATGTCTGTGTCTATTATTTGATTCAGTCGTCCACTAAAGTCCATTTAAATTAAAACAATGTTGCTTTATGGGGCAAATATTGTTATGCGATTAAAATGTGATTAATCAACAGTTAAGCCTCTAATTAATTAGATAAAATGTTTTAATCGGGTCCCACCCTTAATTTTTAGTAATTTAACAGGAACGTCACAAGACATGATGATTGATCATAAACCAATCAAATGAATGTATTTCAAAATAAACTTTCATTTAGGAAGCTGCACACTGGCCCGCACACAATGTCATATTTTAACCGGCTAAGTCACAGGTGTCAAACAAAATTTGCAAAATTATGAACTGAAAATTACATAGAAGACTGCAATTTTTCACACAAAAGTAACTTCTATTCCTAATTTGTCCACTGTTGTAGTAAAGGAAGTGGACAGAATGCGCCCAAATTGCACTTTAAATTTCAAGGATAAGGATAAAGGATAGTTTATTAAACGTAAACATTCTCCTAATTTACTTGCACTTCTTTGCATTAAAACAAATCTGGAAGAAAAGAATCTGGAGTTGTCATTAGTTGTAGGTTACTATCTTACTGGTCCAGCCTGCTTGAGATCAGATTGTGCCGTATGTGGCCCCTGAACTAAAATGAGTTTGACACCCCTGGACTAAGTGCTTAGGGCAGTAGCCAGCAGTGCATCCTCAATTAATCCTGAGTCCGTTCACTCCTGTGCTAAGAGCCTTTCCACTTGTTAACGGATCACCCGAGACACATGCTGGTGAAGCTCTGCAATTCCCAAACAATGTCAACATCTTGGAATAACAGCATTTTGACAGCATGTTAAAATAAAATCTGAGTTGTTTCCTCCTTTTGGTTATCCCTGATTTTTCACCAGATGCGTTGGACGTGTTGCTGCAGCTGCACGTCCATTCATCACGTCCGGTGACTGCCACGTCTTGGGTAGAACTGTCAGATTTCTTTTTAGTTCCAGTTCTTGTTCTCTGCCAGTTCTTGAGATTGTAGTACACACAAACTAAATGGAAGCTTTGCGAGCGGATGTTTCGCACCACGGGAGCGATTAATTGCTTTTCTCTTGACGTACATAGTGTAGGTTTTTATTTTGAGTTTTAAAATGATCATCCAACTAGGACAGATTCATGTCATATCTCATAATCTTGTGTTAAAATAACCCCAACCCCCGTACGAACAATTAGCATCCTTTAATCTACAGTTACATCTATCAACATAAATCTAATTGAACGTTCGTGCTCCTGCAGTATTGTGTAGTTGAGGATTAGTGTTCAGTTTTTGTGTTTTTGGCTGGTTGAAGGTCACATCTCCGGCTGACCTGGCTTATCCCTCAATAGCTAAAGCTTTTTAAGAGTGAGGGTCCGATCATTGCCATGTCAACAGCCTCATTACCCAGCGCCCCCTGCTGCGGCCCTTCACCCGCGGTGTTGCACGCTGTCCTCGCAGCAAAACTGGACACATCCCGTCGCTTCATATTAGCAGACGGAGGATGCGCGCTTTCACTCTGAACATGCACCGAAACTGTTCGGGGGTGACAGCGCACGCATAAACTCCCGTGACCTCTTTTTAAACGACGGCCTCCGTTGGCTGTCTCTGACGGCGCTTACTGTCTCCTTCTTTCCTGTGTGGCGAGAGTCGAGTACGCGGCCGTGCAAACCGTTTCACGGCTCAGGGCGGAGGGGAAGCTATAGAAGAAGAAGACAAAGTGAAGGGAGATGAAAAGATAAACAGGATGAAGTGGACTGTGGAGCAGAGAGAAGAACGGAGACAGAGGGGAAAGGTGGTTTATAAAAGAGCCAGCTATGAGACACTGAGCAGGGAGAGAGGAAACACACAGGGCTTTGTTACACTCTTTGACTCCTTTCTCTCTCCGCACACACACTTTCAGTTTTATTTTTGTGAGGAACCTCAGTGATATTCTGCATTTACAAACTCTTAACCCAAACTTGAACCTTAAACTTAACCCTGTCTTTAATGTTAAAGGATTAGCCCAGATTAAAGAGTGTAAACTAGTGATTTACTAATAAAACTCTTAATATGTTACAACTAGTAAGTTATAGAGATGTAAAAGATGTTCATATACACCTGGATTGGATTGTTCTAGTTTTATCTTTCTCCTATATATACATATTAGCTCACGTTAGCTTTGTCAGTTTGTTAAATAAGCTTCACACTACTTATACCTTCAAGGTTCTGAGGGTAAATATTCAAGAACTAGTTTCTGGATATAAAAAGAAATGGCTCCAATTGACCAAAATAAAAATTTACTCACTCATTTTATGGGATTATAACTCAAAACTGCACAAGGAGTCTAAACCGTCTCCTGCCGTCAGTGTATCTATCGTGCAAACCTGCCTTTTTTTTCCTCCGGAGTTTGTTTCAGAGTTTCAAAATGGAGCAGTGAGAGAACACCACCGAAAAATTTTCTGTAACCGCTTGTAATCTGGACGGTCGTGGGGGAACTGGAGCCTTTCCCAGCTGTCATTGGGCGACAGGTCTCCAGTCTATCTCAGGGCTAACACAGAGAGACAGACAACCATTCACACTCACACATACGGCCAATTTAGAATCACCAATTAACCTAACCAGCATGTCTTTGGACAGTGGGAGGAAGCTGGAGTACCTGGAGAGAACCCACGCAGACACAGGGAGAACATGCAAACTCCACACAGAAAGGGATTCGAACCAAGAACCCTCTTACTGTGAGGCATCAGGGCTAACCAACACGCCACTGTGCCGCCCAAAATGCTCTTTTTCTGTAACAAAACTCAAACGTGTGGTGAAATCTCTGAAAAGTGGGTGTTGTGAAGTAAAATCTGAAAGAAATGGAAATGAGTGCAAATATTATATATATGTGATGATTCTGTATCATTTCTTGTTGTTTAAAGTCTTAAATTTTTTATTTTTTTCATGTTTTGAAGACTCTGTCTCTGAGATCTCTGCTTCTATATTACTTGAATTGTGTCTTTCAGAGTTAAGAATTAAGAAAAACCTTTATTTGTCCCGCAATTGGGAAATTGTGAGTTGCAGTTTACAACAGCATACAGAAGGGCAGAAAAACTATCAAGAGTAAAAAGTGTAGGGTTGCACCTCTTTCCAGTAACAGCGTGGACTGGTGTTCGTAGGGTTAATTTATGTGACATTTTTATGAATCTTGAACCTTGAAGTGTCCCATGGCACCTTCATGTGACCCAAGTATCCGTCATGTGCTTGGTCACGTGGTAACACACGGCTGTTGCTGTGGTGACGCTTCCATAACCCGACTGTGGAAAAAGGCTAAAAGATTTTGGAAAACTCCTGAATTCAGTGTATTTTATCACAGATGTGTCAAATCTGTTGGCCACGTACGTAATCCCCCCCCCCCCCCCCAGTACAACCTCGGCAACAACAGCAACACGGTCCGCGGTCTGTTTGTCAGAGGCGCCCGATAATGAGGGAGGTCAAGAGTGCGTCCACTCAACAAGACACTCAAAACTAACAGATGTCCTGTTAACAAGCCTACGGAGCTGTTAATGGGACATCATTCAGATGATTTAATAAAATGAAATGAAATGAAATAAGAAGAGATATAAACCGCCGTCCAGAGCTGACATCTCCTCCTTTTTTCAAGTATTTGTGTACTTGAACGTTCAGATGAAAGGAGCCCTCTGTGTGCCCTTTGACCTCTGTTGTCCGCCTGTGCTCCGGTTTCCCTAAGCCGATCAGCCAATCAGAGTGATCTCTCTGCCGACTCAACGTCAGCCTCCTCAGTCGGCTGAAAAGCTGCTGTCATAGCACTGTTTACACTCCCAGACCACAGGCCTCTCGGTTCATGCGTAGAAAGCATCAATCTCACATCTGATCCATTACAAACTCCTTAAACGATGAACCAATAATAGTCATCCAATAAACTGATAAATCAACCGGTCATTTCAGCCCTTTTCGGGATAATAAATGTGACGCTACATCCACTGTTGTGTAAGTACTGGAAGAATATTTCTTAATGTCAGAGATACAGCTCTGGCTTTGCTCTTGTCGTGAGGACGTAATAAATCACAGTTCAGCTCTTCTCTCGCTCTCGGGAAAGTTTAAGATTCGCCTGCGTGATATTTATTGTTGTTGAACGCCAGCATATGGAAATCTGCAAACTCCCCTCCATGCCTGCGCTCTTGGAAATAATTGTCCCGAGGCCACCGGTTGGAAAGTTACTGCTTCTGCCTGCATTGTCTGGTCGGAAGGAACCGGATGACGGAGCAGACGCGAGAACAGAAACATGGAGAAACAATCAGCCAGCGTAGGGTAGGAGGAACGGAGCTGCACGTTCAAATGAGGGGGAGAATCAGAGACGAGAACCGCGCCGCTGCAGCCGTCTTACATGTTAAAGAACATTTCCACATTTATCTCAGAACAGGGGAACGTTGCTCCATATGCCTCCAGACCTGCCGCTCTGTGAATGAGTGGATTTTCTGAGCACCAGGGTCTGTGTTTGGAGATGCTTTCGTACATATATGGAGGTGTGATACACATGGGGCTCTTCTGGACGATGATGACTTCTCCAGCTGCTGGAGCTGCTTCGTAAAGTGGTCGGCCTGAGAACAGGGGTGGCGTGGGGGGGCTTTTTGAAAACCTCGGGGTTCCCCTGTACCCCTTCCTCCTTCACTTTGCTGCCTGTACGTCGCGTGAGGAGCCCCTCGTTGCATGAGAGCCCCACAAAGGGAGCTTAATGGTCTTGAATGTGAACCTCCTTCCTTTGTATCCCCTTTGGCCGTGTATTTAACTGCATGCACGTATAGAGCATGCAGCAAGATGGAAGACGCGGTCTAAAGCTGAGGACAAGAGTTTACCAACAATTCCCAGTTGGGCAAGGTGTGCACCAGTCTGCACTAGTTGCAGACAATCGGCATGGGTAGTTGGCACAAAAATCTGTTAGCGTGTGAGGGGAACAGACCCGACCTCAGTTGCAGTCAGGCGAACATGTTTGATTTATTTTATTTTTTTTTAGCCTAATCTGGACGCAATCAAGTAGTGCGAATTTATTAAAGGACCCGACTGCAAACACGTGTTGCCAGTGAAAGCCAATGAGAAAGAGAGGGTGGGAAACAGGAAGTAGCGTCAGAAGATGCCAGAAGGTAGCCAGGAAATAACAAACAACGATGGCGAACAGCGAGAGAAATGGAAGAGATATTAATCAAGTTGTGGCAGGAGTATGAGTGCCCATATAATGTTGCGGTTCAAATGTCGCCCCCCTTGCATGAGAGTTTGCACGAGAGTTTCATGCGTTCGCTTGGCTTTTGCTTGTTTGACAATCATGTGGTCTGTGTCGTCATAAAAAAGCCAGTCTCTTAGTGTGTGATCACAGTCTTTTCAAAATCTATAAAGACTGTGAAAGTTGTGTGGTGTGTCCCCATCTTAAAGGGGAATTACCGTTTTTTATAACCTGGACCTTATTTCTGGCATAAAATATGATCGTTTACTCACCCATATAACTTTGGTGTCATTTGGAGTCGTTCGGATGATATTTAGATCCGCGTATATCCATATAGTGGGAGTGACTGGGGCACCGAAACACAGCCTCTAAATAACGCATTATCTGCCGCGAAACTTGTTCATTTCACCAATATTTTGTTATGATACGCTAGTGCTATTCCCCGTTGATTCCGGAGTTACCTGTTATCTATTCACGGACGTGCAGCAGTTTGTTGTTCTTTGGCACAAAGTCGTCATCCACAACCTCAGAAACTGAAAAATATTCAGCCATGTTGCAAAAAACAAGCCGCGTGGGCTGTGGGTGGTGCTCAGAGATGACATCATCCAGGTCAGAGGTTAGTAGGTCAATCTACAGACCCCGGACGCTAGCGTATCATAACAAAATATTGGTGAAATGAACGAGTTTCGCACCGGATAATGTATTATTTAGAGGCTGCGTTTCGGTGCCCCATTCACTCCCACTATATGGATTATGCAGATCTAAATATCGTCCAAACAACTCCAAATGACACCAGAGTTATATGGGTGAGTAAACGATCGTATTTTATGCCAGAAAAAAGGTCCAGGTTGTACAAATTGGTAATTCCCCTTTAAGGGGAAGACCTTTGAAACAGCAAATAGTAGGAGGCTGGAGAGATTGTAGCTCATCTGCTGTATGTGTTGTGAGTAAAGTTGTGGAAGCTGTTAACCTCAAAAATATTTTGTTAGACAGTTCAGGAGGGGAAGGCAGGGCTGTGCAAGCGATCAGTAGTAGAAGAAATTGTTAGAGAAACTCTGCCGCTGGATATTGTTTTCTTGGTAGATTATTAAATAAAGAAAGTTTGATGGCTAAAGGTTAGTAGATGTTGATGCATACAGAGATTTATAGCATATGCAACCATTCGCCCATTCACAAACACACTCACAGACCGTGCAAGGTGCTCGCCTGCAGTAAAGAGCGACTACGGTTCCAGTTTCTTGCCAGAGACCCATTTCGGCCCGTTGAGGGGTTGGGATCCCTGCCACAACCCCGCTCCACCGACCAGAGCAACCGCCCTCCTGCACCGCTCGTGTGCTCTGCAGAAAAAAACGAAAACATGGCATTAATTACAAGCCCCGCTCGCATGACGGCAACAAACCTTATCAGTTTGACATGTCGCAGGAGGAAAGGCGCACATGTGGGGAATCAGATTAAAAGCAACTGCAGTCCATTTAGATGAATCGGTCACAAGGTCCTCCTACTCCTCATGCTAGCTCGCTGTCGGGAGTATAATTATTTTAACTTTTCTCAAAATTCAGATGATGATGAAGTTAAAACAGAATGTCAGGATGTCAGCTGTAACTAAAATTTGCTTAATATCCAGCTACTTTGTGACAAGTTTACTAATAAAAACAGATTTTTTAAACTTTTCCTGAGATATTTTTCTGCAGAAGTAAGATATTTAAGTCTTTTTTTTGCAGTATAGACTGTCTGTTGCTGTATATGTGGTTTAAAAAAACAGTATACATTCTTACACATCTTCTTTTCCTTCCTGCTCAGGTCCAAAGTGCACACTTCAAACACAGACCAGATCCCTGCCACATATCATCCACCATCTCTGAATCAGCCTCGGCACCATCCACCTTCACCCGCAGCGGCACCTCTTACAGGAGCCGACGTTACCATCAGCGGACGACCTCCCGTCCCAGAGCCCACCAGACCTCCCACAGCTCCGTCCCCGTGGCCTGCGAGGACCCGGACGAGCGCGAGCAGTGGCCCGACCGTCACCACCCGGACAGCTGGAGGTCCCAGTGGAGGGGCCACCGGTCGGGCTCCCTCTTCTCTCTACCCAACCTGGGCTCGGCCAGCTCCCGCTCCACCTGCTCCTCGCCCGGGCCGTCTCCGAGCCCCCATCACAGGAGCCACTCCCTCAACCGGAGCGCCTCGCTCGTGCCGCCCTTCCGGCTCAACGTGGACGCTCTGGTCGGGGCGGAGGAGACCGATGTGGACACGGGGGACAAAGTGAATCCAGGCAGCAGTGTGGACCTCACAGTGGTGTCGGCGTACATCAAATCAAGCCTGCCACAGACTTCTCGGCCTTTATCGGCCCCGCCAGAAGACATCGGACCTTCCCTCTCTCCTGTCGTCCTGGAGAACACCTGTAAATCAGCCACTCTTGGCCGGACTCCTAACAGCTTCTCTGTTAAAAGCGCTCCCTCTGCGTTTTTGGGGTCACGCCCGCAGAGCAGCAGTCTGAACAGAAGTGCTGCACCGTCCTCAAGCGACATTTCCATAAACCAGTCAGACAGTGGCAGCGTGATAAGCGTACCAACTGGCGATGTGTACAAAGCAGAAGAAGAAGAAGAAGAAGAAGACCAGGAATTCTACATTTGATTAAAAGTTGAAGGCTGAGGGGATTCCCTCCGACCAGACAGTCAACACACACACTCTCTACTCTGCCCCCTGGTGTTAGATAGTAAAACAACAGGAAAGCGACAGTAGAAACTGTAGCACAGCACAAAGTTTATCAGATGTTTTTAAGTTTGTTAATGTCGCGATTATGTTGCGTGTAGATTAAAGCTTTGTAAATGTCAGCTCACGTATTACGCATTTAACGAACCAATCACGTAGCTGTGTGCAGAGACACTATCCTGTAAAATAATTTCTCTTTCAAGTGTGCTGCACGCCGCCATGTTAAGGCCACGTAGCAGCCTTGATTCTCACTTGTATTTACTTATAGGTGTTTGATTGAATCAGCAGCTTCGGTTCAAGCATCAGTGTGAGTTTATAATTAACTTTACCTATATACTGAATAATATCTACACAGTGTAAAGATTCTTTGGCACCGGATTTAGTGAGAATGACGACAAACTGATGCGTTTTTTTGTAAGTAAATCATAAAAGGTTTGTGTTAGCGGATGAATAAAGTGGTTAAACAAGTCCAGATGTCACGAATGAGAGTGTATTGATACGATTAAGCGAAGGATCTGAACACTGTTACCTCACTGTGGTGCCTAATTGGCAATAAACCCTTTTAAAAGTTGACCGTTAAACGAGATGACTTGAGTTTGTTCTTTGTGTGATGGACGTGTACCTGAAGCGAGTGGATTGAAGTGTGAACTGTCCATGGATGGTCTCTATCTTTTACACTGCCTGGCCAAAAAAAAAGAAAGTCACCACCTGGATTCAACTAAGCAAATAGGTACAAACCTCCTATTGGATAATTACTGCATGGGTGATTATCTTTCAGCTGGCGACAAGTTATTTAACCCCAACTGATGCAATGAGTAGCTTCTCATTTCTTAAACTCCTGTGTAGAAAGACACATCTTGTAGTCATGGAAAAGATGTTAGTCTGTTTGAGAAGGGTCAACTCTTTGGCATGCATCAAGAAGAGAAAACTTCTAAGGAGATTGTAGAAACTACTAAAACTGGGTTAAGAACTGTCCAATGCATTATTAAAAACTGGAAGGATAGTGGGGAACCATCGTCTTCCAGGAAGAAATGTGGGCGGAAAAAAATCCTGATTGAACGTGATCTGTGATCACTTAAATGTTTGTTGAAATCACATCAAAGAAAAATAGTAGTAGAGTTCAGGGCTATGTTTAATAGTGAAAGTAAGAGCATTTCTACACGTATGATGTGAAGGGAACTCAAGGGATTGGGACTGAACAGCTGTGTAGCCTTAAGAAAACCACTAATCAGTGAGGCTAACTGGAAAAAAACCTGAATATACTGAATGACCAGGTTATTCCATCAGTGGATTTTTTCTTCCCTGATGTTCACGGGGTATATTCCAAGATGGCAATACCAGGATTCATGGGGCTCAGATTGTGAAAGAGTGGTTCAGGGAGCATGAGACATCATTTTCACACATGGATTGGCCTCCACAGAGTCCAGACCTTAACCCTATTGAGAATCTTTGGGTGGATGTGCTGGAGAAGGCTTTGTGCAGTGGTCAGACTCTCCCATCATCAATACAAGATCTTGGTGAAAAATTAATGCAACACTGGATGGAAATAAAGAATGCGTGCTGTAATCAAAGCTAAAGGAGGTCCAACGAAATATTAGAGTGTGTGACCTAGGTTTTTTGGTGACGATTGTTTTTTTTGGGGGGGCCAGGCAGTGTAAAAGCTGATGTGTTTCCCAAAGTGGCACGCCACGAAAGATCATGTTGTCGCCCCCTGCTGGCTTGGAGTGCAAATATCCTGATACTAGCTGTGCCAGAAAGGAGAACATTCATATTGTGTTACTTTGGGCACCGTACATTCGGGTGCAGCTTCCTAGTTATAGCAGTAATGATCAGTCATCATCAATCTCTTTTTACCCCCTGGTTTGGTCCATATTTGCACCTGAGAAACGCCTCTAAAGCTTTGAGATGCCCCAGTTTTTGGACTGTTGATTTGTCAGCGCTTTGCCTGCTGCATTGACTGAAGTTAGTTTAAGGCTTAAACTGAACTAAAACCAGAGCGGCAAAGCAGGTGATCATTTTTCTGGGTTTGTCCCCTTTGACTTGATATATACACCACCGACAGACTGTTATAATAAAAACATAAAATCCCCACCAGTCATTTGGAGCCGAAGAAGCCACTTCTCTCCAAGAAAATGCAAACATATTAAGTTTCTTTTCTCAGTTGTTCTTTTGGATATATGACCGAGAACATTCATAGACCGTGATTTACATCATGCCAGTTTTTAAGTTTATTTTCTGCCATTGCATGCCTCCATTAGATAGGTAGTAATGGA
Source organism: Chelon labrosus (assembly GCF_963514085.1). NCBI lineage: Eukaryota > Metazoa > Chordata > Actinopteri > Mugiliformes > Mugilidae > Chelon > Chelon labrosus. Next base: position 8,667,058 of record NC_140341.1, read on the forward strand.
GAGAGAGAGGAAGTTTGAGGTGATGAGAGAGGCGACAACGTGTAGGTTACGTCTAAAAACAAAACAAAACCATCTCAGGATGAATTTTAAAATTACCAAAGACAAGAAAGTGTTTGACGTCTGACTGAAAGGAGGAACAGGACATTGTCTAAGGTGGACATTAACTAGGAGCATCTTGTGAGACTCTGCTCTGAAGAAGTCTTTCAGTGCGATGCTGCCCTCTTGTGCAGAACTAAATATTAACAACGTAATCTGAACACAGAATTTCCCCATCCATTGATTTTATTCCCATAAAAGAACTGTTACTATCGTGCTTTAAACTAAACTCTAGCCGGCATAAATCATTTCAGAATATCCTTGAGATGGTTATCGGTGCGTGCAGGAGATGTTTCACTGAGGTGCGTAACTCTCCTCTGTGTCTGGGGAAATGTTTAACAGCTACCAGTTTCAGCTCAGCCTGTGGTTCTCTGCAGTTTGAGCGCTTAAACAGGTGTGAGTCTGCATGTGTGGTCTACACACAGTCTGAAGGTGGGGGTGCTCTCTGGTTGTCATGGCGAAGTCTGCTTGCGGCCCTGCAGAGGTGATGTCATCGTCGACCAATCAACACAGAGGATGGTAAAAAACTATTGCTTCCACAGTGTATTGGAAACACATTTTAGAAAGTCTGGGAAACAGATTAATCCGCAAGTTGAGACCCGGGGATCCTTTTTAGAAAGTTTTGCATGTTTTGTTCAACAGTTTCAAATTAAATCAAGTCTTGTTTTTCAAATCCGTGCATGGTGATGGACTAGACCTGCGCTTGGCAAACGTAGCATGCGCTGATATGTATAAACAAGTCATTTGTAAGGCCATGTTTTCCTCATTATCTCACGCAGACACACAGAAATTTCGGACGTGCCTGGCACCGGAGAGCCATTTGCTCAGAAATACATCGATACGGTTGTGTTCAGGAGGACAAGCCGACGCACAAGCATGGTTATAAATGGGTTGATCTTTACGGCGCAATGGCAGACAAACTGCCCGCTACTATAGACTGACTGCCAAGACTCCAAAAGGTATTGCAGTTGAGGGAGACGGCAGGCAAACTTGCATAAAATAGGAATCAATACAAAGAAGTAATGAATAAATGGTTGGAGGGCCTGGCTAATTCTCATCCAAGTGGTCGCAGCAGGAATGCAAGCTTGAGCAAGCTTTCTGAGAGGAAGAAAAAGCAGAGCGCGCCGAGGTGAAGTCCAGGAAAACTGTGTAAATTCACAAGGTTAATGGCACAGCGACGTAATCCATCTGAGGGGGCATGCACGGGTAACACAGAAACATGTCAAGTAGCTCATTAACTGATTGCATATTGGTCCAAGCTGCAAGAATCTTCAATTACACTATGCTTAATTAATTAACCTTTTGAGGCAAATGCTGCAAACAAATGTGATGTAATTTGCCCTGTACGTGTGTGACTTTATTCATCACATGTCCTGTAGTCTTTGCAATTAACCTGAAACATGGAGTGATTGATTTCTTTACTCACTTCCAAGTGTTTACGCATGAATCAAAAGCTAATGAAGCTACTAAGCAATGAAAGGTTAAATGCTTAATTAATCTGTTTTACCTCAGTTTCATTGTGCATTTTTGCCCCAATTAAAAGTTCTGCACAGGATTTGAATTTGTAGGTGCATTACTTTTTAATTAGTTAATAAAAGTGGGACTGTATTGAAAACTTGAAACATGCACACCGAAATGTCAAGTCCTCTTGAAACCCGGTCGGAGTCAGCTAACACCTCTGAGTTATCAAGATTTCTGTACTTAAGATTTTTCTTCAGAGCTGCTGCGGCTCCTCTGTCCTATTTATTTATACTTCAGCCCTAAATGGCAGCAGATGGTGCTATGGTGCAACAGAACCAGGCTGGAACAACTACGACAGCTTCCAAAAACACAAACCTGAAACAAATGCATCAAGACGTGCAGCTAGGGTTTTCTCGTAGACGTTCCACCGTTTCATCCATGTTCAGATCAGCTTGTGTGACATCTTCTTTTTTTGCACAGTCTGAGGTTCTCCAATGACCTATTAATGAAAAGAAACTCCAGATTCAAGATGCAGTAAGGGGCTAATAAATTATGCCTCAGTTCACCCTCCTGTTCTGAGAAGGGTTCGTCCAATATGTGTCTTTCCATCCATCCGTCTTCTCTGGCTAAAATGTGTAGACTGATCAATGCCTTGCATCTGAAAGCAGACCAGAAGTACATAAAGGACATGCAACAGCGTTTGGCTGAGGCCGGAGACATACTTCACATTTCACTAACCTGATTCTTGAAAGCATCTCAAACCAAAACCACAGCGTTTCACAGTTTGATCCAACACCACATATACTGTGCTGTTTTGTTTCTCTGCTGCAAAAGAAAATATTCCAGATATGCCATTTAAGGCATTTCTCCCTCCCTCTGCCTTCATCATGTGCTTAAAATAACAATCACCAACTTTTTTTTTTGTTGTTTTTTTTTTCCCCATGGTTCCTCCAGAGCCATGCTCATGTCCCCGTGAGGTGATGCCTACGTGGGACACGTCCCCTCACGTCGCCCCTCTCCCAGTGCCAGCTCTAGTGGCTCTAATCCGCCGTGGCGTACCTGGCAGATCGCTCTGGCGACACCGGCGTTGTTGCAGCCTGGCCCGGCCCCGCACACCAGCATCCCCTCTAATCCTTCCCCGCCTCAACTGCCCAAAGGCCCCGGAGCCCGAGGGGAAGTAGGGCACTGGAGGTGAAGCAGAATGAGCCGGCCGGTCGCGGCAAACGGCATCTCTGCATCAGTTATGCAGCCGTCTTGCATGTTTTGCATACTTTATTTTGTCTTCTTGCTTTTGTTTTCTTCTTCTTTTGCGCTTTGTCTGATCTCTAACTTCCTCTTGTGATTGTTTTTAATGTTTCTTAGTATCGTCATTCTTCTTCTGTTGTCCTACTGTATGTCTCGGCTCTTAATGTAGTCCTTCTGATGTTGCTTTTCCACTTCTTCCTTGTTTTTTGCCGTCATTTCATTATTTTTTTCCCCCATATTCTCTTGTGGCTCACGGATATTCTGCCTCCGCTAATATTCATTTCCCCTTTAAGGTCAAAGGTCACCCGTCGGAGAGAAAACTGGGGTGAGAGCTCTGAATGGAGAGCCTGGGGACAGTCTCCGCTAGTTAGGGATTAAGTTGCTGCCATGTGGAGGAAGGCGGAGGCGTCGCAGAGTCACACAGACACTCGTCGATGAACATATTTGGTTATGGAAGGGATAAAAACTTCCACGGAATGACAATAAGCCGCCGGAGGCTGACGCGCACGTGCAAAAGTTTCTGACTCACCTTAAGTAATCTGAGTGAGCCGACGACGTGTCTGTTTCTTTATCATTCTTACAGCTAAAGGGCTAGCTAACGGCTAATGTGCTACCTGCTAATTTACGAAACGTTTTAGTGTCTCAAATGGGAATTTCAAACTCATGAACTGAATACCGCAGGGTTTTATTTTGGACAAAATGAATTTCTGGTTGTAGACAATCCTCATTTGAATCAGAATCACTTTATTTCATAGAGTACGTCGGCGGGAAGAATGGTGTGACATGCAACACACTAAAAGAGACCAGGCAAGTGTTCAGACTTTACATATATACTGACAAGAAAGTGAGACATTAAACTGGAAAGGATAGAAATAAAAACTAGAATTAGCCGATCTAAAACCAACGTTAAAGACACGAGAAAGAAAATATAATTAACATCTATTATTACAGTGTAGCACAGAGTCATATGGACACTGTGGAGCTGTGCAAAGATTCATTAAGGAATACAAATTTGTGAATGATAAAATGTTTGGAAGCAGATTTATTACCTACTAGTTGAGAAACACATTAGAACCGTTAATGACTTTTTGGCAAAGTTGCAATTCGGACATTTATCGAAGGGTTTCGTGGTTAGGTCCTCGGCCCTTCCTGTTCGCATGTCTAAGTGTCCTCGAGCAGTGAGTCAGCACAACATTGTTCATAATTGCACATGCCGTGAGTATGTGTGTCTGAAAGTGTAGATGAGAGGCAAATTGTAAAGCTCTTTGTCCTTTAAGAAAAGCACTTAAACCGTAGGAAGTGCAGTCCATTTGCACTTCATGTAGGACTGCTTCGATTCCCACTCCACCGCTGAACGTAGGAAAAATGCACGGCTCTTATCATGTAGCCAAGATGCGCATTTGAGACTCAGATCGGACTCTTATCAATTCCACACAACCATAGCCTGACTAATCCCTAAAATCCTTCCCAGTGAAAAGATAAAATAGACGTCACAGATCATGAACAAAAGTCAAGAGATCCCCAAAAGACGTATGTTGTATTCCAATCGATATGCTTCGTACATTTTGCACTACACCATACCTTGTACATAATACTGACACTTCTGTCCCTGGAGCTGCAGCTCTAGTGCGGCAAAACCATGTCTGATATTTTGCAGGATAATGTTCAAATACTGTGCAACTTTAAAGGTTAGCACTCTCTCCTCGCCCTTTCCCCGTGCTTTCCAAGTTCCAAAGGAATTACAAAACCCTTGAGACTTGACTTGGAGCGGAGGGTAAAGCCAGTCATGTAGTACAACGGCTTTGGTTGTAGCCTGGTACTGACATGCCAGCTCACCGCTTCAAGCTCAGCATGCTAAGTGGCTGCTGACCAAACGAGCAGTTGTTAGGCGTCTCCTAATGTAATAGTAACGCATAATTACCTGCACAGATATGTGAATAAATGTTACGTTTAGCGTGCAGGTCCTGTCCGGCCTCCAGTTAGCACTGCTCCACTCTGCAGAGAACGACACTTTGGAGTAAGCTGACCTCCATCTTGACCTCTTCGGTGCAGCGGCAGCTCGCTTTGCAGCGTGTCCAGGGATCAGAAACAGGGAGTACAAATCATTAGTTCTCCTTCACAAATGCAACCCTCCAAACCTAATGTTCCTCCGAAGGCCCCCTCAGCTGCCCGAGATAAAAGCCGCCGTTGATGGTGGCGTCTTTTCAAACGATTGTCTTTGGTCAGTTACCGTGCAGCTCCTCCAACAAAGTCCTTAAAAGTCCAAATTCCTGCCGTCGGAGTCGGAGCGTTGGGTTTTAAAGAATGTGGCGACTCCGTTTAATGAAGCCAAGCCACGGCTTCACTAATTAGTCAAGTCCAGTAATGGCTGGAATCTCCCGTTAGACAAAGCTGCCAAATACCTGATGGCTACAAATCATGCTCTCGCCTTCATGGGAAAAATACCGACAATTTATTTTGCTGACTGTCGTGTCCCCAATTAAGAGGTACAGTTGAGGGGGAGATAATTCCAGAGCGGTTTGATTTTAGGTGAAATAAAGGGCATACCATAATCAGCTACTGACAATTGATCAAGTCTCTGTCTTTATAGATGAGCGTATATATCTTATACTGTTTTAATTTCAAAGCAGGACACAGGTAAGCATGCGTGGTCTGTGCTGCGGAGCTAATATATCTAAGCGTGTGGAAGAATCTGTCTAATAACCAGGCTGAATTTTTCCCTAAAGTCAAAAGTGAATTAGATGAAAGTTTCTTAATTTACTCAGCTCCCGCTCATTGCAAAATCACTGCATTAAAGAAGCTGTTAAGAGCCGATAATGACAGATTCTGGGGCAGACTCAGCAAAGCTTTATCTGTGTAATTGCTTGGAAATGTAATGGTATTCAAAGGCCTGATTCTGGTCTTTTGCTCCAAGTTTTTTTTATTTTTTTTCATCTGGTCTTCTCTTTTTCTTTTTAATGGATTTTGGTAAATGATTACAGCTGCTTTATTTTTTATTTTTTATTTTTTTAGGCGCCGTAATGGTAACTGCTATCCATCTAATAGACATTTAAGTTCCTTTGAGAACGAAAATTCATCGAATCAAATGTTTTATTTGTCCTATACTTTGGTTTAAACCAATGCCTTGTCACTTGTACAGTTGCCAGTTCATTAGGTACGGTAGTGTAAAGGAATGTATTCTTATATAACAGCCCTGCATTACGTCATATCATCATGGAGGTTATTCCACATTTGTTTAAAATAACAGAGTCAACTGCGTAATCATGTTGCAGTCATTGCTCTGTAGTTCTACTGAATTGTATTGTGATGTATTTTTTTTATCCCAGGCTTGGCTAAAAAACAGAAACATGTTTGTGTTTAATTCAATCCAGTTTAACAGCAACTCAAACTACAGTTGAGTTAGCACCTTTCTGTCGCTGTTTCGTCGTTAACTGAACATTATAACAGTCATAAATTGGGATTTAGTGCAGAACTGTCATAATAAAATGCATCTGTTTCCACTGGAAACTGGTTTCCTCATGACCTTACTGCTTACACAAAAGCTTTGTGTCTTTATCTTCAACCCTTGAAGCGGTACGCTAATTACTTATTAGATTACGTTAATGCTGATATATGAAAATATAGGGAAATATTCAGTGCATTGTTGTATTTAGTGCTTTTAATTCTCTTGTCTTACAACAGGTGATCTCAGTGGAGCTAGTCTGAAAAGTGATGTCTTTAAATGTCTTTGCTATGGCACAGAACATGTCTGCACACATTGTTTCCCGATGACTGAGACGCTGCTATTTATCCCATGTTTTGCCAGCAACACGTCCGCGATGAGTGAGTCCAGATTCCACCGAGTGATACCAATTAGAAATGCTGACGCAGCGGAGTGACGCTCCGAGCAGAAATGTCTTTTGATCATCACAACAAAAGGCCAAATGACTTGTATAACACAATGGATGTCTTAGTGTCCCCTGTGTGGACGACCTTTAACAAATAACTACTGCAGTACTTGACTACAACCTGAAAGGACACCATCACCCTAGAGTATCACCAACCAAGTGTGTTATCCTTTAGTATATGACCCTGATGTAAGAAATAAGAGAGTGTGGAACATATATAAACAGAAAAACACAAAACAGTAATAAACTCACTTTATCCATGGCCTTAGTTGACCACTAGTTGACCCAGGAGCAAAATTTTGTAAGGTGCATGCATTACGAAACATGCACATCCATATATTAATGGAGATTTATACATAAAAATATACATGAAGCTCAACTTTAAAATACTTTCCATTATTAACCAAAGTGTTCTTAACACTTGAGCAATTGGACATTCAAGATGTATAATTCAAACCTGAAAGATTTGTTGTTCCAGGGAAGCCCACGTGGCATTAAATCAAATATTTCTGTAAATGAATCTTGAATGGAAATCAGACAGATCCAACCGTTAAATCATAATTATGTCACACTCAATCACCATCGTGAATGTCTTATTGGCTTTGTGGCAGAGACTTGGATGAGGAGCTGGGATGACACCAAGACTTTGCAATTGGATAGGTCATGCACACAAAAATGTGTTTCATGAAAGTATGTTGCGGGCTAAAATTAATAATAAGAAGAGAAATGACTGACCTTGCAAACCCCCCCCCCCCCCTTTTTTCAGAAATATTTCCGGAAAAAAAACATATCAAATCTCAAAATAATTTATCTTAAGGGTACACTTTAACAAAAGCCAAACTAAGTTTTCCATTAGATGGTGTTGTGTAATCACAGATAATGCTCTGTGGTCAAAAAAACACCACTGATGGCACATGGATTCAAAATCTGAAGCTTGAATCGATTAACTTTTTAACTTCTGTGTGAACTGGTGATGAATTCAGCAACCTTAGAGCTGTGTTTCCTCTCAACCATAGCCACAAAGTGTTATGTTATTAAGCTACCGGCCTGATTTACTCATCTGGCTCATGGGTATTGTGGTATTTACAGGAGTCCAACGATCCAAAACGGCGGACGCTACAAAAAAAAAGAGATTAAAATAAATAAAACATGTGGCTATAACCAGTGGCGTACCTTTATTTTGAGGCAATCTAGGCATGGTTGTCATTGCAAAATATGCCAGTGTTTTTCATAGGGCCCCATACAGTTACTTAGTTGGGTACGGCCCTGGCTGTAACATATCTGTAGGTTGTTAGCCATTACTTTAACCTTAACCATATATTACAGGAAAAAGATAAGAACCAGCGTCAAATATTTAATTTCAACGAGAAATAAATAAAGTAAGAGAAAAGTAAGAAAAAAAATAGTTAAGTTGCACAGAAAACAAACAAAAATGTAATAAATAAATAAATAAATGAATACCAGGAAGTAAGTATCGTTGGTTGCTGGGCAACCAACACGACTCCAGGAAGTAGTTCCGCTAACTAGCTAGCAGTTAGTTTTTTTTTTTGTTGTTGTTGTTTTTAACATTTTAAAATTTTCTTATTCATTAAAAAAAAATAAAAATAAAAAAAAAATTTAAAAAAATACTAAGTAGCCATTTTAAGAGGAGTTGGTAGGTGGATTTTACCTTTTCATGTGTTGTCAATCTTTTTGCTAGGCTAAGCTAACGGGATGCTAACTAAAACGTTAGCTCCGTGAGCAAATATAAGGTAAATATGAGGTAGACTGGCAATTTCCTCCTCCAATATTAACTTTAAAAACGATTTTTACTTGCTAAAGTGTTGAAATATTCTTTAGTTTGATTCTTGAGTCAGGCTTTTATATTAAGTTTGACCCACAAACATTGTAAGTTGGAGATATTGATTGTTACTTTGAAGGGAGTTAATACTTTATTTACACCTTGCTGATTGTGTTGTTTTATACTAATTAGTTCCCAGTTAGTATATAATTGCATTTCCAGATAATGTGCCTGCCTTGCTATGCTGTGATGTGTGCGCGTGTGTGGGGGGGTGTTTTCTTCCCCTCAGCCCGGTTTGGGATTTGCTGGTCGGTGACATGCCTCCCTCCGCCTGGCTCCTTATAGCCCCGGGTACGGACATCGCCGACGGAGACCGCAAACACGGAGCGGAGCGTTCCCCTTTAAACACGGGTCTCATGACTTGCAGGCTGCTTCACAGTGAGAGACGACCGGACGACTGAAACCAGGAGACTGACAAGCTGATCTGAGGAGCGACTCTGTGGACGAGAAGAAGCCGGGAAGCAGTGAGCGACGACCGGGGACAGACAGGAACACAGCTCCCCTGCAGAGGCTGGATGGTTGATGACAGCCGGAGAAAACAGCTGGAGTTAAACGGATACTACCTCACCTGTCCACAGGTAATTATCTCAATTATTAGACTTTTATATTGACCAGAAGTTCCCAGATCTTTAAGTAATAGTACCAATACAACAGTCCCTGGTTATTATACTACAAGGCTTTAAAAAACAAAGTATGCAAATACAAAATATTAATGGTAAAACTACTAGTTTTGCAGAAAAATATTATTAATCTTGCATTTTAATATCACAACTTGTTCCTAATATAATTGCTTTGTAGTTTTCACTCATGGTTAAACATGTACCCTATTATATATAATATATGTTGTCAATTCTTCCAGGATTTTGTTATTCGGGTCATCTGTTGCACCCTGTGGACGCTTTCCTCTCCCGCAGCACCGAGGACATGTGTCGCCTGCCCGTGGCTTCACTCTTCGTTTGCTTCTGGTTGGTGGAGAGAGGCCACTGCGATGGCAGCCTTCAGGACAGCATGGGGCAGCTGCACAACAGGTTCGCCGTCAGCCTCTACCAGACGCTCACCAGGACGGAGAACGGCTCCAACCTGATCATGTCACCGCTGAGCGTCTCCCTGTCTCTGGCGCTGCTGCAGCTCGGCGCCAGGGGCAGCACGCTGGCTCAGCTGGAAGGAACTCTGGGATATAACGTGAACGGTAGGGTTCATCTCTCTCGTTTAAAACAGTTATTATAGTGGTGAATGGGATCTTACATTCAGGTAGCGTTAACAGCTCCTTACGCTGCGAGAGTGTGGCTCTGGAGAGGGTGTCGGTGGCCCCCAGGGCTGTTGGTACCAGGTGGCGTGGAGTGGCGCTGCTGTTGGCCCTGCAGAGCACAGTGGTGTCTGGAGCCATAATACCTGCCTCCACACTCTAACTCTAATCTCATTAACCACTCCTTCAGCTCGGCCCCAGGGTCAAGAGGTCAGTGTGTTTAATTACAAACAAAATGAGAGCTGAAGAGGCCGTGTTTCTCTCGTGGAAATTGATGAGATTAGACTGTAATTTAGCAGCAGGGGACCTCAACTGGCTGAATCTGATATTAAGTTTAAAGTAAAGAGTCAAAAGTGAAAATGCAGGACACCGTTTCGCTTAATCCAGTGATTAAATAATAAAGAAAATAGCAAAAAAAGTGGAAAATTCTTACATAAAATGAAATGAAACTAACAAGTTAGTTAGTAAAACAGACAGTCAATCTTTAGTAATGCTGCTTAGACTAGACGCCACCTCATGGTAGAAACCCCACGGTGTATTGGCGACTCACGCTTTAAGGAAACCCATTTTTTCTGACGCCGAATTGCTATCTCAAGTTTATCATCAGACCAGTGACGTACATATATAAAGAAACAATATGATAAAGTGCAAAATCTTGTGACAGCAAGTTCAGTTTTCTGGCCTGCATCTCTTTATTTTGTCAGATCAATATAAGAATCACCAGGAATGAAACAGCAAATACAAAAAAGATAGCATCTCTATCTACTGGCAAATAAAACCAAGAAGAGAAAATTCAAGTGTGAAAGCCGACCAAACCGACGAGCGACTTCTGCTATTCTTAATAACTTCTGTGGGCTCTCGCAAGAATGCTGCAGTCATTAGAGAATCAGTGTCTGACCGGGTTTGGATCATTTCATCTGCAAATGCTTAGAGCTTATCAGATGAGGTCTGCGGGGCTCATCAGACTGAGAGCAGTGTGCTAGCAGCAGTTTGTTTGTGCACAATCCTGCAGGGATACACACTGTGAGTTCAGTTAAATTATTTCTAAATCAAGCTTGAGGCTGCTGAGGGTGAAAGCACTGAATCTAGTATCATTTAGTTGTAGATGTTGCAGTACATTTAGGAGCATGGAAAGACTTAGATTTATTTATGTGCCGATGATCAGAGGTGAACGAAATCTTTATTTTACACAGTCTTCCTCCAGCTTGCGGCGCACCAGCAGGTCTGACCCGTCCTCTGTGTCTTCCTGTCCTGCAGACGCCCAGGTACAAGACTTCCTGTTGCACTCGCAGGGTGACATTAGCAACACCAGCCAGGGTATGTGGCTGCAGCAGACCTGCACGTTATTCATCCAGAGCGGCGTCCAGCTCCTGACCGAGTTCACGCAGCACGCAGCGGCCTGGGCCAACACCAGAGTGGTCCGAGCCAACTTCAGCCAGGCCAATCACACTCTCAGCCAGCCAGAGCGGGCAGGACGCAGCCACGGTAATCCAGTCAGTTTAGAAGAGAGTTAGAGCTCCAGCAATCATTACCTTTCATATTGAATTAAATTAGTGATGCCACACAGAATTGTTTTGGGTTTATAGACATTCGTTGTGTGTTTCGTTGAGTGTTTTATGCAAATAAATGAACCTACTACACAAACAGACCAAGTTCAAGACTAGTTTGTGAAGAACAATGAATATTTAGCAGCTAAAGAGATATAAAATGAGCTCTGTTTCTTCTGGATGTGTGTCTAAGCATTAGTTTTCTAACATTTCAGCCATAAAACGTATTCAAGCTTGTTGTGGTGTTCCTCTGCCCCCTAGTGATAAAAAATCTAGTAGTGGAGCTTTAATTTTAATTCTTCCAGTTGTTTTCGTGTGCAACCCCTTACATGAAATAAAAAGTATTTGCAGCACACTGGCCCAGATTTGTTTTATAAGAAGCACATTAGAGGAATGTTGTGATGTGAGGAGGACCTACATTTTTTACAGTTTCCCTGCACTGTGCATACAAATGCTTTTCCTCTATTCCTTGCGTCAGACCATGAGAGTCGGCAGTCTCCTCTAAGAGATGATCGCGTTCGAGTACACGTGCCCCTTTATATTAAACTCTGACTATTACCTGTTACCTTCCAGACGAGTCGTGGCCCCTCCAGGCGGGAAGCAGCAGCGGCGAGCTGTCGGGCTCGGGTGATGCCCAGTCAGAGGCCGTGTGGTGGGGCCACCGGCTTCAGGTGGCCCTGGTGAACACGGTGGCCTTCAAGGGCGTCTGGCAGAAACAGTTTCTGTTCACCAACACCCAGAACGTGCCCTTCACGCTTTGCGATGGGAGCGTCATCAAGGTGTCCATGATGCATCAGGCTTCGGAGGTCAGCTTTGGTAAGAGTCCATCTCGCCGTCTCGTTCAACCATCTGTTCATCTCGAGCTTGAGGCCCGTCTCTGTTGGACTGTTAGCGACTAGCTGGTGAACATAGCAGAAAATTATTATTAACAGCTCAGATTTATGAGGCTATATTATATCAGTGTTGTGTTTACAGCTGGTTTCCATCAGATAACAAAAGTTGACTCTACTAATAACTGACCCTAGTAACAATTTAGAAATCCTAAATTATTTAAATTGTTATCCAAGGATGTTATTCAATATCACATCTGATAATTTCAGGTGTTTGTTCAATAAATTCAATGGTTCACAAGAGAAATAACTGCTTTCAACACTTTTTCTTTGACATTTTGTCGATAAAATTATTAATTTCTTGCTGTAGCGCCTCCTCTGTGTGTGGATGTGGGCGTCTACAATATAAAACAAGATGCTCATTAACTGAAATTTAGTTTAAATTATCGCTACCGTCATATAAAATGTGAAATTAGTTCATTTGTGGAAAGGTTTGTACCACCCCCACTGAATGTGAAAAACAATTTAAGTGGACTTTTGTATTTAAAGTCTTATATTTCCATTCAGAAAGCAATAGGTACAAGTGTCCTCTTCTTGTCAAGTATATTTAATGTGATGGTATTAAATAGATGCTTGTAAAAGAAATAGGCCCAAACTGCAGAAAGTTAAACAAAAAACATATTGACTGGATGAATCAGTGGGAAAAGTGCTAAATTTGTCTCATGAATGTGTTCTTCTCTCCGGCAGGTCAGTTCAGGACAGCGTCAGACCAGCGCTACACTGTGCTGGAGCTGCCGTACCTGGGCCGCTTCCTGAGCCTGCAGGTGGTCCTGCCCAGCGAGAAGAAGACTCCACTGTCCACCCTCGAGTCCCAGCTCACCGCACGCCAGCTGGCGTCCTGGGACACCGGCCTGCGCAGGACCAAGATGGACATTTTCCTACCCAGGTCAAGATCACCCACGTGGATCACAGATTCATTTTAATAGAAAAAAAAATGGAGATGAGGTACGAGCTCTTTTATATTTTGTGTTTACAGATTCAGGATGCAGAACAAGTTCAACCTGAGGTCGGTGCTTCCTGCTATGGGCATCAGTGACGCCTTCAACCCGACAGCAGCTGACTTCACTGGAATATCAGGTCAGTTAATCAACTAGTTAAACAAAACATTCATAACATTTAATTGCAGATGATCAAACAGTTGCGTTAGATCAACTGGCAGCTTACAGATGTTTCCTTCCTGCAGTGGAGGAGGGTCTTTATGTGTCTGATGCCTTCCATGAAGTGAGAATGGAAGTCACAGAGGATGGGACGAAGGCAGCTGCTGCTACAGGTGAGAGATGCTTTGGTGTAGTAATGAAAGACAAACTTAACACTTATGGTGCTAGGCTGTAAAATAAAATACTACTTTTTGTTTTATCGTCACAGCTATGGTGCTACTCAAACGATCCCGTGCTCCTGTTTTCAAGGCGGACCGGCCGTTCTTGTTCCTACTTCGACAGAGCCACACAGGTACCTCAAACTAACTGTGCAGCTTAAATGATCATAAGGAATATTTTATCTTAGCAAGCTTAGTAGGTATGGGTTTCACATGAAAAGCAGTACACGTTGGCGCAATTTGTGTAATCCATTACAGTGAATGCAGTGACCGTTTTTTGGCGAGGCACTGTACGCACTTTAAAAATACTGCTGCCAAAGATGCCCGTGTGCCAAATACGAAACCGTACACATGTGGGCGGATGAGGGAAGACAGAATATAAAGAGACGGGACTAACAAATCACCGGTTTTGGTCTCTTTGTGGGTTACAATAACAAATTTGTAGACTGGGTTCACTCCTGTCTTGAAGGCTCGACTCAAATTTAGGCAGACTTTATGTTTATTATGGTGAACTGTGTGGAATAAGCACAATACCACGTCTGGAAAGTAGAATAACGCATCCAAATGCTGTATCTGTCTAGTCTCTCTGAACACAAGACTTAGGTACACATGTGTAGGAAAATATTTGGAAACCCTTAATTACCATCCGCAAGAAAGACAACATTTGAAAATGTGAGAAACTAAATATTTGCACCGCTTTTAACCATATTTTTGTCCCATTCTCCATTTCAGGATCCATCTTGTTCATGGGGCGAGTACTGAACCCAGCAGACCAAGCCCCCTAAGGCTCTTATATCCATCCATACACACACACACATACACACACACACACTTCTATACTATACCCATTTCAGTACTGGTATTTATTTGTGGACCAAAAGGAGGGTCCACGGACACTTCAGGAAGAGGGACATTATTATTTTTTTGTTTTCTTTTTGTATATATGTAAATAAAATTTTAATACGTTTCTAAAAGGTTGGCGTGTTTCGATCCCTTCTTTGCATTATTATCAAAAACAAAAACAGCCGGAGTCACGTCTTTACATAACACTTTATTTACATGGCCCTTCACAGTGTAAAATAGAAACTTTATTCATGGAAATACTTACAAAAAGGCCATTTTTTCCACTGAACATTCTCTTTAAATAGTACTCTAGGGTTATTTACATCTTTACAGTGTATTCAAAATACTCTTTTGGTAGCGGCCTCTTCACAAACAAAACAAAAAGGAAAAAAAAACAAAACAAGTATGGCAGATTTTGGTCCCTGTCCGAGGAGGGAGGGAACGGAAGAGGACTGCCCTCTGAATCAGAAATCAACTCTTGACCTCTAGACCTCGACTCGGGTTTGTTTGTGTATATTTGAGAACATTGAAAGAGCCTGACGGGAAAAAACAAAAAAATAAAAGATATGACAAAAAAAAAAAAAGGTAGTTTCTTTTTCTCTTAAATTACATTAAATAACAATTCTCAAATGTACACAAGTGCATTCGCGGTTAAGTTACAAGAAGTTGGTTTGAGATTCGTGGCGGAGTAGGGGCGAGAGAGAGAGAGAGAAAGAGAAGGGGGGCGGGTTAAGATATTTGGCAGCAACCAGCACATTAGGAACAAGCTGGCATCCGAGACCTCAGTTCATCAGCGCTCCAGCAGACAACGGTTCATGTTGCATATCAGCTGATCCGGGCTAAAGTAAAAAGGGAAGGGGGGCTCCAATGTTATTGCTGATTATGATGCATTCATGTCAGTTCCTGAGCTTTTTGTTGTCCCTGTATAGTTCCACTTATTTATTTTTTTTAATCAGCGAGTATTCAGGATGAAAAAAAAAAACCTCTGCATTGCAAAAGACTTTTTTTTTTTTTTTACCGTCTTCAGGTGTAATGAAAAGAGAGAATCCGTTTTTTTTTTTTGTTTTCCTCCTCCAGAGGGGGAACAGAAATCGTTTACTTCGTCGCACACTTAACTTACCGCTCAATATTATTAATTATTAGTCGACAGGCGAGGTGACAAATCCGGTATCGGAGCCAAATCACACCCATTCGAAGAGCACGACAGCGGAGTGCTCCAGTTAGCGGAGTGTATAATTTAACAATCAAAGACAACGACAGACCCTCATCCTCCCACAAATCAGAAAAAAAAAAGAAGTACAACAACACGAAGGAGAAAAGAACAAAAGTGTTTCATGAGCGCCTCCAGTGGTGCTCCAGTGGAGCGCCTCCAGTGGTGCAGGAGCGCCTCCACTGGAACTGGAGCGCCTCCACTGGAAGCGCCTCCAGTGGTGTAGGAGCGCCTCCACTGGAGCGCCTCCAGTGGTGCGCCTCCAGTGGAGCGCCTCCAGTGGAGCGCTGCACAGGAACAGGAGCGCCTCCACTGGAACAGGAGCGCCTCCACTGGAACTGAAGCGCCTCCAGTGGTGCAGGAGCGCCTCCAGTGGTGCAGGAGCGCCTCCACTGGAGCTGGAGGGCCTCCAGTGGTGCAGGAGCGCCTCCAGTGGAGCAGGAGCGCCTCCACTGGAGCAGGAGCGCCTCCACTGGAGCTGGAGGGCCTCCAGTGGTGCAGGAGCGCCTCCAGTGGAGCAGGAGCGCCTCCACTGGAGCAGGAGCGCCTCCAGTGGTGCAGGAGCGCCTCCAGTGGTGCAGGAGCGCCTCCACTGGAGCTGGATCGCCTCCACTGAAAACATGACTCAGGCTGCCTGTCTGCTCCTCCACCTGAGAGGTGATCACTCTCATTTTATCAGATGAAAGTCAAGAAAATCTGATCAACGAAGGAGAATAACCGAGGAGAACGTCTGCTTCAGAAAGCGACGGTGAACCGTGGGCCAAACATCTCGTTGCATAGGCAAACACTTCCCCCGCAGGAGCTTCCTCGCTCACTCTTTTTGGATATCTGCAAAATGCACTTCTCTGCAGGGTCAGCGCTGCCTTTAATTATCACCGTGTGTTTATTAAACCGAGAGAGTCTACTGAAAAAGCGATGGTTTGAGAGCTGGATGCTGTCCCGCCTCATCTTTGCAGGGGGGGGCCCTGGTGGAGCAGAGAGGGTGGGGGGGGGCGAAGGGGCGGGGTTGGGCTTTCAGAGGGACGAGGAGGGTTCGTCGGGTTTTCCCGTTATCTGCAAGTTCAGTTTGGGAATGGGTTTCGTCTCAGAGCGTGTCCACGTGGTTCATGTTAAGGGATCTGCTGTGGATCTCCTCCAGGAAGTTTTCGAGCTGCTCGATGAGAACGCGCTTCTTGAACCTTGGCAGAAGGAGGGGAACAATAAAATAAATAACAGGTGGTTAAGATTTGAAGTTTTGCAAAACATTCTGCAGCAGCGAAGTCCATTAGCAGCGAATCTGAGACGTTTTCATAATCGTGTGTTCTCATTCGGGTAACAAAACGCAGATGTTTCAGGCGGCGTTTTCAGCGCGAGGATACGGTATTACACGGATAAGCGCGCCCGTCCAGATGGTCGGTGTTTACATCTCGCGGGTAATAAAAGTCATGTTATGACATCAGAGGAGAGTCGAAACTTCATACCTGGCCGCCTCTTTGATTATGTTTTGGAGGAAGATGAGCCGGGTGTCCAGAGTGCCCTGGATCTGCTTCAGGAGGAGGAAGATCTTCTCGTAGTCTGGAAGAGAGAGCACAATGTGAGCGAGGATCCACTTACGGGACAGATTTATAAGTCCAGAATTCAGTTCTCCATACATAGAGTAAAGCTAGCAACTAATAAGGTAAAAGAAAAATCCAACTTTCTCAGAAAATATCTTACAACCGGGTTGATATTAGTGTATATGCTTGACTTTGTGTGCAACCGACACATAATCGTATAAAAGATCATCATCTCAACGTCTTATTTAGACTTAATGGCAGATTTGGAGCATTTCAAATCCAGATTCAGCCAAAGCAAAAGGAGTTTCTTCTGGAAAACACAGAGGGAGGGTGTGCCTGTTTCATTCTTTTTCCTTTTATGTGACTAAAATAACAGTGGCACCTTATTAGTATTATTAATAGTACGCCACTGAACACAGCAGCTCTGCAAAAAACTGTCAAAGCTTTGAGCTTTTGTTGAAGTGATGAGTCAGCTCCACAGCAATCTGCCTTTTGACACTAGTATAAAAAAAATAAAGAGCATGAATAACCAGCCCTACAATGTAAGCTGCCTTTTGTTTTTTCACTTTTTATTATAAGTCATGTTTTGGGTGCGTACGTCTGCCGGGTTTTCGGATCTCCTTGGTGATGAGCGCCCTCAGCTCGTTGTTGACCTTCGTCGTCTCTGTGTGAATGTGCTTCTTCAGCGCCGTGGGCGACAGGTAGCGCGGCGGCTGGTCCTCCATCAGCACCAACTCCGCTCCCCCCTCCCTGCCCGGCGACAGGTCGCCTTCCCGGGCCTCCCCGTTCTCCTCCTTGTCCCCGTGCAGGAGTGCCTGGGGATCGGGGTCCTTGTGGTTCTCTTGGAGGTCGTCGCCGGGCCCCGAGGGCTGGTCCACCTCCGAGTCCGAGCTAGTGTCCGAGTCGTAGTGGTTCTGGTTCAGGTGGTTGATGATCAGGTCTGGCTCTGACGCTTCGTCGCTCATGTCAATATCTGTAGGGTATGAGAGGTAAGAGGTAATACGAGGAACTGTATGCAGCTGTAAAGAGCTTAACCCTGAGGGACAAATCTCACCTGCTGAGGGTCGAGGGCTGGCAGGCGGGGTTACTGGAGGGGTGTAGGCCCTGCCCAGTCGCAGCAGAGGCGACATACAGCGGCGTCTCTTCGGACCGCCGCCTGGCATGTTGCTGCTCTCTCCTGGCCTCTTCCCTTTGTTCTGAGGACCAGTCACGAACTCATCCGCCTCGTCGATCATCATGCCCTGTGAGGGGGAAAAAAAAAAAAACGCCGTCAGCTCACATGTTCCTCAACCAATATCTCCTCGCTGCGGGGAAAAAAAAGAAAGGATCAGGCGTATACCTTCTTGTCCAGTTTGAAGGGGTTGCCGAATGTGTGCAAACGTTTGGGCTGCTCCGGGTCCGCGTCTCGGAGAGGCTGGGGGGCGGCTTTGAGGAAGTCTTGGTAGTTTCCCATCTGGGCGATTGGCACGCTGTGGAACTGGTCTGAACGGGGACACGAACAAGTCGCTCACATCACTTTTGCACGTCTTTAGAAGTGTAACAGAGCGCCTTTAATGACAAAACAAGAGCAGGAGACCGATTTCCACGGTGACTTACCAGAGTCCTGGCCTCTGAGGGTGCAGACACTGGTGTTGAGGAGGTTTCTCCTCATTCGGCTGAGCTGGTCGAGCAGGTGACTGCGGGGGATGTCGTAGGGATTCCTAAAGCTCTGAGGCTTGAAGCCCTGAGGACGACACAAGACAGAGGGGAGTTTAAATTCAGCCGACGAAGTCAAGAAAGATGATAATAGAAGGAGAAACGAGATATGTAGGTGATGTCTGATTAGAAAACAGTAAAACGCGGCGTTGAGCTTTACCTTGTTGAGCAGTGCCAGTTGGAAACCCTGAAACTCTTTGGGGTTGAGCTCCATGGGCACGATGGGGCCGTCTCCCGTCAGATTCTGCAGCTGCTGGATGAAGTCCCGGCGCTGGGCCAGAGATATGCCTCCGCCCCGCCAGCGCACCTTGATGCCGGCGTCCGGTGGCACCTTCTTACCAATCGAGGCGATCAGCCGGTCGTACTCGATTTTCGTCTGCAAGATGCAACACGTAAATGCTCCACATCCAGCCTTTTTTAAGCACTATACAAAACTTGGATTTGATAGATTAATACGGGATATCCTGCTCTAAGTCCTCGGACATGCAAATAACAAACTGCCTAACAACAAACCTGCTGACTGAGCTTCTTCAGGTAAGAGACCACGCTGTAGCTCAGCCCGTACTCCATGTTGTCGGCCAGCAGGTTCGGCGCTCCCATGATTCTCAGAGCCTTTCTCAGGGACTGCGGAAAGAGCGCGACCACGAAAAATATTAATCGAACGAAACCCGATTAGACGAGCAGAATAACGACGGGCGAGCCCACTCACCCCGATGTAATACGGAGGCATAGTCTTGAGGTAGTTCTCAAAGGACTGTCGCCATTTGATGGTAGGCTTGAACTTGTGCACTTTGATCAAGTCGTCTGCAGGAGGCCATAGAAAAAATGAATAAATAAATAAATAACAGCGCTGAAAAATTAAATTCATCCTTTATGAAGCCAAAAAAATCTATTACACGGCAGGAAAATGTTGCTGATTAGTTGTATTTTCAGGTGCTGAGCAATGGGGAGGAAGCGCAGGAGACAGATAAAGATGACGCCAGTAATGAGCTAAAATTACAAGGAATTATATCACGGCGGCACAAAATACAGTGAAAAGGAAGGAGGGGGGCGCTGACTGCAGCACTTACCCAGAAGTGGCAGGAGCACGGGGTAGTTGTAGGGCATTACAAACAAGTTGACGCAGTTGAGAGCTGTGCTGGCCTTCAGGTAACCGAAGGGTTGCCCCAGGTCGCTGTACTTGGCACTGTTACATACAAACACCTAAACAAGGGAAAGAGAATCAATGCATTTGAACCATTCGGTCTGCAAACTAAAACATGACCTGCAGAAGTTAACAATCACCCCCCGCTGTCCCGTCCTGAGCAGGATCTAGAGCTTGAGTTAATGTCCTTAAATCGCTTTCACTACCTGCAGAGGATTCATGCACCTCATACTAATAAACAAATGAGAAGCCTCTGTTATTTTTAAGCTCTGCAGGACACTCGATATATAAATATATAAAAATACACACAAGTAGGACCACGCCTGCAATAACCAGAGCATTTGCATTGTTTGGATTTAGTCTGCAGCTAAGCAACACACATCCTTCCTCCGGTCATAGACTCATCCTTCCTGAATGCACCACAGAACGCCACAGGAGGTCATTCCTGTCTGATGCTATCAAACTTTACAACTCCTCCCGCTGAGCGTTGGTCACTCTTAACAGTCTCAACTCTTCTATAACTCTTTTATAATTTATTCGTAACCATCTTACCTCTGATAAATTGTGCATACTTGTGCAATATTTGGTTATTATAATATTTCTTCTTATCCTATTTGTATTTGACTCTGTCACCTTGCAACTGTCACTTTATGAGAGCAACGGCAACAGACCAATTTCCCTGAAGAATAAACAAAGTATTCTGATTCTGATTGCGAGGATGCGTGTCACATTATTTAGATCATTCATACGCGTCAAACATGCGGCCCGGGGGCCAAAACCGGCCCGCCAGAGGGTCTAATCTGGCCCGCGGGATGAATTTGCGAATTGCAAAAATGACACTGAAGACATTAAGTGCAATTTTTCCAATAAAAGTAACTGCTATTCCTTGGGTTCACACATAGATTTAGTAAGAGCTGTGGATGTAAAACAACAACTGAGACCTAGAACTAAACAGAAACTGCATTTCCAGTCACTAAATGTAAATTGTCATTGGTCTGGCCCCCTTGACATCAAACTGGGCTGTATGTGGCCCCTGAACTAAAATGAGTTTGACACCCCTGATTTAGATGGATGGAAAATAAAAGAAACAGCTTGACCACTTTTAGATTATTTCCACTGGCTGGGTAAAAAGTTAGCACAACTTTGATTAGCATCCCAATATGGAGCCTATAACATTTAGTATGGAGTGTTATCAGATCAGTTCCTCACTCGTTCATCACAGACTGTAACTTAGATGATTGACTGAATAATCCCACACACTGTCTCACTGTGTTGGAACATGTAGCGGAGCTGCTTTACCTGCCAGCAGGTGTGCGGGGATTTCCTCTCCAAAATGTACTGCGTTAGCGGCGACGGCTCCAGCTCGTACTTGTCGAAGGGCACCTTGTCTATCACCATGGGCTCGGAGTCCAGACAGGAGAAACGTACGTGGGGGTGAGCTGAGCGGGGCGGCTGGGTGAGCGCGGCGGGGACAGAGGTGAAAGGTTAAAGCACAAGCTCTGCAGCGACACCGAAAACGCATCCCTGGTTTATTTTGTGTGACTAAACAATTAGCATTCAACACAATAGTTCTCCTTACAAAAGTTATATGGTGAAAACAATTCAAATGTTCTCCTCTGTGCTACTTGAGCCGATTCCTCCAGTTTCTTACCAACGTGGGGGAGTTCTGGTCGGGCCAGAAGGCCTCGGGGATGGGCCAGTGTCCGATGGGGACGCCGGTTTTAGGGTTGGGTCGTACATAGATGAGCTTGTGACAGCAGTGCCAAGGCTGCGGGCCGGACTTCAACGCCTCAACTGGAGCGTCTGTGCAAGAACATACAGAGAAGAGTGACTTCAGACATTAAAAAGCTTATGAGATATGAAACACAACAGAAAGGTTCTGATAAACTGCGGTGATGTTAAAGTGTTTTTAAAACGCTGACATCCACCAGCTGTTTGAGAGCAACAGTAAAGAAAAGCTCAGAGAGGATGAAAACAAACAGTGAGTGGGAAGAGCTTCTTCTCTAATCAAACAGATGCAGCACAGACAGTGACAAAGAGGGTATTTTAAGAACCGTTTTAATTAATTAATATTACAACAAAGCAAGCGTTTCTTACCCTCTAGTGGAGGAGGGTCAGGCCCCGTCTTCTCGAAGTTTATCACCACCCCGCTCTGGATTTTCTGCACCAAAGACTCCAGACACTGATTCAACATTCGCTGAGAGAACACGCTGTACGAACGTCCTGCAACACACATTCACACTCGTGTCAGTTTAAAACGCAGAGTTAATGAATTACACTGATATGAATCTATTTCGAATGAGCAACCTTAAAGGTGCATTAACGTATTTTTGGCCACTTGGGGGCAGCAGAAACAAGCGGAAAGGACACTTTCACTTTCTTTCTTTTTCTTTTTTTTTTTACCTTCTGCCTGGCAAACATGTTAGCAAAAAGGCTGCCAAGTTAGATATCCATTAGACCTGGAAAGACATAATCTTTGAGTTTCTATTTGCGTCCGCACTATTGATCTAATATTATCTTCTCTTTCCACCTCCGTTTAGGTCTCCACCAAAACCTGGTTTTAAAGTATGGGGCTTTAAAAATGTTCCACATCAGCCAGCCTCTAATTTTGTCCGCCTGCCGTTTGGTGCTGGGCAGGGAGTAGACGGTGAGGTTTAACTGAGCTTATTTCCTGATAAAAGCTGGTTGTCACTGCTGCAAGAGAGGTGTTTTAAAAGGCTGGATTACTCCATGAAACTGCAGAGATGTAGAATATTCTTGTTTTTTTAGCACGTCCAAAGTTAAATCTCAAAGATTAACACCCCCAAACTACTTAAAATCACTTTTTGAAAGCCAAATTATATTTTTTTCCTGACAATTTTTAGTGAAATTAAAAGATATGAGTGTAAACTTGCTGTAAAACGTTCATATTGAAGAAACTGAGTTATTACAGTGAACAAATTAGAGGAGTTTTTGCATAAATTCAATGTGGAATAAAATAATTCAAGGTAAGGATAAAGACTTTTGATATATATCTCTCCATTTACAGGACTGGTATCCGAATCAAACGGACCCGCGACAAATCAAATAAGAGCTTTATGAATGAGATCATGAATCATGAATGAGAATACACGGCGCAGCGCGGCGTCCGACAGTAGTAGTCGTGCGGTCTCGAGTGCTCTCTACTTAACATTTTGCTCCTCTCCTTGGTGCTTTATCAGCCCTTTGCACTAAAAGATAGGAGGTGCATTTGCATGAAACACGGCTCCTAAACGTCTGTAACTGCTTCAAGCTCATTTGTCAGCGTCAACCGCGCCAATAAAAGGCCTTTAATACCAACGCGGTGTCTTGCGTTTAATTCTAGCCCAATTTATGCCTCCAACTTGACCCCCGGTGACCCCGCAACGCACCCATTCACTCCCTCATTTCAAAAGGCCGCTGCTTTGTGTCGGGCCTGCCATCAGCAGTAATGGACAGGCAGCATGTACTCTAGACCGCCGCTGACAATGGAGCTGTGTCATGTTCTGCATTCAGCGCCACCGACGGCTCTCTGTACGCGCGTCCACGCGTTAATCTTAACCTGCCGTCAGCATCGTTCTGGTGCGTTCCTCTTGCCGGCTGCTTCCACAGCCAGTGACGGGAGGAGATTAAAGGCAACTTCTCTGAGTTCCTTTGACACTAGCAGGCAGGCGGCTGAAGTTTCGGCTAATTCTACAGCTGCAAGGAGGATTACAGATCAAAATAAAAAAATCTCGACATCTCAGCGAGCCTTTAAACGAGGCAAATCTTGAATCAGACGGGGGAATCTTAACCTTAATCAACAATTACTACTTAAGCGCACTTGATCAAAGCGCTTTAACCCCTTCACAAACGCTCGAGCAGAGTTAAAATGAGAGCGCACCGTATTGCTTCACGCCCCGACGGCAAACCTGTAAACCTGAGCCCGAGCGCACGGCTTTACCTCATTTAAAAACTTGTTACTCTCTCCTTTCTTTCTTTCTTTGTACTGACGGAGATAATTCATCAGCTGCGCCGTGGAATGCATTTAACAAATAGCCATTTTGATCTTCTGTTATAAAATACTTTGAGCTTGTCCCGGCACGTTCCACCCGCTACCTCTGCAGGAGAATTTAGGCTTGTGGGAATCTCAAGAGGAGGAATAAGTTGTTTTTTTTCTCCTCCAAAAATAAGGTTATAATGATAAACTGCTATTAGCACGATGCACAGACGATCAAATAACTGGAAGTGTTTAATTTTTTAAGCTTTTATATTTAAGAAACCGTCTCCAGTGCTTTGATAAGAAGGAAAATGTAAGGAAATGTAAAATTTATTAAAGGTTTTCTCCTGTGGGACATATTTTCATGGGCTTTAATCAAGACTGATGTAGTTATAGTATCATTCAACGTGTGTGCAGCATGCCAGACCCATATTGTCTGGAGATGTGTAGCAGAAGCTGAGGGGGAGGCAGTCGTCAAGGAGCAAAAAAATAAAAATAAAACACGCTGTAGCCTACAACGTCCAGAATGCAGTTCAGCAGCAACAGCAGCATCTTTCCTCCTCAACTCCACCCTTTACTTTAGTTTAAAGCCGATCTCAAAAATAACTTGATAGTTCCTCAAAGAGTTCTCGACAAAGATTTAACAAACCTCCTCCAGATCTGCAGCAGGCGGATCTCACGATCTCAAAATGGGCTTGCAAACAGCCGAACAACCGGCTGGTGCGCGAGTCAACCTACCTCCAGTGACCTCGCACATGGGAGTGATGGGAGAATCGTCAGGCGGGACGCCGCCGAGGGGTTCGGGCTCCACCGAAGCGTTGCCGGGGATACGCAGCACCAGCGCAAACAGCCGTTGGTCCCAGCGGAAGGGCTCCTTGGTCAGCTCGCTACCCGGCAGCGGCGTGGTCAGCGGCAGGTGGAGCTGGAGAGGGGGACAGAAAGTTTTTACTAAATATCAAGGCAGAATGGGAAACTATGAAAATCAATAAACCAGATATTTTCAGGGAATATTGATTATATACCTTAACGCATATATATAAAATAATTAAAATACTGGTAGAAATATAGAAATATAAAAATATTTCATCTCTCATCCACTGTCTGGGTTGAATCAAACCTTCATAATAGCAGACCGGACTTTCCAGACATTTCTTTAAGAGCCCAGACATTTAAATAACCTAATAATAATAATAATGATGTCAAAAGAGTTGCAGCTGAAGTCAAACTTCCCTTATCAACTCGACTGACTTAATGTAAACGGACCTAAGACTGAGAAAGCCGTAAATTACAACGGTGGCTGCAGAGTTACAGACTTTAATTACGTGCGTTTGCCTTGAAATGAGGACACCGCTTTTAATAAGAGTCACCTCACAGGGAGGAGAAGCAGAAATATTCAACGTGAGTGGCAGAAGCAAGGGAGAATTAGAGGGAAAAAGAAATCAATAATTTAAAGGAGAATGACCGAGTCACTGGGAGGACAGCTAGACTTTGAATGGCAGATTGTTTAAAGCCTTTCAAAAGCTCAAATAACATCCTTGGTACAATTAATTTCTGATATTTCTGTTGTATGTCAGCATTCGACCCTGGCAAGTCTGGGAAATTGCGATTTTCTAACATTTTAAGGGATTTATTGATTGATTAAAACCAAGACCAGGGAGAAATAAATAATAATAATATGATAAGAATAAATGTTTGGATCAATTCAATTAAAATGTCAATGTAAAATGTAACGTGTGAGCTTGGGGAAAGCTGGGAGGCGCTTTCTTTGTGATTTTCGGACAATTTGTGGCTTAGAAAGAAATTAACCAGCCCAAGCTTTATCCTCCTCAGCGACGGCTAGTGACAGGAGAGGGTTTTTGTGAAGCGACAGATGCTTGTGTTAAAAGTTGAACACTGTGTGATCAGACTGGCTGATCCTCTGCAGAAGACGCTGGCTCTGACCTCGTCTTGGACTCCGCCGCTGCTGGTCAACTTGTTGCCGTCGGTGATTGCGACTATGATGGCGGGCTCGAGAAAAAAAGGGTTCCTTCCCTGGAAAGAAAGAAGACATTTGTTTAAATTACAAAGGTAATTTAGATTTATAGAACTTATGCATATGGGGCTGACTGTGCATCGTTATATAGATAACTTAGGTGTTTGAAACAAAGAACCGTATCTCCTGAGAATAACAGACACAGTGAGATACTTTAGTCACTGCATCTATTCCTCTTTGTGTTTGTGTACATCCACAGCGTTAAGTTCACTAGCTCTTCTCTGCTAGACCCCACTGTGTTTCAAGGCATCAAATGAAACTGGAGCAGCGCCGCATTTATCACAATGCCTCGGCCTTGCGGGGGAATCTCCACAGAGGCCGCAGAACAACTCAACGGCGCGAAAACCTCAACGCGGCCAAATGACGAGTCATATAAAAACGCCGTCCTGTTCCCGTTCATTAACGGAGCCGCTCAGCTTGGACCGTGGGCTTTCTGCTGAACGATGGGGTCTGCCCAAAGCAAACAGGGAGCAGGATACCTCCAAGACTTGCTGTACTGTAGGTATCCATGACAACCTGGCAAATATTATTTATTTAATCCTCCTCCGTGCCCAAAAAAAAAAAACCCTTGACGATAACTTATTTCTTAGCTAATGAGCCGGTGATCAGGCTGAACTTGGCCTGAAAAGTAATGAGTTCATCCGTCAGCTCACCTAGCATTTTACTGTTGCTATGCAATGGCTGTGAGGAGGCTATAAAATAAAACATAAAAAAATCCAGCAGCTATTAAAATTGCATTTTGAACATCTCAAGGGTGCAGATTGATGAGAACAGCAGCCTGGGAATGTGGTCCTCAACTTTCTAGATTTGGGGAGAATTTTTTCCCACAATCTTTTGCGCAAACTGCTAAACTTATTAATGAGGATTATATGCAACACGTTAATTAATCCTGGTCCAGAATCGTGCGTTGACCCATCTGTGCAGCCGGCTGCTGCCAAGTCAATCTGCAGCATGATCTCTGGTCTGCTACCGCGTTACCACGATGATGGAGATCCATCAGCTCGCCGTTTATCACCCACGCCGATGCGCCAACTCCCAGCCTAACGGAACACGCCGTTTCCTCCCGCTCATCCTTTCACTGCGCTCCTTTTTCTTCTGCTTTCTCCCCTTGCTCTCTTAATGAAACTGTGATCAGTGTCAGGATTACCGGCTGGCAGTCTCTCTCTCTCCCTCTCTCTCTCCAGCTCCATACTACCCTTCATCTCCCAGGGGAGAGTCATCTCAGATGCCTGGCAACCTGGAGGGCTCTTTGTTACTGTAGACAGAAACACTCCAGGGCGGTATTAACTCCCCCACAGCCTTGCTCCCCTTTGTCTTCTCCCTCTTTAGCCCTCTACCTCTATGAAAGCCTCACACCTTGAGCACTTTAGGGGAAAAAAACAATAAATCAAAGTCAACTTTTTCTTATGAATTAAGCTGAAAAAATAGGAAAAATACGGCGTTGATGATACGAGCCGGTTTATATGAAAGAGAAAACAGAAGCTACCACATCACTTTGGCAAAGCTTTGATGAGCAGCTGGCGAGGCAAACTGAAAAACAGCAAAAAAGTGTGCAGTCGTCAGAGCGCTGATAAAAACCTGTCAGCTCTGAGTGTCTCAAAGAAAAGAGATTCATCTAAGACAGCTCCTCTCTGCTCGTAAACTTGAAATCACTGACAAGTTATTTTTGTCGTTCATCACTTAAACCTGCACATCGTGTCCTTTTCAGTCAAACTATAAGCGGGCACTGTTCTCAAACGGTTAATCGCGTCCTCTTCTCGTGAACAAATTGCTTTAGTGCGGGGGCGTGCGGGTGTTCTACTTTCCAGCTAACTGGTTAGGCTTTGGTTGAAGGAAAACCGAAAGTAACTCGAAGACGACAGAGAACAAGCTCGCAAAGAGATAAGGATGCGACAACTGATTAGCTGACAGGCTAAAAGAAAGTTTTTTGCAAAGATTTGCAATTAATTAACTCAAACGAGTAAAAATGACAAACATTTAACACGGCTATGTCTCAAATGTGGGGATTGGGATGTTTTTGAGGTGCGTTTACCATTATTTATTTTAAAATAAGAACCAAAGGATCCGTTTAATAGAGAAAATTTGTCTTAATTACAGACATTTAACTATAACACGCCATTTCTAAAGGACATAAGCTACTAGCAAGTGCAACAGGATTCAGGCATCTGTTCAGAAAAAGGATCTTAAGTGGTGATGAGAGGGAACCGGTCATTAAATTATAATTATTACTAAATCAAACCCACCGTCAGAGGTCACTGACAACCGCTGCAGGACACGGTAACCTTGACCCCTCCCCGGCTCAAGGCGTTTGCGCTCACAGGCACGTGCGTCCATATTGATTCATCGCTGGCATTTGACATTCAAACTCCCCGAGTGTACCTGACATGCATTATGCATGCTGTATGTATGCATTACCCCGGGACGGAGGGCACCTTCCATTCATTACTCCGGAAATGCCAGTTAAACATTCATTATAGCTCCCATCTTCCTCACTTACCTCCGCGCCGGGAAAGAGAGACGTCCAGATTCTTTACCAAACAAAGACGTGCAGTCAAAGTGGGCACAGGCTAGACATCGATAATAGCTACTCTATCGCCACTGGCAGAAAACTGCACCTTAGTTTCAACACTTCTGACCCCAGAAGACAAGAAAATCTGATCGGGTTGAGGCGTTGCATCTCCTGCAAGCTGCTTTCTTTGTTGTCATTTCTTTCTCTCTTTGCAACGAGACTAAATCAAAGCACGGCCAGTCGGGTTATTTTGTGTAACTCTGTACGCCAAGTAGCACGATGAAAGAAGACTTTGACATCTGTTGCAGATAAGATCATTAAGCTGCCACTCTAAAACTGTAAACACAATCTCACTATTTCTATTTATTACGCCCCCCCCCCAAATCATCACTTTACTTTTAGCAGCTACAGCTGGCATTCAGTTGTTTACGTCATTAGTCGGCGGCGCTTGTTGGGACCGTGACAGCAACGCGGGCATTAGTTCGAAACTTGATATTTGTTTGGAATAAATTTCCTGGGGCCGTCCAGCTGTAGGAGAGACTTGCTTCAAATTCACAAATTAAAACTACTTAATAACTGTGAAATGCAACTTAAATGATGCTCGCAAATCCGCTCGCAAAGTTTATCCTCGTATTGAGAGGCGAGAAAAATAAACTATTATAAAAAGCTTGGAAATATATATGCACGTCGATGTTAAACTATCTCAAACACATTTTAAAAGTCTTTAAACTGGCTATAAATTACACTAAGCGCTATTTTTTAAAACCTGTTTCAGGTTAAAACTAATTTAATATAAATAATATGATCATTAATATCAAATTTAGGTTTTTTGTTTATACTATTTAGCTGTATACATCATCGAGGACGTCCCAAAATATTAGAAATGCAAACAGAAATTTAAAAACGCTGATTTAAAAACATCCCTGCAAAACTTAAAAATAAGAAAAAAACCTTTTAAAAAAAAAAAAAATCAGGATTTAGCTCAGACCCCTCGTGCTGGGACTGCAATAGCATCAGCTGGCTGCTAAAACAGGCGCATAGACCGTTGACCCCCACTGAAGCGTTCAGACATTAACATTTTAAATAAACCGTGCGTTTTGATGTTTAAAAGCTAATTCGCAAATCCAATTTGAAATATTATTAAGTAAGAAATTTTAAAGTTCTTGTTATGTTCGTGTTATATGACTGAAGATGTGTGGGCTCACAGTATGCAGGTGGTTGATGCTTGTAAGACTGGGGATAGGGGATAGGGGATTGGGGGGGGGGGTTGAGGGTGTACGTGAGGAGGAGGGGAGGGGGGCATACAGTAAACTTATATTGCACTCTCTGAAGCTGATTTCCTCTCTGCCTACTCAGTGCTACATACCTGTCCATAGTTGTCTATCCCAGTCACTAATCTATTGAGATTGAGTAAATCAAAAGCGGTCCTCAGGGACTGGCCAATAGTTGTGAGTCCCGTTGCTTGGAGGTTCCTCAACTCTGTCATGAATGTGGCATGGCTCTCTTTCCATCCGGCCTTTCAAAACAAAACAAAAATATTTTTGATTAATAACAATTTTTTAAAAAAGAAATCAACATATTTTCTCTTATTATTATCATTATTATTATTATTAATATTATGAGTCTTAAGATGTAATAAATATATAAATAGATCACTTCCTATTTGTCACAACAGAGATATAACTTGACAGCCTTGCTCAGCATGGTGATCATAAATTATAAAGTCACAATGTGTGTCGTAACTATAGTGGTAATTTGGTCTAAACAAGTAAAGTAGGCTAGTCTGTCACCCCCCCTCCCCTCCTCTCCTCTCCCCTCCCCTCCTCTCCTCTCCCCCCCTAGATATCACCTCGCTGTATAAATAACACCCAGAGTTCCTTGCTGCTCACACTGAAACAAAATGTCGGCCATGTTTTAAAAGGGGTATGAAAGCTCCTCCTGAAGATTTTTTTTCTCTACACAATTGATGTAGCGATCACAACGTGGTGGAGCGATGGGAAGGACAGTCAATCTGCGCAATGTAAAGCCGGACATGACCCGAAAACAAACTCTACCTTTATCCCGAACGGAACATCTTCAAAATTTACCAACATATACCGGTCCCCTCGGCTCGCCGGATCTCTCCCTCTGAGCTGTGGAAAAGTAGAGAATTATTTACGGTTATCGAGAGATCAGGTTTTGACAGGCGAGCTTTTTTTTTTTTTTTTTTTTTTTTTTGCAACAGCACAACGACGATCTGAACTGCAATCACCCCTGCTCGGGATCTCCCAATATGAATGTGTCCCGTGGTTACAGTACCTTCATAAAAGTCTCAACAGCGCCTTTTGCTATGTCCAGATAGGTAGTACCCAGATGGGTGCGCTGGTTCATTGAAGCGGACGTGTCTATCAGAAAAAGTAAAACGGGCATTGTGATGGTAATGACACGTTCTGCATGGACTTGGTGTCAGTACAACCGGCCAAAACGCAAAAAAAATCTTTTGTTCTCCTGCCGCCTGTATCACCTCTCAGCTAGCTAGCTAGCTGGCTAACTGTCTGTCTCACACATTCTTTCAAAAAAGTGTAAGAATAGTGAGTGAAGAAGCCCTTTCCGGGCGAACTAAACTAAAAACCTCAAACCCTAGGGGCAGGTTATGGATTCACGAGGGATTTTGATAATTTTTACAATATTTTGTAAATATTCCTAAGTTTCATAGTAACAAAGTTCCCCCTCACAGTGAGTCCCTGCTTCTCCCTACACTGAATGCGCTGTGTCTTGTCCACTGGTTTTAACCTAAGCTCCGCCGCTGACCCCGCCCCCCGAGCGGTCTCTCAGCGTCACGTGCGCGCACCCTCGCCTCCCATTGGCTGTCCGGAGCCGCTCATTACCATATCCAAATAAGGCCAAAGCCGAGCGACTCGTGCGCATGCTTGCTTTGCCCGACAGGCAGGAATGCAAGGAAAATATTCTGTACATACATTGTGTGTCAAAGAATACAACATATTCATCGATGCACTGTTTTTTTTTGTTTGTTTTTTTGTGTGTGTGTGTCTCTCAGCATTTCCGCAGCTCTTTGAGGTTATAATAATCAGGAATGAATCTGTGTCTGCCCTGAGAGCTGATTACATAATCAACATTTACTTCATCCTATGCACGGGCGTGGGCTACTGTGAAAGACAAGCCTTGAAGACTATAGAGAGGAGGAAGCTGAAGACAAGAGATAGACAATATCAAATAAAAAGCTGTGAAATATTAACTCAGGAACGCGCACAGAGGGGGGGCATATCAACTACTCCCTGGCACTACTAGTCCTTGGTTTTCATGTAATGACCAAATAAAGACAGCCTTTTAAGCGAAACGATCTGAAGGAAAACAGGTTTAGCTGAATAGAC
Organism: Chelon labrosus; assembly: GCF_963514085.1. Taxonomy (NCBI): domain Eukaryota; kingdom Metazoa; phylum Chordata; class Actinopteri; order Mugiliformes; family Mugilidae; genus Chelon; species Chelon labrosus. The sequence goes on from NC_140341.1 coordinate 8,698,900, forward strand.
GCTGCAAGAGATTGAGATGCGCGCACACGCACTCTCACACACCCTGCAGCTCTAAGATGGCTATACTTTGTCTTTTCTTTCTCGCAGCCTTATCCGTGCAATAAGCTAAAATTAGACTTTAAAACTATTATTCTAAAAAAAAAAAAAAAAAAAGAAAGAGTGGTACGTGTTCCAGGAGTGGGCATACTTCTATTGTTGCTTCCTATCAGTTTTGACGTAGCGCAAACATGGTCTGAAGATATGTGGGATAATGTCTACAGACATTTGCTGCAGAGAGATTCATTTTGATCGATCTCTGACATGCTACACATCATCCTGAAAGATTAGAGTCCACTTCCAAATGCTACATGACACTCGGATAGGCGTGCACGGTTGTGCAACACAATTTGCATAATGTATCTCCTTGGAAAATATCTTCACTTCCGCAAAAAAAAATAAGAGGAAACCATCCGGTGGCTTTCGACAGCGAAGAAGAGGAAGGCTGACTGCCTCTTGTTTGATTAGACTTCTGCTCTGGAGCGAGACTCTCACGATTCACCTTCCGGTTTGTCACTAACACGTTTTTCAAAATAAAATGACAGGTTGGTCGAGCCTGGGACAAAGTGCGCACTTACAGCCTTCTGGTATTTATTACAAGTGTAATCAAACTCACTATGGTGTGCACTGCACTAAATATAAACTTGTCATAGTTGTCATAGACTCTTTTTTCCAACTTACCAAGATTATAATATTGTCAACAAAACATAGTATTTTGACTGACCTAGAGACTGACCTTATATTGATTAAACTGAGAAACATGTATAGACAAGTCTTCTCCATCTCAGCCACATAAAACACTACATTATGGCTTATATGTTAATGTTTTGATAAAAACAAGCTAATAAACATGCTCAACTTTGTACTCAGGTATATAACTTCTCTACAAGATCCAAGCTTATGTTTTATTTATATACTCTTAAAGGAGAACTTTCCATTGCTTTTATATTGTGGTATACTTTTTTTTTTACTTCTGTAGAGGACACAGTAGGCTAATATACATAATTTAATTAGTTTGTTACGTCATTAAGTTTGAATGCTTGCACCATTACATCTTATACTTATATGTCAGTTATTTAGTTTTAAATTAGATTGCCCCAGAATGATTGCCCTAAAAAATAAGTCAATAAGTTAGATATCAAATGCATATATGTTTTATTTAGTTTGTTTACTGTTTTTAGACCTTTATTCTGAAGTCAAGGCACATTTTGACCGGAAACAATTGTTTTGGACTTCACTAGAGAACAGGACTCAACTGTTTTCATGTTATGTCACATTGTTTGTCTGTGTTAACACAACACTTAACCGCCATAAATAATATAAGTCAACTTTTTGATGATAATACATTGATCAAGATGTTAACAATTCACGACTGATCGTTTGTGAAGATTATACGATGAAAGTCATAACCGGAAGTGTGATGTTTTATTGAGATTGTGAAAGAGCCTTGATTACGGTCATTGGCGCATCAGTGAAATTTGTGAAGCGACCTACAACAACCAAAACAAAGACTTCAGGACTGTGTTGTGTTATTTGTAATGAAACAGTACGTAGGGTTTATATCAGTTCTGCTAGATTATTACTTAAATTATAGTCATCCACAGTTATACACAGTTTGGAAATGTCAAAACAGGATTTCTTTGACACTTCTCTCTGAAGAAAAACACATGATGTCATTCAGTTTGATCAACGTTGCATTGTGGGAAATGCAGGCTTTGTTTGTACCATGCTAGATAATAAAAGTAAGATTGCCTTAGCCTTTAATGATGTCAGTAGAGCAGCCAATTAATGAGTAATGTATTAAAGCCTGCAAACCGTCCTTGAGAGTGAATATTTTTAAATTATTCACATTAAATTATTCACAGTTCAAGTAAATGTGGATATAAATTTTAACATTTGAAAAAGTCCACTTGTTGTGTTACCACCAACTTCATTTTGATTGTCTAAAGTTGTACTAGTTTGTGAAAACACAGTGAAAACACAGTGCTTCTTTAATAAAGGCCATGAAATCATTCATTCATTCATCTTCTGTAACCCGCTTGTCCTGTGAAGGGTCGTGGGGAGGGGGGCTTGAGCCTATTCCAGCTGTCCCATGACATAGATAGATAGATAGATACTTTATTAATCCCGAGGGAAATTCAAGCATCCAGTAGCAGTTACATACATTGAACATAAAATACAAAAGCTATATAAAAAATAGAAAGTGACTAGAAATAAAATGTTTATACAACTATAAACTATGTTAAAAATATAAAGTGACCTGTTAGAAATATAAATATAAAGTGACCTGTTAGAAATATAAAGTGACCAGTAGAAGTAGAAGGGTTTTTTTTTGTTTTTTTTTTAAATATGAGAGCTCATTCATTCACATTCACATTCATTGTAATTATTTTAGTTTAAGTTATTGTAAATAGCTGTCGATGTTTAATGACACAATTCGAAAAAACAATACGCCATTTCACATATCTTTTAGTGTCTCAAAGTGGTTTTGAGTTTAGACTTTTATTGTGAAAACGGAACACGGAAGTAAACCGGAAGTTTTATTTTGGTGACCGGAAGCGCAGTGCTTGTGGATTGTAGGCGATGTGCGCGTGCATCTAGCGTCAACTGACAGCCAACCGCTCTAACTGCCGTCACAACAGAGTGCGCTACCCTCCTGACAGCTAGCTAGCAGCCCCCCCTATAGCCGAGGCTCTGCCGTCGGACCGCTGCGGTCGGTGGGTTATGTTTCTCGGAGCCGGAGCGGCAGACGGAGGTGTTTGCGCAGCGCCGACTCATGGCGGCCGAAGTTCAGCCCCAGCCGCAGGCTCGCAAGCCGTGTCTGCTGAGCAAAATCGAGGCTTTCCAAGACGTTGTGAGCTCGGCGGTTATCATTCCCAAAGAAGACGGCGTTATTAGCGTGTCTGAGGACAGGTAAGCTGCACGATGGTTCATAACCACACACACACACACACACAAACCCCCATAATAGTACGAATAACACAAAATATAAAATACCAGGTCTTCGTCTGCTTTAAATACGCATACACACACTCCCAAACATTTGCACTAAAGTGTCAGCTGACACAGTCAAACCATTTCACGCTAGTTAACGACGGCAATTAAAGCCTCTTTGGTTTGTTTAATTCAATCACTGACCGAGAAAGTCAGTAAAAGCCAGTTTAAAGACGTGGCTGTGTACAGTAACGCTGACTTGTAGCTGTACGTTAGCTAGCTTTACCCACCATTTAATGCGCCCATTCAGACGAAATAACAAGATCTCCTCTGTGCACTTTATGGGTTAATGGCGTCTTAAACGTATTATAGCACCCTGAGTAGTACTATAATATGAGTAGAGTAACCCTCAGGTATTAGGAGTCCTGCAGCAGTTTCTCTCCCCCTCAGTCCACCAGTGTTACACTTGCCTGGGGCAGTGTGTGTGTGTGTGTGTGGGTGTCTTCTTTCTATTGGCATCTGTGTGACTGTGTGTGCAAAGGTTGTATGCTCTGCAGTGCTTGTGCTTGGGCAACCCCTGTCATTCACACACCGCTGCGTCTAGTTTTACTTGCGTTTAATCATTTTTTAAAAAGCTCTTTTGATCCAGGAAGATTTAATCCCTGTCACAGTCCTGAACGGTGGCCCCCTGGAACATCTGAGCGGTCGAACCCCCTCACGAGACGGACCAGGGCGGAGCAAATATTAGTGTATCTTCTGATCTGCAAGCGTCGTTAAGTGTCATTAAGGCTTGTATAAGATATTTAATTGTGTCAAGATACACTGATCAGCCACAAGATTAAAACCACAGACAGGAGAAGTAAACAACATTCGCCGTCTTGTCACGATTCAGTGTTCTGCTGGGAAACTTTTAGACTTTTGCATTCATTCATTCATTCGTGTGGATGTTACTTAGACATGTAGCACCCACCTAGACCAGACCTAGACCAGACCAGGCACCCCCCCAACCCCATAGCAATGACACTCCACCCAGCAGGATGCAGCCTGACACAGACACACACACACAAAAACAGTTTAGGAACAAGGACAAGGTGTTGACCTGGCCTCCAAATTCACTAGATCCCAAACTGATCCAAGTATCTGTGGGATGATCCACAGAGGCCCCTACCCCTCAAAGGTCCCCCCCCCCCCCCAACTAACAACATCCTGGTCCCAGACACCACGGGACACCCTCAGAAGGCCCATGTCCATTCTCTGATGAGTCACAACTGTTTTGGAGGCACAAGGTGGTCATAATGTTATGCCTGATCTGTATGCAGTCAGGTCACATCTTTTTCCTGAGCCAAAACATTAGGAGCACATACAGTTTACAGTAAATCTGACCGAGCGCGCGTTTCACTTCCTGAAAGCAAAACGAAAACTGTGTACAAACAGAAAATGAACATTTTATTTGTGATAACGATCATTTGTTGTCTAAATGTTTGATATATTTATGTTCATCCCTTGAATTAAAGCTGTACGTCTCATTTCAGGTCTATTGAGGCGGCGTACGGTGCCAGAAATATGTCCCAATTATCTACCAAGTGTAAATCTAGATTTGCTAGAGGTGCTCGCTCGTAATGCGTTAGCTCATCAGTGTATGTATGAATCCTTTTGGCGTGACGCCTCACGTGGAAGTAGCTGGCACTGCCAAACCTTTTTATGGAGCTGGCAGCAGTGGGAGCTCCTGTGCTCCTTCCTTCCCCATCAACAGGGAGCAAGAAGCTGACTCCTTCTTCAGTCACATTCTTTTACCCCCCCCATTTCAACAGAAACGCTGACAAACTGGAATTCATTTTTCACCACAGCTTTGTTACTCACTGTCCTGAGCGACCGGGGAATAGTATACATCCAGAATTCACCTCACCTCGGATGCAGTGAAGGATAAAATGTTTTGTTTCCCCCCCCAACAGGACGATTCGAGTATGGCTGAAGAGAGACAGCGGTCAGTACTGGCCCAGCGTCTACCACACAATGCCAAGTAAGTGGTTTTTTTTTGCACACTATTATTGTGTCCTAAAACAAGAAAGTCATAAGATAACCTGCACTTCTCGGAACAATCCATTCCTGTTTTTTTCGTGCGCTCTTCCTCTGTGCGAGCGTCTCACAATGAATCAGACAGATTCCTCTTCTCGGAGGGACATTAAAACGGTTGACATGCTCCTCCTGAGTGTCCCGCAGGATGAGACACTCCACTCTCCTCTGTGCCGCAGCGCTATACACGGTTTGTCCTCGTTTCCCTCCAGTTGTGCAGCTGAAGGAAATCCCATTCTACAATCAGCAAGATCTGACGCTAACAATAGATGCGCCAGAGTCTGCACACGTTAAACGTTTTTAGCTTACTGGTACTCGATGACTGTTCCTTTAATTTAAACAGGTTCTTCTACTCTTCTTCACTTCCTCACGCCTTTGTTTTTCTTGTCTGTTTTCACTCTCTAGAAAAGTTTAAATGAGGTCAAACTGTGATGACTTTAGTCTCACTTTTATGATCTTTTTTTTTTTTTGTGTGTGTGTGTGTGTGTGTGTGTGTGTGTGTTCCCGTCCCCAGCCGACACATCCAGGAAATTGCACAAGCACGCCATATTATCTAAAATAGTTCAACGGTCTAAATAAACGTTCAAATTATTTCTGCAGTGCATTAATTCTGGAGAGAGTTTCCTCAAAGTTAAAGAGTAAAAATTGCCGCTGACGTTTTTGGCATTTTATCTCGCTTGTTTAAACGTTGAAGTCGCGCAGAAGAGGAAATCGAATGTTTTTTTTTAAGATAAAAGCAAGAAAATAAATTCTAAAAATGCTGAATAAAAAGTGTCCACAGGCTCTGAGTGTTAAAGCGTTGCAGAGTAACGTTAATTCTCGGAAAACACAATAAAAAACGATTCCTGTGAAACTTGACTAGATAAACATCTGGACTACGCAATTTAATAATGTTCGTGGTGTAAATTGCATCAAACAGGAAACGCATATTTAGATTTCTAAGTGATGAATCCAACCTCATGAAACACATGCTGCAGTAAAATCACAAGTTGATTTTCTTGTACGTTTCAGCAGATTAGCGACAAGTTAACTGTTTTCAGAAAGAGCACTGACAGTTTTTTCCTCTTCAGTGCTTCAAGTGTTTTGTAGAATTAAAAATATGTAATATAATTTGAGGCACCTACAAGTTTTGGTATTTTTCTTTGCCAATATAGGGATTAAAAGTACTTTCGGTATCGTTCAAATTAATTTACTCCTTGTCATCATGTCCCCTGAGATTAGGATTTCAGTCACCTAAGACTATAAGACATATTTGAAAGCTTTGAAATCTTATAAATTGACCTTCACGTTAGTTTAACTGTCAAACAACTGTCTCCATGTGTTAGGCGAATTCTTTTATCAAGGATTACAGAGTCGCTGGAGTCACAGTAGGCTCCTGTCCTAGAGACGGTTACAGAGAGACAGCCTTGCTGGGGAGACAGCCTTGTTAGAAATCAGCTAGTTATAACAAAGGAGCTGTAGACCGGGTGCGTCTGTGCCGTATCTGTGGGACCTTTCCCCTACTCTTTAATAAGAAGATGACAGACAGTGTCTTGTGCGACAGTTCAACCTCTGTTTTTATCCAACACCGTGGTGAAGAATGAATATTCAGGTACCATAATATGGGAAGTTAAACTGGCAAGCTTTAACAAAGTAATAAGAACACACACTTCTTTTGTGTCTGTGTCTGCAGCGTCGTGCTCCTGTATGTCCTTTAACCCGGAGACCAGGAGGCTGTCTGTGGGGATGGACACTGGAAGTATCTGTGTAAGTCCAACCACCGGTCTGGTTCCCCTTTTTTTTAAAGACAAAACGTTTCTGTCCGTTTCTTTCCTTCCTTCCTCGGCTGCGCCTCTCGATCAGCTGACGAGTGTTTGCTTTTCAGTAAATCACCTGTCACATGTCGGCCCAGTAGGCTGCGTTCTTGTCCATACGGGACGTTCATATGTTATTCACTAGTGGGGAGGGCTGCTAAATACTTTCTGTTCTTCTAGTACAAGGATAGCCTGGTCATTACCATCCTACGTTTCCGCCCGAAATTTGATTTCAGTCTTGCACGGAGTCTGGCCCAATTGCACTTCTGCGGTTCGCGTGTAACCGCGCCAATCAGCGAACAGTTGAGTGATGACGCGGAACTCGCCTGCCGAGCTGCTTGTAGTCCAGCCAGCAAAGCTTGTAGTTCAACAGCATAGCAACAATGGCGACGGAGGAAGAGACGCTAGAAGCCATCCGCGAAGTTGTCTCAACTCTCGAGAGCATCACGGAATTAAAACCAGAACAAGAGGCGCTTGTCTTGTCAGTTTTATAAATGGCAAGGACGTCGTAGCTCTCCTTCCAACTGGCTTTGGGAAAAGTTTGATTTATTTAACTGGAAGCGGGAATGGTAAGCGTAAGAGGCTGAACTCCGGCGCACAATATACGTCATTACCAAACGTTGCTGATTGGTTAAGGGAACTCCAATGATTTTAAACCTCAAAATAAGCATCCGCCCATTACGGAGACAGATTCCCATTACATTGGGCCAGACTAACGTGCCAGACCGAAATCTAATTTCGGGCGGAAACGTAGGATAGTAACGACCAGGCTAGTACAAGGATGCCTATACATTTACTATGAATATTCATGCCTCCAGAGGATAGTCCTTAAAGATTTAAGTGGCCTTTGTAACCTTTCTTCTTAGCATGTCAGTACTTATCCATGACGAACACTTGTTTCTGCGGCCACTACAAATTTCCCAGGAGCATGAATCCCCATTTTTTTTCTTTAGAAGTTATTTAAAAATCTAGTTGAGAGATTTCCTTAAAATCTACTCAGCAAATTTAGGTTTCTAAGGTAAGTCATCCTCCAAGCTTTTGGTCTTTGGGCTTTAGAAACCTCTCTGTCGTGTCCTCAACTCAAAATGTTAAAATGTCAAACTGAATGAGATTCTTGTCCCACAGAGGGTCAACCCTCTTGACCCAAAGGCCTTTCTTTCATTCCTCAGAGCTCTGAGCTCTAAATCACCCTAAGGGTATGGGACGTCATCCCAATAAGACGTATTTCTTCTTATATGACATTCGACCGTGAAATTAAGTGTTAATTGTTTCTGTTTAGATAAAAAGTGCTCTGTGTTTACCTCACTATAAGGCAGGGGCTGTAGATTAGTGTCTGGAGGATGATCCCTAAGGCTTTTAGTGACCCTCTGAGGTTCAAGTACCATGAAAACATCGTAAAACATTCATGCTACCCAGAGGATGAATCCTATTAATTGTGCACACTTCATAATCCTTCCTGTAGTGGAAGTGGAAGTAAAAATGTTAGACTTATTAGTGACTGTGGAGGATTCTTGCCCCGTAGAGGGTGAACCTTTTTAACCCGAAGCTTTTCTAAAAATCTAAATGCCCACTATGTTGTAATGAACGTTGCAGCCTCCTGTGAGACTTGAGAGTGGTGGTCTTATTTGTTGTGAGTCGAACGTCAAACAGCTCTGACACAAAGCAGCGCCAGACCGGTCTATTCTAAGATGCAGCATTTTTTTTTTTTAAACCGTCAAGCTTTTGATTTGTCGGTCGAGCAGTTCAGTTCAGCGGGAGTCGTTTATTTTGGAACAAGACGGCCCAACACAAGAATCAGTCAGTAACGGGGACATTTTCTAGGATTTTCCTCTCAGGAAAAAACCTCAAACCTCGTCGTTTCCACAGGCGTTTTTATTAAGGGTGGCGGTTTCAGAGGAAACGCCAGACCCAGTAATATATACCTACGAAGAGGCCTGCAGAGCTTTGACTTGAGTCGTTTGCTTTTACATTTCTTTAAGTATCTGTCACAGGAAGAGGACTGTTTCGAAGCCTCGCAGCACCTCGCAGCTCCTAACCGACGTCAAAACACGACAGATCGTCTCAGATGTTTCACTTAAGAAAAACCACGTTCATGTGCTAAACCTCAGCCTTCAGTTTCAGCCTGAGTCAGTTCAAACCCTGACCTCCACTTCCTGTCTTCTAGGAGTTCATCCTGTCGGAGGACTACAACAAGATGACCCCAGCACGCACCTACCAGGGTGAGGCAGGAAGCGTGTGTGTGTGCGCGTATGTGCGAGTCGGTTAGCGGCGTGCGTTACTGGAAGGCCACCAAAAAAAAAAAAAAAAAATGGTGAAATGTAACATAGAAAAGGGTAAATCTCCTTTAATCTCAGCTCCGTCTGAGTTACGAAGGAACAGTGGTGAAACAAGAATGCCTTTATGTTAACCGTGGAGGCTTATTGACATTTAGTTGGGAAATATTTGTTGAGAAAGCAAAATGCTCGGTGGGCTTCCTTTTGACAAGGGCAGAAAAGAAAAGCAGATTTTTTTTTTACTTCGGTGTAGAAGGAGAGCTGAGTAGGATGCTTTGAGTTTACGTTCTAGATATGGCAATATACTTGAATGAGGGCAAAAAAAAAAAGCTCTAATAAATGGTGCCACATAGTGTTTGAAAATATATATGTTAGCACAGAAAAATTAATAAGAACGTTATCGATCTGAAAGCACCAGAGCTCTTGAAGTTCATATATGTGGTTTGAAGACGTCTGACTTTGGTGACTCCATGTGGTGGGATATGGTGTTAGAAGAATAACGTAAGATATGCTTTCATTTCCTTAGAAAGAGAACAACATATTGGCTTTATTTAAAAAAAAAAAAAAAAAAAAAGCCAACGTTTGTATCATACACCAATCAGCCACAACATTATGACCACTGACAGGAGAAGTGAATAACATTGACCATCTTGTGACCAATCGGTGTCCTGCTGGGAAACTTTAGGACCTGGCATTCATTCATGTGGTTGTTACTTAGACATGTAGCACCCACCTAGACCAGACCAGGCACCCCCACCCCATAGCAATGACACTCCTTGATGGCAGCAAAAAAAACATGAAGAACAGCACAAGGTGTTGACCTGGCCTCCAAATTCACTAGATCCCAAACTGATCAAGTATCTGTGGGATGATCCACAGAGGCCCCTCCCCTCAAAGGCCCCCCCACTAACAACATCCTGTTGCCAGATGGAGGCACAAGGGAGACCTACACAATATTAGGAAGGTGGTCATAATGTTATGCCTGATGGGTGTATATATATATATAATAATAATAATAATAATAATAATACATTTTATTTAAAAGCGCTTTTCAAAGACACTTTACATAAAGAGAACATCAAATTAGCAAAACAATGTGAAATATAACATCAAAAACACAATAAACTGAACTAAACATAAAAACTGAGCTAAACATATACTGTATATACTTTTAAAAGGTCAGTAAAATATAAACTTGTGTGTAACTCTAGTAAAATAGCTGTGACAACCAACTTGAAGCATGCGGTCGGCCTGTTCCCGTGTTGTTTTGGAGGCCTTACCGTAAACATTATATTTAAGATTCAGCAGATCTCAGGACCATTTTATTTATTATTTCCCAGACAGAATCTTAAAAGTCAGCAGTGTGTTATTTAAGCCCTCGAAGACTGCGCCTGAGCCTGAAGAATGCTTGCTCTCTTCATTCCACTGTGTTGAGTACAGCTCGCTCAGAAACAGTTGGTAGCGGAGCAACGCTGATTGGTCTCCACTCATTTCCTCCGCAGTCGCAACTGGACTTTATTTATTTGTAGTTGGCCTATCAGGAAGTGTTTTATTTTTTTTTTTATCGCATGTCAATACAGTTCTCACATCGAACGTGTCATGTGTAGCTGTATGTAAAGTGTTCTAAAACAGCAGCTTCCTCTTTCTCTTGATCAGATAAAGAAGGCAGTGGTGCTTGACTTTCGCATTAAACGGCGGCAGCACCTTTCTCCCTCCAAAATAAATAAGATCTTAAAATACGTGTTCCTGCCTCAAATATGTTCTTTTAAGCACTCTTTCCACGGCGTTTGCAGGTTTTGTGAGTAGCACTTGGGTCCTGTTTTTATATTCACGTGTGTGTTTTTTGCGCAGCACACCAGGGCCGAGTGACAGTGGTGCTGTTTGTGTTGGAGATGGAGTGGCTTCTGAGCACGGGCCAGGACAAAAACTTCACCTGGCACTGTTCGGAGAGCGGCCAGCAGCTGGGGACGTACCGCACCGCAGCCTGGGTTTCAGGACTACAGTATCCTTTTATGCCCCCCACCACCACCCCCCTCCGCCTCCTCTTCCCCACCTCTGCTGCTCTGTCTGCTGTCTGGATGTGCAGGCTACTTGGCCGTTAGAGTGCGCTCAGCGAACTTGACAGCAGAGCTCCTTGTTAAACGGAGTGGAGTGGCAGAACCAAGCAGGAAGTTACAAACCATCTTTGGCACTTGAGAAAGAAATCTCTTGTCTTTCTATTATGACAACGCAAGCCTATTTTAAGCCCATAGCAACGCACAGACGGGGCAACTGAGGTTATCCCGCAGTTAGTTTCTGCTAATGGGAGCAGGCTAACAATAGGCATCAGTCATGCCGTCGCCAAGGAAACGGTCTGAGTAGGTTTCTGTAATGGCCAGATGAAAGGCTGCGAGCGCTCAACGGCGGCACCGATCCATACCAATGAGCCTGCCATGAGGTCATCAGACTGCTGCTACCCGGCTAGGCCCGACATGCTAAGCTAGCTTGGTTAGCCTAGTCTTTTTGAGTGACTGTAGATGTGATAATTGGGGCCCTTCCTGTGCCAACTCTGAGTGGCTGGTAAAAAAGGAACAATGCTTGCCAAAAGGCTAAATTTTAAAAGTTAAAAAAGTACAAAACCTACTTTTAGACCTTCCAATCAGGTGTTTCAAAGCTAAAATAAATATGACAAATCCTCTGTGGCAGCTTTGGAGAAGCTTAACGTTTGATTTTTGAATTTGAATTTACTGCGTGACAAGTAAATTACTTGTTTTGGTGTTGATTACATTAGTTTAAGGACACACTGGAACCTTTTCTTTCCCCCTTTCTATGCTTGATTGGTTAACAGCAGGACTAGGAAATCTCAGACGAACCACAGACCCGGTGTCAACATGCGTCCTGAGTAATCGGACCAAAATGACTCAGCTTTTAATGTGTCTTCACGCGCGTTCTCGAGCCGCCACTTCAGATCTGATCTCTGTTTTGCACTCAGAAACATAATTTTGGTCCTGGTAGATCACAGGTGTCAAACTGATCCGTGAAAGGAGCCGCTGTGGCTGCAGGTTTTCATTCCAACCATGCAGCAGCACACCTGACTTGGCTCAATCGAATCAACTGAACGGCCTTCACGCAGTCATTTCCATAGACATATATAGATAGACGCAACATTGACCGTGGAGGGACGTGCCTAAAGCGCCGCCATCTTGGTACAGGGCTCGCAGAGGCAGCGGTGCATGAACATACGAAGGAAAGAGGTACTCCTCAATCTCAAAGTAGAATTATTCGCTGAATTTTGGACCGATTTCAAAACGTATCTATATATGTCTATGGCCTTCACGCAGTCATTTCAGGCGTCCTCTTGCTTGATTGGAACAAAAACTTGCCAGCCACACCCACTGCACGGGTGCTGCACGGTTGGAATGAAAACCTGCAGCCACAGCGGGCCTTTCACGGATCAGTTCGACACCCCTGTAAGTAGATTATTGAAAGAGCTGCTGCTGTCTGTGAAGAATTGATCGCTACTTCGGTTTCAGAACAATGAACAGTGCTGTTTCTTGTGTGGGCGTCATGACATGGGGATATGGTGCAAATTGTGGGTCACAAAAACAACAAGTACGTTGGTGATACGTGTCGACGTCAGGTCTGATCTAGATCTTTGTGTGTGTTTTCACTTGTAAATATCCTCGTCTGTGTTCACCGGCAGTGAGAGGAAATATATAACCTCAGGCTTTTAGAGAGAGATTGAAAGTTGAAAACTCAAATTGCAGTTTTTAGATTTGTGTTCTTTTTTTCCAGAACGAAATAAAAATCAAGTTTTTGTTTGCACAGTTGTTGTGTTTCTGTTTTATTTTTCTTCCCCATGCGTTGCAGTGATTTTGTTACGTAGTGACTTAACCAGGTCAAAGGAAGGGCTCTGAGTGAAGCCAGGGAAACAGCTGAGAGTCATCCACTGACACGCTGTCTCTTCAAATCATTTACATTCACTCGCTGTTACATCCATTCACTTCTGTTTCCGCGCAGTAAAAATGTGTCAGCTGTTTCAGTGAAATGTTGAGTAACAGATAAGAGTCTTGAGTGAATGTGTCAGCAGTGTTCCAGCAGGGGACACGGGTTTCTTCTTCTTCTTTGGTCTTAACGTTAACTCAGATTCGACGTGGAGACCAGACACGCCTTCGTAGGGGACCAGTCCGGTCAGGTGACCATCCTGAAGCTGGAGCAGGACAACTGCAGCCTGGTCACCACCTTCAAAGGACACACTGGTTTGTTACACAGTTTTTTTTGTTTTTTTTTGTTATCTGGGCAAAACAAAACATTTTAAGTTGCCAAAGCTTGATTTGTGCATCTTTAGATTATTTCGTGGCATTTTCAGGCCCAAAAATATTCTTTAAATCAGTAAGAAAATTGATTGATATACACTAGCTATGAATTCTTGCAGCCACTGTCTGTGCTGCAGCATTGTTGGCAGTGACTTTTGCCTCCGTGCGAATATAAATAGTTTAGTTACTCAAATTGCCTTCCAGCTACGTTTCAGATCATAGTTCGCTTCCTGTTCTGCTTTCAAACGCTCACGACTCTTCAGTTTGTGAGAAGGAACAAGCATCTTCTCCCCCGTTTGCCTCATTCACGGGCTGATTGTTCCTCCTGCTGATGTTAGAGCAAGAAGCTGTTACTGTACTTTAATGCCTTTGTATTTGATAGTTACTGTAAATCGGTCGGCTTGGCTTTACAAAACTGTATTAAATGTGGTTTCTAAAAATAAGCAAACCCATTATTTAACCCACCATCCGTTGGTTAACAGCTTTATGCTATAAATATGCTATACTATTTCTTTTCTATATAGAGGAAACTCACATAAACCACTAGGCTCCTCATAGTAGCTGGCTCTGATTTATCTCTCTTGTCCTTTTCCATGTTTAGGAAAATCTTAGACAGCTGTGACCGTGTAATCAGCTTCAACAAATGCGGCAACTTGTCTTTTACATATTAGTTTTAAAGGATAAAAAAAACCCCAACAACATCCAAATTAGTTTAAAGGTGAATTCAGAGTCACCAACAACAACCTTGAATCAGAGAATGGATTTTTATAACATCCAATCTCTTATTAACAAATACGAGAAAAGAAATAAAGATGCAAACAGACTCTGAAGAGATAGCTGACGGTTAAAATACGGGTTTTAAACTAAATGAATCAAGCCTGCGCGATAGCTCCAGACACAGCAACACTGATCCTAAATTAATCATCATGATCAGCAGCTCATAAATAATTTGAGTCACTGTCAGAGCTGTGAAGACTTCCTGCATCACCGTGCGCTCGTTGCTTGACCTTTACCGGGAGCGTGACTTGCTGCTAATGTGTTTCATTAACATATTTGCCCCCCACCACCCCACCCCACCGCCACCCTCGTCCCGTGTTGTTCTTTCCTTCAGGTAATGTGACGGCGCTGTGCTGGGACCCGGTCCAGAGGGTGCTGTTCTCCGGCAGCTCAGACCACTCCATAATCATGTGGGACATCGGAGGTCGTAAAGGCACCGCTATCGAGCTGCAAGGACACAAGTAAGAATCGCAGCAGACTGTTGCAAGTATTAAACACATGCGTTTAAATTATCATCTCTGTTTTTTTGTTTTTTTTTCTTTTTGACGGATTGTAATTGGGTTTCTGTTATGTTTTATTAGCCCGAATGCAAACCAAATAGCCCCTGATGGCATTTTAAAGTAGACATCCGCCGATCTATCGCCTCTTTTAAGCCGCTGACTTGTGTCATTAAATAGTCCCCAGATAAATTATTCGTTTAGTTTCTGTAAAACTCAAGCTCAAGTGCAAATTAAAAGAGCTGACGGATCAGTTACCATAAAGGCTGCATCAGTACAAGCTTAAATAAACAGAGACAACCTTTAAACGTGTATGCAAGCTGCAGTTTTAGCACTTTTTCGATGCACAAAAGTTTAAATTGACTAAAAATGACGATTCCTCTGTCGATTAAAAATGTCTAGTTTGATTTTAAAAACCATCAAATCTCTGGCTTTTCACCCGCGGGTATCCATCATGAGACATAATATACTCTACAGCAGCTAAGATGAGATTTAAAACTGTAAATCTTTTTATTTCTACCCTGCTCGGATGCACTCTATACTCAAACCCAGGGGTTCCCAAACTCCTTCCCCGACGCTCCTCCTTCACTTGACGCTTCACAGCACCCAGAACTTGAAACCCCGAAAGTCAGATTATCTTTATCCGGTTTGCACGCGATAGCATTGAGAGGATCTTTGCATTACACGGTGTTTGATTCGGTGTTTTGATCTGAATGACACAGCAACTCTTGAGATAAAGACTTTCTATTTATACTGATGAGTCAACAGCACTTTTATGTTTCTCAGAGGTGTGGTTTCATTCATACAATGGTGACGCTCTGACTGCAGAAAGAACTAGGAAGCTGTCAGCTGACCCCTATGAAACGGTTTGAGAGCCTGGTCACAGAGGTTATAGGGTCACAGAGGAGTGGCCTGTGTGTGCTCTGTATATGCAGTTACATACATTTGATTATCCAGTGTGTAATTAGGTGGTCTAATTCTGTATCCAGCACGTGGTGCCTCAGGCTGGGCTTTACCGTCTAATAAAGGGACGACATTGATAAGGAGAATCCTCCTTCAAATGCAAAATAAATGCCTGTATTCAAACTACATTCATACATTACATACACATTTCTCTACTAGATATACTTCCCTTAGCAGCACCACCACTCGTTTTCCTTATACAGGTAACTCACTTCAACATTATCTCCCTACACAAATGGAAAATGTAAGAACAGTTCATTTAGACATGATTTAACACAATTTTACACAACTTTTACCCCCGATATTATTTTACACATTGTAATTAATACAAACCTCAACTTTTTTTTGAACAAATAAAAGTAAACTGATTATGTTCAGTGTAACAGGTTTGCGTTTGCGTGGGAGCTCGTCAAAGACTTGTCCATCTCGTCCTTTATTGAGTCATTCATTCCATCTAGAGCACAGGTGTCAAACTGATCCGTGAAAGGGCCGCTGTGGCTGCAGGTTTTCACTCTAACCATGCAGCAGCACACCTGACTTGGCTCAATCAATCAACTGACCTGCCTTCACGCAGTCATTTCAGGTGTCCTCTTGCTTGATTGGAACAAAAACTTGCCAGCCGCACCCGCTGCACGGGTGCTGCACGGTTGGAATGAAAACCTGCAGCCACAGCGGCCCTTTCACGGATCAGTTTGACACCCCTGATCTAGAGGATGACACTGGAATCAACTGTCACTCCCATCACATCCCGAGCCCACAAAAATACTCCCGTCATATCCCGATCACGTGACTGCCCCCCAAAAAAAATCCTGTCCCGTAAAATCCCGAGAGAAAGGCACCCAAACCCCATTGACTCCTGTACCGCGGGAATACCATGACTGTGGGAGTCCCGAAAAAATTGTCACCCTCTAATTCCATCCGCGCCCAGCGCCCCCCCTGCAATGGCTCTGCACCTCCCTAGGGGCCGCGCCCCACACTTTGGGAACCACTGGTGTACAGTATTCAGTGCCTGGTGAGTGAATAAAGTTAAAAAAACAAGCTTTGTTTTATTTAAACACAGGCAATTTATGATTATAATTTTTGTTGTGTCTCGGCTGTTTTAATAACTTCTTTGTTGGATGTTCATAATTTCTTACTACAGGTGGAATGAATTAAAAAGATAAGAATTCAATTTTTCCGCCGCATATTTAAAATTTAGTTTAATGTGACGGACAACTGAAATGATTAGTCGGATGATCGATTAGCAGAAAAGTAAGCGGCTTAAAGATTTTCTTAATTTCCTCATCTTTAAGATTTTGAAGACTTGCGGCCCTGATGTAGTTCAGAAAATGAGGAAAGGAAGGAATTTTACGTACAGTAATAATAATCAAAAATGGTCGATTATGTCTGTTATAGGCGGTTCAGGCTTCTGCGTCAATTTGACGCCGTAGCTATGGCGACAGAACATACGCAGACCCTAGCGCCGTAGCTAACATGCACCTCCACAGAAACATAACTACGCGGCGACGCAGACTACAAGAGCTGCGATTGACTACCACTTGGTAGTAGCGTGTTTCCGCTTTAGTATTTCCAGCTGTTTCTCCATCTCCGCAATTTCTGAATTGATTGTTTTGGATTCAATAAAGATGCAACGCATCGAGGCAACTGATGAGGTTCGGAGATACAAACAGTTGTTTGACTCGTCTTCAAAGGTTTCAGTCATCGTTGTTGAAAGTGAAGCAGGAAGTAGAAACAAATATTAACCCCGCTGGCAAAAAGAAACACACACAGCGCTGACTATTTTTACAGAGTGAGCCAGACTACAGAGCGCACGAGTATAAATGGCTCGCACCGGTGTAGGCTACCTGCGTAAGTCACGCTGTCTGTGTCCCGCAGTACTCTAAACGAGCCTTTAGTTTCACACAGTTGACGTTTTATGAAACCAGCCACACTTTTTTAATTGCGCCTCTTTCTTCCCCTCCTGCCTAATACCTGCCACTTGTGTGTGTGTGTGTGTGTCCCACAGTGAGAAGGTCCAGGGCTTGTGCTACGCGTCACACACCCGTCAGCTCATCTCCTGCAGCTCAGACGGAGGCATCGTCATCTGGAACATGGACGTAACACGACAAGAGGTGAGGGAGAAAGAGAAAGCAGAGGAGGCAGTGGAGTGATGGTTGAGTGGTGGAGTGTGAAGTAAACACATGAACGTGTTCAAGCTCGTTCTGTGAATATATCACGTACGCCGTGGTAAAGAAGAGCATGGAGGAAAAAACCGCTGATGTTTGCTCTTCTAGGGTAGAGATTTGGGGAAAGGTCGCCTGATTAGCAGAGTTTTCTTTGATTTTCTGTCTCACACACACACACTCACACACACACTTCAGCTTCTCCCTCCACGCTCGGCTAGTCTCCACACAGTTGGTTAGGACTTAATTGCCTCTTTATATAATCAGACTCACTTTCAGTCAGCCTCAGTGTCAGACCCGGTTAATTGGCTCCAAATTCTCATTTTAGTTTATGTCCAGAAATGATGGATCACGGCGAGATTTAAAATAACAACAGTAGTTTGCTGTTGTTCTTCAAATAATCACTCATTATATTACGCTGTGTAATCAGCAAAAGGTGCAGAAATGCTAACATTAACATTTAAAGCTTGGTTTTTACAAAATAAGTAAGACGTTTAAAAATCCTGCTAAATCCTTTGCTCGAGAAATAGGTTCAGCTTTACCTCTCGAGGCAACTGGACTAGCCTTAAAGCTATTTGATTGTTTCTGATCTAGCGTGAACCAATCAGCGTCTTGTGAGGAATTACTGGTGACTCCTAAAAGTTCCTTTTATGCGCATTATCTACCAACATGCATACATACTAGGGCTGAACGATTAATTGCATTTGCGATAATATCGCGATATGATAAAACGCGATTTTCTAACCGCAACTTGCGCGATTACGAGGTGGTCACGTGACGCGAGCGACGCGGACGATAAGCTTCTGACCTGGACGATGTCTCTGAGCGGCGCGCGCACCCGCGACGGTCGGCTTGTTTACCTGTAATTTGCTACTGCTAGTTTTTTGCAACATGGCTGAATATTTGTCCGACTCTGAGGTTGTGGACGAACCATAGCAGTAGCAAATTACTGGTAAACACTCAGTAAACGCTCAGAGACATCGTCTAGGTCAGAAGACGTCATCCGGGGTCTGTAGGTCAATCTACAGACCCCGGATGATGTTAGCACGTAACTCTGGACTCAACGGGGAATAGCACTAGCGTATCATAACAAAGTATTGGCAGAATGAACAAGTTTCGCTGCAGATAATGTTATTTAGAGGCTGCGTTTCCATGCCCTGACCACTCCCGCTATATGGATATACGCTGATCTAATCTCCTGAACAAGTGCAAATGAAACAAAAGTGATATTGGTGAGTAAACGATGATATTTTATGCTAGAAATAAGGTCCAGGTTGTAAAAAAACAATAGTTTTCCTTTAAATGCACAGTGGCAATACCACAGATGTTTCTGTAATGAGCAATTAAATAAAAATGTCATTTATTTCAAGTCATACATCTTTTAATTTAATTCTAACAAATAGGCCCAGCCTATGGGAAAGAACATTTTACTCTAAATGTATCTAATATTGTCTTGTTCATATTTAAATCATTCATTATGTTTTGTTGGGAAAAAAAGAGGATAAAATAAAAAAAATAAATAAAAAATCGCATATTTAATCGCAATCGCAATATTGGGGGGAAAAAAATCGCAATTAGATTATTTTCCCAAATCGTTCAGCGCTACTACATACCGTATAATGTTTAGAAAAAAATCCTTTATACTATATTGGATCCCCAAAATATTGCATATTGGTTGATTTAAAATGTTTTAACGTTTTTTAGTTTTTTTTGTGTGTTTCATAATTTTAAAATGCCACTTAAATAAAGATAAATGCATTTAGTAGTTGTTTTTTTATTGCTGTGTGTGCACAGACCCCAGAATGGCTGGACAGCGACTCCTGTCAGAAGTGTGAGCAGCCTTTCTTCTGGAACTTCAAACAGATGTGGGACAGTAAGAAGATCGGCCTCCGACAGGTTACTAATGCTCTTTCATTCGTATTAAGTTTTAGCGAGACGGTCAATGATTAACGTCACAGTCTAGATGAAGCAGATCCACCCGTGTGTGGCTCCAACACGCCCGTTTTAAACAGCTTCCCAGCAAATAACGTTCATAACTCTTCACTTCTGTCGCACTAATGGTGAGCAAACATCCCGTGGCTGTTTTATTGCCTCATTCTCTGAAAACCATTTTATGTTGTGGTTACTCATTTCAAGTATGAGTGTGTGTGTGTGTGTGTGCGCGGGGGGATCACAGTTCATGGAAACACTAATAGACATTTTGTGACCGTGCAGCAATCTTTTGAAATATTGTGTAGCGAGAGCCAAACAAAACAAACAGTAGTATTGGTGCCGCAAAGAAAGGCTGCTGTTAGTGAAGGCCAGCTATGTAGCACTGCATGCAACTGATAACAAGTAATAAAACCTCCACAAACATAATAAAAATACAAATCATAAGGTGTGCAGAAGTATGAGCGTCGGCATGTAGCAGAGGTGGTGAACTTTCAGCAGATCAACGAGACTTAAAGATCTGATATAATGGCAGTTTTTAACTTAATTATCAGTTAATACCAGGTCTGTTTTATAAATTTCATCCCTTTCCTTCCTTCAGCCCAGATTCCCCTTTGTCCTCCAAGTGGGCGTCTTTGAAAACATCAAATTTGGACGTTTTGTCCCTGGGTTCACCTTCAGCCAATCGGAAACTACCAAATGAATAATAATGCTTTTGGACTTTCCCCTTCAGACTTACAGAATATACATATACCAGAGTCCCTATTTATTTTCCTAAAAAAACAAATTTACTTTGAATCAGTCAGTCACACTGCGTAAGCTCGAGGTGACGACGTGTTTGTTGGGTCAGATCAGCAGAAAAACATCTATACAACAGGACAGTCAATAAAACTAGACTTAAATAAGTGAAACATCCAGCTCAAAAAATAAAAAAAAATAACTCACAAATACATCCATGAAAAAAGGTCTTTTCACAGATATAAATAGAAGATCAGTACTAATTTGTTTAGCGCTCATCACACAAAGTTCAGTACTTCATAACCAAGACTTCAAACCAGAGGTTGCGCTGGACTTTTTCGTTGTCGGTCATTTTGACTGACAAGGTCATAAAAATCCCGTCATAATTTATTTTTACCCGTCACTTTAATTTTTTAAAATGATAATAAAGACATATTCAGTAGCATTAACTTTAAGTACTTTTTCAGAACAGTATTGTCTTAAAATGGTAGCCTGGTCGTTACCATCCTACGTTTCCGCCCGAGATTTGATTTCGGTCTGGCACGGAGTCTGGCCAAATTGCACTTCCGCGGTTCGCGTGTAACCGCGCCAATCAGCGAACAGTTGAGTGATGACGCGGAACTCGCATGCCGAGTTGCTTGTAGTCCAGCGAAGTTTGTAGTTCAACAGCATAGCAACAATGGCGACGTAGGAAGAGACGCCAGAAGCCATCCGCGAAGTTGTCTCAACTCTCAAGAGCATCACGGAATTAAAACCAGAACAAGAGGCTTGTCTTGTCAATTTTATAAATGGCGAGGACGTCGTAGCTCTCCTTCCAACTGGCTTTGGGAAAAGTTTGATTTATTTAACTGGAAGCGGAAGTGGTAAGCGTAAGAGCCTGAACTCCGGCAGCACAATATACGTCATTACCAAACGTTGCTGATTGGTTAAGGGAACTCCAATGATTTTAAACCTCAAAATAAGCATCCGCCCATTACGGAGACAGATTCCTATTACATTGGGCCAGACTAACGTGCCAGACCGAAATCAAATTTTGGGCGGGAACGTAGGATGGTAACGACCAGGCTATTAAAATGGTAACAAAAAAAACAAAACAAAAAAAAAAAAGTTTCAGCTGCCGACACGTCTTGTCCGTACTCGGAACGGGACTGCTAGCGTAAACAGCTATTAGTTGAAGTGCTTCGGTGGTATGCAACTTCCATTTTGGTAGCCGTTAACTGCATAGACATAGACATATACATATATATTATATATATATATATGGTCAACGGTTAGCCCTTAGCCTAGCTCTGACGTGTGCATCAGTGTAATCGGTGTACCAGGAAATCGTGCAGAGACGAGAGCCAATTAATAAAGTCACTCGCCACCAAGTGGTCAGGGGTGTGAATTGCAATCTGTCAAAATGACGGATGGCCTTCAGATTTTTCCGTCACATTTAAAAAAAAAAAAAAAACGGTCAATGACGGAATATATTCGTTTAACGCGACCCCTGCTCCAGACTCACTCTTGACTTGTAAAACAATGATTTTGATCCACACTGCTAAGCTGCTTCCACTATTTTAAAAAACGTTTTCGACTGCTGCTGCTGCTGACGACTGCCACGTTCAAGTCCTCCTGTATTTCTCAGCACCACTGCAGGAAGTGCGGCCAGGCGGTGTGCGGCAAGTGTTCGTCCAAGCGCTCCACGATCCCCCTCATGGGCTTCGAGTTCGAGGTGCGTGTGTGCGACAGCTGCCACGAGTCCATCACCGACGAGGAGTGAGTAACAACTGTCCTCTGTCGCCGTCGTATACTGACCCTTTGTGCTCTGCGCTCACACACACGCTAAAATCACCAACGTGCCCCTGTCCCTGTCTTCCAGCCGCGCGCCCACGGCCACCTTCCACGACAGCAAGCACGGCATTGTTTACATGCACTACGAGCCCACCACTGGAAATCTGCTCACCTCTGGCACCGACAAGGTTATCAAGGTCTGGATGGCAGCAAGCGGCGTCTGTTGTATTCACGAGTCTCAGATAAAGCATGCAAGAACACACAGTAACATTTAGCGGGTTCACACCACAGTAGAGGGGGTGTTACTCCTCGGCGTTTTTAAATCTTTAACTCCCCTTCTCATTTCAGAACTGTAGAGAAGTATCTCACGGACGTCATGAACGTTAGCCAAACAAAGTGTCTTATGTTTGTCTGCAGCTGTGGGACATGACTCCCGTGGTGTCCTGAGGTCTGCGGACGGCCAGTGGTCGACAGGAACCTTCAGCAAACTGTGATGGTTTCGTGGCGGCAGTTGCACTTGGAAGAGCTAAAGTGTCTGTGTCATCTGGATAATATTTAACAGCGGTTCAACAACAAGCGGCGGCCGTTGCACACTCACAGCGAGGACACTGCAGGCCAGTGGAGCCTGAGATCAGAGCAGGCCTTGGTCGGCGCACAATGCAACAGGGAGCTTCTGGTGTTTGCTTGAGTGTGTTAGTGGGGTATCTCTCTGTGTGTGTGTGTCTGTGCTGTGTGGGAGGGGTTTGCGGTATTTGACTTTGTACGTAATTGACACACTTTATTTACTTAATTTTTCATGCATTCCTCGCCGATTTCACACTGGAAACTCACAACTCAAACTCCTCTGCGCTGCGGTCAGCGGGTGAAGTTAAACCCAAACTTTACTTTTTTTTTTTTTTTTAGACGTGAAGCACCTCAGTAAGCTGGATCTTAACAAGCCCAAACATTTGTTTAGCTGCAGATTTTCCACAAGAAAGCGTTGTTTGCTCGCTGTCAGATCAGATCTACGTCTAACCTAAGCTGCTGCTCGATGTTAGCAGCTGTGCAGACCTGCAGGCGTTTATTTTATCCTCTGCAAGGAAAGAAAGTGAACTCTGACTCTTGACAACCTGCATACCTATTGTTTTACATTATACGCTCACTTGCAAGTTCATTAGGTACACCAGTGGAAGTGAATGCATTCTAACAGTGCTGCACTAACTCCTAGCTTCATGGAGGTTTTTGGTATCTGTCGTTTGTAGAACTATTGAACTTTCAGCACCACAAACTGCATCCTGCAAAATGATCATATAGTTAAATTACCACCTTTCTTCCACTGTTTGAACATAAACTGAACATTATAAGAGTCATGAAGGGGGATTTAGTGCAGGACTGCTATGTTAAAATGCATTTATTTTCACTATTGTACCTAACAAACTTGCAAGTGAGTGTAATATTACCAGTTTGCTAACTAATTAATCTACTGATATTAACTACACAATAATGAGTTGTGTCTTGTAGGTGGTTCCAGTGTCCGTCCCGTAGAGGATGTCTCTGTCCTCACCTGTAGATGGTGCTCTTGAGCCCGTGTTTAGTCCAGCTGCTGCGGCTCTATTGGCTGACCCTGGTTTCAGGTGCTTCACATCACTCACACTGTGTGTTCTTGTTCTCGTGTTCAAGAAGACAAAAGATCATCTGTTCCCTGTAACCCTTCTAGGCCGATCGGTGTCATCTGAGTGACACTGAGGAAACTGTTCATGCAATTCCCTGCGTGTAACCTAATTAAGCATCTGAACCCTTCACTGGAGTCTCTCTCTCTCTCTCTCTCTCTAAGGCTGCTCCCTCAGCAACTGTATCAACCAAAGAGTTAGCCTTTTGAGACAAAGCAGGGAAGCATTTTAAATTTAGTCTAGAAGTTGATGTAATTTTGAAACCGGCCTCCAAAAACCTGGCAAGGGGTGGCATCATCATGTTTACTCTGCGAGATGTTGATGTACCGAGTCCCTACAGAAAACTGGAGGTCATGCAAAACCTCTTGACCTCTTCGGGTTACTCCCAAAGCTACAAAATATGTCAGGCTAAAATTTGCGGAATAGGGTGCAGCTACAGGAACATCCTCTTTGCACTGTAGGATCATAAAACCTCTGGATAAGAGGATTTAAGCAGAAAATCTAAGTATTCTTATTGTGGTAGTTTAAGCACACACAGTGTAAATCACCTGTCCTGGTCATCAGTCATTTAACCAATCAGGCTGCTTCTCGATCTTTAAAAAAAAAAAAAAAAAAGACAATATTTTGTACATTTTGTCAGCAGTGGAGCTGTTTTATGTGATTATTTATTATTCTGTAAATGTGGTTTAAATGTTTCTGATAATACATATCGTCAAGATAATCAGTGGCAGCAGATACCAGGACTGCGAGGAAACTAATGAACGTGGTTTGATTTGTTGTCACTGGTACGTTTTTTTGTTTTTTTTTTGTTTTTTACTGTACGGTTAATGCACTGGAATTGAGAAGGAAAAAAATATCATAAATCACTGCTGTTAAGAGAAAATATGACATTTTGCGATCACGTTTGAACTCTTAAACGATCAGATGATTTAGGTTTAATGCTCAAATTGTTCAAACATTTAAGATTTATTATTTTGAAAATAACGTTAGTCTGCAGTTCCACAGCTACCCACAAAGGTACATTTCCAGCAGCTGTTCAATCATAAATGTGAGCCCCTTAAAGGTCCATAACCAAGTATTTCTATCGGTTCAGCTCCGTTTCTACAAATAATGGCTGTCTTAATTTTTTTGCAGATCAGTTTCACATGCATGGCAAGCTAATTTATCGTCACTCTGTGCTGAAATTCATGTAAAATTATGTCTTTACTAAAGAGCACCCAAAGATGAAACACAACAGCTTGTTGACGCCCGAGAGCGTCACAAACGTGATTTAAATGTGCAGATCTGCCTACAAAGACACCTGCGAGATTGTTGTATTCAGAGTGAATGACACGTCCATCTGTGGCCAGTGGTCTAGTTTTCTGTAGCGAGGAAGAACACAAGGCGTTGTTGTGTGTTTCAGTGTCTGTTCGTGTAACTTGTGTGTTTAAATGACATATTAAAAGTGGAGCTGTTCACTCACTCGATCAGACTGGTGTCAAAATGGTGTCTTGTGGATTGCACTGCTGCTACCTTACCTTTCCGTCATTTTATAAATTTTTTGCATTGACCTCTGTAGTTGTGTAACATTGTGATTGACTGACACTTCCAGTTCTTAGCTCTCAAAGAAAGTAATTCTACAGCTAAGATTTCAATTAAAGTGTTTTACTAGGAAAGAAGGAATATTTAATCTATAACTGATAAAAGAATTTACAAAAACAAAACAAAACAAAAAAAAAAACCTCTATGCCTTCAAAGTAATGTCAATTAATTCACTAGGGGTTGTACCGACTAGTCGACTTTGGCAGTGACGTGACGCTTTAAGCAGGAAGTCGACTAGTCGCCAGTCACGTGACAATAGCACGAGCACCTCCGAGAAGACAGTTGAGGAGCCCAGTGTGTGGAAATACTTCACTTAAAGTGAAGCCCATTCTACTGTGACGTGCAGAATATGTAAGTAAGTACTGAAATACAACAAATGTACTACAGCAATACACACTCGTCTGAAAAAGCTAACGCTAACGCTAGCAGAGTAACGGTCCAAATCATCTCAACGGCTGTCAGTTAACGATCTCACCTACAGTAATGGAGAGAAGGAGGCTGCACTTCAACAATTTAAATTCCATTGTCTAAAGTTAGACCTTTAGCTACTATACACGGAAAAGGTTTCGGAGATTTTCCGCATTTTTTTTTATTCCGGCTACATCCTTACAATACACTGTGAAGTAGCCTACTATTAAATGCTATACGGTGCCGATTTATATAAGCTAATTGATAAGCTCGTGTGTTTATGTTCAGTGTTGTAGACCGCTACAATATGTATTCACGTCAAGAATATAGATGTAACTGTTGCAAAGCATCACTCTCTACTGTGTTTTTTATGTGACGTCGTCGACTAGTCGACTTCGACTCGACTTTCATGACGCATTAGTCGACTTAAGAAAATTCGAAGTCGTCCAACCCCTAGTATTCACCTATGTCAAGTCAGTGCTTATAGCGCAAGAGACGCACCTTGGTATGGAATCGCACATCTGAAGGCGAGGCTCAAGCTCTGTCAGTTTGCACAAGGATCGGGCGTGATTAGTATAAAAGTGGTATGTGTTTGACAATAAAGATGTTTTAGGTACATTTGTGTAATATAGAAACAAAGCAATAAAAAGCCTCTCAGTTAAAGGCACTCAATTTAACCAAAGCTGGAATTCAAAACAAGAGAAATGTTCAGGAACAACAGTAGAAAATCTGAAAATCAACTAATTACCACTTATTTTATTTTTTCCGGTTATTTTCCATGATTAACAATCCAAAATCCCGAATCTTGTACTTGAATCGTCTTATGTATCTGTTGGAGCTTTACAGGTACAGAAGATTTCTTTCAATACAGCCTTTGGTGTAGGACTCTTATATTAGAATGCATTCGTTTTCACTAGTGTACCTAATGAACTGGCAAGTGATTGTACATCAATGAGGGAACTTGTCAAGTTCTTTACAGGCCTAAAACTGAGACCTTATATTGTGAATTTAAATCCACTTCATGCTTTGTTTCATCTATTTGACTGATGTTGTTCTTTCTCTCTGTAAATCACCTGTAACCATGTGTGTTTAGTGCTGCAAATAGACACAATGCTTAGAGGAAAACAAAACTTTTTAGGCTAATGCAACACACTTGCTGTTTACTTGGCATTGCGTATTTATTTGCAGCACTAAACACACAATGAAACCAGAGCCGACCGCAGCATTAAACATGACCAAAGAGTCCTGGAATGAAATACAAGCAAAACTGACGCAAAATTCATCCTTTTAATGTAATCAAACAATACATTTTACAGATATTAATATACAAAATTGGATTTGTCCTTTTATACTTTATGAATAGTTTAAGATTTTATATTAACACACATTTATTTTGCCTTTGGACGAGGCAGGCAAAGAAAACTCCTTCCAACCTAAAAACAACTTTAATTTTATATATCTGTTCTTGAAAGGCTTCAGTTGACTCTCCTGTTCATTCACAATGGTCAGATTATGTAAACATTATTAGTAATAATTAGTGTGGAGTGCTTGGCTTCAAAAAAGACCAGATGTTAAGGTTTGAACTTGAGTGCGAGCTCCTCCAGCGCAGCCAGGAGCTTCTCCTCCTCCTGCGGTGTGGAGCGGGAGTAGGCGAGGGGCAGGTGTGTCGCCACGGCCTTGCGATCTGGAGGGAGTTTTGTGTATTTTTTTAATTATTTTTTTCATTCAAGGAACTGGTGACAGAATCATGACTTTACATTGTGATAACAGAGAATTGAAAACATTTCTGACCTTGGAAGAAGAGTCCGCTCGGCTGTTTGGTGGCGGCCGGGGACACGGCGAGCCACACGGTGGTGTCGGCCCCCATGGCCTCCGTCCTCAGCTTGGACTGCATCTTGGCGTGGAAGGAAGGCATGGACGTCTGGACCGCTGCAGAGAGAAAAAGAACAAATCTAGGGCGCTATTAAGACTGTTGAAATTCTTCTAATAGTTCTTGTTAATCTGAATTTGGCTGCGTTTAGAGATGGATAACGAATGAAAATCAAAACTATCCACCCAAAAATACATCAACAAAACAACAAATCTGAAGATGTAACTTGAATCTCCAACGGAGCGACGCGTATATCCATATAGTGGGAGTGAATGGGGCACCGAAACGCAGCCTCTAAATAACGCATTATCTGCCGCCAAACTCGTTCATTTCACCAAAAGTTTGTTATGATACGCTAGTGCTATTCCCCGTTGAGTCCGGAGTTACCTGTTATCTATTCGTGCACGTGCAGCGGTTTGTTGACCGTCGTGGGTGCGCGCGGCGCTCAGAGATGACATCATCCAGGTCAGAGGTTAGTAGGTCAATCTACAGACCCCGGATGATGATAACAGGTAACACCGGACTCAACAGGCAATAGCACTAGTGTATCATAACAAAATATTGGTGAAATGAACGAGTTTCACGGCAGATAATGTGTTATTTAGAGGCTGTGTTTCGGTGCCCCATTCACTCCCAATATATGGATATACGCGGCGCTCAGTTGGATACCGAAGTTATATGGATGAGTAAACGATCGTATTTTATACCAGAAATAAGGTCCAGGTTGTAAAAAACGGTAATTCCCCCTTAAACAGACTCTAGTAGTCAGTAAATCTATTCTTTTGTTCACCTGGTGTGTCGGCCCAGCCCGGGTGCATGGAGGAGAAGTGGATCTCTTTGTGCTGAGAGGCCCATCTTTCCGTCAGAATCACCTGCTGCCTCTGTGACACACAGGAAAAAAACAAATCAGAGAACATGTTTACGTGGAGAGAGCTTCAATATGGATCTCGGTTTAAAAAAAATAACTGCCGTAAATTAACGTATTTTACTTTATTCTGAGCGTAGGCCATGGTGCCGTCAAACGTCCCCTTCTCGAACTGGAGGTCGTCCACGTTCAGCTTCTGCGTGAGCATGCCGCCCGACGACACGGTGACCTGAGGGTCAAAATAAATAAATAAATCTTGCAGAAATCTGTCAGCTTCATTATCTTTCTGCCGAAGTTCAACGCACCACTCTCGGATCTTCAGCCTTCTTCAGTGCAGGTAGGAGTGCAGTGGTAAGGATGTAGGTACCTGAAAGTAAACGTAAGCACAGGCTTAAGATCAGAAACTCTTGCCTGCACCACCTGCTGCTGCTACCACTGAGAATCTAGTGGTTTCTGAGGACTGAGAAATGCACGGCCATTTATATTTGATCATATATTGCCT
This sequence comes from Chelon labrosus, assembly GCF_963514085.1. Lineage (NCBI taxonomy): Eukaryota > Metazoa > Chordata > Actinopteri > Mugiliformes > Mugilidae > Chelon > Chelon labrosus. Next base: position 8,728,018 of record NC_140341.1, read on the forward strand.
GCCTCGTTAAATTTTTACTGCACTGCTGATCAAAAGCTAAAGGATTCCAGCAGATGAATTTATAAGCTGGTGCCGACTGATATGTGCCTGTAGCTTAAGCCCTTTCGATGTCTAAGTTTCGAAAAGGTGCTGCGTTGAAAACATAGACCGTATATAAATATGGACGTGTCGCCACTTCCTTGCATTGGCCAAACTGACGCTAGTTTCCCGGGGATACGGGCGCCGCCATCTTGCGATTTTGGGAGCCAGAGTCTGCGCAGTACGGCCCGAGAGTGGAGAGTATCGATGACTACCGACCACACTTCCTCCAGACTCACTCACGCGAACATGGAGGGGGCGGAGCTTATGACCTATACTGCAGCCAGCCACCAGGGGGAGCTCTACTTGCTTTGGCTTCACTTTTAGGCAGTTCCATCTTTATATACAGACTATAGCTACCTAGCGAACGGAAACATTTTACTTTTTCTTACCGAGCGTATTCGTGGCGAAGTTCTTCTCCAGTCCCTCCTCAGTTAACTCTCTCTGGTTGACCATACAGCCTGCGTTGTTGATCTGTAGGGGGAGGGGAGGGGAGGGGGACGTGATAAACGATTAAAACGACGGCGCAGACCCGCGAGACGAGCCGTCAACGTATCCGACGTGTCCGCCTGCCTTACCAGCACGTGAACCGCGTTGCTCTGCGTGAAGCTCTGCGCGAACTCCCACACCTGCCTCGCGCTCGACATGTCGACGATATGGACGTGAACGTTCTGGGAATGAAGAGGAAATGTCACAACATGCAGACAAACAGTTAAGAGTCGAGCAGCGGGAGGCTTCTGGCTTCCTGCGTGCCAAATGTGGCCAGACTACCAACTGTCTTTCAGTGACTCATCCCTCAAACATCTTTTTGTTCAGAAAATCTAAAAAGTGTAACAAGGGTGAAAAGAATGTAAATTAGAATAAATACCTGATTTTTACTCCGTTCCATAATTTCATCTTTGGCTGCATCTGCTCGGCCTTTGTTTCGACAAACCAGGTGAACGGTTCCCCCTGTAGAATCAGAAGTAAAATTTTTGTACTACTGTCTGCGGAGCTGTCACGAAGACTGGACTGCGTATTCCCCAGATCCTAGCAGCTACCAACAATGATCAGCCCCATTGTGAGAGAAGAAAGAAGCGCAGTCACTGAAGAGGTGAAGCTGAACTAAAAACCTAGAGAAAGCATAAAAATCAGATAGAAACAGAGACGGTAGACACTTGATATAGACATCATTGGACTGAATGTTTTTCCACGGCTGCGTGGCACCTCTACAAATCAAGTTTATTGCAGTTTATATGCAAATTTGAGCATAAAAGTGTTAACGTCGTCTTGTTACAGACCTTCATTGTGCCATAAATGGGGCCTTTCACTTTCCCACATGATTTTGTTGCCAGACATAACTGCATGGTGAAACAGAGGCTCAGAGGGAGCCAGAGGGAACAAGGCTAAATGCTCATGGTGTCATTATTCTGCAGGCAAACTCTAGTTCATAATGATGAGGTATTGCCTTTTTAAAGATCTTATTTTTCCTTCTAATGGCTCTGATGTTGTAAAATTCAATTCAAATGCTTTTATTGATGAATAATTTGAGTAAAACAATTGGAAACTATCACATAAATTAAATTAATTCAGGATGAAGGTAATTAAATAGGTAAAAGACAAAAAAAATTAAGAAATAGCTGCTGTAAAACGCCGGTCAAACGTCTGGTCAAAAGTCGCACTTGATATTTGTAAGATTTTGGTAAAAGATATAGACTTAGATAAACTTTATATAACATATATTATGTTGAGGTGGTTCCTGACATGTCTAACTTATGATATTAGGATATTGACAAACATTTGCAAATTTCCCGACTGTTGAAAACTAGATAAAACTTATCCAGAATTAAGTTTACCACAATGAAATGCAAATATTTTTCCTGCCAGCTTAGAAAACTGGCAAAAATTATGAGCAGTAGCGATTTCTAGAATATACAGATTTCAATGTTTGCCAAGTCAAGACAACACGGTTGCTCCTTAATACCAGATGTCCTTCTCCAGACATAAACGGGGCTTATTTGGGGCCAGAAGCGAAGGGAAACTGTTCTCTCTTGCACAATACACCTGTAATGCATACATGCCGATGCCACACCATCTATCCTATAAAACAGGTTTCAATAAAAACCTGTCTTGAGTTCAAACGTCACCCACCTCTGTTGGCGATCTCCTGCGCCGTAGCTTTCCCTATCCCACTGTTGGCTCCTGTTATCATGAAGGACCTCCCGCTCAGGTTCACATCCAGGTCTGAGGGAGCAAAATGCTTCGCTGCAGCTTCGTAGCCGCCCCTGTTGAGATTAGAGAGCAACTGCAGTGTGTACATAGCACAAACTCTGGCCACCGGTTTTACCGAATGCACTGATTCCTTTTCTTTGCTGCGGACATTTGAAACAGTTGAGCAATTAACCGATCAACAGAAGGTTACTTGGTTATCTTCCAAGCAATAACAATAAATATTTGCTCAAGTTTAATGCTTTTTTTTCTCATATATGGGCATATAATATATATTTGGGCAAATAAGGGAAGACGAAGTGCTTTTTTTTTTTATCTTTGAGCCTAAAAGACTTCAACCTTTATGTAGAGACTGTTACAAGTATACGTTCATCTTCTGATAGCTGGCAAAATGTAGTCATGTTAGCATTTTAACAGCCTCAGATGAGTTAAAATAGCTTCTATTTAGCAATGACTGTTATTTGAGAAGTTACTTTCTTCTTCTTTCACCTATAATCAGTCTAAAAAGGTTAATTAATTATTCCTGCCTTCACAGAATCACTGTTTCTCAAATGTGTTTAGTTTCTAGATGGTTGTCAGTGTAAATATCTTGTGATTTGTGTTGTTGGACCATCAACATGAAGAAACACCGTTGTGTAACAGCTGTTGCTTAACTGTGTTCCCATACAACAGCTATATTGTTTAACCTTAAGTGCTGTCTGATGGGACTTCTCCAAGTTAATGATCCATTGTATAAGGAGGATTAGGTTAAATGTTGCGCAAACCGTATACAAACTGCAAGACACTTGACTGCTTTACATTTAAAGGCTTTAAGAGGAAAGTGGATTATTTACTTACTTTGTGTACTCCTGGAGTCCTTTCACGAACCAAACGGCATTCCTGTACACGGACATTTTTACAGATGAGCAGCAGATCGGTCTGTCCACAGTGTGTGCTGTGTCGTAAAGCGTGTCGGACTGAACACTGGCCAATGTTTTTGTTTCATAAGGATGACAGGAGCTGGTTATGTAGTGGAATGGGCGGGGAGTCACGTGTGTGAGCACCGGAAGTAAAAACTGAAAACAACCTTGTAGCGCCCCTAGCGGACACTCTCAGTTATAGGTGATGAGCAAACAAGCTAACGGTAGGCGAGCCTTAGAGTTAAATGTACTAATTTACGGTAAAACACAGTATTTAAAGATACGCGCGGGGATAAAAGTAGATATCATGCCTATTATAGCCCGTCAACGGATGTACGATGTCGTTAAACCTACTTAGGTGTGTGTTTCAGTGTTTTTCGTACAGTTGTCAGGATGGCCGAGTGGTCTAAGGCGCCAGACTCAAGGTACATACCTTCCTGTGTAGCGGGACTTCTGGTCTCCGAATGGAGGCGTGGGTTCAAATCCCACTTCTGACAATGCTTTTGTCTTTTTTTCTTTAATTAGTTAGAACAAGAAGCAATTGAGTGAAAGTATTTTATTTAGATTTTTAACGGTTTTTTTTGCCTCAGTTTTATTTGATCTAGTGAAATGTGGATATAGTTTGTGGATGAACAACTTTTGGCTATTTAGCCTACAGCGCCACCATCTGGACTAGCAATGTAATTTCATATTTTAATCACATGTCGTAATAAATCTAATTTTGTTGAATTAAATTCTTCTCTAAATTATATTTGCAAAACCCTGGATGTTGAATGTACCGTTCGTAGGATTAGATAAAGTAAAATAAAACTATAAGATGAAGGTTATTCAACGTTTTTGATGACCACTGGTGTAAAGCCTGTGTTCGTTATTGAGTTTACTGTATACAGATAATAAAAAGCTTACAGCACCTGGTATTCCCAGGCGGTCTCCCATCCAAGTACTAACCAGGCCCGACCCTGCTTAGCTTCCGAGATCAGACGAGATCGGGCGTGTTCAGGGTGGTATGGCCGTAAGCGACAACACATCTCACACAAGACGTATTTATACGTGTTAAATGACTTACGTTGAAGCACTTTTTGGTGCTGTGCATTAACATCGTATGTGTTTTCTATTCTTCGCGTTCCCCCCCTGCTATCAGAATCAAAAATCACATATCTAATGTTTAAACAGGCTGTGCTGTCTTAGCAAACTTAGCGAAACCGCTCAGGACTAATGTACATTGCGTTTTATAACTCACAAAGCACTAAACAATTATATGTGTGTCTGTGAGCAGCAGTCAAACAGCCTTCTTGCTGTGGAGTGAACGCAGTTGTCAGGATGGCCGAGCGGTCTAAGGCGCCAGACTCAAGGTGACAAACCTTCCTGTGCAAGGGACTTCTGGTCTCCGAATGGAGGCGTGGGTTCGAATCCCACTTCTGACAGCATTTTTTCCTATTATAGCACACAACAAACATGTGAGCGAGGAATCGACTTTTATGTTTTATTTTGTTCTTTAAAACTAAAGTAAGCATAAAGATGTAAAGAGGATAGCCTATTGGAAAGCTAAGACTACTTACCGGTGTTACTAAATACACCTGTTAAAGCCTTTTCAAGTCTAGGAACAGACATAAAAAATGATATTCTCCTCCTCAACAAATAGCTGATGAAAGGAGTGTAGACGATAATGATAAAGATCAGGATCATTAATGAAAATAATAATAAGACATTTGAACTCATAACGATAATGAGAGAATATAACAGTATAAAATACCAGGTGCTTTTTCTTCCATCAGCAGAGGACGCTGCTGCTTCTTTACTGGAGACATACAGGTACAGGTGAATATGTGGTCATTAATACACTCTGTTTCAGATGGACTCCACGAACTAATGTTCCAAATAAAACACAAATCAATAATCACAAAAATAATATTGATAGATGTACTTGACTCGTTCCATTGCAGATAAATAAACCCAGTATTAAACTGAACACTGTCTGGTAATTTGAAATAACACACAGCACTACACTTCCCACAATCCACCTTCGTGCTCACCTGTTAACGCAGCTGTTCACCTGTTGGATCTAACTGACTCGCTTTTAATGGCACACCTGTGGCGAGGTTCCGGTTTCTAGTCGGCGACTGTGGACGTACGGACCGAGGGGCTAAAATATGTACAGGCACATCAACAAACTTCATAACACTTAGAAACTTTTAATTATAATTATACTGACCAAGTTTTGGGTCCTTTTTTTCCTCCACTATTTGCTGGAGAATTGTGTAATTGTAGCATGAATCAGTTCAGTTTTAGTTTGTATTTTTGGTCCAAAAAAGAGAAATACCTATGCATAGAAAGCCATACAACAAGCAACTAGCAGATGATCTATCTTTCCTGTAAGGTAAGTTTTGGGAACATTAGGTGATATATTCAGCCTACCTTGAAATGTGAATTGTGCTGTTCTTCTATAACCACATACTGTTTAGATTATATAGTCTTTTTAGAGTGAATATAATTTGTCTCATAGCTCCTCCAGAGTTCACACTGATGTTGTGTGTACTGCTGATGACAGAGGATATTAAAAATGAGTCATAGTTCCCAAACTAAGCACTAGATGGCAGTGTTTTATAAGGACTGAAGGGTTAAAGACACAAGAGTGAGAGCTACAGGTGGTTGTTGGCTCATGCCAGGAGTGTTATCACAATATGTCAAGTCTGTAGAATTTGGATAAATGTTCACACCAAAAATCCTGTTTAATTTAATTGATCAAACTCTATTTCATGAATATATTAATTTCTGTCCTCTCTGTGTTAGCCCTGCAATAGACTGGCGACCTGTCCAGGGTCCAATGACAGCTGGGATAGGCCCCGCAACCCTTCACAGGACAAGCGGTTACAGAAGATGAATGAATGAATGAAGTAAGAGTTGAAGGAGCAGGAAGGACAATGTTTAAAGATCTGCTGCTGCATGGACTGACGTGGACAGCTAACTCTGGTAAGAGTTACTATCAAAGGTCTAAATGGAAAATACATACAAGTGATTAAGTGATTCAAGTCTTCAGAACATTTATTGTTAATCCTGGAGATTAATCTTTCTTAAGGGATCTTAACACATTTCACGTAGTAAATTAAAGTAGTAAATTAATTTATATGTGAAATGTCCAGTTCTATTATATAAATCCCACTACTCTCATATTTCATTTATATCTCATTTATTTATATTATATCTTCATTTTGCTGTATGCTGTTAGTTATTACACATGTCAAGGTATTTGTAGATATTTTCCAGATTATAGTTTCCTTATACTATAACTACTTACTAATACTATATATAGAGAGCTATATTAAGTAATGTTTCCATATGTATTATTATGATACTAATACAGTATTGTTGTTACTATGCATATCCATGTAACTTTTATTAGTTTTCTATTTGCATTTATTTTATTTCTTGTCTACTATTCGGGCACATACCATATAAAGATGACATCAGTATAGTATATACATGTACATCTATAAATACCCCTTTAGTTAGAGAGACTGTCGCTTACGGCCATACCACCCTGAACACGCCCGATCTCGTCTGATCTCGGAAGCTAAGCAGGGTCGGGCCTGGTTAGTACTTGGATGGGAGACCGCCTGGGAATACCAGGTGCTGTAAGCTTTTTACTTTATTCCTACATTTATGCAAAAAGCTTAAATAATATATAGGATACTGTAAACTCAACACTAAATTATTACATGAAGAGTATAAAGTCCTGACTGCCAAATAAACAACATGAACAATAAATCCACTTTCTCTAGTAAAGCAGCAGCAGCGTCCTCTACTGATGGAAGAAAAGGTTCACAACACCTGGTAGTTTTACTCTGACAAACCTGAGAGGCTGATTATTTAATACTCTGTTAGAGACATATCACTTCTTTCTACCTAGAATATGTTATATTATTATTAGGCGATATTTTAACTTCTTTTTGCACCTTTATAGTTTAATATTGCTGTCTATGGATTATAGTGATGCTATTTATTAGGCTACTTGTGTTGAATTGTTTTAATAGTAAATGCAAAACACAAAATATTCAGTCCTCTGGGTTTTATAAGGTTCTGTCTCCAGTAAAGAAGCAGCAGCAGCAGCGTCCTCTACTGATGTAAATAAAAAGCTTGCAGCACCTGGTATTCCCAGGCGGTCTCCCATCCAAGTACTAACCAGGCCCGACCCTGCTTAGCTTCCGAGATCAGACGAGATCGGGCGTGTTCAGGGTGGTATGGCCGTAAGCGAAGGAACATGATGTAAACGAACTATTTATATGTGAGAAAACATCACTGACGATTCTTTACAGTTTCTGGTTCAGTGACTCAAAACATTTATTGTTAATCCTGGAGATTAATCTTTCTCAGTGGATCTTGACACGTTTCACGTTTTAATCTTAATTAATAGCCTACTAAAGTTTATGCTTTCGATAAAGTAGTAAATTAATTTATACGGGAACTGTCTAGTTCTATTGTATAATCACACTACTCCTATATTTCATTTATATCTCATTTATTTCTGTCATATTATATATCTATTTTGATGTATGCTGTTATCTTGTAGTTATTACACATGTCAAGGTATTTATAGATATTTTTTAAGATTATAGTTTCCTTATACTATAACTACTTACTAATATATATAGAGAGATATATTAAGTAATGTTTCCATATTATGTATTATTATAATACTAATATCAGTATTGTTGTTACTATGCCTATCCAAGTAACTTTGATTTGTTTTCTATTTGCATTTATTTTGTTTCTTGTCTACCGTGAGGACACATACCATATAAAGACTACGTCAGTGTAGTTTATACATGTACATCTATAAATACCCCTTTAGTTAGAGAGACTGTTGCTTACGGCCATACCACCCTGAACACGCCCGATCTCGTCTGATCTCGGAAGCTAAGCAGGGTCGGGCCTGGTTAGTACTTGGATGGGAGACCGCCTGGGAATACCAGGTGCTGTAAGCTTTTTACTTTATTCCTACATTTATGCAAAAAGATTAAATAATATATAGGATACTGTAAACTCAACACTAAATTATTACATGAAGAGTATAAAGTCCTGACTGCCAAATAAACAACATAAAAAATAAATCCACTTTCTCCAGTAAAGCAGCAGCAGCGTCCTCTACTGATGGAAGAAAAGGTTCACAACACCTGGTAGTTTTACTCTGACAAACCTGACACGTGGATTATTTAATACTCTGTTAATTTATAAACATATAATTTTAAGACCTGAACTGTCTTTCTACCTACAATATGTAATATTATTATTAGGCGATATTTTACCTTCTTTTGCACCTTTATAGTTTAATATTGCTGTCTATGGATTATAGTGATGCTATTTATAAGGCTACTTTTGATGAATTGTTTTAATAGTAATTGCCAAACACAAAATATTCAGTCCTCTGGTTTTTATAAAGTTCTGTCTCCAGTAAAGAAGCAGCAGCAGCAGCGTCCTCTACTGATGTAAATAAAAAGCTTACAGCACCTGGTATTCCCAGGCGGTCTCCCATCCAAGTACTAACCAGGCCCGACCCTGCTTAGCTTCCGAGATCAGACGAGATCGGGCGTGTTCAGGGTGGTATGGCCGTAAGCAAAGGACATGTATGTAAACGAAGTATTTATATGTGAGAAAACATCACTGATGATTCTTCACAGGTTCTGGTCAAGCAGCTCAAATCTCCAGAACATGTATTGTTAATCATGGAGATCAGGGGCGGACTTGGGGGGAAAAGTGGCCCCGGAGTCATGTGTGGCGTGGGGAGCCAGCCAGCCAGCCAGCCAGCAACACAAGTTTCATGTACCATGATGAAAGAAACTGCATTTGATGTTGTTTTGGACCATAATCATACAGTGATCATTAACCTGAACCCTTAAGTAGCCTACAGTAAAATAATTACAGCAGTATAGTGATTTTACAGCATGTAGTGATTTTAATGCAAACAGGTCATTGATACAATAAAATTTAGCCGACCAATTTGCCAGGCTGTTAGAACTGAATGACACTGACTGTCTATACCAGGGGTGGGCAATTATTTTTCCCAAGTGGCCACATGAGAAACCGTAAATATCTTGGAGGGCCGTGCCAATAGGCTGAACTCAATTCTGCGCCCGCAGCATTGGTATGTTTTATTTTGTGCTGGTGTTTCTAGTAAAGGGATGATCAAGAAAGCAATTAGTCATACTTAAAGCTTGAAATGCTTTACAATGAACACATTCTCTTATAAAGTGCAGTTAATTCAATCTTAAATGAAATCGGTACCAATGAACTTTTAAAATATAAACAAAATGTATTTAGTCATTAAACTGTTAATCTATTAGTATGATTTGTTTTTTTAATGACCATATATAATATTTATATTGGCTAATACTACTGTATATTAAATTAATTATCATTCATTCGACTCAATCCACCAAAGCTGTCCTGCACCGTTAGCACAGTGTCATTGACCAGTGACAGCTGCAACAGCCTGAGGAAATGGGAAATCCCCGGTGTCCCCGTACGCCAGTCCGCCCTTGCTTTCGTTTGGGTTTGAATCCCGACAGAGTAACAATTTGCTCATTGTACTCATTTGAAATAAGATCACATTTACATTCACATTTCTACTGTACTGAACTCCCACTAGTCAACATCTTTTAAGCTATTAGCTTTATTGTGTCAGCTTGAAACCACACAACTATGGTGTAGTTGGAATGTGCATGGCAAATCAAATCCCATACAAGCATGAACCAATAAATGACACGTCTCAATTGCATTACATTTTATTATCCACTAGATGTCCTAATCGAGCAATGTGTCAGTGAAGCCTCCAGTAATGAACCATTTTTTGAATCAAGTGTGGAAGCTTCAACAAAGACTCGATTGGCCATCACTAAACACAGCGACATGCTGTTAGCGGCCATTCAGGTTACCTAACACTAACGTCTTAGTTTAGTTTGACAGACTCCTCAAAGATCTTCAGTGTTAAAAATACTTACCAGCCATCTGTCTATCTCTGCCAAAGCCTCAAACTTGTGCCATTGTTTGTCATGATTTAAAGAATTGCCCCTGACAAAATCTTACACAACATATTGTTGATGAAAGAGCTTGAATTAACACTAGGTAGGGGTGGTGCAGTTCTTCCTTTCCCTATGTGGGGTTTTCTCTCTGATGCCCGCTTCCAACTGAAACATTCTCCACTCAGGAATCTTATTTCCATCCTTTAATGGGTAAATTATTTTAATTCTAAATGTTATCTTTTAATCAGGGCCTAACCTTTTTGACAAAATGTTCACTCATGGTACTTTGAGTGTGGCCACTGCGGTCTATGTGTGAAACCACATTAACTGGTGGCACAGCTTAACATCTGTTTAGAGTTTGCATGTGAAGAGAGTGTGAAGTTCTTTGCATATTAGCACACTGGCCGGTTCTCAGAAGTACAATGCAAGACCAAGTTTTCTGTCAGTGGCATGTTAAGAATTGCTATGATGACAGGATTTTCAGTGTGTCACTTTATTTTTCAGTGGCATTACATAGGTTGTAATTTGTTGAAATGTGCAAAAGTTCTGATATAATTTATCCTTCTTCAAATGGACCGATAGAAGCATGTGTCGGCTCAAAAGAATTAAATAGTACAAGTACAGGTCTCTGTTATTTTAAACAAATGCTGAATACCATAACCTTCATGAAGATAAGATTTAATGCAGGACTGTTTTCACTAGTGTACCTAATGAACTGACATGTGGCTGTATAAGCATTACGTCTTAAACACGTGACTTCCCTGCATTTCGACTTTTTTATTTTTAAAAAAAGAGACACATGAACTGAAACCCACAATGGTTTCATAGTTTATATTCATAGTTTATTTGAACGTCCATGCTTCAGAGAGCAGAGATCATTTAGGAAATAATCTGCATCCTTAAGATCAATGGCAGAAATGTATGTTAACGTTGAAGAAGTCAGACCCGTCAACCCAGAAGATTCAACAAATCACTCAGGTAAGAACAATCTGACAGAGAGGTGAATATATGTATTTTATCATCTGTCATTTTTACTGTTGTAGACTTTTTTGGTCTCACTGTTGTTTTCTCTGTTCAGGTCCAAGGAGCTCTGAGAAGAGTTCATATTCAGGTGTTACTGTCTTTCTGGGACTGCTGAGTGTTTTCCTGTTGGCTGGGCTCATCGTCCTTGGTGTCCACTGTGAGTCTGGTTTTCACAAGTTAAACCTGTAACACTCAGTGCCTCCAGCCTCCACTGACTGTGACTCACTAACATGGACCGGACATAGTCAAACTGCAAAATTTAAAAACCCATGGACTTGTGTGAAGTCTTTGTGTTTCTGAAAAAAGTATGTTTATATATTGCAGACCGTACGTTACATGATTCAGCTGCAGAGCTCTCTGCCGTCAAACACAACCTGACTGAGCTTCTCCAGACCAGCAACAACAAACTCTCCTCCATGACTGAAGAGAGAGACTTGCTCAAAGCCAAACTGACTGAAATGACTAAAAAACTTAAGTGTTTGTCTGAACCGAGTGAGTCTTTTGACACGTTAAAATTTACTCAATGTTTATTGATGAACATGTTTTACTAAAATACTCAGTAGTAACGCCACCCAGCATGTGAAAAGATCCTTGTTAACATTTGGTTGCAGGAGGTAGCCTTGGGTTGCTGTATTGTGTGCACTGGTTTGAAAACTGCAAATGAATAAAAAATAACAAGGAACAAAGTAATTCACCACAGTGATGAGGCAATTACTCCATATTGTTCTTACAACTGTAACAACAATCAGCTAATTATGTGAGAAGCTTCAAATGGTCATTTATTTAAAAAGTAGTATTTCCATGTTTCTTCCAGAGAAAACATGTCCTGCAGGATGGACACTGTTCAGTTGTTCCTGTTATTTCCTCTCTGAAAAGTCTGGTTCTTGGGATAAAGGCAGACAGGACTGTAGAAACAGAGGGGCAGATCTGGTGGTGATAGACAGCTCTGAAGAACAGGTAGTGTGTGTTTGTTACTGTGATTACAAGTGTAGTCATTCATACATGATAAATGATTAATGTAAAGTATCTAAAAACACTAAGATTAGTTTTTTTCCTGTTGAACAGATGTTTCTGTCTGACTTCACCAACGAATACACTTGGATTGGTTTGAATGACAGAGAAGTGGAAGGAACCTGGAAATGGGTTGATGGGACTCCACTGACTCTGAAGTAAGTCTTTATTTTGGTTCCGTATTGACAATACCATTTAATAGTGTTGTTCTGTAAGACTCCATCTTTTATAAAACTTTCCATATGATAATTCTCTCAGTCACATGAAGATACTATCATGCAGAAATAACCTAATCGATGAAAATCAAATGAGTGGAGACGATTTTAGAAAAATATCTGATTTAAAGTATTTTTATTTATTTATTTATTTTTTTTGTGGCCACATGGGGACAAAACGTTTCAACAACTCATGGCATATATGACTTCTTATCACATTCAAATATGATATAATGACAAAGTATTTCCTATTAACTCACTGAGGAGAATTCAACCAACATTTTGACATGTGTGCGTGTGACTATTTATGCCACTCGGTTTCATTCACCACCGTCTGCTGAGAAAATTAAACCTCACTCTTTATCAGTAGCAGCACTGAAAGAAGTTAAAAATGATATGAAGAGCTGCACGGTCAGATCATGAAAACATTTTTATTTTACTACTGCTACTACTTTGAGTCTTTTGTCAAAGATAAACAGTTTAGTGATTGTGTTGTTCACTGACCTTCCAGGAACTGGGGGAGAAATGAACCTAATAATGGAGTTGGAGACCAAGAGTGGGGTGAAGAGGACTGTGTGCATATCAGAACCACTTCTTGGAATGATCTTTCATGTACAACATCTCTGCAGTGGATTTGTGAAAAAATGCCATAACGTTGTTGTACACTTTGCTTGACGATCTGATATTTGCCAATGTTCTAACTTTAGCTACTGAAGCACTATTCATTTATTCTGAAACTGTAAAATTCGCCTATAGACAAAATAACTCACTTATTATATATGTAACATTCAAATGAATTATCCAAAGCAGATTGTTTTGAATTAAACCCCATTTCCTGGGATCAACTGTGTGGTTTTACATGATGTACAAGTATCAGCATCTAGTCCAGAGAGGCTGACTTCAACAGCAGAGAGGACACAGTGTTACTGTCTGAGGGAGGAAGTCCAGTAACAGAGTTCAGGAATATGTGGAACCAAAGGTGATGTTGTGATATTTTGAACTGTATTTCATTTTGAGTTTGCTCACTGAGGACGAGGGAGTGTATGGAGCAGATGTTCCAGTTTATGTTCCAGTTGTTGCTTTTGCTGTTTTTATTTTATTTCTGTGGAATATGAAACGATGTTACACAAGGACTGCTTTGGCTGCTTCCCAGAAACTGATGGTGAGACTGTGAGAGATGGTGAGAGGTGTTCAGTTCAATAAACGATGTCCACTGTCTAAGAGCTTGTTGAGAATTGTGATTCAGCTTCATATCTTTTCACCATCAATATGAAACTTCCCTCCATAGCTGAAGAGAGAGACAGACCTGCTGAATGCTAGACTCACTGAAATAACTTTAACAGCTGTGGTTAGACTTCTTATATCCACTGTAGGTTCAGTGGAAGAAAACTATTTAACCCTATAAAGTCAAGTGTGTCATATTTGGTTCATGAGTTTCTGAGACCTCTGGTGGATTTATTCATGCTCTGCAGCCAGTTGCAGACTTTTGCTTTCATGGACTGACTTTCCAGAGAAATCTTTGCAAATTGTCTGAAATTTTCCCCTCAGGCGTTCACCAGGATGGGACGTACACATGTAGGTGTGGACGGGCAACCTGATAACACAAAGCCTACAGCTATGGTGTGGTTTAAGGTACGTACTGAATAGATCATTTTCAGACAGTGACACAACTTCGTTTTGCAACATGTCCCCGCCCCGTTTGGATAATGTAAAAAGTTATTTTTTATATCAAATGAAACAAAGATACACAGACCTGAGACTGTGAGAGACGGTGAGATGTTTTCAGTTTAATAAACGATGTCCACTGTTGAAAATTGTGATTCAGCTTCAGATCTTTTCACTGACTCTCGTGACTTACTGTTTTATTTTGCAAAGTAACTCACCTTGTGTCAGAAAGGTAAAACAACAGAACAGCCCTTTACTTCCTGACAGGAAAAGGAGGGGCGGAAGGAGTGAGAAAAATAAAAAGAAAAGGTGAATTAACAAAGGAGTGAAACCTGTGAGCCGGGAAGGAGGAAGCTACTGAACGAAGCAATAAGGAGGAGAACAGAGAGGAGTAAGAGTGAGAGGAACAAAGAAAAAGCAATCCATGTTCATTCATATCTGACTGCTATTTGAAGAAAAAGAGTAAAATAAATATTGTTAAAAGAAAAACAATACTTAATTACTTAGTGTTTTTTTGTTGTTGTTGTGTTGCCTTGATTTGCGTTAAATGAGTAAACTGTGAATGGTGATATTTTTGTTTAACCCATATTTTGCCTGATTAACTTTACAACACACCTACTTAACTAGTTTAATTTGACAGGATTATAGTTCTACTTTTTATTGTTGTTTAGGCCAGGTACCTGATGTCTTCATGTTGCTTGGTAGCTATGGTTAGCTGCTGAGCGGACCATACAAGCCAGCAGTGTTAGGTTAGCTCATATTTCACAAGGTTCGAATTATCCTCTGCTGCTCTGTGGGCCATACAAGCCAGCAGCATTTACTTAGTTTACTTAGATTGTAGGCTAAGCTAGCCAGCAGCATTTGGTTAGCTTATATTTCACAAGGTTTGAGTTAGCGTCTGCTGCTGAGCGGGCCATACAAGCCAGCAGCATTTACTTAGTTCATTTAGATTGTAGGTTAAGCGTCATATCACATGGCTGTAGGTTTGTTCGGGTTTCTCAGTTGAACAGGGCCTCTAAATGTGTTTTACCTTGGATTTTGGCACAAGGGATTGTAACATCTAATCCTGTGTATTAATGAATGCTGTTTGGCGCCCAACTATTAGTAACCGTTTTTGGTCCCTACGCTACAACCTCTCGTTTCAGGTCACTTGCCCTTCCCTCATGTGTCACTGGTCTGATTGTCTTCCCTGATTCCTGATTGTTTCCACCTTTTTCCCATTATCCTCGTGTATATATGGTCTGCATCTTATGCCAGAGTGTTTCGTCCTATCATGCACCCCAGCCGGATATCTTCACCAAGCCATAGCTAAGTAAATTCATTGAGATTCTTACTTTTAACACTTTCTATTGATTTTCTTTTGAGGCCATAAAATTACAATTACACATTGCAAATACAATGTTTAAACCGAGATCGGGCGTGTTCAGGGTGCTATGGCTGTAAGCGACAGTCTCTCTAACTAAAGTGGTATTTATAGATGTACAGACTCGCTCCATCATAGCTTAAGATAGCCTTAAAGAGAGTAAACCAGTATTAAACTGAACACATTGTGTGGTAATTGTGTAATCGTCCACAGCACTACACTTCCCACAATCCAACTTCATGCTCACCTGTTAACGCAGCTGTTCACCTGTTGGATCTAACTGACTCGCTTTTAATGGCACACCTGTGGCGAGGTTCCTGTTTCTAGTCGGCGACTTTGGACATACGGACCGAGGGGCTACTATGGCCTCGATGGAGTGAGATATTTTTAATTTTATCTGTGCTACATGTTCACACATTTAACCTGTAAGAACGGTGTTTAAGACGACAATGAGCAAGTTAAGATATCCGGACCCACAGAAGTTACCCAGTTCCTGTTTTGGAGTTTCCTTCAAGGTGAAGTCCTTTTGCTCCCTATAGCCTAGCCACAACTTCTATATTATTGTTGGTTGTAATTAATGAATCATAAAATTAACGAGTACTTCATTTTCCATTTTAAAGAAACACAGTTGTGCTGTGTGAAATTTTCCAAATAAAATATGTACAGGCACATAAACAAACTTCATAACATTTAGAAACTTTTAATTACACTGACAAAGTTTTGGGTCCTTTTTTTCCTCCACTATTTGCTTGAGAATTGTGTAACTGTTCAGTTTTAGTTTGTATTTTTGGTCCAAAAAAGAGAAATACCTGTGCATAAAAAGCCATACAACAAGCTACTAGCAACTAGCAGATGATTTATAAACTATCTTTCCTGTAAGGTAAGTTTTGGGAACATTAGGTGATCTATTCAGCCTACCTTGTAATGTGAATTGTGCTGTTCTTCTATAACCACCTACTGTTTAGATTATATAGTCTTTTTAGAGTGAATATAATTTGTCTCATAGCTGCTCCAGAGTTCACACTGATGTTGTGTGTACTGCTGATTCCAGAGGATATTAAAAATGAGTGGTAGTTCCCAAACTAAGCACGAGATGGCAGTGTTTTATAAGGACTGAAGGGTTAAAGACACAAGAGTGAGAGCTACAGGTGGTTGTTGGCTCATGCCAGGAGTGTTATCACAATATGTCAAGTCTGTAGAATTTGGATAAATGTTCACACCAAAAATCCTGTTTAATTTAATTGATCAAACTCTATTTCATGAATATATTAATTTCTGTCCTCTCTGTGTTAGCCCTGCGATAGACTGGCGACCTGTCCAGGGTCCAATGACAGCTGGGATAGGCCCCCGCAACCCTTCACAGGACAAGCGGTTACAGAAGATGAATGAATGAAGTTAGAGTTGAAGGAGCAGGAAGGACGATGTTTAAAGATCCGTTGCTGCATGGACTGACGTGGACAGCTAACTCTGGTAAGAGTTACTATCAAAGGTCTAAATGGAAAATACATACAAGTGATTAAGTGATTCAAGTCTTCAGAACATTTATTGTTAATCCTGGAGATTAATCTTTCTTAAGGGATCTTAACACATTTCACGTAGTAAATTAAAGTAGTAAATTAATTTATATGTGAAATGTCCAGTTCTATTATATAAATCCCACTACTCTCATATTTCATTTATATCTCATTTATTTATATTATATCTTCATTTTGCTGTATGCTGTTAGTTATTACACATGTCAAGGTATTTGTAGATATTTTCCAGATTATAGTTTCCTTATACTATAACTACTTACTAATACTATATATAGAGAGCTATATTAAGTAATGTTTCCATATGTATTATTATGATACTAATACAGTATTGTTGTTACTATGCATATCCATGTAACTTTTATTAGTTTTCTATTTGCATTTATTTTATTTCTTGTCTACTATTCGGGCACATACCATATAAAGATGACATCAGTATAGTATATACATGTACATCTATAAATACCCCTTTAGTTAGAGAGACTGTTGCTTACGGCCATACCACCCTGAACACGCCCGATCTCGTCTGATCTCGGAAGCTAAGCAGGGTCGGGTCTGGTTAGTACTTGGATGGGAGACCGCCTGGGAATACCAGGTGCTGTAAGCCTTTTACTTTATTCCTACATTTATGCAAAAAGCTTAAATAATATATAGGATACTGTAAACTCAACACTAAATTATGACATGAAGAGTACAAAGTCCTGACTGCCAAATAAACAACATGAAAAATAAATCCACTTTCTCTAGTAAAGCAGCAGCAGCGTCCTCTACTGATGGAAGAAAAGGTTCACAACACCTGGTAGTTTCACTCTGACAAACCTGAGAGGCTGATTATTTAATACTCTGTTAGAGACATATCACTTCTTTCTACCTAGAATATGTTATATTATTATTAGGCGATATTTTAACTTCTTTTTGCACCTTTATAGTTTAATTTTGCTGTCTATGGATTATAGTGATGCTATTTATTAGGCTACTTGTGTTGAATTGTTTTAATAGTAAATGCAAAACACAAAATATTCAGTCCTCTGGTTTTTATAAAGTTCTGTCTCCAGTAAAGAAGCAGCAGCAGCAGCGTCCTCTACTGATGTAAATAAAAAGCTTACAGCACCTGGTATTCCCAGGCGGTCTCCCATCCAAGTACTAACCAGGCCCGACCCTGCTTAGCTTCCGAGATCAGACGAGATCGGGCGTGTTCAGGGTGGTATGGCCGTAAGCGAAGGAACATGATGTAAATCAACTATTTATATGTGAGAAAACATCACTGACGATTCTTCACAGTTTCTGGTTCAGTGACTCAAAACATTTATTGTTAATCCTGGAGATTAATCTTTCTCAGTGGATCTTGACACGTTTCACGTTATAATCTTAATTAATAGCCTACTAAAGTTTATGCTTTCGATAAAGTAGTAAATTAATTTATACGGGAACTGTCTAGTTCTATTGTATAATCACACTACTCCTATATTTCATTTATATCTCATTTATTTCTGTCATATTATATATCTATTTTGATGTATGCTGTTATCTTGTAGTTATTACACATGTCAAGGTATTTATAGATATTTTTTAAGATTATAGTTTCCTTATACTATAACTACTTACTAATATATATAGAGAGATATATTAAGTAATGTTTCCATATTATGTATTATTATGATACTAATATCAGTATTGTTGTTACTATGCATATCCAAGTAACTTTGATTTGTTTTCTATTTGCATTTATTTTGTTTCTTGTCTACTGTGAGGACACATACCATATAAAGACTACGTCAGTGTAGTTTATACATTTACATCTATAAATACCCCTTTAGTTAGAGAGACTGTTGCTTACGGCCATACCACCCTGAACACGCCCGATCTCGTCTGATCTCGGAAGCTAAGCAGGGTCGGGCCTGGTTAGTACTTGGATGGGAGACCGCCTGGGAATACCAGGTGCTGTAAGCTTTTTACTTTATTCCTACATTCATGCAAAAAGGTTAAATAATATAAAGGATACTGTAAACTCAACACTAAAATAAAAGTGGAACTATGTATTATTACATGAAGAGTATAAAGTCCTGACTGACAAATAAACAACATGAAAAATAAATCCACTTTCTCCAGTAAAGCAGCAGCAGCGTCCTCTACTGATGGAAGAAAAGGTTCACAACACCTGGTAGTTTTACTCTGACAAACCTGAGACGTGGATTATTTAATACTCTGTTAGAGATATATCACTTCTTTCTACCTAGAATATGTTATATTATTATTAGGCGATATTTTAACTTCTTTTTGCACCTTTATTATTTAATATTGTTGTCTATGGATTATAGTGATGCTATTTATTAGGCTACTTGTGTTGAATTGTTTTAATAGTAAATGTAAAACTCAAAATATTCAGTCCTCTGGGTTTTATAAAGTTCTGTCTCCAGTAAAGCAGCAGCAGCAGCGTCCTCTACTGATGTAAATAAAAAGCTTACAGCACCTGGTATTCCCAGGCGGTCTCCCATCCAAGTACTAACCAGGCCCGACCCTGCTTAGCTTCCGAGATCAGACGAGATCGGGCGTGTTCAGGGTGGTATGGCCGTAAGCAAAGGACATGTATGTAAACGAAGTATTTATATGTGAGAAAACATCACTGACGATTCTTCACAGGTTCTGGTCAAGCAGCTCAAATCTCCAGAACATTTATTGTTAATCATGGAGATCAGGGGCGGACTTGGGGGGAAAAGTGGCCCCGGAGTCATGTGTGGCGTGGGGAGCCAGCCAGCCAGCCAGCCAGCAACACAAGTTTCATGTACCGTGATGAAAAAAACTGCATTTGATGTTGTTTTGGACCATAATCATACAGTAATCATTAACCTGAACCCTTAAGTAGCCTACAGTAAAATAATTACAGCAGTATAGTGATTTTACAGCATGTAGTGATTTTAATGCAAACAGGTCATTGATACAATAAAATTTAGCCGACCAATTTGCCAGGCTGTTAGAACTGAATGACACTGACTGTCTATACCAGGGGAGGGCAATTATTTTTCCCAAGTGGCCACATGAGAAACCGTAAATATCTTGGAGGGCCGTGCCAATAGGCTGAACTCAATTCTGTGTCCGCAGCATTGGTATGTTTTATTTTGTGCTGGTGTTTTTAGTAAAGGGATGATCAAGAAAGCAATTAGTCATACTTAAGCTTCAAATGCTTTACAATGAACACATTCTCTTATAAAGCAATTAATTAAATCTTAAATGAAATCGGTACAAATTAACTTTTAAAATATAAACAAAATGTATTAAGTCATTAAATCTATTGGTATGATTTGTTTTTTTAATGACAATATATAATATTTATATTGGCTAATACTACTGTATATTAAATTAATTATCATTCATTCGACTCAATCCACCAAAGCTGTCTTGCACCGTTAGCGTATTGTCATTGACCAGTGACAGCTGCAACAGCCTGAGGAAATGGGAAATCCCCGGTGTCCCCGTACGCCAGTCCGCCCTTGCTTTCGTTTGGGTTTGAATCCCGACAGAGTAACAATTTGCTCATTGTACTCATTTGAAATAAGATCACATTTACATTCACATTTCTACTGTACTGAACTCCCACTAGTCAACATCTTTTAAGCTATTAGCTTTATTGTGTCAGCTTGAAACCATACAACTATGGTGTAGTTGGAATGTGCATGGCAAATCAAATCCCATACAAGCA
Source organism: Chelon labrosus (assembly GCF_963514085.1). Classification (NCBI taxonomy): domain Eukaryota; kingdom Metazoa; phylum Chordata; class Actinopteri; order Mugiliformes; family Mugilidae; genus Chelon; species Chelon labrosus. The sequence continues at coordinate 8,748,725 of NC_140341.1, forward strand.
TGAACCAATAAATGACACGTCTCAATTGCATTACATTTTATTATCCACTAGATGTCCTAATCGAGCAATGTGTCAATGAAGCCAGTAATGAACCATTTTTTGAATCAAGTGTGGAAGCTTCAACAAAGCCTCGATTGGCCATCACTAAACACAGCGACATGCTGTTAGCGGCCATTCAGGTTACCTAACACTAACGTCTTAGTTTAGTTTGACAGACTCCTCAAAGATCTTCAGTGTTAAAACAAATACTTACCAGCCGTCTGTCTATCTCTGCATCTCTCCTAATGTTTGTTTTTGGAGACCACTCCATCCATGGTCACTCTACCATCATCCACCATGTTGCCTGTCAAAAGCATTGACTGGATTTAGGCCAACAGCCCAGAAGAGATGAATGAGAGCACATCTGTGACTTTCAAAATAAAAGTCAAGTCCTACTGCTACTTCCTGTCTTTTACCCAAGGAGGCCAGAACACTTGCCAAAGCCTCAAACTTGTGCCATTGTCTGTCATGATTTAAAGAATTGCCCCTGACAAAATCTTACACAAGATATTGTTGAAGAAAGGACTTAAATTAACACTAGGCAGGGGTGGTGCAGTTCTTCCTCTCCCTATGTGAGGTTTTCTCTCTGTTGCCCACTTCCAACTGAAACATTCTCCACTCAGGAATCTCATTTACATCCTTTAATGGGTAAATTGTTTTAATTCTAAATGTTAACTTTTAAACAGGGCCTAACCTTTTTGACAAAATGTTCACTCATGGTACTTTGGGTATGGCCACAGCGGTCTGTGTGTGAAACCACATTAACTGGTGGCACAGCTTAACCTCTGTTCAGAGTTTCCATGTGAAGAGAGTATGACGTTCTTTGCATGTTAGCACACTGGCCGGTTCTCAGAAGAAAAATGCAAGACCAAGTTTTCTGTCAGTGGCATGTTAAGAATTGTTATGATGACAGGACTTTCAATGTGTCACTTTATTTTTCAGTGGCATTGCATAGGTTGTAATTTGTTGAAATGTGCAAAAGTTCTGATATAATTTATCCTTATTCAAATGGACCGATAGAAGCATGTGTCGGCTCAACACAATTAAATAGTACAAGTACAGGTCTCTGTTATTTTAAACAAATGCTGAATACCATAACCTTCATGAAGATAAGATTTAATGCAGGACTGTTTTCACTAGTGTACCTAATGATCTGACATGTGGCTGTATAAGCATTACCTCTTAAACACGTGACTTCCTTGCATTTCGACTTTTTTATTTTTAAAAAAAGAGACAAACAAACTGAAACCCACAATGGTTTCATAGTTTATATACATAGTTTATACGTCCATGCTTCTGAGAGCCGAGATCATTTCGGAAATAACCTGCATCCTTAAGATCAATGGAGGAAATTTATGTTAACGTTAAACAAGTCAGACCTGTCAACCCAAAAGATTCAACAAATCACTCAGGTAAGAACAATCTGACAGAGAGGTAAACAGAGATATTTTATTATCTGTCATTTTTACTGTTGTAGACTTTGTTGGTCTCACTGTTGTTTTCTCTGTTCAGGTCCAAGGAGCTCTGAGAAGAGTTTATGTTTAGGTGTTACTGTCTTTCTGGGACTGCTGAGTGTTTTCCTGTTGGCTGGGCTCATCGTCCTTGGTGTCCACTGTGAGTCTGGTTTTCACAAGTTAAACCTGTAACACTCAGTGCCTCCAGCCTCCACTGACTGTGACTCACTAACATGGACGGGACATAGTCAAACTACAAAATTTAAAAACCCATGGACTTGTGTGAAGTCTTTTGTGTTTCTGAAACATGTATGTTTATTTATTTCAGACCATAAGTTACATGATTCAGCTGCAGAGCTCTCTGCCGTCAAAGACAACCTGACTGAGCTTCTCCAGACCAGCAACGACAAACTCTCCTCCATGACTGAAGAGAGAAACCTGCTGAAAGCCAACCTGACTGAAATGACTAAAAAACTTAAGTGTTTGTCTGAACCAAGTGAGTCTTTTGACACGTTAAAATTTACTCATTGTTTATTGATGAACATGTTTTACTAAAATACTCAGTGGTAACGCCACCCAGCATGTGAAAAGATCCTTGTTAACATTTGGTGGCAGGAGGTAGCCTTGGGTTGCCGTATTGTGTGCACTGGTTTGAAAACTGCAAATGAATAAAAAAATAACAAGGAACAAAGTAATTCACCACAGTGATGACTCCATATTGTTCTTATAACTGTAACAACAATCGGCTAATTATGTGAGAAGCTTCAAATGGTCATTTATTTAAAAAGTAGTACTTCTATGTTTCTTCCAGAGAAAACATGTCCTACAGGATGGACACTGTTCAGTGGTTCCTGTTATTTCCTCTCTAAAAATTCTGGTTCTTGGGATCAAGGCAGACAGGACTGTAGAAACGAAGGAGCAGATCTGGTGGTGATAGACAGCTCTGAAGAACAGGTACTGTGTGTTTCTTACTGTGTTTACAAGTGTAGTCATTCATACATGGTAAATGATGAATGTAAAGTATCTAAAAACACTAAGATTTGTTTTTTTCCTGTTGAACAGATGTTTCTGTCTGACTTTACCAACGAACACACTTGGATTGGTTTAAATGACAGAGAAATGGAAGGAACCTGGAAATGGGTTGATGGGACTCCACTGACTCTGCAGTAAGTCTTCATCTTGTTTCAGTATTGACAATACCATTTAATAGTGTTGTTCTGTAAGACTCTATCTTTTATAAAACTTTCCATATGATATTTCTCTCGGTCACATGAAGATACTATCATGCAGAAATAACCTAATCGGTGAAAATCAAATGAGTGGAGACGATTTTAGAAAAATGTCTGATTTACAGTATTTTTTTTTGTGTCCACATGGGGACAGAACGTATCAACAACTCATGCCATATATGACTTCTTGTCACATTCAAATATTATGTGGAAAATATGATATTGACACGCCAGGAAAAGGAGGAGGACTCAGACGCAGAGGTAGCAAAAGGCAAAGGATAATTTATTCTTTTCGAACACAAAGCTATGACAAACGAAACAAAGTATCAAACAAAAAATCACTCCAAGGAGGCAAAAACGAGACAACGAATTATCAAGAAAGAAAAACTATGACTATGGCTATGACTTGATATGCGAGGGCTGGTATGCTCAAGGAATCGACAACACGATACATGACACACTGGCACAAGACAGGGGAAAACGCAGACCATATATACACAGGAGGGTAATGGGGAACAGGTGGAAACAATCAGGAATTGGGAAGACAATCAGACCGGTGACACAAGAGGAAGGGCAAGTGACCTGAAACGAGAGGAGAGTTAGACTTTCCAAATAAAACAGGAAACCACGAGACAATACGAAAACAATTCACCGCTGTGTGACAGATATAATGACAAAGTATTTCCTATTAACTCACTGAGGAGAATTCAACCAACATTTGGAGTTGTGTGCGTGTGACTATTTATACCACTCTGTTTCATTCACCACCGTCTGCTGACAAAAATAAACCTCACTCACTGTCAGTAGCAGCACTGAAAGAAGTTAAAAATGATATGAAGATGGTCAGATCATGAAAACATTTTTATTTTACTACTGCTACTACTTTGAGTCTTTTGTCAAAGATAAACAGTTTAGTGATTGTGTTGTTCTCTGACCTTCCAGGTACTGGGGGATAAATGAACCTAATAATGGAGTTGGAGACCAAGAGTGGGGTGAAGAGAACTGTGTGCATATCAAAACCACTTCTTGGAATGATCTTTCATGTGCAACATCTCTGCAGTGGATTTGTGAAAAAATGCCATAACGCTGTTGTACACTTTGATTGAAGATCTGATATTTGCCAATGTTTTAACTTTAGCTACTGAAGCACTATTCATTTATTCTGCAACTGTAAAATTCGCCTATAGACAAAAATAACTCACTTATTATATATATAACATTTAAATGAATTATCCAAAGCAGATTGTTTTGAAGTAAACCCCATTTCCTGGGATCAACTGTGTGGTTTTACATGATGTACAAGTATCAGCATCTCGTCCAGAGAGGCTGACTTCAACAGCAGAGAGGACACAGTGTTACTGTCTGAGGGAGGAAGTCCAGTAACAGAGTTCAGGAATATGTGGAACCAAAGGTGATGTTGTGATATTTTGAACTGTATTTCATTTTGAGTTTGCTCACTGAGGACGAGGGAGTGTATGGAGTAGATGTTTCAGTTTATGTTCCAGTTGTTGCTTTTGCTGTTTTTATTTTATATACTGTGGAATATGAAATGATGTTACACAAGGACTGCTTTGGCTGCTTCCCAGAAACTGATGGTGAGACTGTGAGAGATGGTGAGAGGTGTTCAGTTCAATAAACGATGTCCACTGTCCAAGAGCTTGTTGAGAATTGTGATTCAGCTTCATATCTTTTCACCATCAATATGAAACTTCCCTCCATAGCTGAAGAGAGAGACAGACCTGCTGAATGCTAGACTCACTGAAATAACTTCAAGAAGAAAACTATTTAACCCTATAAAGTCAGCTGTGTCATATTTGGTACATGAGTTTCTGAGACCTCTGGTGGATTTATTCATGCTCTGCAGCCAGTTGCAGACTTTTGCTTTCATGGACTGACTTTCCAGTTTTTGTTTTTGCAGAGAAATCTTTGCAAATTGTCTGAAATTTTCCCCTCAGGCGTTCACCAGGATGGGACATACACATGTAGGTGTGGACGGGCAACCTGAAAACGCAAAGCCTACAGCTGTGGCGTGGTTTAAGGTACGTACTGAATAGATATTATGCAGACAGTGACACAACTTGGTTTTGCAACATGTCTCCGCCCTATTTGGATAATGTAAGTTATTTTTTATATCAAATGAAACAAAGATACACAGACCTGAGACTGTGAGAGATGGTGAGAGGTTTTCAGTTTAATAAACGATGTCCACTGTTGAAAATTGTGATTCAGCTTCAGATCTTTTCACTGACTCTCGTGACTTACTGTTTTATTTTGCAAAGTAACTCACCTTGTGTCAGAAAGGTAAAACAACAGAACAGCCCTTGACCTCCTGACAGGAAAAGGAGGGGCGGAAGGAGTGAGAAAAACAAAAAGAAAAGGTGAATTAACAAAGGAGTGAAACCAGTGAGCCGGGAAGGAGGAAGCTACTGAACGAAGCAATAAGGAGGAGAACAGAGAGGAGTAAGAGTGAGAGGAACAAAGAAAAAGCAATCCAAGTTCATTCATATCTGACTGCTATTGAAGAAAAAGAGTAAAATAAATATTGTTAAAAGAAAAACAATACTTAATTACTTAGTGTTTTTTTGTTGTTGTTGTGTTGCCATGATTTGCGTTAAATGAGTAAACTGTGAATGGTGATATTTTTGTTTAACCCATATTTTGCCTGATTAACTTTACAACACACCTACTTAACTAGTTTAATTTGACAGGATTATAGTTCTACTTTTTATTGTTGTTTAGGCCAGGTTCCTGATGTCTTCATGTTGCTTGGTAGCTATGGTTAGCTGCTGAGCAGACCATACAAGCCAGCAGTGTTAGGTTAGCTCATATTTCACAAGGTTCGAATTATCCTCTGCTGCTCTGTGGGCCTACAAGCCAGCAGCATTTACTTAGTTTACTTAGATTGTAGGTTATGCGTCATATCACATGACTGTAGGTTTGTTAGGGTTTCTCAGTTGAACAGGGCCTCTAAATGTGTTTTACCTTGGATTTTGGCACAAGGGATTGTAACATCTAATCCCGTGTATTAATGAATGCTGTCTGGCGCCCAACTATTAGTAACCGTTTTTAGTCCCTACGCTACAACCTCTCGTTTCAGGTCACTTGCCCTTCCCTCATGTGTCACTGGTTTGATTGTCTTCCCTGATTCCTGATTGTTTCCACCTGTTTCCCATTATCCTCGTGTATATATGGTCTGCATCTTATGCCAGAGTGTTTCGTCTTATCATGCACCCCAGCCGGATATTTTCACCAAGCCATAGCTAAGTAAATTCATCGAGATTCTTACTTTTAACACTTTTTATTGATTTTCTTTTGAAGACAATAAAATTACAAATACATTGCAAATACAATGTTTAAACTGAGATCGGGCGTGTTCAGGGTGGTATGGCTGTAAGCGACAGTCTCTCTAACTGTCAGGTGGTCCTCACTCTCGTGAGGTTAAACCCCGCAGTTTCCCCCACTTGAAAGGGCAGCTTGTAACGGAAGACTTGGACTGGAATTCACTCAATGACCAGGAATCAATTCTTTCTTTTCTTTCTTTTATTTTGAAAGTTGACGTGGCCAAAAGCAGGTGAAAAACCGACTCCTTCTTCCTTGTTTGAGCAAGCTTTAGTCCTGCGGTGTCACTTTTCCAGGCCCAGTTTCTCCACTGATCTTCACAGTCTGCTTACCACCCTGTGAGTGACTCCAATTCCCCTGATTACCAGATCATTCCCACCTGGTGATCATCTAGCTGTCTTCAGGCTGGGAGCCACACCCAGTGCTGGAGCACCCAGGCAGAGAGAGTGTGGTCTGCAGCTCAGCTCAACACTAACTAAAGTGGTATTTATCGATGTACAGACTCGCTCCATCATAGCTTAAGAGATCCTTAAAGAGAGTAAACCAGTATTAAACTGAACACATTGTGTGGTAATTGTGTAATCGTCCACAGCACTACACTTCCCACAATCCAACTTCGTGCTCACCTGCTAATGCAGCTGTTCACCTGTTGGATCTAACTGACTCGCTTTTAATGGCACACCTGTGGCGAGGTTCCTGTTTCTAGTCGGCGACTTTGGACATACGGACCGAGGGGCTACTATGGCCTCGATGGAGTGAGATGTTTTTAATTTTATCTGTGCTACATGTTCACACATTTAACCTGTAAGGACGGTGTTTAAGACGACAATGAGCAAGTTAAAATATCCGGACCCAAAAAACATCAACGAATATTTGTAGATTTAAGTGTATTAATGGCTAAGAGAGTAATAGCCCTCACATGGAAAAGCACCTGTAGCCCAAGTGTGAAGAGGTGGTTGTCTGAACTGTCTTCAACTCTCCCTTTAGAGAAAATTACGTATACAGTAAAACACCAACAACATAACTTCCACCAGATCTGGGACCCCTTTATCAGCTATTTATCGAGGACTGATTTGTCTCATGTGGTGGAAGCGTCTGGGGACATGTAAACAGTAGTGCTTTGCAGTGTTTAATCTCATAGAAATGTTTGTTTTAATACTATCTATTTTTTCTTATACGCACTAACATAATTTCCAACCAGAAACTTGAAAGCCTGTTAAGACCGGGGGCGGGGTGTTGACATGTTTGTTCTTAACATGTAATTGTAATTCTTTGTATTTTTTAAATTTTTTTTGTATTTCTTTGATATGATGTGAAAACAATAAAAAGAATGTTGGTAAAAAAAATATCCGGACCCACAGAAGTTACCCAGTTCCTGTTTTGGAGTTTCCTTCAAGGTGAAGTCCTTTTGCTCCCTATAGCCTAGCCACAACTTCTATATTATTGTTGGTTGTAATTAATGAATCATAAAATTAACGAGTACTTCATTTTCCATTTTAAAGAAACACAGTTGTGCTGTGTGAAATTTTCCAAATAAAATATGTACAGGCACATAAACAAACTTCATAACATTTAGAAACTTTTAATTACACTGACAAAGTTTTGGGTCCTTTTTTTCCTCCACTATTTGCTGGAGAATTGTGTAACTGTTCAGTTTTAGTTTGTATTTTTGGTCCAAAAAAGAGAAATACCTGTGCATAAAAAGCCATACAACAAGCTACTAGCAACTAGCAGATGATTTATAAACTATCTTTCCTGTAAGGTAAGTTTTGGGAACATTAGGTGATCTATTCAGCCTACCTTGTAATGTGAATTGTGCTGTTCTTCTATAACCACCTACTGTTTAGATTATATAGTCTTTTTAGAGTGAATATAATTTGTCTCATAGCTGCTCCAGAGTTCACACTGATGTTGTGTGTACTGCTGATTCCAGAGGATATTAAAAATGAGTGGTAGTTCCCAAACTAAGCACTAGATGGCAGTGTTTTATAAGGACTGAAGGGTTAAAGACACAAGAGTGAGAGCGACAGGTGGTTGTTGGCTCATGCCAGGAGTGTTATCACAATATGTCAAGTCTGTAGAATTTGGATAAATGTTCACACCAAAAATCCTGTTTAATTTAATTGATCAAACTCTATTTCATGAATATATTAATTTCTGTCCTCTCTGTGTTAGCCCTGCGATAGACTGGCGACCTGTCCAGGGTCCAATGACAGCTGGGATAGGCCCCACAACCCTTCACAGGACAAGCGGTTACAGAAGATGAATGAATGAAGTTAGAGTTGAAGGAGCAGGAAGGACGATGTTTAAAGATCCGTTGCTGCATGGATTGACGTGGACAGCTAACTCTGGTAAGAGTTACAATCAAAGGTCTAAATGGAAAATACATACAAGTGATTAAGTGATTCAGGTCTTCAGAACATTTATTGTTAATCCTGGAGATTAATCTTTCTTAAGGGATCTTAACACATTTCACGTAGTAAATTAAAGTAGTAAATTAATTTATATGTGAAATGTCCAGTTCTATCATATAAATCCCACTACTCTCATATTTCATTTATATCTAATTTATTTATATCATATCTTCATTTTGCTGTATGCTGTTAGTTATTACACATGTCAAGGTACTTATAGATATTTTCCAGATTATAGTTTCCTTATACTATAACTACTTACTAATACTATATATAGAGAGCTATATTAAGTAATGTTTCCATATTATGTATTATTATGATACTAATATCAGTATTGTTGTTACTATGCATATCCATGTAACTTTTATTAGTTTTCTATTTGCATTTATTGTTTCTTGTCTACTATTTGGGCACATACCATATAAAGATGACATCAGTATAGTATATACATGTACATCTATAAATACATCTTTAGTTAGAGAGACTGTTGCTTACGGCCATACCACCCTGAACACGCCCGATCTCGTCTGATCTCGGAAGCTAAGCAGGGTCGGGCCTGGTTAGTACTTGGATGGGAGACCGCCTGGGAATACCAGGTGCTGTAAGCTTTTTACTTTATTCCTACATTTATGCAAAAAGCTTAAATAATATATAGGATACTGTAAACTCAACACTAAATTATTACATGAAGAGTATAAAGTCCTGACTGCCAAATAAACAACATGAACAATAAATCCACTTTCTCTAGTAAAGCAGCAGCAGCGTCCTCTACTGATGGAAGAAAAGGTTCACAACACTTGGTAGTTTTACTCTGACAAACCTGAGACGTGGATTATTTAATACTCTGTTAGAGACATATCACTTCTTTCTACCTAGAATATGTTACATTATTATTAGGCGATATTTTAACTTCTTTTTGCACCTTTATAGTTTAATATTGCTGTCTATGGATTATAGTGATGCTATTTATTAGGCTACTTGTGTTGAATTGTTTTAATAGTAAATGCAAAACACAAAATATTCAGTCCTCTGGGTTTTATAAAGTTCTGTCTCCAGTAAAGAAGAAGCAGCAGCGTCCTCTACTGATGTAAATAAAAAGCTTACAGCACCTGGTATTCCCAGGCGGTCTCCCATCCAAGTACTAACCAGGCCCGACCCTGCTTAGCTTCCGAGATCAGACGAGATCGGGCGTGTTCAGGGTGGTATGGCCGTAAGCGAAGGAACATGATGTAAATGAACTATTTATATGTGAGAAAACATCACTGATGATTCTTTACAGTTTCTGGTTCAGTGACTCAAAACATTTATTGTTAATCCTGGAGATTAATCTTTCTCAGTGGATCTTGACACGTTTCACGTTTTAATCTTAATTAATAGCCTACTAAAGTTTATGCTTTAGATAAAGTAGTAAATTAATTTATACGGGAACTGTCTAGTTCTATTGTATAATCACACTACTCCTATATTTCATTTATATCTCATTTATTTCTGTCATATTATATATCTATTTTGATGTATGCTGTTATCTTGTAGTTATTACACATGTCAATGTATTTATAGATATTTTTTAAGATTATAGTTTCCTGATACTATAACTACTTACTAATATATATAGAGAGATATATTAAGTAATGTTTCCATATTATGTATTATTATGATACTAATATCAGTATTGTTGTTACTATGTCTATCCAAGTAACTTTGATTTGTTTTCTATTTGCATTTATTTTGTTTCTTGTCTACCGTGAGGACACATACCATATAAAGACTACGTCAGTGTAGTTTATACATGTACATCTATAAATACCCCTTTAGTTAGAGAGACTGTTGCTTACGGCCATACCACCCTGAACACGCCCGATCTCGTCTGATCTCGGAAGCTAAGCAGGGTCGGGCCTGGTTAGTACTTGGATGGGAGACCGCCTGGGAATACCAGGTGCTGTAAGCTTTTTATTTACATCAGTAGAGGACGCTGCTGCTTCTTCTTTACTGGAGACAGAGCTTTATAAAATCCAGAGGACTGAATATTTTGTGTTTTGCATTTACTATTAAAACAATTCATCACAAGTAGCCTAATAAATAGCATCACTATAATCCATATACAGCAATATTAAACTATAAAGGTGCAAAAAGAAGTTAAAATATCGCCTAATATTAATATAACATATTCTAGGTAGAAAGAAGTGATATGTCTCTAACAGAGTATTAAATAATCCACGTCTCAGGTTTGTCAGAGTAAAACGACCAGGTGTTGTGAACCTTTTCTTCCATCAGTAGAGGACGCTGCTGCTGCTTTACTGGAGAAAGTGGATTTATTTTTCATGTTGTTTATTTGGCAGTCAGGACTTTATACTCTTCATGCCATAATACATAGTTCCACTTTTATTTTAGTGTTGAGTTTACAGTATCCTTTATATTATTTAAACTTTTTGCATGAATGTAGGAATAAAGTAAAAAGCTTACAGCACCTGGTATTCCCAGGCGGTCTCCCATCCAAGTACTAACCAGGCCCGACCCTGCTTAGCTTCCGAGATCAGACGAGATCGGGCGTGTTGATACAATCAAATTTAGCCGACCAGTTTGCCAGGCTGTTAGAACTAAATGACACTGACTGTCTATACCAGGGGAGGGCAATTATTTTTCCCAAGTGGCTACATGAGAAACTGTAAATATCTTGGAGGGCCGTGCCAATAGGCTGAACTCAATTCTGCGCCCGCAGCATTGGTTTGTTTTATTTTGTGCTGGTGTATTTATTAAAGGGATGATCAAGAAAGCAATTAGTCATACTTAAAGCTTGAAATGCTTTACAATGAACACATTCTCTTATAAAGTGCAGTTAATTAAATCTTAAATGAAATCGGTACCAATGAACTTTTAAAATATAAACAAAATGTATTAAGTCATTAAATCTATTAGTATGATTTGTTTTTTTAATGACCATATATAATATTTATATTGGCTAATACTACTGTATATTAAGTTAATTATCATTCATTCGACTCAATCCACCAAAGCTGTCTTGCACCGTTAGCGCAGTGTCATTGACCAGTGACAGCTGCAACAGCCTGAGGAAATGGGAAATCCCCGGTGTCCCCGTACGCCAGTCCGCCCTTGCTTTCGTTTGGGTTTGAATCCCGACAGAGTAACAATTTGCTCATTGTACTCATTTCAAATACGATCACATTTACATTCACATTTCTAGTGTACTGAACTCCCACTAGTCAACACCTTTTAAGCTATTGGCTTTATTGTGTCAGCTTGAAACCATACAACTATAGTGTAGTTGGAATGTCCATGGCAAATCAAATCCCATACAATTATGAAACAATAAATGACACGTCTCAATTGCATTACATTTTATTATCCACTAGATGTCCTAATAGAGCAATGTGTCAATGAAGCCTCCAGTAATGAACCATTTTTTGAATCAAGTGTGGAAGCTTCAACAAAGCCTCGATTGGCCATCACTAAACACAGCGACATGCTGTTAGCGGCCATTCAGGTTACCTAACGCTAACGTCTTGATTTAGTAGTTTGACAGATTCCTCAAAGATCTTCAGTGTTAAAACAAATACTTACCAGCCGTCTGTCTATCTCTGTGTCTCTCCTAATGTTTGTTTTTGGAGACCACTCCATCCATGGTCACTCTACCATCATCCACCATGTTGCCTGTCAAAAGCATTGACTGTATTTAGGCCAAAAGCCCAGAAGAGATGAATGAGAGCACATCTGTGACTTTCAAAAGAAAAGTCAAGTCCTACTGCTGCTTTCTGTCTTTTACCCAAGAAGGCTCGAACACTTGCCAAAGCTTCAAACTTGTGCCATTGTTTGTCATGATTTAAAGAAGGCAGCCTGACAAAATCTTACACAAGATATTGTTGATGAAAGAGCTTGAATTAACACTAGGTAGGGATGGTGCAGTTCTTCCTCTCCCTATGTGAGGTTTTCTCTCTGTTGCCCGCTTCCAACTGAAACATTCACCACTCAGGAATCTTATTTACATCCTTTAATGGGTAAATTATTTTAATTCTAAATCTTATCTTTTAAACTGAGCCTAAACCTTTCTATAAAATGTTCACTCATGGTACTTCGGGTGTTGCTACTACGTGTGTGAAACATAACTGGTGTGACAGCGTAAGCTCTGTTTAGAGTTTCCATGTAAAGAGAGTGTGAAGTTCTTTGCATATTACAAAACTGGCCAGTTCTCAGAAGAAAAATGCAAGACCATCAAGTTATATGTCAGTGGCATGTTAAGAATTGTTATGATGACAGGATTTTTAGTGTATCACTTTGTTTTTCAGTGGCATTGCATAGGTTGTAATTTGTTGAAATGTGCAAAAGGTCTGATATAATTTATCCTTATTCAAATGGACCGATAGAAGCATGTGTCGGCTCAACACAATTAAATAGTAAAATAAATCACAGCCTCTAAAATGAACACACAGCTGACAGCTCTCTGTTATTTTAAACAAATGCTGAACACCATAACCTTCATGAAGATGAGATTTAATGCAGGACTGCTTTCACTAGTGTACCTAATGAACAGACATGTGGCTGTATAAGCAGTACCTCTGAAACACGTGACTTCCTTGCATGTTGATTTTTTTTTTTTTTTTTTTTTAAAGAGACAAACGAACTGAAAGCCACAATGGTTTCATAGTTTATGTGAACGTCCATGCTTCAGAGAGCAGAGATCATTTAGGAAATAATCTGCATCCTTAAGATCAATGGAGGACATTTATGTTAACGTTGAAGAAGTCAGACCTGTCAACCCAAAAGATTCAACAAATCACTCAGGTAAGAACAATCTGACAGAGAGGTGAATAGAGATATTTTATCATCTGTCCTTTTCACTGTTGTAGACTTTGTTGGTCTAACTGTTGTTTCCTCTGTTCAGGTCCAAGGAGCTCTGAGAAGAGTTCATATTTAGGTGTTACTGTCTTTCTGGGACTGCTGAGTGTTTTCCTGTTGGCTGGGCTCATCGTCCTTGGTGTCCACTGTGAGTCTGGTTTTCACAAGTTAAACCTGTAACACTCAGTGCCTCCAGCCTCCACTGACTGTGACTCACTAACATGGACCAGTCACAGTCAAACTGTCATATCACAGATATTAAACACATTTATATTTTTATGTATAGAAATGTCACAGATGTTGTACATGGACAAACTGAATTTCAGTCGATGCGTCTCTTTGAATTTCCCCAACAGAGGATCAGTCAGTGAAGGTCTTACTGTACACCGATCAGGCATAACATTATGACCACCTTCCTTCTTGTCTTTTGGTTACTTTTTGGAGCTGTTAGGACAACATTGTTACAAAGGGGTCTTCTGTGTTTCTGAAACATGCATCTTTTAGATCATCACTCAGTACGTGATTCAGCTGCAGAGCTCTCTGCCATCAAAGACAACATGACTGCAGAGAGAGACCTGCTGAGCAACTGGACTAAAGAGTTGGAAAGTCTGTCTGAACAGAGTGAGTCTTTGGATTTGCTAATAGAGTAATAAAATGATATCAGGTGACTAAGTCATCTGGCATTATGATCAGACTTCATATTTTACCGGCTCTGTACTTTAACAAAATTTTAAATCAAACTTGATAAAAGAAGACTGTAGCACCTCTGCACTGCTTCATTACAGCTGTAAATCCTCAATCACTGAAAAAGATCAATGCAAAATTTAAAAACCCATGGACTTGTGTGAAGTCTTTTGTGTTTCTGAAACATATGTTTATTTATTTCAGACCGTACGTTACATGATGCAGCTGCAGAGCTCTCTGCTGTCAAACACAACCTGACTGAGCTTCTCCAGACCAGCAACAATAAACTCTCCTCCATGACTGAAGAGAGAGACCTGCTGAAAGCCAACCTGACTGAAATGACTGAAAAACTTAAGTGTTTGTCTGAACTGAGTGAGTCTTTTGACACGTTAAAATTTAGTCATTGTTTATTGATGAACATGTTTTACTAAAATACTCAGTGGTAACGCCACCCAGCATGTGAAAAGATCCTTGTTAACATTTGGTTGCAGGAGGTAGCCTTGGGTTGCTGTATTGTGTGCACTGGTTTGAAAACTGCAAATGAATAAAAAAATAACAAGGAACAAAGTAATTCACCACAGTGATGAGGCAATTACTCCATATTGTTCTTATAACTGTAACAACAATCGGCTAATTATGTGAGAAGCTTCAAATGGTCATTTATTTAAAAAGTAGTATTTCCATGTTTCTTCCAGAGAAAACATGTCCTGCAGGATGGACACTGTTCAGTGGTTCCTGTTATTTCCTCTCTAAAAATTCTGGTTCCTGGGATGAAGGCAGACAGGACTGTATAAACAAAGGAGCAGATCTGGTGGTGATAGACAGCTCTGAAGAAGAGGTACTTTGTGTTTGTTATTGTGTTTACAAGTGTAGTAATTCATACATGCTAAATGATTAATGTAAAGTATCTAAAAACACTAAGAGTCGTTTTTTTCCTGTTGAACAGACGTTTCTGTCTGACTTCACCAAAAAAGAAACTTGGATTGGTTTGAATGACAGAGAAGTGGAAGGAACCTGGAAATGGGTTGATGGGACTCCACTGACTCTGAAGTAAGTCTTTATTTTCTGTTCAGTATTGACAAAGCATTTAACAGTGTTGTTCTGTAAGAATCTTTTGTAATTTGTTTTATCTTTTGTAAAACTTTCCATATGATATTTCTCTCAGTCACATGAAGATACTATCATGCAGAAATAACCTAATCGGTGAAAATCAAATGAGTGGAGACAATTTTAAAAAAATATCTGATTTACAGTATTTTTTATTTTTTTTTGTGGCCACATGGGGACAGAAGTCATGTGACTTTTTATCACTTTCAATTATTATGGAAAATATGATATAATGACAAAGTATTTTCTATTAACACACTGAGGAGAATTCAACCAACATTTTGACTCGTGTGTTTGTGACTGTTTATATCACTCGTTTCATTCACCACCATCTTCTGACAAAAATAAACCTCACTCTTTATCAGTACTGGCACTGAAAGAAGTTACAAATGATATGAAGAGCTGCATGATCATATCATGAAAACATTTTTATTTTACTACTGCTACTACTTTGAGTCTTTTGTCAAAGATAAACAGTTTAGTGATTGTGTTGTTCACTGACCTTCCAGGAACTGGGGGACAAATCAACCTGATAATGGAGGTGGAGACCCAAAGTGGGGTGAAGAGGACTGTGTGCATATCAGACTTGGCTCCACCACTTCTTGGAATGATGCTTCATGTGCAAAATCTCTGCAGTGGATTTGTGAAAAAATGCCATAATGCTGTTGTAAGCTTTGCTTGAAGATCTGATATTTTCCAATGTTTTAACTTTAGCTACTGAAGCACTATTCATTTATTCTGCAACTGTAAAATTCACCTACAGACAAAAATAACTCACTTATTATATATATAACATTTAAATGAATTATCCAAAGCAGATTTTTTTGAATTAAACCCCATTTCCTGGGATCAACTGTGTAGTTTTACATGATGTACAAGTATCAGCATCTAGTCCAGAGAGGCTGACTTCAACAGCAGAGAGGACACAGTGTTACTGTCTGAGGGAGGAAGTCCAGTAACAGAGTTCAGAAATATGTGGAACCAAAGGTGATGTTGTGATATTTTGAACTGTATTTCATTTTGAGTTTGCTCACTGAGGACGAGGGAGTGTATGGAGTAGATGTTTCAGTTTATGTTCCAGTTGTTGCTTTTGCTGTTTTTTAATTTTATTTCTGTGGAATATGAAATGATGTTACACAAGGACTGCTTCGGCTGCTTCCCAGAAACTGATGGTGAGACTGTGAGAGATGGTGAGAGGTGTTCAGTTCAATAAACGAGTGTTATAGTGATGCTATTTATTAGGCTACTAGTGTTGAACTGTTTTAATAGTAAATGCAAAACACAAAATATTCAGTCCTCTGGGCTTTATAAAGTTCTGTCTCCAGCAGAGAAGCAGCAGCAGCAGCGTCCTCTACTGATGTAAATAAAAAGCTTACAGCACCTGGTATTCCCAGGCGGTCTCCCATCCAAGTACTAACCAGACCCGACCGAGATCAAATGAGATCGGGTGTGTTCAGGGTGGTATGGCCGTAAGCGAAGGAGCATGATGTAAATAAACTATTTATATTTGAGAAAACATCAATGACTGGTCTTCACAGCTTCTGGTCAAGCAGCTCAAATCTCCAGAACATTTATTGTTAATCATAGAGATCAGGGGTGGACTTGGGGGGGGGTAATCCAAACAGGTCATTGATAAAATAAAATGTAGCCGACCAATTTGCCAGGCTGTTAGAACTGAATGACACTGACTGTCTATACCCCTGGTATAGACAGTCAGGGGTATAGACAGTCAGAATCAGCCAAAGGACCGTATACGGCAACATAATTACAGAGGGCAAAATAATTACAATAAGCCCATTTCAATAAAATGCGCTGGCTCTCAATCCACCAAAGCTGTCTTGCACCTTTAGCGCAGTGTCATTGACCAGTGACAGCTGCAACAGCCTGAGGAAATGGGAAATCCCCGGTGTCCCCGTACGCCAGTCCGCCCTTGCTTTCGTTTGGGTTTGAATCCCGACAGAGTAACAATTTGCTCATTGTACTCATTTCAAATACGATCACATTTACATTCACATTTCTAGTGTACTGAACTCCCACTAGTCAACACCTTTTAAGCTATTGGCTTTATTGTGTCAGCTTGAAACCATACAACTATAGTGTAGTTGGAATGTGCATGGCAAATCAAATCCCATACAAGCATGAACCAATAAATGACACATCTGTCTCAATTGCATTACATTTTATTATGCACTAGATGTCCTAATCGAGCAATGTGTCAATGAAGCCTCCAGTAATGAACCATTTTTTTAATCCAGTGTGGAAGCTTCAACAAAGCCTCAATTGGCCATCACTAAACACAGCGACATGCTGTTAGCGGCCATTCAGGTTACCTAACACTAACGTCTGAGTTTAGTTTGACAGACTCCTCAAAGATCTTCAGTGTTAAAACAAATACTTACCAGCCGTCTGTCTATCTCTGTGTCTCTCCTAATGTTTGTTTTTGGAGACCACTCCATCCATGGTCACTCTAGCATCATCCACCATGTTGCCTGTCAAAAGCATTGACTGTATTTAGGCCAAGAGATGAATGAGAGCACATCTGTGACTTTCAAAATAACAGTCAAGTCCTACTGCTACTTCCTGTCTTTTACCCAAGAAGGCTAGAACACTTGCCAAAGCCTCAAACTTGTGCCATTGTTTGTCATGATTTAAAGAATTGCCCCTGACAAAATCTTACACAAGACATTTTTGGGGAAAGAGCTTAAATTAACACTAGGTCGGGGTGGTGCAGTTCTTCCTCTCCCTATGTGGGGTTTTCTCTCTGTTGCCCACTTCCAACTGAAACATTCACCACTCAGGAATCTTATTTACATCCTTTAATGGGTAAATTATTTTAATTCTAAATCTTATCTTTTAAACTGAGCCTAAACCTTTCTATAAAATGTTCACTCATGGTACTTCGGGTGTTGCTACTACGTGTGTGAAACATAACTGGTGTGACAGCGTAAGCTCTGTTTAGAGTTTCCATGTAAAGAGAGTGTGAAGTTCTTTGCATATTACAAAACTGGCCAGTTCTCAGAAGAAAAATGCAAGACCATCAAGTTATATGTCAGTGGCATGTTAAGAATTGTTATGATGACAGGATTTTTAGTGTGTCACTTTGTTTTTCAGTGGCATTGCATAGGTTGTAATTTGTTGAAATGTGCAAAAGGTCTGATATAATTTATCCTTATTCAAATGGACCGATAGAAGCATGTGTCGGCTCAACACAATTAAATAGTAAAATAAATCACAGCCTCTAAAATGAACACACAGCTGACAGCTCTCTGTTATTTTAAACAAATGCTGAACACCATAACCTTCATGAAGATGAGATTTAATGCAGGACTGCTTTCACTAGTGTACCTAATGAACAGACATGTGGCTGTATAAGCAGTACCTCTGAAACACGTGACTTCCTTGCATGTTGATTTTTTTTTTTTTTTTTTAAAGAGACAAACTGAAAGCCACAATGGTTTCATAGTTTATATGAACGTCCATGATTCAGAGAGCAGAGATCATTTAGGAAATAATCTGCATCCTTAAGATCAATGGAGGACATTTATGTTAACGTTGAAGAAGTCAGACCTGTCAACCCAAAAGATTCAACAAATCACTCAGGTAAGAACAATCTGACAGAGAGGTGAATAGAGATATTTTATCATCTGTCCTTTTTACTGTTGTAGACTTGGTTGGTCTCACTGTTGTTTTCTCTGTTCAGGTCCAAGGAGCTCTGAGAAGAGTTCATATTTAGGTGTTACTGTCTTTTTGGGACTGCTGAGTGTTTTCCTGTTGGTTGGGCTCCAACAGAGGATCAGTCAGTTAAGGTCTTACTGTACACCGATCAGGCATAAAATTATGACCACCTTCCTTCTTGTCTTTTGGTTACTTTTTGGAGCTGTTAGGACAACATTGTTACGAAGGGGTCTTCTGTGTTTCTGAAACATGCATCTTTTAGATCATCACTTAGTACGTGATTCAGCTGCAGAGCTCTCTGCCATCAAAGACAACATGACTACAGAGAGAGACCTGCTGAGCAACCTGACTAAAGAGTTGGAAAGTCTGTCTGAACAGAGTGAGTCTTTGGATTTGCTAAGGTAGTAATAAAATGATATCAGGTGACGAAGTCATCTGGCATTATGATCAGACTTCATATTTTACTGGCTCTGTACTTTAACAGAATTTTAAATCAAACTTGATAAAAGAAGACTGTAGCACCTCTGCACTGCTTCATTACAGCTGTAAATCCTCAATCACTGAAAAAGATCAATGCAAAATTTAAAAACCCATGGACTTGTGTGAAGTCTTTTGTGTTTCTGAAACATGTATGTTTATTTATTTCAGACCGTAAGTTACATGATTCAGCTGCAGAGCTCTCTGCTGTCAAACACAACCTGACTGAGCTTCTCCAGACCAGCAACAATAAACTCTCCTCCATGACTGAAGAGAGAGACCTGCTGAAAGCCAACCTGACTGAAATGACTAAAAAACTTAAGTGTTTGTCTGAACTGAGTGAGTCTTTTGACATGTTAAAATTTACTCATTGTTTATTGATGAACATGTTTTACTAAAATACTCAGTGGTAACGCCACCCAGCATGTGAAAAGATCCTTGTTAACATTTGGTTGCAGGAGGTAGCCTTGGGTAGCTGTATTGTGTGCACTGGTTTGAAAACTGCAAATGAATAAAAAAATAACAAGGAACAAAGTAATTCACCACAGTGATGAGGCAATTACTCCATATTGTTCTTATAACTGTAACAACAATCGGCTAATTATGTGAGAAGCTTCAAATGGTCATTTATTTAAAAAGTAGTTTTTAAATATTTCTTCCAGAGAAAACATGTCCTGCAGGATGGACACTGTTCAGTGGTTCCTGTTATTTCCTCTCTAAAAATTCTGGTTCCTGGGATCAAGGCAGACAGGACTGTAGAGACAGAGGAGCAGATCTGGTGGTGATAGACAGCTCTGAAGAACAGGTACTGTGTGTTTGTTATTGTGTTTACGAGTGTAGTAATTCATACATGCTAAATGATTAATGTAAAGTATCTAAAAACACTAAGATTTGTTTTTTTCCTGTTGAACAGAATTTTGTCACTAAATTCACCAACGAATACACTTGGATTGGTTTAAATGACAGAGAAGTGGAAAGAACCTGGAAATGGGTTGATGGGACTCCACTGACTCTGCAGTAAGTCTTTAGTTTGGTTCAGTATTGACAATACCATTTAACAGTGTTGTTCTGTAAGACTCTATCTTTTATAAAACTTTCCAAATGATAATTCTCTCAGTCACATGAAGATACTATCATGCAGAAATAACCTACTCGGTGAAAATCAAATGACTGAAGCAAATTTTAGAAAAATATCTGATTTACAGTATTTTTTTTTGTGACCACATGGGGACAGAACGTGTCAACAACTCATGGCATATATGAGTTCTTGTCACATTCAAATATTATGTGGAAAATATGATATAATGACAGAGTATTTCCTATTAACTCACTGAGGAGAATTCAACCAACATTTGGACTTGTGTGCGTGACTATTTATACCACTCGGTTTCATTCACCACCATCTTCTGACAAAAATAAATCTCACTCTTTATCAGTAGCAGCACTGAAAGAAGTTAAAAATGACATGAAGAGCTGCATTGTCAGATCATGAAAACATTTTTATTTTACTACTGCTACTACTTTGAGTCTTTTGTCAAAGATAAACAGTTTAGTGATTGTGTTGTTCACTGACCTTCCAGGTACTGGGGGAGAAATGAACCTAATAATAGAGGTGGAGTGCATGGTGAAGAGGACTGTGTGCACATCGAAACCAATTCATGGAATGATCTTTCATGTGCAAGATCTCTGCAGTGGATTTGTGAAAAAATGCCATAACGCTGTTGTACACTTTAATTGAAGATCTGATATTTGCCAGTGTTTTAACTTTAGCTACTGAAGCACTATTCATTTATTCTGCAACTGTAAAACTCGCCGATAGACAAAATAACTCACTTATTATATATATAACATTTAAATGAATTATCCAAAGCAGATTTTTTTTAATTAAACCCCATTTCCTGCGATCAACTGTGTGGTTTTACATGATGTACAAGTATCAGCATCTAGTCCAGAGAGGCTGACTTCAACAGCAGAGAGGACACAGTGTTACTGTCTGAGGGAGGAAGTCCAGTAACAGAGTTCAGGAATATGTGGAACCAAAGGTGATGTTGTGATATTTTGAACTGTATTTCATTTTGAGTTTGCTCACTGAGGACAAGGGAGTGTATGGAGTAGATGTTTCAGTTTATGTTCCAGTTGTTGCTTTTGCTGTTTTTATTTTATTTCTGTGGAATATGAAACAATGTTACACAAGAACTGCTTTGGCTGCTTCCCAGAAACTGATGGTGAGACTGTGAGAGATGGTGAGAGGTGTTCAGTTCAATAAACGATGTCCACTGTCTAAGAGCTTGTTGAGAATTGTGATTCAGCTTCATATCTTTTCACCATCAATATGAAACTTCCCTCCACAGCTGAAGAGAGACAGACCTGTTGAATGCTAGACTCACTGAAATGACTTCAACAGCTGTGTTTAGACTTCTTATATCCACTGTAGGTTCAGTGGAAGAAAACTATTTAACCCTATAAAGTCAAGTGTGTCATATTTGGTTCATGAGTTTCTGAGACCTCTGGTGGATTTATTCATGCTCTGCAGCCAGTTGCAGACTTTTGCTTTCATGGACTGACTTTCCAGTTTTTGTTTTTGCAGAGAAATCTTTGCAAATTGTAAAAAGGTTACGTCTGAAATTTTCCTCTCAGGCGTTCACCAGGATGGGACGTACACATGTAGGTGTGGACGGGCAACCTGAAAACACAAAGCCTACAGCTGTGGCGTGGTTTAAGGTACGTACTGAATAGATATTATGCAGACAGTGACACAACTTGGTTTTGCAACATGTCCCCGCCCGGTTTGGATGATGTAAAAAGTTATTTTTATATCAAATGAAACAAAGATACACAGACCTGAGACTGTGAGAGATGGTGAGAGGTGTTAAGTTCAATAAATGATGTCCACTGTTGAAAATTGTGATTCAGCTTCAGATCTTTTCACTGACACAGCGCGGTGAGTTTGTCTTGTTTCTGTTGTCTCGTGACTTACTGTTTTATTTTGCAAATTAACTCACCTTGTGTCAGAAAGGTAAAACAACAGAACAGCCCTTTACCTCCCGACAGGAAAAGGAGGGGCGGAAGGAGTGAGAAAAACAAAAAGAAAAGGTGAATTAACAAAGGAGTGACACCAGTGAGCCGGGAAGGAGGAAGCTACTGAACCAAGCAATAAGGAGGAGAACAGAGAGGAGTACGAGTGAGAGGAACAAAGAAAAAGCAATCCAAGTTCATTCATATCTGACTGCTATTTGAAGAAAAAGAGTAAAATAAATATTGTTAAAAGAAAAACAATACTTAATTACTTAGTGTTTTTTTGTTGTTGTTGTGTTGCCTTGATTTGCGTTAAATGAGTAAACTGTTAATGGTGATATTTTTGTTTAACCCATATTTTGCCTGATTAACTTTACAACACACCTACTTAACTAGTTTAATTTGACAGGATTATAGTTCTACTTTTTATTGTTGTTTAGGCCAGGTTCCTGATGTCTTCATATTGCTTGGTAGCTATGGTTAGCTGCTGAGCGGGCCATACAAGCCAGCAGCATTAGGTTAGCTCATATTTCACAAGGTTCGAATTATCCTCTGCTGCTCTGTGGGCCTACAAGCCAGCAGCATTTACTTAGTTTACTTAGATTGTAGGCTAAGCGTCAACTGAACACATTGTGTGGTAATTGTGTAATCATCAACAGCACTACACTTCCCACAATCCAACTTCGTGCTCACCTGTTAATGCAGCTGTTCACCTGTTGGATCTAACTGACTCGCTTTTAATGGCACACCTGTGGCGAGGTTCCTGTTTCTTGTCGGCGACTTTGGACGTACAGACCGAGGGGCTACTATGGCCTCGATGGAGTGAGATGTTTTTAATTTTATCTGTGCTACATGTTCACACATTTAACCTGTAAGGACGGTGTTTAAGACGACAATGAGCAAGTTAAGATATCTGGACCCAGAAGTTACCCAGTTCCTGTTTTGGAGTTTCCTTCAAGGTGAAGTCCTTCTGCTCCCTATAGCCTAGCCACAGCTTTTATATTATTGTTGGTTATAAAAAAAATAATCATAAAATTAACGAGTGCTTCATTTTCAATTTTAAACAAACACAGTTGTGTTGTGCGAAATTTTCCAAATAAAATATGTACAGGCACATAAACAAACTTCATAACATTTAGAAACTTTTAATTACACTGACAAAGTTTTGGGTCCTTTTTCCTCCACTATTTGCTGGAGAATTGTGTAACTGTTCAGTTTTAGTTTGTATTTTTGGTCCAAAAAAGAGAAATACCTGTGCATAAAAAGCCATACAACAAGCTACTAGCAACTAGCAGATGATCTATCTACTATCTTTCCTGTAAGGTAAGTTTTGGGAACATTAGGTGATATATTCAGCCTACCTTGTAATGTGAATTGTGCTGTTCTTCTATAACCACCTACTGTTTAGATTATATAGTCTTTTTAGAGTGAATATAATTTGTCTCATAGCTGCTCCAGAGTTCACATTGATGTTGTGTGTACTGCTGATGACAGAGGATATTAAAAATGAGTCATAGTTCCCAAACTAAGCACGAGATGGCAGTGTTTTATAAGGACTGAAGGGTTAAAGACACAGGAGTGAGAGCTGCAGGTGGTTGTTGGCTCATGCCAGGAGTGTTATCACAATATGTCAAGTCTGTAGAATTTGGATAAATGTTCACACCAAAAATCCTGTTTAATTTAATTAATCAAACTCTATTTCATGAATATATTAATATCTGTCCTCTCTGTGTTAGCCTTGCGATAGACTGGCAACCTGTCCAGGGTCCAATGACAGCTGGGATAGGCCCCCGCAACCCTTCACAGGACAAGCGGTTACAGAAGATGAATGAATGAAGTTAGAGTTGAAGGAGCAGGAAGGACGATGTTTAAAGGTCCGTTGCTGCATGGACTGACGTGGACAGCTAACTCTGGTAAGAGTTACTATCAAAGGTCTAAATGGAAAATACATACAAGTGATTAAGTGATTCAAGCCTTCAGAAAATGTATTGTTAATCCTGGAGATTAATCTTTCTTAAGGGATCTTAACACATTTCACGTAGTAAATTAATTTATACGTGAACTGTCCAGTTCTATTGTATAAATCCCACTACTCTCATATTTCATTTATATCTCATTTATTTATATCTTCATTTTGCTGTATGTTGTTAGTTATTACACATGTCAATGTATTTATAGATATTTTTCAGATTATAGTTTCCTTATACTATAACTACTTACTAATATATATAGAGAGATATATTAAGTAATGTTTCCATATTATGTATTATTATAATACTAATATCAGTATTGTTGTTACTATGCATATCCAAGTAACTTTGATTTGTTTTCTATTTGCATTTATTTTGTTTCTTGTCTACTGTGAGGACACATACCATATAAAGACTACGTCAGTGTAGTTTATACATTTACATCTATAAATACCCCTTTAGTTAGAGAGACTGTTGCTTACGGCCATACCACCCTGAACACGCCCGACCTCGTCTGATCTCGGAAGCTAAGCAGGGTCGGGCCTGGTTAGTACTTGGATGGGAGACCGCCTGGGAATACCAGGTGCTGTAAGCCTTTTACTTAATTCCTACATTTATGCAAAAAGCTTGAATAATATATAGGATACTGTAAACTCAACAGCAGAATAAAAGTGGAACTATGTATTATGACATGAAGAGTATAAAGTCCTGACTCCCAAATAAACAACATGAAAAATAAATCCACTTTCTCCAGTAAAGCAGCAGCAGCGTCCTCTACTGATGGAAGAAAAGGTTCACAGCACCTGGTAGTTTTACTCTGACAAACCTGAGACGTGGATTATTTAATACTCTATTAATTTATAAACGTATCACTTTAAGACCTGAACTGTCTTTCTACCTAGAATATGTTATATTATTATTAGGTGATATTCTACCTTCTTTTGAACCTTTATAGTTTAATATTTCTGTCTATGGATTATAGTGATGCTATTTATTAGGCTACTTTTGTTGAATTGTTTTAATAGTAAAAGCAAAACACAAAATATTCAGTCTTCTGGTTTTTATAAAGCTCTGTCTCCAGTAAGGAAGCAGCAGCGTCCTCTACTGATGTAAATAAAAAGCTTACAGCACCTGGTATTCCCAGGCGGTCTCCCATCCAAGTACTAACCAGGCCCGACCCTGCTTAGCTTCCGAGATCAGACGAGATCGGGCGTGTTCAGGGTGGTATGGCCGTAAGCAACAGTCTCTCTAACTAAAGGGGTATTTATAGATGTAAATGTATAAACTATACTGACGTAGTCTTTATATGGTTTGTGTCCTAACAGTAGACAAGAAATAAAATAAATGCAAATAGAAAACAAATCAAAGTTACATGGATATGCATAGTAACAACAATACTGATATTAGTATCATAATGATACATATTATGGAAACATTACTTAATATAGCTCTCTATATATAGTATTAGTAAGTAGTTATAGTATAAGGAAACTATAATCTGAAAAATATCTATAAATACCTTGACATGTGTAATAACTACAAGATAACAGCATACATCAAAATAGATATATAATATGACAGAAATAAATGAGATATAAAGGAAATATGAGAGTAGTGTGATTATACAATAGAACTAGACAGTTCACGTATAAATTAATTTACTACTTTATCTAAAGCATAAACTTTAGTAGGCTATTAATTAAGATTAAAACGTGAAACGTGTCAAGATCCCTCAAGAAAGATTAATCTCCAGGACTAACAATAAATGTTCTGAGTCACTGAACCAGAACCTGTGACGATTTGTCAGTGATGTTTTCTCACATATAAATAGTTCATTTACATCATGTTCCTTCGCTTATGGCCATACCACCCTGAACACGCCCGATCTCGTCTGATCTCGGAAGCTAAGCAGGGTCGGGCCTGGTTAGTACTTGGATGGGAGACCGCCTGGGAATACCAGGTGCTGTAAGCTTTTTACTTACATCAGTAGAGGACGCTGCTGCTTCTTTACTTGAGACAGAACTGTATAAAAAACAGAAGACTGAATATTTTGTGTGTTGCATTTACTATTAAAAAAATTCAACACAAGTAGCCTAATAAATAGCATCACTATAATCCATATACAACAATATTTAACTATAAAGGTGCAAAAAGAAGTTAAAATTTCGCCGAATAATAATATAACATATTCTAGGTAGAAAGAAGTGATATGTCTCTAACAGAGTATTAAATAATCCACGTCTCAGGTTTGTCAGAGTAAAACTACCAGGTGTTGTGAACCTTTTTTTCCATCAGTAGAGGACGCTGCTGCTGCTTTACTAGAGAAAGTGGATTTATTGTTCATGTTGTTTATTTGGCAGTCAGGACTTTGTACTCTTCATGTCATAATTTGGTGTTGAGTTTTCAGTATCCTATATATTATTTAAGCTTTTTGCATAAATGTAGGAATAAAATAAAAAGCGGTGTCCCATCCAAGAACTAACCAGGCCCGACCCTGCTTAGCTTCCAAGATCAGACGTGTTCAGGGTGGTATGGCCGTAAGCGAAGGACGTTTATGTAAACGAAGTATTTATATGTGAGAAAACATCACTGACGATTCTTCACAGGTTCTGGTCAAGCAGCTCAAATCTCCAGAACATTTATTGTTAATCATGGAGATCAGGGGCGGACTTGGGGGAAAAGTGGCCCCGGAGTCATGTGTGGCGTGGGGAGCCAGCCAGCCAGCCAGCCAGCAACACAAGTTTCATGTACCGTGATGAAAAAAACTGCATTTGATGTTGTTTTGGACCATAATCATATAGAAATCATTAACCTGAACCCTTAAGTAGCCTACAGTAAAATAATTACAACAGTATAGTGATTTTACAGCATGTAGTGATTTTAATGCAAACAGGTCATTGATACAATAAAATTTAGCCGACCAATTTGCCAGGGTGTTAGAACTGAATGACACTGACTGTCTATACCAGGGGTGGGCAATTATTTTTCCCAAGTGGCTACATGAGAAACCGTAAATATCTTGGAGGGCCGTGCCAATAGGCTGAACTCAATTCTGCGCCCGCAGCATTGGTTTGTTTTATTTTGTGCTGGTGTTTTTAGTAAAGGGATGATCAAGAAAGCAATTAGTCATACTTAAAGCTTGAAATGCTTTATTAACAATGAACACATTCTCTTATAAAGTGCAGTTAATTCAATCTTAAATGAAATCGGTACAAATGAACTTTTAAAATATAAACAAAATGTATTTAGTCATTAAACTGTTAATCTATTAGTATGATTTTTTTTTTTTAATGACCATATATAATATTTATATTGGCTAATACTACTGTATATTAAGTTAATTATCATTCATTCGACTCAATCCACCAAAGCTGTCTTGCAACGTTAGCGCAGTGTGATTGACCAGTGACAGCTGCAACAGCCTGAGGAAATGGGAAATCCCCGGTGTCACCGTACGCCAGTCCGCCCTTGCTTTCGTTTGGGTTTGAATCCCGACAGAGTAACAATTTGCTCATTGTACTCATTTGAAATAAGATCACATTTACATTCACATTTCTAGTGTACTGAACTCCCACTAGTCAACATCTTTTAAGCTATTACCTTTATTGTGTCAGCTTGAAACCACACAACTATGAAGTGTAGTTGGAATTAATTTTTTATTTATTTAACCTTTATTTAACCAGGAAAAGTCCCATTGAGTTACAGTAACTCTTCTCCCAGGGAGTCCTGGCCAAGACTGGCGGCAAAAAGTTACAAAGAAGAATATATATATAGACAGGACAAAGGTTACATACTACACCACAAATCTCTGTACATACATTATACATACTAAAACACCAACAAGACATTACACTTAACTTAAGCTAATACAGACATCATTAAAGGGCACTTAGTTAAAAACAATTACACTGTTCTGGCAGAGTTGACTTTAAAAGGTTTTTAAAAGTATTGAAAGGTGGAAGTGGAATGTGCATGGCAAATCAAATCCCATACAAGCATGAACCAATAAATGAGACGTCTCACTCAATTGCATTACATTTTATTATCCACTAGATGTCCTAATCGAGCAATGTGTCAGTGAAGCCTCCAGTAACGAACCATTTTTTGAATCAAGTGTGGAAGCTTCAACAAAGCCTCGATTGGCCGTCTCTAAACACAGCGACATGCTGTTAGCGGCCATTCAGGTTACCTATCACTAATGTCTTGGTTTAGTTTGACAGACTCCTCAAACATCTTCAGTGTTAAAACGAATACTTACCAGCCGTCTGTCTATCTCTGTGTCTCTCCTAATGTTTGTTTTTGGAGACCACTCCATCCATGGTCACTCTACTGGCGTCCACCATGTTGCCTGTCAAAAGCATTGACTGTATTTAGGCCAAAAGCCCAGAAGAGATGAATGAGAGCACATCGATGACATTCAAAATAAAAGTCAAGTCCTACTGCTACTTCCTGTCTTTTACCCAAGAAGGCTAGAACACTTGCCAAAGCCTCAGACTTGTGCCATTGTTTGTCATGATTTAAAGAATTGCCCCTGACAAAATCTTACACAAGACATTTTTGGGGAAAGAGCTTGAATTAACACTAGGTAGGGGTGGTGCAGTTCTTCCTCTCCCTATGTGGGGTTTTCTCTCTGTTGCCCGCTTCCAACTGAAACATTCTCCACTCAGGAATCTCATTTACATCCTTTAATGGGTAAATTATTTTAATTCTGAATGGGTCTGGCCACTGCGGTCTATGTGTGAAACCACATTAACTGGTGGCACAGCTTAACCTCTGTTCAGAGTTTGCATGTGAAGAGAGTGTGACGTTCTTTGCATATTAGCACACTGGCCAGTTCTCAGAAGAAAAATGCAAGACCAAGTTTTCTGTCAGTGGCATGTTAAGAATTGTTATGATGACAGAATTTTCAATGTGTCACTTTATTTTTCAGTGGCATTGCATAGGTTGTAATTTGTTGAAATGTGCAAAAGTTCTGATATAATTTATCCTTCTTCAAATGGACCGATAGAAGCATGTGTCGGCTCAACACAATTAAATAGTACAAGTACAGGTCTCTGTTATTTTAAACAAATGCTGACATGTGGCTGTATAAGCATTACATCTTAAACACGTGACTTCCTTGCATTTCGACTTTTTTATTTTTAAAAAAAGAGACACACGAACTGAAACCCACAATGGTTTCATAGTTTATATTCATAGTTTATACGTCCATGCTTCAGAGAGCAGAGATCATTTTGGAAATAATCTGCATCCTTAAGATCAATGGAGGGAATTTATGTTAACGTGAAACAAGTCAGCCCTGTCAACCCAAAAGATTCAACAAATCACTCAGGTAAGAACAATCTGACAGAGAGGTGAACAGAGATATTTTATCATCTGTCATTTTTACTGTTGTAGACTTTGTTGGTCTCACTGTTGTTTTCTCTGTTCAGGTCCAAGGAGCTCTGAGAAGAGTTCATATTTAGGCGTTACTGTTTTTTTGGGACTGCTGAGTGTTTTCCTGTTGGCTGGGCTCATCGTCCTTGGTGTCCACTGTGAGTCTGGTTTTCACAAGTTAAACCTGTAACACTCAGTGCCTCCAGCCTCCACTGACTGTGACTCACTAACATGGACCGGACATAGTCAAACTGCAAAATTTAAAAACCCATGGACTTGTGTGAAGTCTTTGTGTTTCTGAAACATGTATGTTTATTTATTTCAGACCGTGAGTTAAATGATTCAGCTGCAGAGCTCTCTGCCGTCAAAGACAACCTGACTGAGCTTCTCCAGACCAGCAACGACAAACTCTCCTCCATGACTGAAGAGAGAGACCTGCTGAAAGCCAACCTGACTGAAATGACTGAACTGAGTGAGTCTTTTGACACGTTAAAATTTACTCATTGTTTATTGATGAACATGTTTTATTAAAATACTCAGTAGTAACGCCACCCAGCATGTGAAAAGATCCTTGTTAACATTTGGTGGCAGGAGGTAGCCTTGGGTAGCTGTATTGTGTGCACTGGTTTGAAAACTGCAAATGAATAAAAAAATAACAAGGAACAAAGTTAATTCACCACAGTGATGAGGCAATTAGTCCATATTGTTCTTATAACTGTAACAACAATCGGCTTAGCAGTTCTTCTCAGACTTTTTATCATTTATTTTTTTATTTTTTTTTACTTTAATAATATGTTTTAACTACATGTCTTAATTGTACAAGCTGAAGGCATCTTATCTATATTGGTCATTTTTATTCTGTCTTACAGTTTTAGTCCCTCAGTTTTTAGCTCCAGTGTCTCCTCATGGGGGCCTACCGCACTGGGAGCTGCTCTGGTCTACTGACGGGGGTGCTGTCCTGTGGGTGGCTCTGGCCCTGGTGGCTGGGGGGCTCTGCACCTTGGTGTAGGGCCTCCTGTCTACCCGGGTCGGGGCTGTCTCTCTACGGCGGCATTGCCTATAGTCGTGGGCTGGAGGCCCTCTCGATGCGGTCGGCCCCCAAAGGTGGCTTTTTCCTTGCTCCAGGTCTCGGTGCCAGCCATGTCTCTCTCTAACGTGCACAGTGAGTGTGAGCCTTTGTGTGTGTGCGTGTGCGTGTGTATGTGTTTGTACGTGTGGGGGGAATGGGGGGTGTGTGTATGTGTGTGTGGGTGGGTGTGTGTCTCTGTGTATCTCTGTGTTTTTACGGGGGTGGGAGGGTTGGGTTTTGTCCTTAGTGTTTTTAGCCTGTGTTTTGTCTTTGCTGATTTTAGCCTCTGTGAGGCACTTTGTATTGCTTCTAGTATGAAAAGTGCCATACAAATAAATTTTGATTTGATTTGATTTGATTTGATGATAATTAGATTAGATTAGATTAGATTCAACTTTATTGTCATTACACATGTACATGTACATGTACATGTGTTAATTATGTGAGAAGCTTCAAATGGTCATTTATTTAAAAAGTAGTACTTCCATGTTTCTTCCAGAGAAAACATGTCCTGCAGGATGGACACTGTTCAGTGGTTCCTGTTATTTCCTCTCTAAAAATTCTGGTTCCTGGGATGAAGGCAGACAGGACTGTAGAGACAGAGGAGCAGATCTGGTGGTGATAGACAGCTCTGAAGAACAGGTACTGTGTGTTTGTTATTGTGTTTACAAGTGTAGTCATTCATACATGGTAAATGATGAATGTAAAGTATCTAAAAACACTAAGATTCGTTTTTTTTCATGTTCAACAGACGTTTCTGTCTAACTTCACCAACAAATTCACTTGGATTGGTTTGAATGACAGAGAAGTGGAAGGAACCTGGAAATGGGTTGATGGGACTCCACTGAGTCTGAAGTAAGTCTTTATTTTGGTCTAATATCAACAAATGACTTTATATTTTATTACATTTCCAGGTGACATTCCTCTCATTCACAAATACTATCATGTGGAAATAATTTCATTGGTGGAAATCAATGGGTGGAGAACATATTTATTTTTTTGTGGCCACATGGGGACAGAATAACTTGTCAACAACTCATGGCATATATGACATGTTATCACATTCAAATATTTTATGGAAAATATGATATAATGACAAAGTATTTCCTATTAAAGCACTGAGGAGAATTCAACCAACATTTGGCTTCATCTGGACTTGTGATTTTGCTTTCTTATACCACTTTGTTTCATTCACCACCATCATCTGAGAACAATATCTCACTCTTTATCAAGTTAAATTAAGTTAAAATACTATGAAGAGCTGCATGGTCAGATCATGAAAACATTTTGATGTTCCTATTGTAATTCTTACTTTCTTCTACCTTGTATAAAAGTTTCTAGTCTGAGTCTTTTGTCAAGATGAACAATTTAGTGATTGTGTTGTTCACTGACCTTCCAGGAACTGGGGGACAAATCAACCTGATAATGGAGGTAGTGTGAATACTGACGAGGACTGCGTCCATATCAGACATGGATACACCACTTCTTGGAATGATAATTCATGTGCAAGATCTCTGCAGTGGATTTGTGAAAAAATGCCATAACGTTGTTGTACACTTTGCTTGAAGATCTGATATTTGCCAATGTTTTAACTTTAGCTACTGAAGCACTATTCATTTATTCTGCAACTGTAAAATTCTCCTATAGACAAGAATAACTCACTTATTATTTTTTTGAATTAAACCCCATTTCCTGAGATCAACTGTGTGGTTTTACATGATGTACAAGTATCAGCATCTAGTCCAGAGAGGCTGACTTCAACAGCAGAGAGGACACAGTGTTACGGTCTGAGGGAGGAAGTCCAGTAACAGAGTTCAGGAATATGTGGAACCAAAGGTGATGTTGTGATATTTTGAACTGTATTTCATTTTGAGTTTGCTCACTGAGGACGAGGGAGTGTATGGAGTAGATGTTTCAGTTTATGTTCCAGTTGTTGCTTTTGCTGTTTTTATTTTATTTCTGTGGAATATGAAACAATGTTACACAAGGACTGCTTTGGCTGCTTCCCAGAAACTGATGGTGAGACTGTGAGAGATGGTGAGAGGTGTTCAGTTCAATAAACGATGTCCACTCTCTAAGAGCTTGTTGAGAATTGTGATTCAGCTTCATATCTTTTCACCATCAATATGAAACTTCCCTCTACAGCTGAAGAGAGAGACAGACCTGCTGAATGCTAGACTCACTGAAATAACTTTAACAGCTGTGGTTAGACTTCTTATATCCACTGTAGGTTCAGTGGAAGAAAACGATTTAACCCTATAAAGTCAAGTGTGTCATATTTGGTTCATGAGTTTCTGAGACCTCTGGTGGATTTATTCATGCTCTGCAGCCAGTTGCAGACTTGCTTTCATGGACTGACTTTCCAGAGAAATCTTTGCAAATTGTCTGAAATTTTCCCCTCAGGCGTTCACCAGGATGGGACGTACACATGTAGGTGTGGACGGGCAACCTGATAACACAAAGCCTACAGCTATGGTGTGGTTTAAGGTACGTACTGAATAGATAATTTTCAGACAGTGACACAACTTCGTTTTGCAACATGTCCCCGCCCCGTTTGGATAATGTAAAAAGTTATTTTTTATATCAAATGAAACAAAGATACACAGACCTGAGACTGTGAGAGACGGTGAGATGTTTTCAGTTCAATAAACGATGTCCACTGTTGAAAATTGTGATTCAGCTTCAGATCTTTTCACTGTCACAGAACGGTGAGTTTGTCTTGTTTCTGTTGTCTCGTGACTTACTGTTTTATTTTGCAAAGTAACTCACCTTGTGTCAGAAAGGTAAAACAACAGAACAGCCCTTTACCTCCTGACAGGAAAAGGAGGGGCGGAAGGAGTGAGAAAAACAAAAAGAAAAGGTAAATTAACAAAGGAGTGCAACCTGTGAGCCGGGAAGGAGGAAGCTACTGAACCAAGCAATAAGGAGGAGAACAGAGAGGAGTAAGGGTGAGAGGAACAAAGAAAAAGCAATCCATGTTCATTCATATCTGACTGCTATTTGAAGAAAAGAGTAAAATAAATATTGTTAAAAGAAAAACAATACTTAATAATTACTTAAAGTGTTTGTTGTTGTTGTTGTTGTTGTTGTTGTTGTTGTTGTTGTGTTGCCATGATTTGCGTTAAATGAGTAAACTGTGAATGGTGATGTTTTTGTTTCACCCATATTTTGCCTGATTAACTTTACAAGAAAAAATCTTAATAGAATTTGATTTGTAGTTTGGACTTGGGTTACACATGACCTGTTGCTTCTTGAAGTAGCATAAATCTGCTTTATATGTTAAATGCTTTTGCTTGCATGCTTGATGTGTTAATGTCTCCACAGATATCCTTTCTGTAGGTAGGTTTAATAGCTAGCCGGTAAATTTATATAGGTTACCCACACACCTACTTAACTAATTTAAGTTGACAGGATTATAGTTCTACTTTTTATTGTTGTTTAGGCCAGGTTCCTGATGTATTCATGTTCCTTGGTAGCTATGGTTAGCTGCTGAGCGGGCCATACAAGCCAGCAGCGTTAGGTTAGCTTATATTTCACAAGGTTCGAATTCTCCTCTGCTGCTCTGTGGCCAGGAGCATTTACTTAGATTGTAGGCTAAGCTAGCCAGCAGCATTTGGTTAGCTTATATTTCACAAGGTTTGAGTTAGCGTCTGCTGCTGAGCGGGCCATACAAGCCAGCAGCATTTACTTAGGTTATTTAGATTGTAGGTTAAGCGTCATATCACATGACTGTAGGTTTGTTCGGGTTTCTCAGTTGGACAGGGCCTCTAAATGTGTTTTGCCTTGGATTTTGGCACAAGGGATTGTAACATCTAATCCCGTGTATTAATGAATGCTGTCTGGCGCCCAACTATTAGTAACCGTTTTTAGTCCCTACGCTACAACCTCTCATTTCAGGTCACTTGCCCTTCCCTCATGTGTCACTGGTCTGATTGTCTTCCCTGATTCCTGATTGTTTCCACCTGTTTCCCATTATCCTCGTGTATATATGGTCTGCATCTTATGCCAGAGTGTTTCGTCCTATCATGCACCTCAGCCGGATATCTTCACCAAGCCATAGCTAAGTAAATTCATTGAGATTCTTACTTTTAACACTTTTTATTGATTTTCTTTTGAAGACAATAAAATTACAATTACACATTGCAAATACAATGTTTAAACCGAGATCGGGCGTGTTCAGGGTGCTATGGCTGTAAGCGACAGTCTCTCTAACTAAAGTGGTATTTATCGATGTACAGACTCGCTCCATCATACCTTAAGAGAGCCTTAAAGAGAGTAAACCAGTATTAAACTGAATCCATTGTGTGGTAATTGTGTAATAGTCCACAGCACTACGCTTCCCACAATCCAACTTCGTGCTCACCTGCTAATGCAGCTGTTCACCTGTTGGATCTAACTGACTCGCTTTTAATGGCACACCTGTGGCGAGGTTCCTGTTTCTAGTCGGCGACTTTGGATGTACGGACCAAGGCGCTACTATGGCCTCGATGGAGTGAGATGTTTTTAATTTTATCTGTGCTATATGTTCACACATTTAACCTGTAAGGACGGTGTTTAAGACGACAATGAGCAAGTTAAGATATCTGGACCCACAGAAGTCACCTGTTTCACCTGTTTTGGAGTTTCCTTCAAAGTGAAGTCCTTCTGCTCCCTATAGCCTAGCCACAGCTTCTATATTATTGTTGGTTGTAATTAATGAATCATAAAATTAATGAGTACTTCATTTTCCATTTTAAAGAAACACAGTTGTGCTATGTGAAATTTTCCAAATAAAATATGTACAGGCACATAAACAAACTTCATAACATTTAGAAACTTTTAATTATACTGACAAAGTTTTGGGTCCTTTTTTTCCTCCACTATTTGCTGGAGAATTGTGTAATTGTAGCATGAATCAGTTCAGTTTTAGTTTGTGTTTTTGGTCCAAATAAGAGAAATACATGTGCATAGAAAGCCATACAACAAGCTACTAGCAACGAGCAGATGATCTATCTACTATCTTTCCTGTAAGGTAAGTTTTGGGAACATTAGGTGATATATTCAGCCTACCTTATAATTTGAATTGTGCTGTTCTTCTATAACCACATGCTGTATAGGTTATAGTCTTTTTAGAGTGAATATAATTTGTCTCATTGCTGCTCCAAAGTTCACACTGATGTTGTGTGTACTGCTGATGACAGAGGATATTAAAAATGAGTGGTAGCTCCCAAACTAAGCACGAGATGGCAGTGTTTTATAAAGACTGAAGGGTTAAAGACACAAGAGTGAGAGCGACAAGTGGTTGTTGGCTCATGCTCGGAGTGTTATCACAATATGTCAAGTCTGTAGAATTTGGATAAATGTTCACACCAAAAATCCTGTTTAATTTAATTAATCAAACTCTATTTCTTGAAAAGATTAATATCTGTCCTGTCTATGTTAGCCCTGCGATAGACTGGCGACCTGTCCAGGGTGTACCCCACCTCTTGTCCGATGACAGCTGGGATAGGCCCCCGCAACCCTTCACGGGACAAGCGATTACAGAAAATGAATGAATGAAGTTAGAGTTGAAGGAGCGGGAAGGACAATGTTTAAAGATCCGTTGCTGCATTGATTGACGTGGACAGCTAACTCTGGTAAGAGTTACAATCAAAGGTCTAAATGGAAAATACATACAAGTGATTAAGTGATTCAAGTCTTCAGAACATTTATTGTTAATCCTGGAGATTAATCTTTCTTAAGGGATCTTAACACATTTCACGTTTTAATCTTAATTAAAAGCCTACTGAAGTTTATGCTTTAGATAAAGTAGTAAATTAATTTCTGCGTGAAATGTCCAGTTCTGTTGTATCATATTATATCTTCATTTTGATGTATGCTGTTAGTTATTACACATGTCAAGGTATTTATAGATATTTTCCAGATTATAGTTTCCTTATACTATAACTACTTACTAATACTATAGAGAGCTATATTAAGTAATGTTTCCATATTATGTGTTATTATGATACTAATATCAGTATTGTTGTTACTATGCATATCCATGTAACTTTGATTTGTTTTCTACGTCAGTACAATCAATACATGTACATCTATAAATACCCCTTTAGTTAGAGAGACTGTTGCTTACGGCCATACCACCCTGAACACGACCGATCTCGTCTGATCTCGGAAGCTACGCGGGGTTGGGCCTGGTTAGTACTTGGATGGGAGACCGCCTGGGAATACCAGGTGCTGTAAGCTTTTTATTTACATCAGTAGAGGACACTGCTGCTGCTGCTTCTTTACTGGGGACAGAGCTTTATAAAAACCAGAAGACTGAGTATTTTGTGTTTTGCATTTACTATTAAAACAATTCAACAAAAGTAGCCTAATAAATAGCATCACTATAATCCATAGACAGAAATATTAAACTATAAAGGTGCAAAAGAAGGTAGAATATCACCCAATAATAATATTACATTTTCTAAATAGAAAGACAGTTGGAGTCTTAAAGTGATGAGTCTTTAAATTAATAGAGTATTAAATAATCCAAATCTCAGGTTTGTCAGAGTAAAACTACCAGGTGTTGTGGACCTTTTCTTCCATCAGTAGAGGACGCTGCTGTTGCTTTACAGGAGAAAGTGGATTCATTTTTCGTGTTGTTTATTTGGCAGTCAGGACTTTATACTCTTCATGTAATAATTTGGTGTTGAGTTTACAGTATCCCATATATTATTTAAGCTTTTTGCATAAATATAGGAATTAAGTAAAAAGCTTAGATCAGCTGGTATTCCCAGGCGGTCTTCCATCCAAGTACTAACCAGGCCTGACCCTGCTTAGCTTCTGAGATCATACGTGTTCAGGGTGGTATGGCTGTAAGCAAAGGAGCATGATGTAAACAAAGTATTAATATGTGAGAAAACATCACTGACGATCAAATCGTAAATATCTTGGAGGGCCGTGCCAATAGGCTGAACTCAATTCTGCGCCCGCAGCATTGGTATGTTTTATTTTGTGCTGTTGTTTTTAGTAAAGGGATGATCAAAAAAGCAATTAGTCATACTTAAAGCTTGAAATGCTTTACAATGAACACATTCTCTTATAAAGTGCAGTTAATTAAATCTTAAATGAAATCTGTACCAATGAACTTTTAAAATATAAACAAAATTTATTAAGTTATTAAACTGTTAATCTATTAGTATGATTTGTTTTTTTAAATGACCATATATAATATATTAGCTAATACTACTGTATATTAAATAAATTATCATTCATTCGACTCAACATCCTAAAACACACGTCAAACTCAAGGCCCTTAACTGTATCAGGCAAGATAATATTATATATCTATCAGAACTGACCTGCAGGTATTTTGCGTGCGTCAGGTAGGTACGTCAATTAGCTCCTCCTCCCAACTTTATTGACAAACTCGTCAGAGTCATATGGTTGCCTTGGCAACCGCTTAGCATATCAGTACGGCAACGCGGCGCTCTGAAGTTCATACGGTTGACCAATAAATCTAAAATATGTTAACGGAGATTCTGACACAAAGCTGTAGTAACGATGTACCAGTTAGCAGTCACTATGTCTTTGTAACCAGTTAGCTAAATCTGTTAGCCCACTGTTCCACGGTAGCACACAAGGCTAACAGAAAACTTACTATGACAGCGCCACTGCAGCTAAACACCAGTCTGTTAGCATACATGCTAGCATACAGACACACTGAAAGTTTAATAAATAACAGCAGCATGTTTAACACGGCATTAGCATGCTAACTTAGGACAACATGGAAAAAAAAAAAAAAAGTTCTGTCCCGATGATCTGTCGAGAACAAATGACAAGCTTTACGCGGGCCGGTCAGAGTCAGACAAAGGACCGTATACGGCAACATAATTACAGAGGGCAACATAATCACAACAAGCCCATTTCAATAAAAATGTTATTTAAAAATAGACAGCGCTGGCTCTCAATCCACCAAACACCAAAGCTGTCTTGCACCGTTAGCGCAGTGTCATTGGCCAGTGACACCTGCAACAGCCTGAGGGAATGGGAAATTCCCGATGTCCCTGTAGGCCAGTCCGCCCTTGCTTTCGTTTGGGTTTGAATCCCGACAGAGTAACAATTTGCTCATTGTACTCATTTGAAATAAGATCACATTTACATTCACATTTCTACTGTACTGAACTCCCACTAGTCAACATCTTTTAAGCTATTAGCTTTATTGTGTCAGCTTGAAACCACACAACTATGAAGTGTAGTTGGAATGTGCATGGCAAATCAAATCCCATACAAGCATGAACCAATAAATGACACGTCTCAATTGCATTACATTTTATTATCCACTAGATGTCCTAATCGAGCAATGTGTCAATGAAGCCTCCAGTAATGAACCATTTTTTGAATCAAGTGTGGAAGCTTCAACAAAGCCTCAATTGGCCATCACTAAACACAGTGACATGCCGTTGGCGTCCATTCAGGTAACCTAACACTAACATCTTGGTTTAGTTTGACAGACTGCTCAAAGATCTTCAGTGTTAAAACAAATACTTACCAGCCGTCTGTCTATCTCTGCGTCTCTCCTAATGTTTGTTTTTGGAGACCACTCCATCCATGGTCACTCTGCCGGCGTCCACCATGTTGCCTGTCAAAAGCATTGACTGTATTTAGGCCAAAAGCCCAGAAGAGACAAATGAGAGCACATCTATGACATTCAAAATAAAAGTCAAGTCCCACAGCTACTTCCTGTCTTTTATCCAAGAAGGCTAGAACACTTGCCAAAGCCTCAAACTTGTGCCATTGTTCGTCATGATTTAAACAACTGCCCCTGACAAAATCTTACACAAGATATTGTTGATGAAAGAGCTTAAATCAACACTAGGTAGGGGTGGTGCAGTTCTTCCTTTCCCTATGTGGGGTTTCTGTTCCCCACTTACAACTGAAACATTCTCCACTCAGGAATCTTATTTACATCCTTTAATGGGTAAATTATTTTAATTCTAAATGTTATCTTTTAATCCGGGCCTAACCCTTTTGACAAAATGTTCACTCATGGTACCTTGAGTGTGGCCACTAAGGTCTATGTGTGAAACCACATTAACTTGTGAGACAGCTTAACCTCTGTTTAGAGTTTCCATGTGAAGAGAGTGTGAAGTTCTTTGCATGTTAGCAAGACCACCAAGTTTTCTGTCAGTGGCATGTTAAGAATTGTTATGATGACAGAATTTTCAATGTGTCACTTTGTTTTTCAGTGACATTGCATAGGTTGTAATTAGTTGAAATGTGCAAAAGTTCTGATATAATTTATTCTTATTCAAATGGACCGATAGAAGCATGTGTTGGTACAATGCAAGTAAATAGTACAACAAAACCACAGCCTCTAAAATGAACACACAGCTGACAGCTCTCTGTTATTTTAAATAAATGCTGAATACCATAACCTTCATGAAGATAAGATTTAGTGCAGTTTTCACTAGTGTACCTAATGATCTGACATGTGGCTGTATAGGCGTTACCTCTGAAACACGTGACTTCCTTGCATTTCGATTATTTTTAAAAAAAGAGACAAACGAACTGAAAGCCACAATGGTTTCATAGTTTGTGTGAACGTCCATGCTTCAGAGAGCAGAGGTCATTTAGGAAATAATCTGCATCCTTAAGATCAATGGAGGACATTTATGTTAACGTTGAAGAAGTCAGACCCGTCAACCCAAAAGATTCAACAAATCGCTCAGGTAAGAACAATCTGACAGAGAGGTGAATAGAGATATTTTATCATCTGTCCTTTTCACTGTTGTAGACTTTCTTGGTCTCACTGTTGTTTTCTCTGTTCAGGTCCAAGGAGCTCTGAGAAGAGTTCATGTTTAGGTGTTACTGTCTTTCTGGGACTGCTGAGTGTTTTCCTGTTGGCTGGGCTCATCGTCCTTGGTGTCCACTGTGAGTCTGGTTTTCAAATTAAACCTGTAACACTCAGTGCCTCCAGCCTCCACTGACTGTGACTCACGAACATGGACCAGTCACAGTCAAACTGTCATATCACAGATATTAAACACATTTATATTTTTATGTATAGAAATGTCACAGATGTTGTACATGGACAAACTGAATTTCAGCCGATGTGTCTCTTTGAATTTCCCCCACAGAGGATCAGTCAGTGAAGCTCTTATTGTACAATGATTAGGCATAACATTATGACCACCTTCCTTCTTGTCTTTTGGTTACTTTTTGGAGCTGTTAGGACAACATTGTTACAAAGGGGTCTTCTGTGTTTCTGAAACATGCATCTTTTAGATCATCACTCAGTACGTGATTCAGCTGCAGAGCTCTCTGCCATCAAAGACAACATAACTGCAGAGAGAGACCTGCTGAGCAACCGGACTAAAGAGTTGGAAAGTCTGTCTGAACAGAGTGAGTCTTTGGATTTGCTAAGATAGTAATAAAATGATATCAGGTGACTTAGTCATCTGGCATTATGATCAGACTTCATA
Organism: Chelon labrosus; assembly: GCF_963514085.1. Classification (NCBI taxonomy): domain Eukaryota; kingdom Metazoa; phylum Chordata; class Actinopteri; order Mugiliformes; family Mugilidae; genus Chelon; species Chelon labrosus. The sequence goes on from NC_140341.1 coordinate 8,789,869, forward strand.
TTTTACTGGCTCTGTACTTTAACAGAATTTTAAATCAGACTTGATAAATGAAGACTGTAGCACCTCTGCACTGTTCCATTACAGCTGTAAATCCTCAATCACTGAAAAAGATCAATGCAAAATTTTAAAACCCATGGACTTATTAGTTTATAATTTCTCTTTTTTGATGTTTCTTTCACGTAAAACATGTCTTATAGGTTGGAAAGTGCTTAGTTTTGAATCCATGAAGTCTTTTGTGTTTCTGAAACATGTATGTTTATTTATTTCAGACCGTAAGTTACATGCTTCAGCTGCAGAGCTCTCTGCCGTCAAAGACAACCTGACTGATCTTCTCCAGACCAGCTACAACAACCTCTCCTCCATGACTAAAGAGATAGACCTGCTGAAAGCCAACCTGACTGAGCTTGTCCAGACCAGCAACAACAAACCCTCCACCATTACTGAAGAGAGAGACCTGCTGAAAGCCAACCCGACTGAAATGACTTAAGTGTTTGTCTGAACCGAGTGAGTCTTTTGACACGTTAAAATTTACTCATTGTTTATTGATGAGCATGTTTTACTAAAATACTCAGTGGTAACGCCACCCAGCATGTGAAAAGATCCTTGTTAACATTTGGTTGCAAGAGGTAGCCTTGGGTTGCTGTATTGTGTGCATTGGTTTGAAAACTGCAAATGAATAAAAAAATAACAAGGAACAAAGTAATTCACCACAGTGATGAGGCAGTTACTCCATATTGTTCTTATAACTGTAACAACAATCGGCTAATTATGTGAGAAGCTTCAAATGGTCATTTATTTAAAAAGTAGTATTTACATATTTCTTCCAGATAAAACATTTCCTCAGTCTTCATCTTGGTTCAGTGTGGACAATACCATTTAACAGTGTTGTTCTGTAAGATTCTAACTTTTGTAAAACTTTCCATATGATATTTCTCTCAGTCACATGAAGATACTATCATGCAGAAATAACCTAATCGGTGAAAATCAAATGAGTGGAGACAATTTAAAAAAAATAAAAATAAAAATGTCTGATTTACAGTATTTTTTTTTATTTTTTATTTTTTTTTTTGTGGCCACATGGGGACAGAATGTGTCCACAACTCATATGACTTCTTATAACATTCAAATATTATATGGAAAATATGATATAATGACAAAGTATTTTCTATTGTTTCATTCATCACCATCTTCTGAGAAAAATAAACCTCACTCTAGTAGGTTTCAGTAGCAGCACTGAAAGAAGTTACAAATGATATGAAGAGCTGTATGGTCAGATCATGAAAACATTTTTATTTTACTACTGCTACTACTTTGAATCTTTTGTCAAAGATAAACAGCTTAGTGATTGTGTTGTTCTCTGACCTTCCAGGTACTGGGGGATAAGTCAACCTGATGACCCAGCGTATGGTGAAGAGGATTGTGTCCATATCAGACATGGATCCACCACTTCTTGGAATGATTGTTCATGTGCAACATCTCTGCAGTGGATTTGAAAAAAAGGAATAACGTTGTTGTACACTTTGCTTGAAGATCTGACATTTGCCAATGTTTTAACTTTAGCTATTGAAGCACTATTCATTTATTCTGCAACTGTAAAATTCACCTAAAGACAAAAATGACTCACTTATTATATATATAACATTTAAATGAATTATCCAAAGCAGATTGTTTTAAATTAAACCCCATTTCCTGGGATCAACTGTGTGGTTTTACATGATGTACAAGTATCAGCATCTAGTCCAGAGAGGCTGACTTCAACAGCAGAGAGGACACAGTGTTACTGTCTGAGGGAGGAAGTCCAGTAACAGAGTTCAGGAATATGTGGAACCAAAGGTGATGTTGTGATATTTTGAACTGTATTTCATTTTGAGTTTGCTCACTGAGGACGAGGGAGTGTATGGAGTAGATGTTTCAGTTTATGTTCCAGTTGTTGCTTTTGCTGTTTTTATTTTATTTCTGTGGAATATGAAACGATGTTACACAAGGACTGCTTTGGCTGCTTCCCAGAAACTGATGGTGAGACTGTGAGAGATGGTGAGAGGTGTTCAGTTCAATAAACGATGTCCACTGTCTAAGAGCTTGTTGAGAATTTTGATTCAGCTTCATATCTTTTCACCATCAATATGAAACTTCCCTCCACAGCTGAAGAGAGAGACAGACCTGCTGAATGCTAGACTCACTGAAATGACTCAACAGTTGTGGTTAGACTTCTTATATCCACTGTAGGTTCAGTGGAAGAAAACTATTTGACCCAACAAAGTCAACTGTGTCATATTTGGTTCATGAGTTTCTGAGACCTCTGGTGGATTTATTCATGCTCTGCAGCCAGTTGCAGACTTTTGCTTTCATGGACTGACTTTCCAGTTTTTGTTTTTGCAGAGAAATCTTTGCAAATTGTAAAAAGGTTACGTCTGAAATTTTTACCCGTCAGGCGTTCACCAGGATGGGACGTACACATGTAGGTGTGGACGGGCAACCTGAAAACACAAAGCCTACAGCTGTGGTGTGATTTGAGGTACGTACTGAATAGATATTATTATGGATTATATTTTACTGTGCGTTTATTATGGCTAAACGGGCTGAGACAAGGCCAGGACTCAGTTTGTGACTATGCCATCTGCTTCCGCACCTTGGCCATGGAGAGCGGGTGGAATTCCACGGCTCTGTATGATGTGTTCCTCAAGAGGCTGGCAACACCGATCCAGCTGTTTTTAGTACCATTAGATCTGCCCCGTCATCTAGACTCCCTCATCAGATTAATCTTTCTTAAGGGATCTTAACACGTTTCACATTTTAATCTTAATTAATAGCCTACTAAAGTTTACGCTTTAGATAAAGTAGTAAATTAATTTATACGGGAACTGTCTAGTTTTATTGTATAGATCACACTACTCTCATATCTCATTTATATTTCATTTATTTATATCATATTATATCTTCATTTTGCTGTATGCTGTTAGTTATTAGACATGTCAAGGTATTTATAGATATTTTCCAGATTCCTCTCTCTGTTAAGACAGGGAGGAAGTGGAACCCAAAAGAGGCAGTACAGCAAGCACAGGCAGCTCTTAGGCATAGGGATATCATAGGCAATGTACAGCAAGGGCGTGGAGGCTTAGGGCTGTGTACAGGGAAACCTCTGTGGAGCAAGGCATCAACAGTAGAAAGGAGAAAGATGGTAGTGGAAGAGGTGCAGAAACGAGAAGAAGCAGTAAGATGCACTAAGACAGTGTCGCAGGCTAAGCAGGGTCAATGGGTGAACTGGGAGAGTGTGGAGAAAAGGAAGTTGAAGTGGAGAGAGCTTTGGAGCATGGAGGCCAGCAGGATTAGATTTATGATTGGGGCTACTTATGATGTGCTGTCAACTCCCCAGAACCTAAACCAGTGAGTAGGTGAGGATGTTGCCTGCCCACTGTGCACTTGTGTCTGCACACTTAGCCATATTCTGACAGGTTGTAAGGTTAGTCTTTCCCAAGAACGTTACACCTGGCATCACAACCAGGTACTGAAATGTTTAGCAGCTGCAATTGAGGAAAAACGGGTGAATGTAAATTCCATGGCCGTTAACAGAGGGAATAAACATATTAAGTTTGTACGAGAGGGAGAAAAGGCTAGACTAGCAGGCATCAGGCATAACATGGGATAGTTAAGAGTAGGAGGAGCCTGGGAGATGAGGGCGGATTTAAATGGACAGCTGGTTATTCCAACCAAGATAGCTAGCACCCGACTACGGCCGGATCTGCTGTTGTGGTCTGAGCCAGAGAAAGTAGTCTATTTCATAGAGCTGACTGTCCCTTGGGAAGATAGAGTTGAGGAGGCTAATGAGCGTAAGATAGCTAAGTATGCAGAGTTAGCAGCAGATGCAGAGCAGAATGGATGGAGGGCTTTTCTCCGCCCGGTAGAAGTGGGCTGCCGTGGATTTGTGGCAAAATCGGCGATTGCTCTTCTGAGCGAGCTGGGCATACGGGGAAAGAGCCAGAGGACTGCGGTATGCAACATGTACCGGGCAGCAGAGAGAGCGACCGAGTGGCTATGGGTAGTAGGAAGCATGCTAGCTGGGGAGCTAGCTAAAGGTAAGGATGGCTGCGGGACTTTAGTGTCTTTACAAATTATTATAGATGTTAACAAATTATTATAGATGTGGTCGATTGGTTCGTGGTTCAGTCCGCAGTATCGCGGCGAATCACTGTAGATTTGTTTGTTTGTTACATGGTTAATTCCGCATCAACGGGGTGAACCATGGTAGATTTGTTTGTGTCGTGGTTCATAAAAGGACTAGGCTAATTATTGAAATACAGAGATGGGACCAAGTCACACATGTGCAAGTCTCAAGTAAGTCTCAAGTCTTAACCTTCAAGTCTCAAGTAAGTCCTAAGTATTTTTTTCTTGGACAAGTCAAGTCAAGTCAAGCCACAGGCTATGTCAAGTCAAGTCAAGTCCTGTAGTAGGTCAAGTCAAGTCCAAGTCAAGTCACCTTATTATTGTAATTTTACCTGCAGAATCTGATCTTAAAGTGATATAAGTAACTGTCAGTAAATGACAACTGACTGATGATAGTGTCGTGATCCAGTCATGACCAGGGGCGGATCTAGAAAAATATTTATGGGGTGGCGAGAGGGGGGCAGGAATTTTTGAGGGGTGGCAACATATGGCAGATGTATATATATACAGTACTGAATTTAAATGGAAAAGAACTAATGACACACGGATTCGTGTATTATTAGTTCTTTCCATTTTCAAATGGCAATCAAAAATATGAAAAAGTGACTGGTTATTTTGTTATTTGTTTTTTAATCTAACACAAAACGAAAAAATGGCGGGTTTTTCATATTTCAATTTTAGGCTCAGATCAAAAGTAAAAGTTCCAAAAATGGAATAACGGGAAACAGGACTGAATTTGATTTTAATATTTAATTGGTCGGGTTTACGTGACCCGGAACTTTTGTAATGAGCGTAAACAAACATACATTATAACGTATAGCTTGCTAGCCACCATGATAGCAAATAACAGCAAATTTGCACGTTTACAAGTTCATGTGACAGAAGAAGTAGGCCTATGGTATCCAAAAGGAGGCCAAACTCCATAACGCTAAAAAACGTTACGTGACGAAAAAAATCTCCCCGCTTCGCCAGCGCCGTATGGCCGTACCGTCCCGGTGCAGCAACACATTCCAAACCGGACTTCCAGGTCTCATTTGTAGTTTAATTTTCGGCGCACTGCTAGTAGTTATATTTAATAAAGAACACACGGAACTAACTGTGAATGCCACCGACGCACTGGACGAAATGCGAATAAAGCGGTAAACGGACCAGAGGAGGTCCAGTGATATCGAGTGATACGCGACGTGAGAGAAACGTTAAAAATTAACACTAGGTAGGGGTGGTGCAGTTCTTCCTTTCCCTATGTGGGGTTTCTTTTGCCCACTTCCAACTGAAACATTCTCCACTCAGGAATCTTATTTCCATCCTTTAATGGGCAAATTATTTTAATTCAAAATGTTATCTTTTAATCCGGGCCTAACCCTTTTGACAAAATGTTCACTCATGGTACCTTGAGTGTGGCCACTAAGGTCTATGTATGAAACCACATTAACTTGTGAGACAGCTTAACCTCTGTTTAGAGTTTCCATGTGAAGAGAGTGTGAAGTTCTTTGCATGTTAGCAAGACCACCAAGTTTTCTGTCAGTGGCATGTAAAGAATTGTTATGATGACAGAATTTTCAATGTGTCACTTTATTTTTCAGTGGCATTGCATAGGTTGTAATTAGTTGAAATGTGCAAAAGTTCTGATATAATTTATTCTTATTCAAATGGACCGATAGAAGCATGTGTCGGTACAATGCAATTAAATAGTACAACAAACCACAGCCTCTAAAATGAACACACAGCTGACAGCTCTCTGTTATTTTAAACAAATGCTGAATACCATAACCTTCATGAAAATAAGATTTAGTGCAGGACTGTTTTCACTAGTGTACCTAATGATCTGACATGTGGCTGTATAGGCGTTACCTCTGAAACACGTGACTTCCTTGCATTTCGATTATTTTTAAAAAAAGAGACAAACGAACTGAAACCCACAATGGTTTCATAGTTTGTGTGAACGTCCATGCTTCAGAGAGCAGAGGTCATTTAGGAAATAATCTGCATCCCTAAGACCAATGGAGGACATTTATGTTAACCTTGAAGAAGTCAGACCCGTCAACCCAAAAGATTCAACAAATCGCTCAGGTAAGAACAATCTGACAGAGAGGTGAATAGAGATATTTTATCATCTGTCATTTTTACTGTTGTAGACTTTGTTGGTCTCACTGTTGTTTTCTCTGTTCAGGTCCAAGGAGCTCTGAGAAGAGTTCATGTTTAGGTGTTACTGTCTTTCTGGGACTGCTGAGTGTTTTCCTGTTGGCTGGGCTCATCGTCCTTGGTGTCCACTGTGAGTCTGGTTTTCACAAGTTAAACCTGTAACACTCAGTGCCTCCAGCCTCCACTCACTGTGACTCACTAACATGGACCAGTCACAGTCAAACTGTCATATCACAGATATTAAACACATTTATATTTTTATGTATAGAAATGTCACAGATGTTGTACATGGACAAACTGAATTTCAGCCGATGTGTCTCTTTGAATTTCCCCAACAGAGGATCAGTCAGTGAAGCTCTTATTGTACAATGATTAGGCATAACATTATGACCACCTTCCTTCTTGTCTTTTGGTTACTTTTTGGAGCTGTTCGGACAACATTGTTACAAAGGGGTCTTCTGTGTTTCTGAAACATGCATCTTTTAGATCATCACTCAGTACGTGATTCAGCTGCAGAGCTCTCTGCCATCAAAGACAGCATGACTGCAGAGAGAGACCTGCTGAGCAACCTGACTAAAGAGTTGGAAAGTCTGTCTGAACAGAGTGAGTCTTTGGATTTGCTAAGATAGTAATAAAATGATATCAGGTGACTAAGTCATCTGGCATTATGATCAGACTTCATATTTTACTGGCTCTGTACTTTAACAGAATTTTAAATCAGACTTGATAAATGAAGACTGTAGTACCTCTGCACTGTTTCATTACAGCTGTAAATCCTCAGTCACTGAGAAGATCAATGCAAAATTTTAAAACCCATGGACTTGTTACTTTATAATTTCTCTTTTTTGATGTTTCTTTCACATAAAACATGTCTTATAGGTTCAAAAGTGTTTAGTTTTGAATCCATGAAGTCTTTTGTGTTTCTGAAACATGTATGTTTATTTATTTCAGACCGTACGTTACATGATGCAGCTGCAGAGCTCTCTGCTGTCAAAGCCAACCTGACTGAGCTTCTCCAGACCAGCAACAACAAACTCTCCTCCATGACTGAAGAGATAAACCTGCTGAAAGCCAACCTGACTGAAATGACTAAAAAACTTAAGTGTTTGTCTGAACTGAGTGAGTCTTTTGACACGTTAAAATTTACTCATTGTTTATTGATGAACATGTTTTACTAAAATACTCAGTGGTAACGCCACCCAGCATGTGAAAAGATCCTTGTTAACATTTGGTTGCAGGATCTAGCCTTGGGTAGCTGTATTGTGTGCACTGGTTTGAAAACTGCAAATGAATAAAAAAATAGCAAGGAACAAAGTAATTCACCACAGTGATGAGGCAGTTACTCCATATTGTTCTTATAACTGTAACAACAATCGGCTAATTATGTGAGAAGCTTCAAATGGTCATTTATTTAAAAAGTAGTACTTACATGTTTCTTCCAGATAAAACATGTCCTGCAGGATGGACACTGTTCAGTGGTTCCTGTTATTTCCTCTCTAACAATTCTGGTTCTTGGGATGAAGGCAGACAGGACTGTAGAAACGGAGGAGCAGATCTGGTGGTGATAGACAGCCCTGAAGAACAGGTACTGTGTGTTTGTTATTGTGTTTACAAGTGTAGTCATTCATACATGGTAAGTGATTAATGTAAAGTATCTAAAAACACTGAGATTCATTTTTTTTCATGTTCAACAGATGTTTCTGTCTAACTTCACCAACAAAACAACTTGGATTGGTTTGAATGACAGAGAAGTGGAAGGAACCTGGAAATGGGTTGATGGGACTCTACTGACTCTGCAGTAAGTCTTTATTTTGGTCCAATATCAACAAATGACTTTATCTTTTATTACATTTCCAGATGACATTCCTCATATTCACATATACTATCACGTGGAAATAATTTCATTGGTGGAAATCAATGGGTGGAGAAAATTTTTATTTTTTTTGTGGCCACATGGAGACAGAATAACTTGAAAATATGATATAATGACAAAGTATTTCCTATTAAAGCACTGAGGAGAATTCAACCAACATTTGGCTTCATCTGGACTTGTGATTTTGCTTTCTTATACCACTTTGTTTCGTTCACCACCATCATCTGAGAACAATATCTCACTCTTTATCAAGTTAAATTAAGTTAAAATGCTATGAAGAGCTGCATGGTCAGATCATGAAAACATTTTGATGTTCCTATTGTAATTCTTACTTTCTTCTACCTTGTACAAATGTTTCTAGTCTGAGTCTTTTGTCAAAGATAAACAGTTTAGTGATTGTGTTTTTCACTGACCTTCCAGGTACTGGGGGACAAATCAACCTGATAATGGAGGTGGAGTGGATACTGACGAGGACTGTGTGCATATAATAATAATAATAATAATAGCTTGGACTTATATAGCGCCTTTCATAGTACCCAAGGTCGCTTAACAATGGGAGGGGGGGGGGGGGGGGGGGGGGTTAGGGGTCATATCAGACTTGGATCCACCACTTCTTGGAGCAATTGTTCATGTGCAAGATCTCTGCAGTGGATTTGTGAAAAAATGCCATAACGCATGAACTTAGCTTGAAGATCTGATATTTGCCAATGTTTTAACTTTAGCTACTGAAGCACTATTCATTTATTCTGCAAATGTAAAATTCACCTATAGACAAAATAACTCACTTATTATATATATAACATTTAAATGAATTATCCAAAGCAGATTGTTTTGAAGTAAATCCCATTTCCTGGGATCAACTGTGTGGTTTTACATGATGTACAAGAATCAGCATCTAGTCCAGAGAGGCTGACTTCAACAGCAGAGAGGACACAGTGTTACTGTCTGAGGGAGGAAGTCCAGTAACAGAGTTCAGGAATATGTGGAACCAAAGGTGATGTTGTGATATTTTGAACTGTATTTCATTTTGAGTTTGCTCACTGAGGACGAGGGAGTGTATGGAGTAGATGTTTCAGTTTATGTTCCAGTTGTTGCTTTTGCTGTTTTTATTTTATTTCTGTGGAATATGAAACGATGTTACACAAGAACTGCTTTGGCTGCTTCCCAGAAACTGATGGTGAGACTGTGAGAGATGGTGAGAGGTGTTCAGTTCAATAAACGATGTCCACTGTCTGAGAGCTTGTTGAGAATTGTGATTCAGCTTCATATCTTTTCACCATCAATATGAAACTTCCCTCCACAGCTGAAGAGAGAGAGAGACCTGCTGAATGCTAGACTCACTGAAATAACTTCAACAGCTGTGGTTAGACTTCTTATATCCACTGTAGGTTCAGTGGAAGAAAACGATTTAACCCTATAAAGTAAACTGTGTCATATTTGGTACATGAGTTTCTGAGACCTCTGGTGGATTTATTCATGCTCTGCAGCCAGTTGCAGACTTTTGCTTTCATGGACTGACTTTCCAGTTTTTGTTTTTGCAGAGAAATCCTTGCAAATTGTAAAAAGGTTACGTCTGAAATTTTTACCCGTCAGGCGTTCACCAGGATGGGACGTACACATGTAGGTGTGGATGGTTTCAAATGAAACAAAGATACACAGACCTGAGACTGTGGGAGATGGTGAGAGGTGTTCAGTTCAATAAATGATGTCCACTGTTGAAAATTGTGATTCAGCTTCATATCTTCACCAAGCCATAGATAAGTAAATTCATCAAGATTCTTACTTTGAACACTTTTTATTGATTTTCTTTTGAAGACAATAAAATTACAATTACACATTGCAAATACAATGTTTAAACCACCCACCCCCCCAAAAAAACACCCTCAGCCAGCCTATACCATACATTCACAAGTACAAAAAACGAAGAAGTACAATACAAACACATGCAGACACATAGGAAAAAAGAAGACGAGAATAAAAAAATTTTTTATTCGAGTTTCTCGAGTTTCCTACTCCCAAAACGCTCTAAGGCACAGGTGTCAAACTGATCCGTGAAAGGGCCATGTGGCTGCAGGTTTTCATTCCAACCATGCAGCACCCATGCAGTGGGTGTGGCTGGCAAGTTTTTGTTCCAATCAAGCAAGAGGACACCTGAAATGACTGCGTGAAGGCAGTTCAGTTGATTGACTGAGCCAAGTCAGGTGTGCTGCTGCATGGGTGCTGCATGGTTGGAATGAAAACCTGCAGCCACATGGCCCTTTCACGGATCAGTTTGACACCCCTGCTCTAAGGTGTGGGCAGGACCTTCATCGAGATTCTTTACCGATTCTTTTGCCTCCTTGGGAGTGATTTTTTTGTTTTGTGATTCACACATTCTCAGTTAGTTATTTTCCACCGTTGTGTGTAGTCTGCCTCCTATTTGGAGTGATTTTGTGTTATTTGTTTTGTTTTCTATATCTCTCTTTTGAGAGCTTTTTGTTTCTAATTAAACCTCCTTTTTATCTCTGCTTCTGGGTCCTGCTTTGAATCCCGGCCTGACAGTACACTCTGGCCAAAATGGACTCAGCAGAGACTGATCCGATGACGGCTGCTCTTCGTGCTCAAGAAGCGCCATGGAGACTCAATTGGGTCTCCTTTCATCTAAGGTTCAGGATCTACTGGACTACCTTGGCAAAGAAACTGTCCCATCCACAGCAACTGAACCCCAGGCAGCAGCAGCTGCTCCCGTCCTGGCCGTGCCTTATGTTGGGGCTGGCATTAAGTTAGCCTCTCCAGAGCGTTACTCAGGAGAGCTGGGACAATGTAAACCTTTTTTAACAGACTCTTCAATTCATTTTGAACATTCACCTCATGTCTTCCCCGCAGACAAATGTAAGATCGCATTCATGATTTTCCATCTGTCAGGCAGAGCCCGAGCTTGGGCCATGGCAGAGAGGTCTCATAACTTGCCACTCTGCAGATCTTTCAGAATTTATAGATGCACTACAGACAGTATTCGACCCGGTTTCAACCGACCGAGAAGCTCGGGAGCTAAACGGGCTGAGACAAGGCCAGGACTCAGTTTGTGACTATGCCACCTGCTTCCGCACCTTGGCCGCGGAGAGCGGGTGGAATTCCACGGCTCTGTATGATGTGTTCCTCAAGAGGCTGGCAACACCCATCCAACTGTTTTTAGTACCATTAGATCTGCCCCGTCATCTAGACTCCCTCATCAGATTAATCTTTCTTAAGGGATCTTAACACGTTTCACGTTTTAATCTTAATAGCCTACTAAAGTTTACGCTTTAGATAAAGTAGTAAATTAATTTATACGGGAACTGTCTAGTTTTATTGTATAAATCACACTACTCTCATATTTCATTTATATTTCATTTATTTATATCATATTATATCTTCATTTTGCTGTATACTGTTAGTTATTACACATGTCAAGGTATTTATAGATATTTTCCAGATTCCTCCCTCTGTTAAGACAGGAAGGAAGTGGAACCCAAAAGAGGCAGTACAGCAAGCACAGGCAGCACTTAGGCATAGGGATATCATAGGCAATGTACAGCAAGGGCGTGGAGGCTTAGGGCTGTGTGCAGGGAAACCTCTGTGGAGCAAGGCATCAACAGTAGAAAGGAGAAAGATGGTAGTGGAAGAGGTACAGAAACGAGAAGAAGCAGTAAGATGCACTAAGGCAGTGTCGCAGGCTAAGCAGGGTCAATGAGTGAACTGGGAGAGTGTGGAGAAAAGGAAGTTGAAGTGGAGAGAGCTTTGGAGCATGGAGGCCAGCAGGATTACATTTCTGATTGGGGCTACTTATGATGTGCTGTCAACTCCCCAGAACCTAAACCAGTGAGTAGGTGAGGATGCTGCCTGCCCACTGTGCACTTATGTCTGCACGCTTAGCCATATTCTGGTAGTAAGGTTAGTCTTTCCCAAGGACGTTACACCTGGCGTCACAATCAGGTACTGAAATGTTTAGCTGCTGCAACTGAGGAAAAACGGGTGAATGTAAATTCCATGGCTGTTAACAGAGGGAATAAACATATTAAGTTTGTACGGGAGGGAGAAAAGGCTAGACTAGCAGGCATCAGGCATAACACGGGACAGTAGGAGGAGCCTGGGAGATGACGGCGGATTTAAATGGACAGCTGGTTATTCCAACCGAGATAGCTACCCGACTACGGCCGGATCTGCTGTTGTGGTCTGAGCCAGAGAAAGTAGTCTATTTCATAGAGCTGACTGTCCCGTGGGAAGATAGAGTTGAGGAGGCTAATGAGCGAAAAAGAGCTAAGTATGCAGAGTTAGCAGCAGACGCAGAGCAGAATGGCTGGAGGGCTTTTCTCTGCCCGGTAGAAGTGGGCTGCCGTGGATATGTGGCAAAATCGGCGATTGCTCTTCTGAGCGAGCTGGGCATACGTGGAAAAAGCCAGAGGACTGCGGTATGCAACATGTACCGGGCAGCAGAGAGAGCGAGCGAGTGGCTATGGGTAGTAGGAAGCATACTAGCTGGTGAGCTAGCTAAAGGTAAGGATGGCTGCGTGACTTTCGTGTGTTTACAAATTATTATAGATGTTAACAAATTATTATAGATGTTGTCGATTGGTTTGTGGTTCAGTCCGCATCAACGGGGTGAACCATGGTAGATTTGTTTGTGTCGTGGTTCATAAAAGGACTAGGCTAATTATTGAAATATTAGTTGTTGACAGACATTGAATGGTGAGGAAAACGGGGTTGTGCAGTGGCAGTGTGGAGGGGGGTGACTCCAGGACGCTGGAAGTCAGTGTTAAGCCTTCTTGAGGTGTCGTGGGCCGAACTTAAGGAAACATCGGTGAAGGGAGGTGCCCACTTGAAAACCCCAATGACATGCTGCATACTGCTGTTGTTTAGGCCAGGTTCCTGATGTCTTCATGTTGCTTGGTAGCTATGGTTAGCTGCTGAGCGGGCCATACAAGCCAGCAGCGTTAGGTTAGCTCATATTTCACAAGGTTCGAATTATCGTTCTCTGCTCGTGCTCTGTGGACTTACAAGCCAGCAGCATTTACTTAGTTCATTTAGATTGTAGGTTAAGCTAGCCAGCAGTATTTGGTTAGCTTATATTTCACAAGGTTTGAGTTAGCGTCTGCTGCTGAGCGGGCCATACAAGCCAGCAGCATTTACTTAGTTCATTTAGATTGTAGGTTAAGCGTCATATCACATGACTATAGGTTTGTTTAGGTTTCTCAGTTGAACAGGGCCTCTAAATGTGTTTTGCCTTGGATTTTGGCACAAGGGATTGTAACATCTAATCCTGTGTATTAATGAATGTCCTTATACTATAAGTACTTACTAATACTATATATAGAGAGCTATATTAAGTAATGTTTCCATATTATGTATTAGTATGAAACAACATAAAAAATAAATCCACTTTCTCCAATAAAGCAGCACCAGAGTCCTCTAGTTATGGAAGACAAGGTTCACAATAGCTGGTAGTTTTACTCTGACAAATCTGAGACGTGGATTATTTAATACTCTATTTATTTATAAACATTTCAATTTAAGACCTGAACTGTCTTTCTACCTAGAATATGTAATATTATTAGTAGGTGATATTTTAACTTCTTTTGCACCTTTATAGTTTAATATTGCTGTCTATGGATTATAGTGATGCTATTTATTAGGCTACTTTTGTTGAATTGTTTTAATAGTAACTGCAAAAGTCAAAATGCTCAGTTGTCTGGTTTTGATAAAGCTCTGTCTCCAGTAAAGAAGCAGCAGCGTCCTCTACTGATGTAAATAAAAAGCTTAGAGCACCTGGTATTCCCAGGCAGATTCCCATCCAAGTACTAACCAGGCCCGACCCTGCTTAGCTTCCGAGATCAGACGTGTTCAGGGTGGTATGGCCGTAATCGAAACTATAAGCTATTTATATGTGAGAAAACATCAATGACTGGTCTTCTGGTCAAGCAGCTCAAATCTCCAGAACATTTATTGTTAATCATGGAGATCAGGGGCGGACTTGGGGGGGAAAAGTGGCCCGGGAGTCATTGACAGACCGGCTCACTTCATGCGTGGCGTGGGGAGCCAGCCAGCCAGCCAGCCGGCAACACAAGTTTCATGTACCTTAATGAAAATAAATGCATTTGATGTTGTTTTGGACCATAATCGTATAGTAATTATTAACCCTAACCCTTAAGTAGCCTACAGTAAAATAATTACAGCAGTATAGTGATTTTACATCATGCAGTGATTTTAATGCAAACAGGTCATTGATACAATAAAATTTAGCCGACTAATTTGCCAGGCTGTTAGAAAAGAATGACACTGACTGTCTATACCAGGAGAGGGCAATTATTTTTCCCAAGTGGCCACATGAGAAACATGAGGCTGACCTCAATTCTGTGCCCGCAGCATTGGTATGTTTTATTTTGTGCTGGTATTTTTAGTAAAGGGATGATCAAGAAAGCAATTAGTCATACTTAAAGCTTGAAATGCTTTACAATGAACACATTCTCTTATAAAGTGCAGTTAATTTACATTCACATTTCTACTGTACTGAACTCCCACTAGTCAACACCTTTTAAGCTATTGGCGTTATTGTGTCAGCTTGAAACCATACAACTTGGAATGTGCATGGCAAATCAAATCCCATACAAGCATGAACCAATAAATGACACGTCTGTCTCAAGTGCATTACATTTTATTATCCACTAGATGTCCTAATCGAGCAATGTGTCAGTGAAGCCTCCAGTAATGAACCATTTTTTGAATCAAGTGTGGAAGCTTCAACAAAGCCTCGATTGGCCATCACTAAACACAGCAACATGTTGTTAGCGGCCATTCAGGTTACCTAACACTAACGTCTTGGTTTAGTTTGACAGACTCCTCAAAGATCTTCAGTGTTAAAACAAATACTTACCAGCCATCTGTCTATCTCTGCATCTCTCCTAATGTTTGTTTTTGGAGACCACTCCATCCATGGTCACTCTACTGGCGTCCACCATGTTGCCTGTCAGAAGCATTGACTGTATTTAGGCCAAAAGCCCGGAAGAGATGAATAAGAGCACATCTGTGACTTTCAAAATAAAAGTCAAGTCCTACTGCTACTTCCTGTCTTTTACCCAAGAAGGCTAGAACGCTTGCCAAAGCCTCAAACTTGCACCATTGTTTGTGGTGATTTAAAGAATTGCCCCTGTCAAAGTCTTACACAAGATATTGTTGATGAAAGAGCTTGAATTAACACTAGGTAGGGGTGGTGCAGTTCTTTCTCTCCATATGTAGGGTTTTCTCTCTGTTGCTCACTTCCAACTAAAACATTCTCCACTCACGAATCTTATTTCCATCCTTTAATGGGTAAATTGTTTTAATTCTAAATGTTATCTTTTAAACTGGGCCTAATCCTTTCGACAAAATGTTCACTCATGGTACAGTACTTCGGATGTCGCAACTACAGTCAATGTGTGAAACCACATTAACTTGTGAGACGGCTTAACCTCTGTTTAGAGTTTCCATGTGAAGAGAGTGTGAAGTTCTTTGCATGCAAGACCATGCAAGACCAACAAGTTTTCTGTCAGTGGCATGTTAAGAATTGTTATGATGGCAGGATTTTCAATGTGTCACTTTGTTTTTCAGTGGCATTGCATGGGTTGTAATTTGTTGAAATGTGCAAAAGTTCTGATATAATTTATTCTTATTCAAATGGACCGATAGAAGCATGTGTTGGTACAATGCAATTAAATAGTAAAAAATGAACACACAGCTGACATCTCTCTGTTATTTTAAACAAAAGCTGAATACCATAACCTTCATGAAGATAAGATTTAGTGCAGGACTGTTTTCACTAGTGTACCTAATGAACAGCCATGTGGCTGTATAAGCAGTACCTCTGAAACACGTGACTTCCTTGCATTCCGATTTGTTTTAAAAAAAGTGACAAACGAACTGAAACCCACAATGGTTTCATAGTTTATTTGAACGTCCATGCTTCAGAGAGCAGAGATCATTTAGGAAATAATCTGCATCCTTAAGATCAATGGAGGAAATTTATGTTAACATTGAACAAGTCAAACCCGTCAACCCAAAAGATTCAACAAATCACTCAGGTAAGAACAATCTGACAGAGAGGTGAATAGAGATATTTTATCATCTGTCATTTTTACTGTTGTAGACTTTGTTGGTCTCACTGTTGTTTTCTCTGTTCAGGTCCAAGGAGCTCTGAGAAGAGTTCATTTTTAGGTGTTACTGTCTTTCTGGGACTGCTGAGTGTTTTCCTGTTGGCTGGGCTCATCGTCCTTGGTGTCCACTGTGAGTCTGGTTTTCACAAGTTAAACCTGTAACACTCAGTGCCTCCAGCCTCCACTGACTGTGACTCACTAACATGGACCGGACATATCCAAACTGCAAAATTGAAAAACCCATGGACTTGTGTGAAGTCTTTGTGTTTCTGAAACATTAATGTTTATTTGTTTCAGACCGTGAGTTACATGATTCAGCTGCAGAGCTCTCTGCCGTCAAAGACAACCTGACTGAGCGTCTCCAGACCAGCAACAACAAACTCTCCTCCATGACTGAAGAGAGAGACTTGCTGAAAGCCAACCTGACTGAAATGACTAAAAAACTTAAGTGTTTGTCTGAACCGAGTGAGTCTTTTGACACGTTAAAATTTACTCATTGTTTATTAATGAACATGTTTTATTAAAATACTCAGTGGTAACGCCACCCAGCATGTGAAAAGATCCTTGTTAACATTTGGTGGCAGGAGGTAGCCTTGGGCAGCTGTATTGTGTGCACCGGTTTGAAAACTGCAAATGAATAAAAAATAACAAGGAACAAAGTTAATTCACCACAGTGATGAGGCAATTACTCCATATTGTTCTTATAACTGTAACAACAATCGGCTAATTATGTGAGAAGCTTCAAATGGTCATTTATTTAAAAAGTAGTATTTACATATTTCTTCCAGATAAAACATGTCCTGCAGGATGGAAACTGTTCAGTTGTTCCTGTTATTTCCTCTCTAAAAATTCTGGTTCCTGGGATCAAGGCAGACAGGACTGTATAAACAAAGGAGCAGATCTGGTGGTGATAGACAGCTCTGAAGAACAGGTACTTTGTGTTTGTTATTGTGTTTACAAGTGTAGTCATTCATACATGGTAAATGATTAATGTAAAGTATCTAAAAACACTAAGATTCTTTTTTTTTCCTGTTGAACAGATGTTTCTGTCTAACTTCACCAACAAATACACTTGGATTGGTTTGAATGACAGAGAAGTGGAAGGAACCTGGAAATGGGTTGATGGGACTCCACTGACTGTGCAGTAAGTCTTTATTTTGGTCTAATATCAACAAATTATTTTATCTTTTATTACATTTCCAGATGACATTCCTCACATTCATAAATACTATCACGTGGAAATAATTTCATTGGTGGAAATCAATGGGTGGAGAAAATTTTTATTTTTTTGTGGCTACATAGGGACAGAATAACTAATAAAATATAATATAATGACAAAGTATTTTCTATTAAAGCACTGAGGAGACTTCAACCAACATTTGGCTTCATCTGGACTTGTGATGTTTTCTTATACCACCTTGTTTTATTCACCACCATCATCTGAGAACAATATCTCACTCTTTATGAAGTTAAATTAAGTTAAAATACTATGAAGAGCTGCATGGTCAGATCATGTATTCTTACTTTCTTCTACCTTGTCTGATTCTTTTGTCAAAGATAAACGTATCCAAGAAAGGTTCAAAAAAGGCAACTGGACTTGTAGAAACTGGACTTTTATTTTAACCTTTTTTGGATATACCATGACCTGGATGACTGAGAACCTTCAAAGTCGAAGATAAACAGTTTAGTGATTGTGTTTTTCACTGACTGTTTAGGTACTGGGATAGAAATCAACCTAATAATGGAGGTGGAGTGGATACTGACGAAGATTGTGCGCATATCAGACTTGGATCCACCACTTCTTGGAATGATTGTTCATGTGCAAGATCTCTGCAGTGGATTTGTGAAAAAATGCCATAACGCATAAACTTGGCTTAAAGATCCGATATTTGCCAATGTTTTAACTTTAGCTACTGAAGCACTATTCATTTATTCTGTGACTGTAAAATTCGCCTATAGACAAAAATAACTCACTTATTATATATATAACATTTAAATGAATTATCCAAAGCAGATTGTTTTGAATTAAACCCCATTTCCTGGGATCAACTGTGTGGTTTTACATGATGTACAAGTATCAGCATCTAGTCCAGAGAGGCTGACTTCAGGAATATGTGGAACCAAAGGTGATGTTGTGATATTTTGAACTGTACTTCATTTTGAGTTTGCTCACTGAGGACGAGGGAGTGTATGGAGTAGATGTTTCAGTTTATGTTCCAGTTGTTGCTTTTGCTGTTTTTATTTTATTTCTGTGGAATATGAAACGATGTTACACAAGGACTGCTTTGGCTGCTTCCCAGAAACTGATGGTGAGACTGTGAGAGATGGTGAGAGGTGTTCAGTTCAATAAATGAGCTTGATGATATTTGTGATTCAGCTTCATATCTTTTCACTGCCACAGCGCGGTGAGCAGTGTTGGGCATAGTTACTTTGGAAAGTAGTTAATTAGGTTACGACGTTACCATCAATTAAAAGTAATCTGTTACGTTACAGCGTTACCTATGAATAAAAGCAACGCATTAGAGTACTCATGCGTTACCAAAAATTAAAAGCCGTTTGCAGCCCCTCGCACATGCTGCAACTCAGCGACACACAGCCTCCTTTAAATGCACTGAGAAGTCCTGACAATGAATAACGTCATTCATCCAACCAAATTAACTCTGCAGGATAACAATACCATGGTGATAGAGTGGTGCTTGGATACAAGATGTTTTTTTTAAATTGGAAATGGAATTTTTTGCGGTCGACAGAAGCCTTTCACCAACGCAGAGTGTGCATTTTACCGTTATGTTGTTCTTGTCCTTTTCGCTGGCAAATTGAAAATAATGTGCGTACTTCCACGATTCAAAAGCTGTCCTCTCTGCCATCTTGCCGGTGGTTCGAAAACACTCACACACAAACACACAGGTAACGTAGGTCAGCAGGGCACAGACGCATCATCACAGTGCTGCGCCTCCGCTGACACATCCGCACGTGGCACAGTACTGTCTGACAAAAAGCAGGCTGTAGTCGGAATTTTTCTTTCCTTATCCGGAGAAATTCTTAAAGCAACGGATTACTTTTTTAAAAAGTAACGAAGTTACTGATTACTTAACGCACGAAACTAACGCGTTACGTTACAAGTTACAAGTTACAAGAAAAAAGTAATTAGAGTACTCTAACGCGTTTGTAACTTTTTTTGATCAAGGTATTTTTATTTAGTTTTACGAGTCATAGTTTACAGTATAACAAAAGTCCAAACGAACTGTAAACCCCATCCACCCCCCCCCCAAATACCAGACATACAGAGTTCACAGTATGAAATACATAGTTCAATATACAGAACTCACATAGCCAGATTACAAAAAAGAAAAAAAAAAAAAGGAAATACAATAATAAAGATGACTGAGGACAACAACAGAGGTTTACAGTGCTATATTGTCTGCCTCCATATCCTCAACAAACATTAAGAAAGGCTGCCATATGTTATAAAATTTCCTAGTAGACCCCCTGATTGTGTACCTGATCTTCTCCAACTTGATATGGTACATGACTTCCCTAACCCAATGACTGTACGTTGGAGGTGCTGGGTCTTTCCATTTCAGTAATATCAGTCTCCTAGCTAGGAGAGAGCAGAAAGCCACCATTATTCTTTCCCACATCTCTAGATGGGAGTCTATCTGAGTTACACCAAACAGGGCAATGAATGGAGACGGTGCAAGGCTTTTCGCAAAGATCTTAGAAAAGGTCTCAAAGATGGGCTGCCAGAAAGCGCAAAGCCTTGGACATGTCCAGAACATGTGTAGGAGAGTGGCTGGATCTCGCCCGCATCTATCACAAGTGGGGTCTATATCAGCATTGATCTTAGAGAGTTTAACTTTAGACCAGTGCAGACGATGTACAATTTTAAACTGAATGACAGCATGTCTAAGACAAATGGAAGATGAAAAAATTCCCTGTATTATTTTGTGCCAAGTGTCGTCTGTGATTTGCTCATTTAAATCTGTCTCCCATTTATTTTTGAGGAGGTCAAAAGGCATCAAGTTATGAGAATATAGTATTTCGTATATTGTGCTAATAGTTCGTTTTCTGACTAGCGTACAATCAAAAATTGAATCCAACAGGCCAGTTGGAGGACGTAAGGGAGAATATACAAAGTTTGAGAATACAAAATTCCGAAGTTGCAGGTATCGATAAAAATGTGATTTGGGAATGTGATATTTTGTACCAACTGTTCAAAGGAGGCAAAGCTGCCGTCAATATACAGATCAGACAGTGATACCATTCCTCTTCTGGACCACATATCGAAGACCCCATCTATTAATGATGGGACAAACATATGATTCAATGCAACTGGGGCAGCCTGAGAAAGATCTGTAAGTGCAAAGGATCTTCTAAATTGGTTCCAGATCTTGATTGAGTGCAAAACCACAGGGTTAGAGGTAAAGTTAGAAATGGGCTGTGTAAATGGCAGCTTAGAACACAGTAAAGCCTTTAAAGAAGTGGAATTTACGGATGCCCCCTCCAGATTTAGCCATTCAGTGTCTCGCGTTTGTAACTTTGAAACGCGTTACCCACAATACTGGCGGTGAGTTTGTCTTCTTTCTGTTGTCTCGTGACTTCCTGTTTTATTTTGCAAAGTAACTCACCTTGTGGCAGAAAGGTAAAACAACAGAACGGCCCTTTACCTCCTGACAGGAAAAGGTGGGTTGGAAGGAGTGAGAAAAACAAAAAGAAAAGGTGAATTAACAAAGGAGTGACACCTGTAAGCCGGGAAGGAGGAAGCTACTGACACAAGCAACAAGGAGGAGAAAAGAGAGGAGTGAGAGGAACAAAGAAAAAGCAGTCCATGATCATATATATCTGACTGCTATTTGAAGAAAAAGAGTAAAATAAATATTGCAAAAAGAAAAACAATAGCAACGGAAAAAAAGTGAACCAGTTGGATTTACTGGAGGACTCTGGAAACCCATGGCCTGAGGAGTGGTGAGGATCCCCGGAGTCTGTAGGAGGAAAAAGTTGCCTGTGTGCCCTGCCCCTCCATACTTGGACCCCATACCTGCCTGGGCTGGAGAAAACCCCAGTAGAGCTAAGTACTGACTATCACTCTCCAGGCTTCACCTGTGTCTGATCCACCATACTCTCCTCACACTCACACACACACACACACTCTCACACACACCTGAAGTTGGAACTGAACTGGACTATTAAACTAAAACACACAGCTCTCAAAACCCTTCATTCTTTTTGGACTTTGATTACTTAAAGTGTTTTTGTTGTTGTTGTGTTGCCATGATTTGTGTTAAATGAGTAAACTGTGAATGGTGATATTTTTGTTTAACCCATATTTTGCCTGATTAACTTTGCAAGAAAAAATCTTGATAGAATTTGATTTGTAGTTTGGATTTGGGTTACACATTATCTGTTGTTTCTTGAAGTAGCATAAATCTTCCTTATATATGTTAAATGCTTTTCCATTCATATTCACGCTTGATATGTTAATTTTTCCACAGATATCCTTTCTGTAGGTAGGTTTAATAGCTAGCCAGTTAACCTACTTAACTAATTTAATTTGACAGGATTATAGTTCTACTTTTTATTAATCTCCTGTCTGGAGACCAACTATTAGTCCCTACGCTACAACCTCTCGTTTCAGGTCACTTGCCCTTCCCTCATGTGTCACTGGTCTGATTGTCTTCCCTGATTCCTGATTGTTTCCACCTGTTTCCCATTATCCTTGTGTATATATGGTCTGCGTCTTGCCTTGTCTTGTGCCAGAGTGTTTCGTCCTATCGTGCACCCCAGCTGGATATCTTCACCAAGCAATAGCTAAGTAAATTCACTGAGATTCTTACTTTTAACACTTTTTATTGATTTTCTTTTTAAGACAATAAAATGACAATTACATATTGCAAATACAATGTTTAAACCACCCACCCCTCAAAAAAAAACACCCTCAGCCAGCCTATACCATACATTCACAAGCATAAAAAACTAAGAAGTACAATACAAACACATGCAGACACACAGGAAAAAATAAATAAATAAAAAATCTATCTGTTTGTTCCTTCCATAGGAACAGTATCTGACATCTAGTGAGAAGTTACTAATACTATATATAGAGCGCTATATTAAGTAATGTTTCCATATTATGTATTATTATGATACTAATATCAGTATTGTTGTTACTACTATGCAGTTTTCAATTTGCATTTATTTTATTTCTTGTCTACTGTTAGGACACAAACTGTATAAAGGCTACGTCAGTATAGTTTATTCATTTACATCTATAAATACCCCTTTAGTTAGGGATACTGTCGCTTACGGCCATACCAAATGAATCCACTTTCTCCAGTAAAGCAGCAGCAGCGTCCTCTACTGATGGAAGAAAAGGTTCACAACACTTGGTAGTTTGACTCTGACAAACCTGAGACGTGGATTATTTAATACTCTGTTAATTTATAGACTCATCACTTTAAGACTCCAACAGTCTTTCTATTTAGAAAATATAATATTATTATTGTTAGGCGATATTCTAACTTCTTTTGCACCTTTATAGTTTAATATTTCTGTCTATGGACTACAGTGATGCTATTTATTAGGCTACTTTTGTTGAATTGTTTTAATAGTAAAAGCAAAACACAAAATATTCAGTCCTCTGGTTTTTATAAAGCTCTGTCTCCAGTAAAGAAGCAGCAGCGTCTTCTACTGATGTAAATAAAAAGCTTACAGCACCTGGTATTCCCAGGCGGTCTCCCATCCAAGTACTAACCAGGCCCGACGTGTTCAGGGTGGTATAGCCGTGAGCGAAGGAAAACGATGTAAACAAAGTATTTATATGTGAGAAAACATCACTGACAATTCACAGGTTCTGGTCAAGCAGCTCAAATCTCCAGAACATTTATTGTTAATCATGGAGAATGGGTTTGAATCCCGACAGAGTAACAATTTGCTCATTGAACCCATTTGAAATAAGATCACATTTACATTCACATTTCTACTGTACTGAACTCCCACTAGTCAACACCTTTTAAGCTATTAGCTTTATTGTGTCAGCTTGAAACCACACAACTATGAAGTGTAGTTGGAATGTGCATGGCAAAACAAATCCCATACAAGCATGAACCAATAAATGACACGTCTCAATTGCATTACATTTTATTATCCACTAGATGTCCTAATAGAGCAATGTGTCAATGAAGCCTCCAGTAATGAACCATTTTTTGAATCAAGTGTGGAAGCTTCAACAAAGCCTCGATTGGCCATCACTAAACACAGCGACATGCTGTTAGCGGCCATTCAGGTAACCTAACACTAACGTCTTGATTTAGTAGTTTGACAGACTCCTCAAAGATCTTCAGTGTTAAAACAAATACTTACCAGCCATCTGTCTATCTCTGCGTCTCTCCTAATGTTTGTTTTTAGAGACCACTCCATCCATGGCTACTCTACCATCATCCACCATGTTGCCTGTCAAAAGTATTGACTGGATTTAGGCCAAAAGCCCAGAAGAGATGAATAAGAGCACATCTGTGACTTTCAAAATAAAAGTCAAGTCCTACTGCCACTTCCTGTCTTTTACCCAAGAAGGCTAGAACACTTGCCAAAGCCTCAGACTTGTGCCATTGTTTGTCATGATTTAAAGAATTGCCCCTGACAAAATCTTACACAAGATATTGTTGATGAAAGAGCTTGAATTAACACTAGGTAGGGGTGGTGCAGTTCTTCCTCTCCCTATGTGAGGTTTTCTCTCTGTTGCCCACTTCCAACTGAAACATTCACCACTCAGGAATCTTATTTACATCCTTTAATGGGTAAATTATTTTAATTCTAAATCTTATCTTTTAAACTGGGCCTAAACCTTTCTATAAAATGTTCACTCATGGTACTTCGGGTGTTGCTACTACGTGTGTGAAACATAACTGGTGTGACAGCGTAAGCTCTGTTTAGAGTTTCCATGTAAAGAGAGTGTGAAGTTCTTTGCATATTACAAAACTGGCCAGTTCTCAGAAGAAAAATGCAAGACCATCAAGTTATATGTCAGTGGCATGTTAAGAATTGTTATGATGACAGGATTTTTAGTGTGTCACTTTGTTTTTCAGTGGCATTGCATAGGTTGTAATTTGTTGAAATGTGCAAAAGTTCTGATATAATTTATCCTTATTCAAATGGATCGATAGAAGCATGTGTCGGCTCAACACAATTAAATAGTAAAATAAATCACAGCCTCTAAAATGAACACACAGCTGACAGCTCTCTGTTATTTTAAACAAATGCTGAACACCATAACCTTCATGAAGATGAGATTTAATGCAAGACTGCTTTCACTAGTGTACCTAATGAACAGCCATGTGGCTGTATAAGCAGTACCTCTGAAACACGTGACTTCCTTGCATGTTGATTTTTTTTTTTTTAAAAGAGACAAACGAACTGAAAGCCACAATGGTTTCATAGTTTATGTGAACGTCCATGCTTCAGAGAGCAGAGGTCATTTAGGAAATAATCTGCATCCTTAAGATCAATGGAGGACATTTATGTTAACGTTGAAGAAGTCAGACCTGTCAACCCAAAAGATTCAACAAATCGCTCAGGTAAGAACAATCTGACAGAGAGGTGAATAGAGATATTTTATCATCTGTCCTTTTTACTGTTGTAGACTTTGTTGGTCTCACTGTTGTTTTCTCTGTTCAGGTCCAAGGAGCTCTGAGAAGAGTTCATGTTTAGGTGTTACTGTCTTTCTGGGACTGCTGAGTGTTTTCCTGTTGGCTGGGCTCATCGTCCTTGGTGTCCACTGTGAGTCTGGTTTTCACGAGTTAAACCTGTAACACTCAGTGCCTCCAGCCTCCACTGACTGTGACTCACTAACATGGACCAGTCACAGTCAAACTGTCATATCACAGATATTAAACACATTTATATTTTTATGTATAGAAATGTCACAGATGTTGTACATGGACAAACTGAATTTCAGTCGATGTGTCTCTTTGAATTTCCCCAACAGAGGATCAGTCAGTGAAGCTCTTAGTGTACACCGATCAGGCATAACATTATGACCACCTTCCTTCTTGTCTTTTGGTTACTTTTTGGAGCTGTTAGGACAACATTGTTACAAAGAGGTTTTCTGTGTTTCTGAAACATGCATCTTTTAGATCATCACTCAGTACGTGATTCAGCTGCAGAGCTCTCTGCCATCAAAGACAACATGACTGCAGAGAGAGACCTGCTGAGCAACCGGACTAAAGAGTTGGAAAGTCTGTCTGAACAGAGTGAGTCTTCTGATTTGCTAAGATAGTAATAAAATGATATCAGGTGACTTAGTCATCTGGCATTATGATCAGACTTCATATTTTACTGGCTCTGTACTTTAACAGAATTTTAAATCAAACTTGATAAAAGAAGACTGTAGCACCTCTGCACTGCTTCATTACAGCTGTAAATCCTCAATCACTGAAAAAGATCAATGCAAAATTTAAAAACCCATGGACTTGTGTGAAGTCTTTTGTGTTTCTGAAACATATATGTTTATTTATTTCAGACCGTAAGTTACATGATTCAGCTGCAGACTTCCTTGCCGTCAAAGACAACCTGACTGAGCGTCTCCAGACCAGCAACAATAAACTCTCCTCCATGACTGAAGAGAGAAACCTGCTGAAAGCCAACCTGACTGAAATGACTAAAAAACTTAAGTGTTTGTCTGAACCGAGTGAGTCTTTTGACACGTTAAAATTTACTCATTGTTTATTGATGAGCATGTTTTACTAAAATACTCAGTGGTAACGCCACCCAGCATGTGAAAAGATCCTTGTTAACATTTGGTTGCAGGAGGTAGCCTTGGGTAACTGTATTGTGTGCACTGGTTTGAAAACTGCAAATGAATAAAAAAAATAACAAGGAACAAAGTAATTCACCACAGTGATGAGGCAATTACTCCATATTGTTCTTATAACTGGAACAACAATCGGCTAATTATGTGAGAAGCTTCAAATGGTCATTTATTTAAAAAGTAGTACTTACATATTTCTTCCAGAGAAAACATGTCCTGCAGGATGGACACTGTTCAGTTGTTCCTGTTATTTCCTCTCTAAAAATTCTGGTTCTTGGGATGAAGGCAGACAGGACTGTAGAAACGAAGGAGCAGATCTGGTGGTGATAGACAGCTCTGAAGAACAGGTACTGTGTGTTTGTTATTGTGTTTACAAGTGTAGTCATTCATACATGGTAAATGATGAATGTAAAGTATCTAAAAACACTAAGATTTGTTTTTTTCCTGTTGAACAGACGTTTCTGTCTGACTTTACCAAGGAATACACTTGGATTGGTTTGAATGACAGAGAAGTGGAAGGAACCTGGAAATGGGTTGATGGGACTCCACTGACTCTGAAGTAAGTCTTTATTTTGGTCTAATATCAACAAATGATTTTATCTTTTATTACATTTCCAGATGACATTCCTCTCATTTAAAAATATGTGGAAATAATTTCATTGGTGGAAATCAATGAGTGGAGAAAATTTTTATTTTTTTGTGGCCACATGGGGACAGAATAACTTGTCAACAACTCATGGCATATATGACATGTTATCACATTCAAATATTTTATGGAAAATATGATATAATGACAAAGTATTTCCTATTAAAGCACTGAGGAGAATTCAACCAACATTTGGCTTCATCTGGACTTGTGATTTTGCTTTCTTATACCACCTTGTTTCATTCACCACCATCATCTGAGAACAATATCTCACTCTTTATCAAGTTAAATTAAGTTAAAATACTATGAAGAGCTGCATGGTCAGATCATGAAAACATTTTGTTGTTCCTATTGTAATTCTTTCTTTCTTCTACCTTGTATAAATGTTTCTAGTCTGATTCTTTTGTCAAGATGAAAAATTTAGTGATTGTGTTGTTCACTGACCTTCCAGGTACTGGGGGACAAATCAACCTGATAATGGAGGTCTTGTGCATACTGACGAGGACTGCGTCCATATCAGACATGGATCCACCACTTCTTGGAATGATAATTCATGTGCAAGATCTCTGCAGTGGATTTGTGAAAAAATGCCATAACGCATACATTTTGCTTGAAGATCTGATAGTTTGTGTTGTGTTAAATGTTTTAACTTTAGCTACTGAAGCACTATTCATTTATTCTGCCACTGAAAAATGCACCTATAGACAAAAATAACTCACTTATATATATAACATTTAAATGAATTATCCAAAGCAGATTGTTTTGAATTAAACCCCATTTCCTGGGATCAACTGTGTGGTTTTACATGATGTACAAGTATCATCAGCAGAGAGGACACAGTGTTACTGTCTGAGGGAGGAAGTCCAGTAACGGAATTCAGGAATATGTGGAACCAAAGGTGATGTTGTGATATTTTGAACTGTATTTCATTTTGAGTTTGCTCACTGAGGACGAGGGAGTGTATGGAGTAGATGTTTCAGTTTATGTTCCAGTTGTTGCTTTTGCTGTTTTTATTTTATTTCTGTGGAATATGAAACAATGTTACACAAGGACTGCTTTGGCTGCTTCCCAGAAACTGATGGTGAGACTGTGAGAGATGGTGAGAGGTGTTCAGTTCAATAAATGATGTCCACTGTTGAAAATTGTGATTC
This sequence comes from Chelon labrosus, assembly GCF_963514085.1. NCBI lineage: Eukaryota > Metazoa > Chordata > Actinopteri > Mugiliformes > Mugilidae > Chelon > Chelon labrosus. The sequence goes on from NC_140341.1 coordinate 8,817,788, forward strand.
AGCTTCATATCTTCACCAAGCCATAGCTAAGTAAATTCTTACTTTTGACACTTTTTATTGATTTTCTTTTGAAGACAATAAAATTACAATTACACATTGCAAATACAATGTTTAAACCACCCACCCCCCCAAAAAAACACCCTCAGCCAGCCTATACCATACATTCACAAGCACAAAAAACTAAGAAGTACAATACAAACACAAAAAAAAGAAGACGAGAATAAAAAGAATTATCTAATTTTCTCGAGTTTAGGAATCGCATGGTGTCTATGATCCATCGATTGAATGTGGGTAGTGTTTGTATCTTCCATAGGAACAGTATCTGACGTCTAGTGAGAAGTAAACGCTATGATAACATGGAATTTGCCTTTAAGCGAACGGGTTTCATCAGTGAAACCAAAAATGGCGCATATTGGGTTGGGAGAGATATTAACACCACACATTATTGAATAGGCCTGAAAGATGTCCTCCCAAAACGCTCTAAGGTGTGGGCAGGACCTTCATCGAGATTCTTTACCGATTCTTTTGCCTCCTTGGGAGTGATTTTTTTGCTTAGTGATTCACGAATTCTCAGTTATTTTCCACCGTTGTGTGTAGTCTGCCTCCTATTTGGAGTGATTTTTGTGTCATTTGTTTTGTTTTCTATATCTCTCTTTTGAGAGTTTTTTGTTTCTAATAAAACCTTCTTTTTATCTCTGCTTCTGGGTCCTGCTTTGAATCCCGGCCTGACAGTACACTCTGGCCAAAATGGACTCAGCAGAGACTGATCCGATAACGGCGGCTCTTCGCACTCAAGAAGCGCCATGGGGACTCAATTGGGTCTCCTTTCATCTAAGGTTCAGGATCTACTAGACCACCTTGGCAAAGAGACTGTCCCATCCACAGCACCTGAACCCCAGGCAACAGCAGCTATATAACATATTCTAGATAGAAATAAGGGATACGACTCGAACAGAGTATTAAATAATCAGCCTCTCAGGTTTGTCAGAGTAAAATTACCAGGTGTTGTGAACCTTTTCTTCCATCAGTAGAGGACGCTGCTGCTGCTTTACTGGAGAAAGTGGATTTATTTTTTATGTTGTTTATTTGGCAGTCAGGACTTTATACTCTTCATGTAATATTTTGGTGTTGAGTTTACAGTATCCTATATATTATTTAAGATTTTTGCATAAATGTAGGAATTAAATAAAAAGCTTACAGCACCTGGTATTCCCAGGCGGTCTCCCATCCAAGTACTAACCAGGCCCGACCCTGCTTAGCTTCCGAGATCAGACGAGATCGGGCGTGTTCAGGGTGGTATGGCCGTAAGCGAAGGCACATGATGCAAACGTAGTCTTTATATGTGAGAAAACATCTACACAAGTTCTGATTAAGTGACTGAAGTCTCCAGAACATTTATTGTTAATCCTGTAAATCTATCTTAAGGGATCTTAACACATTTCACGTCTTAATCATAATTAAGGTTTACTTTAGATAAAGTACTAAATTAATTAATACGTGAACTGTCTCGTTCTATTAGATAAATCCCATTACTCCCATATTTCATTTATTTATATCATATCTTCATTTTGCTGTATGTTGTTAGTTATTACACATGTCAATGTACTTATAGATATTTTCCAGATTATACTTTCCTTATACTATAACTACTTACTAATACTATATAGAGAGAGCTATATTAAGTAATGTTTCACATTCTGTATCATTATGATACTAATATCAGTATTGTTGTTACTATGCATATCCATGTAACTTTGATTTGTTTTCTATTTGCATTTATTTTGTTTCTTGTATACTGTTAGGACACATACCATATAAAGACTACGTCAGTGTAGTTTATACATTTACATCTATAAATACCCCTTTAGTTAAAAAGATTGTCGCTTACGGCCATACCACCCTGAACACGCCCGATCTCGTCTGATCTCGGAAGCTAAGCAGGGTCGGGCCTGGTTAGTACTTGGATGGGAGACCGCCTGGGAATACCAGGTGCTGTAAGCTTTTTACTTTATTCCTACATTTATGCAAAAAGCTTAAATAATATATAAACTCAACACCAAAATATGACATGAAGAGTATAAAGTCCTGACTGCCAAATAAACAACATGAAAAATAAATCCACTTTCTCCAGTAAAGCAGCAGCAGCGTCCTCTACTGATGGAAGAAAAGGTTCACAACACTTGGTAGTTTTACTCTGACAAACCTGAGACGTGGATTATTTAATACTCTGTTAGAGACATATCACTTCTTTCTACCTAGAATATGTTATATTATTATTATTAGGCGATATTTTAACTTATTTTGCACCTTTAATATTTCTGTCTATGGATTATAGTGATGCTAGTTATTAGGCTACTTTTGTTGAATTGTTTTAATAGTAAATGCAAAACACAAAATACTCAGTCTTCTGGTTTTTATACAGTTCTGTCTCAAGTAAAGAAGCAGCAGCAGCAGCGTCCTCTACTGATGTAAATAAAAAGCTTACAGCACCTGGTATTCCCAGGCGGTCTCCCATCCAAGTACTAACCAGGCCCGACCCTGCTTAGCTTCCGAGATCAGACGAGATCGGGCGTGTTCAGGGTGGTATGGCCGTAAGCGACAGTCTCTCTAACTAAAGGGGTATTTATAGATGTACAGTCTCGCTCCATCATAGCTCAAGAGATCCTTAAAGAGAGTAAACCAGTATTAAACTGAACACATTGTGTGGTAATTTGAAATAACACACAGCACTACACTTCCCACAATCCAACTTCGTGCTCACCTGTTAATGTAGCTGTTCACCTGTTGGATCAAACTCAGGGGTCCCCAAACTTTTCCATGCCAAGGCCCCCAAAACAGCATTAGCTTCTGGCCGGGGACCCCATTTGCAAACCTAGAGACAACGCTACAAAATATGTAAAGAAACGTCAACTTATAATTTTATAATGTTTTTTCTTACTTTTATTCACTATTCAATAACTATTACATTTGTTTAGCATAAGTGCTGCCTCATATTTTCTGATTTTAGTTGGCTAGGAGTTCTTAGGTTTTTTTTTGCAGCAGTGTCCTCCATGACAGGGCTGGTGGTCTGTTCCTTCGGTCTCTTTCTTGTCAAAAACCTGTCCATTTTGTGATCGCTACATGCTAGCTTGAGGAGCAAAGCAGCTTGATAAATGGTGCAAACCACCATACCAGGTCTACACAGATTATGAGGTCATGAACGATGTTTTGACTGGCAGGGAATCACAAATCAAATCAGTTTAGATATGATATATTATTAATAATTATGTTTTATGACAATGATTTAAAAATTAATTCGATTATATTTTATAATAATGGTTAAAAATAAATCGATTATATTTTTTTAATTTTTCAAAAATTTTTGCTTATCTTCCCTCCAATTGTCTGAGGCCCCCCTAGCGCCCCCTGGCGGCCCCCACTTTGAAAACCACTGATCTAACTGACTCGCTTTTAATGGCACACCTGTGTCGAGGTTCCTGTTTATAGTCGGCGACTTTGGACGTACGGACCGAGGCGCTGCTATGGCCTCGATGGAGTGAGATGTTTTTAATTGTTTACGGTGTTGACGGTGTTTAAGACGACAATGAGCAAGTTTAGATATCTGGACCCACAGAAGTTACCCAGTGCCTGTTTTGCCCGAGTTTCCTTCAAGGTGAAGTCCTTCTGCTCCCTATAGCCTAGCCACAGCTTTTATCTTATTGTTGTTGGTTATAAAAATAATTAATCATAAAATTAACGAGTGCTTAATTTTCCATTTTAAAGAAACACAGTTGTGTTGTGCGAAATTTTCCAAATAAAATATTTACAGGCACATAAACAAACTTCATAATATTTTACAAACTTTTAATTATAATTATACTGAGAAAGTTTTGGGTCCTTTTTCCTCCACTATTTGCTGGAGAATTGTGTAATTGTAGCATGAATCAGTTCAGTCTAAGTTTGTGTGTTTGGTCCAAAAAAGAGAAATACCTGTGCATAAAAAGCCATACAACAAGCTACTAGCAACTAGCAACTAGCAGATGATCTATCTACTATCTAACTATCTTTCCTGTAAGGCAAATTTTGGGAACATTAGGTGATATATTCAGCCTACCTTATAATGTGAATTGTGCTGTGTGCTGTCTTTTTAGAGTGAATATAATTTGTCTCATAGCTGCTCCAGAGTTCACACTGATGTTGTGTGTACTGCTGATGCCAAACGATATTAAAAATGTGCGGTAGTTCCCAAACTAAGCACTAGATGGCAGTGTTTTATAAGGACTGAAGGGTTAAAGACACAAGAGTGAGAGCTATAGGTGGTTGTTGGTTTCTGTCCTCTCTTGTGTTAGCCCTGCCATAGACTGGCGACCTGTCCAGGGTGTACCCCACCTCTTGTCCGATGACAGCTGAGATAGACCCCCCGCAGTCCTTCACAGGACAAGCAGTTACAGATGAATGAATGAATGAATTTAGAGTTGAAGGAGCAGGAAGGATAATGTTTGCTGCATGGACTGACGTGGACAGCTAACTCTAGTAAGAGCTACTATCAAAGGTCTAAACGGAAAATACATACGAACAGGGCTGCCGTTGTAGAGCTGTTAGAGATAGTTTGGCACAAGTTAACTGGTGAGGTGTTTAGGTTTTTATTTTGGAACATCCGTAGGTAGTGTCCCAACTAGGGATGCAGCGAAAAATTTATCACCGAAACAGGATGTTGTGATGATGCAAGCAACAACCGCAGCAATTTTTGGCCCAAAAGTGCATTTTCGGTTTTCGGACGAAAATTTTCGGTGCATCCCTAGTCCCTAGTTAAGCTTGGTACTATGTTCTTTTTCACCCTAAACTTGTCATTTGGATCAGAAGAAGACACTTAAGCAAACTTAAAGAAGTCCAGTCGCCTTTGTTTTATGTAGACACAGACTAGCGAGAATCTTCACAGATAATAAAATTAACCATTATTTTTATGAAACTTGCATTGGACGATATGTCGATATGTCCAGGTCAGCTATGAGCGGGTCCCATGAACTGGTATAAATGTGGACGCTGAAGTATATTAAAAGTTCTTTTAAACAAAAAATCCCAATTGCTGTCTAGTAAACTTGGTGTCATGTAGAATTCCACTCTGCACAGACTAGAAGTGGGTTTAAATATAGGCCCAGAAGCTATTTTTGCATTTGGGACCACAGACTGCTGTAATACTCGGATTTCTTTTCTCTGCAGCGTAACCAGCGGTTAGATTCTTGATCAAACCCAGAATTAAATAACGTCAGCACGCCTTAAAAAAGTGTCTGGAGGCTCAGTCCGACCAGAACATGCTATTTGTTCTGTTCCCATGAAGCTGATCTTGTTGGAGGAGGGCATTCCCCCCGTTGTCCTCAAGCCCTCTCCAACAGACCAGCAGAGCTAGACAAACAAGACCCGGGGTCCAGTCAATTTGTCTGGACAAATGTGGGGATTTGGGGCCACGGCGAGCTATGCAGGGACGAGTGCTAATTGTTTGTGTGCCAAGTAACTCCCCTCAATCCCCTGGTCTCTCAAGTCACTCCATTCACCCCGGTCTTTGTGTGGTTTGTCTTGAACCTGACACGTCGAACTAGGGAAAGTGGATTTCAAGTTATTTCTTCCCCTCATTTACAATCAGATTCAGTCTTTTGAGTGACGTCTCCATTGTCCGGGCGTCAAATGTAATAAAATGTAATTTTTCTTTTTCTAAAATGTACTTTTTCATCGCTTGTTCTCATTGTTCCTTTTCCACGCTCTTAGCTCTTTGGGAGACGGGGTCATGGTAGGAGGATGGACGGAGTGCAGATTGGGGGGGGGGGGTAGCTTATACCTCCACCCCTTGGTCAACAATGAGCTGAGGTCGCACTGCATCAGGACAAGTGGCTGAGACAATCTGAGAAAGTGGCTGGAGCCAGGCGTCACCTCAGGCCCCTGTCCTCCGCCGGTCCAGTCCGGCCCCTCGGTGCTCTCCTGGCATGCTGATCAGAGGATTAGGCCCCGGCAACGGCGTCGAGTCAAGAGCACGCTGGAGAAAGAGAAAGGCATGCAGGGAACATGAGGTACATGCCGGTTTCACACGCACCCACTCCCACACAAGACGGCAAGCAGACACGCATCATAAGGACCACACACTGGCCTGCACTGGTGGCAGCTTGTCAGTAGAGGGTACCACAGTGCTGCCACACAGTGTTTGCACAGGGAAAATAATTATTATTAATTATTAATTTAATGAAAAATGAGGGAGATTGTGTAAAATGCATCATCTCCACCCTTCACTCCTCATTTTCTCTTTTTGACTATAAGTGAAACTCACTTTTCAGCAACAATATGCTGTTTTAAATATATTTTACAGTTGGTTAATATATAATAGTAAACCCAAATAAAACCTGGCAACCGTTGCATAACGAATTTGGGGCTTAACAGTTCATATTTCTTCTTTGATTTTTTGTTTTTTATTGAGATCAGATTTGCAGCACAAGATTTTTTGTTAATGTTATTTTTAGTTTTAGGACCTGAAACCCCTTTCAAAAATGTTCCAGGCTTTACATGTGCTACTAGCAAAGCCCAATGGCTCTTAACCTCTCCCTGTAGCGCCCCCTAGTGCTTGGACGCCAGTTCGACTATAAATCATTAGCAGCTCATAAGCTACAGATAGGCAAAATTAAAATTTATTTTGTATTAGAGAAAGATCTCTACCCCGATTTATTCCCATTGCTATTGTGTACTCTGAAGGCCTTTTAAAGGCAATTAAAACCATTAAAACAAATACTTTCCCGTCCTATAGCTGGTGCAGATATAGACTTTTATGCTCATTCTCATAATCGTACAATTTAATTCATTAAACATGTTTACATGAGAAGTACTTGAGCATTAAATGGAGGTAACTCAGGTGGCCCTAAACTGATGCTGCTGCTGCAGATTTCTCGTGCATATGAATTCCTAGGTCGTCCAAACTTGCTATCTACAAAGTGGCTTGGTTGTTGCAAATATCTTAAAACTGCACAATGCTGCATGAATGTCCTTTCCTCTAAAACAACACGTTTTGTTGTAGTCATTATACTCCAAACCTGTTAAACCCATTCCTGATATGTATCTCCAAAGATGAGGCATTGGCTGCTTTCTTAATATTCCTTAGTTCTTTGGACTTGTTTTCTGCTGACTGTTCTCTACCAGCATGTCTTAACCTTCACGATCAAGGGTCATTGTTTCTACTTGTGATTGATTTTCAAAAACGTGCAATACAGAAAGGAGTGATCTTAAGAGTTGCAGTCCGTCTTGCTATTAAGGTGTGGTTTTAATAAGTAAAAATATTCTCCAAACTGCAGACTCTTCACCATAGTCCGCCTACTGCAGCGCTCGTCGTTCCAACCGTTTGTCCCTGGCCTTTCTGCTCAAAGTGAAAACTGTTGGCAGGGTACGCTGTATGGCTGGGATCCAAAAGGTTTTCCAACCCCGTACATCCAGACAGCATTTGGACCTCATTATGACATTAACACTATTTGTTGTTTGGCAGAAACACAGAACAGGCGCATTAAGGTTTTTAGTTGAACTGGTCCAGAACTCTGCAGCAAGTATGAAGCTATTATTTTGGAGTGCTGTATATAAAAATAAATAAATTAATAAATAAAGGTTTCTATTCAGTGTGGGTACATGCAGAGTCTCAAAGAAACTTTTGAACAGACATTTTTATTAAAGCTTTATTAAAATTACCTTTATTTTCCAAAATGTTTATGTCCTTAGTTTTAAGGTTTAAGTTTTTAAAAAAGCCTAAGAGTGTAGGAGCTTAGAAACACTAAAAGTGCTTTTAAAAATGCTCTCGATTAAGTAAATAATAATAAAAGATCCTCACAATGACAAATTTTTCCAAAACGTTGTAATATCCCGAAAATTCTTAATTTCCCACAAATGTTCTTTCACTCAGGCTAAAACTGTGTTTCAGTCTTGCAGTGATTTTACAATTGGAAATTATGTTATGTGGATTTTATGTGTGCTCTTGGATTTCCAAAAATTATCATTACTTTCAGACTATTGCTCGGTTTTCAGGCGGAAACTGGTCCAAGAGCCAGTCACAGAATAATCCTTCTAAAGTCACACGACAAAAATGTCTTATGCTTTCTAAAAATGTTCCCAATTTCCAAAAAATGAGATCCTCTAAACTTTGACATAAGTCTTAAATGTGGTTTTCACGACTGCTACGGACCGTCCTCGCTTTGCTGCCTCCTCCCTCGGTCCTCAGAACGATAGCCGAACAGCAACACGCACACACACGTTAACGCCGGTTTCTACAAATTTTTAACAGGGTCATTAGAAACGCTCCCTCCCACAAACTGCAGCCCATTCAGGCCTCTTGTGTGCTTCTGTGCGTTTGGTTCTGCCCACCAATCAGGGAGGCAGGTGGTCAGCAGGGCTCAGACTGAACGTAGCCCGGGCCGTGACCCTACCTCGGACCGTCCTCACCCTTCAGACACACACACAGACACACACTCATTTGGACACCTTGTTAGACTCAGGAAGGGGGCCGCTGGCTCTTCTAGTGCTGGTCGTGGGGGGCCTTCTGTGTGAGTAGAAAGGGGACGCAGCGGGACAATGACGTGTAAGAACAGGGTCTGTGCTGCTGGTATGGGCAGCGATCTGAGCACATTTAAAAATCTTTTACCTTACTTCGGCACTTACGACATGTCTGCATTGGATTTAGCTTTCAACCATCATGGTTGAGCAGTTTCCCGTATCATCGACCTCCAACTTTCTCTACAATTCCTAATATTTTATTGTAAGGAAAATGTGCTTTTTGTCAGAATATTGTCACTTTCCTTTTTTATGAACATTTATTTCTGCATGCCTCTTGTTCTTGTTCTCGTCTTCTTACAGACATGTTTATGGTTTCATTTAACTTTTAAATCCCATTTTTAACAACCTGGGGATTTGCACACCTGACCCAAAAACATGTAACCCTCATGAGCATCGATGCATCGCTTCATCATTACATTTCATCTCTGCTTTGCAGACAAATATATTCTGCGGGAAGGTTAGGGCTGCAGATTTCATTCAAGTGCCCATATAAGTAGTAAAAGAAAAAGAGAGCATGTCCATCGAGGTAAAATATTCACAGAGAGAGATGCACGTCGTTTTCTGCTTTCTAAGATTCATGAACTGTATTGTTGTAATAAAATGTGTATTTATTTTCCATTTGGATGCACAGTGGATAAAAAAATGACTGCAGTAATAATCTGAACAGCACACTTCTATATTTTCATGTGCAGATTAATGAATATCCAGCAAATGTTTTACATACAGTACATCATGTGATGGTTACTAAACAGGAAATCCCAGCCTCGACATCCTTTGAGTCTCTTGAGTGCTTGTGCATGTTGGATTTTTATAAAGCAGGCAGCAGAAAACAATATCTGATGATGCAATGAGAAACATGAAATATGGACTCACTTTTAGAAGTGCAGATGATTCCTTCTGGTCATTAATTGAGACTGCAGTAGATAAAACTTGCACACATTAGGTGATTAATGCAGCACGGTTGCAGAGAACATGCATGATGAAGCAAACGGTATTACCTGCAGCTAATCTTCTTGATCAGTCTTGCTTGAGTGCACCGCTAGCAAAGAACTTGTAACGTGAATCTCCTGATGAGCTCTGAAACTGGTGCTCAGGAACTTTCCTCCAGTGCTGGCAGAAGGCAACACAAGACGTCTTAAACCTCATCTTTATTGGGGACAGTTGATAGCACACTATTTTTATCACATGCCAACATGAAGAAACAAATTTTATCCCTCCTGGTAAGCTTTCAGATGATCTGAAATGCTTCGTCCATCAGTGTGCACGTGGCCGAAGACATGTAGGAGGAAGGAGGTCCCGTCGATTGTTCACCACAGTGTGTTTGCATGTGCTCCTGCTTTGGGAGTTGCAGGTTGGGCACGCACGCCACAATATGGCCTTTAATTCAGACCGACAGCCTCTCTGGAGAAAAAAAAAGGGGGGACGGAGCAATTAGAGGTAAGAGAAAGAGGAAAGAACGAAGAGGATTGTGAATTTGACACATTAAATGGTGGCCGTCATTAGCATGTGGCTGTGTAGACTTGGGGGTGTATTCACTGGATCCTTGAATGCATATTGCTCCACGGCTACGGCCATGCCCCCCGCCTCTCTTCTTCTCAGTCTGTCCATCATCCCCATGGCCACCTTTCACTTGTAATCACCCTGTTTGGCCTCCTTTCTCATTCAGTTTCTGCAGCTTTTCTGTCGCCTTCGTGTTTTTTTTTTTTTTTTTAATGCCATCCTGCGGCCTGGAATAGAGTCCCGGGAATCCCTAAATCAAAACAAATTAAGCTGGATAATTAGACGCAGGAACAAATGAAATGTCGGGTACTGGTCGGTAGACTCGACACCACTAACAGCATGAGCTTATCTTTCCCGTGTCACAATAAAAATTCGATACAGTTCCCAGAACGACCGGCCGGAAAACTGGCGGACGTTACTCGGCGGTCCCCGCAGGGTTTCTGAGGACGCATTAAAAACTCGTTTTGACTGGAATTAGTCTTTCATGTTGCTGAAGACCTGACACAGCTTCTGTTAGGGCTAACTTTCTCTCGGCTTGTTGTCTCAGCTATATGAGCCTGGAAAAGAGCAAAGTAGCAGGCCCAGTGTGGTGCCTTTTCCTCCATTGTGCGGAGATCACCTCATGCCAGCTTTCCCCTGTCACATTAGCGCTCATCAACACAGTGAGCAACACACAACCGGCACAGAGAGGAACTTTGTCCTCTAGGGCTTCTCCTCACTCGGTATAGACTCTAAGGTTTTATGTTTTGCATGTAATCCTCAACTAATAATGATCATTAGTTAGATCTGGGCTGAATTAACGACTACTGAACTGAGCAGGATTGAGACTTTTAACAGTCTGCATGGAAGACTTTTACTGAGTAATGCTGACTCAGTCATTTGTGCTTTGATATTAGGTGTCTTCTTAAAGGCAACCGGTACTTACTTTGATTTAAACTTAAATAAAAATGTCAACATAATCTATTTAGAAGTTATTTCCAAATGCAGACACCGCATCTTGAAACTGTCATGATGCCATTAGCTGTGTCATTTTACTTTTAGGATCGTTTTATTATAGCAGTGTTGGAGGTGGAGTTTTTTTTTTTTCGGACGCCAGCCCCAAAGTTTTATTTTGGCTTGTCGGCAAGATGCTCGCAGATTTACCATTGAATTGTCCTCCTTGCTTGCAAGTTCTGCCGAGCTAGCAGCTTTGTGCCATTGGTCCTGTTTGGGCATTCTACTTTAAGCTAAACGCTAACTGTAGCACGGCAAGATGCTCTGACTAATTACGCACAACGCAGCCAAGTAGACGTAACATTAGCATGTTAGCATTTGCTAATTAGCACTGAGCACAAAATACGATTTTGTGGGTAGTATTTGGATTTTATTACACTCAAAGGGGAACTACCGTTTTTTACAACCTGGGCCTTATTTCTTGCAACTGTGGACTCAACGGGGAATAGAACTAGCGTATCATAACAAAATATTGGTGAAATGAACGAGTTTTGCGGTAGATAATGCGTTATTTAGAGGCTGCGTTTCGGTGCCCCAGTCACTCTCACTATATGGATATACGTGGCGCTCCACTGGAGCTAAATATCATCCGAATGACTCCAAATGACGCCAAAGTTCTATGGGTGAGTAAACGATCGTACTTTATGCCAGAAATAAGGTCCAGGTTGTAAAAAACGGTAGTTCCCTTTTAAGTTTTTACTAAATTATGTTGCTAAATGAGAAATGAATGGTAATACTACTCAAGAATTGTTTGGTTATAGATGTTCAAACGAAGTTTCCTGACAATCCCACAGTTGTTGACACTTTTCACCTAAAACCGTAGTGATGAATCTCTTTCCGGCACTAGAGGAAAAGTCGGCAGATCACAAACGTCTTCAGGACTTTGAAAGTCATAGAAATTCGTGATATAGTTGTTGGGATATGTACAGTACACTTTACATACATACTATTGCCTAATCAGAACCATAAAAATGTCACACTGCGGGGTTTAAATAAGTTGGACTCAAATGAAACCAAAGACCATACTGTATGTTGCAGCTGAACAGAAAAACCCCAATCATCTCTTCAGGTGAGTTGAATAAAATTGTTTCCCTATTTTATTGATTAAAAGTGTAATTAAGCAGATTTTGCTTCTTATAAAGTGTTTTTTTGTGCAGACTGTGTGGGCCAAAGTTGCATCCATGCTCCTATAGACATCTGCATCAAGTCTGATTTCAAATTGGGCATAAAAATATCTTTATTTTCATACTATCATTATTTAGCAACACCAAAATAAATGGTATATTTGCTCAGGAGAGTTATGAGCTGTGTATTGATGCATCTGCGGGACACTATATAGATATATAGGTATTGAGTGAACTTAAACTTTAGTGTTTATAGATCTATTTGAGGATTTAGATTCACAAGAATTGTTAAATTGTTGATTTCTGGACTTTCCGCTTTAATTGCTGAAAAGGAGAATACTATATTTCATACCCTGCCTCATCCTTGAAAGTGTCCAAAGCCAATTTCAGTCCTTCTCCTTTTACTTTCTCTTCTCTTGTCCTCTGTAAATCCCCCTCTCTCTACCAGTGTGGCCCTTAGTGCCCTTTTTCCTACTTGGCCTCCTTCTCGCTCTCCCCGCCCTCTCTCTTCAGCTCCCGTTAGGGCTGTGCAGCCCAAGCTGTCAGAGCAGCAACAATCCCAGTCCATTAGTATGGTAATGAGGCTGCGGGCCGACAGGTGGCCTGGTAGACAGCTCAATTAAACCGCTCATTAAAGAGGAAAGTTAACGAAGCTGCAGCCTGGTGCCAGTACGGCTTTAACACACAATGTGATGTCACAAGCAACAAATTGCTGGTGAGTAGGGAAGTGTGTCAGTCTGCCTGCGTACAAGCTTGTGTGTGTGTGTGTGTGTGTGTTTCCTAGTTGGCGTGCACATGTACAAATGTGTGTCTGTGTGTGTGTGTGTGGCCGGAGATTGAAATAACAGGTCAGAGAAAGTTAGATGGACGTTTCTAATAAGGCAACGATGCGGCTCGGCGATCAGAAAAGATGAGAGACGGGGGAGGAGATGGGACGGAGAAAGAGTGAGTCACTCAAATTTGGCCTTTTACTGTCCCATCAGGCTTGCAGCAAGCGACGTCTCTGCATCATTAACTGGACGAGAACGCGGCAAAAAGCCCTAATTACTACGAATAACATCCAAAAATAAAGAAAGACGCAAATTATCGTACTTTATTTAAATTTCCTCCCCGTGCAGAACACAAACAGGAACTGCAACAGGTTCATACTGGACTTAAATGTACTCCAAGCTCAACATTATGGGTGTTTTTGCAACAGGAGGCTGTCGTCATATTAAAAATGACCCCATATGTTGTTTGTGTAAGCGGCTTATTGTTGACCCAACGTTTCATTTTTATCTTTAAGTGACCTCTAATGTGAGACGGAGGTTTCAACCCCCCCACCCCCGAAATAAACTACACACACTTCTGTTAAAGAGTCAGTGATTCTAGCGGCTGCAGTAGTTTTGACAGGAGCAAACGAGACAAAAGTGAGGTGATGAGCCATGTGGGGAGGACGTCGGGGCGGATGGACGGGTCAACAAAACACTGAACTTTTGTTTTCCTGTTTCAAATGTTGGTCATAAGTTTTTTTGTTGTTTTCATCATAACTATAATTCCTTGTTTAGTTTTTTCATGTTTACCATAGCAGTGTCACAACATATAAGGGTTAGTTATTGGTTTTTAACAGTTTATCTATCACGGCTCGTATCACACATCATATGTTTGAGATGAAAGTCACTAAAATTCATATATTGTGAAATTTTTTTGTGATTACTGCAGACAAAATAGTCACACTGCTAGCTAAACTGTGTAAAAAACAAAAACAAAAAACGCAATAAGTGAAATTTTACTCAGTATACTAAAAATAAATAATGTAATACCTTCATGGTCTCGTTGTATGTTGTATTCCGTTATTGGAACTTATTAAACTAATCGCAGTGATTGTGAGAATTAATTTTTCACGATTAGCTGTAAGACAACACCTAACAGGCCATGTACTGTATAAGATAAGATATGAGGGGACTTTATTTATCCCCGTGGTGAAATTAAGGTGTTACAGCTGCAGGAAACAACAATGCAAAATGCAAAAAATAAATAAAAAATGGCTAGGTAGCTAACCAACTATTACTACTAGTAACTACAGATGGCGAAAAACCAACTAATATTAAGGAGAGTAAGAAGATTAAGCCATTTTATTGCCATTGGCCGGTGAAAAACAACAAAGTACAGTTTGGCAGCGCTTTGGTGTCGGGAGCAATAAAAATAGAAACTGTAGCAGCATAAAGATAAAAAACTGTAGCAGCTATGCACAATAAAATACAATATATACAATAAAAGCACTGGTAACTGGTACAGTGAGGAAATGGCAGCATTTTAAAATGTTAAACATTAAACAATAGTTCAGATGGTATCCATGGTAGAGCAACGGTTAATGGACGGTTGAAGTGGTAGGAGGCTGAACATGCCTGCATAATATACTATGTGACTTTCATGAATATCATGAATGAAGACAAACTCCAGCTGGAGGAATTGCTCTCGAAAACCAAGTGTTGTGATAAAATGACAAATGACGAAATGGAAGGAGTGGATATTACACTTACAAAAAGAAAATTGGTCTCTGGAAGTATTACTCACCCTTCATTCTTACCAATGCGTAATGGAGCATCTGAAGATGTTAGTGATTTAATTTTTCTTCAGTTGCTTTATAGTGCATTCCCCCATATAATAGTGCATCTGTAAATGTATAGCTGCATTTTATTAACTTTCTTTAGGAAGTAGAGGCACCTTTTTCGGCATCACCATAGCTTCTTCAAAGCTTAAATCCTTTCTAAGTACCTAACCATCCATAAATATGTAAATAATACTATACTATAACTGCTGCATTGAGTGAGTATTTATATATATTCTTATATATAAGAAAAAAAGGAACGAATAATCCTCTCTAAGACTTTAGACCAAAGATGTTTCGTCCATTTAAAGAAAATAAAGCTCAATCTTTTAACTGTCTTCCAGATTAAATACAAATACAGATTCAAATGAAAGGCCGCGCTGTAAATCTAAAGACGAGTAAAAGGTTGTTATTGACATAAATGACATGGTTAAAACGTGATGATTAGTTTCAGTTTTTGTTTTAATTTTATCAGTCTGGGTGGGGAAGGAGGCAGAGGGGAGGAGGGGCGTTGGGCGCAACATGTTTTAATGGTCGCTCATTGTTTATTATGTATGAGAATAAAGATGTAACACGACATGGTAATCAGTTTGTAACCCGGACCAATTTAGTCTGTAATCCGGGGGGCGTGCTCTCTCAAGTGTGAAAATGGGGCCGTGTGTCTTGCTCCTGCGTTTTTTCGATCTCCGTGTCTGTGACATGGAGGATCATGGGAGTTAATGGGGTAGGACTGCGGTCAACAAACGGGGGTTATGTATGGGCACAAACAAGAACACAGTGAGAAAACAGACCCGCCAGATTCGCTCAAAGCTGTCTGAAAGATGTCTGCCCTTATGAATATGCTAATCCGCGTTTAGCATGAACAAAAAAAAAAAAAAAAATGCTCATTAATTAATCAACAACAATGGCCTCCTTCTAATGACACGCTAGCTGCCGTTAGAGATGGAGACTAGCGTTTGTGAGACGGTGTAATATAAAACATTTAAAAATAAATTACTATAATATACTCGCTGTGGTAAAATTTTAATGAGGGAAAAACAAAAAGTTAATTAGCACGAATCAAACACAAAAACCTAACATGATACTACAAAAGATTTTAGAGACAGGCCTGCAGCCAGACGCAGTTTTTTTTTTTTTTTTTTCTGAATAAGCTGTTTCACTGCGTTGGTTATTAACCTACATTAAACAGATCGCCTCAGCTCGAAGATGATGGGAACCAAACTAGATTTACGTACGCCATTTCTGACAATAAAACCCCCTTCAGCAGTTAACAGTAACTCAGAGGGGCCCTACTTTCCCCAGTCAAGGCGCCACCGTCGTACGTTACAGTCTGTCTGGCGTATCAACGGCCGTGATGGTTATGGCCGACCGCATCCATTCCTCTCAGCCACTCCCTGCCTTAATGAACCAGTTAAGTCATTTTGTCTACAAAAAAACAAACAAAACATTTGCAGACGACCTACATTTCATCACAAACTGAAACTAAAACTGAATTTAAACAAACGATTTCAAAGTCTAGTAAAAACTTAAGCGATCATGAGGACAGTGTACTGGATAATGGTGATCTTAATTGCTGCAGAGCAAAAGGACATGTGTATTGCATGTTGTCCATTCAGCCTGCAATGAAGTAATGCCTGTAGCCATGGTAACGATACCCCAAAAAGCCAGCAACTCTAATCTTGAGATGCGTAAAAAGCATAAAAATTGGACTAAAATGTTGACAAAAACTAAACTAAACTATTAGTTTTGACTATTAAATAAGAAATATCCATTCATTCATCTTCTGTAACCGGTTATTCTTGTTAAGGGTCGCGGGGTCTGCTGGAGCCTATCCCAGCTGTCATTGGGCGAGAGGCGGGGTACACCCTGGACAGGTCTCCAGTCCATAGCAGGGCTAACACAGACAGACAGACAACCATTCACATTCACACCTATGGCCAATTTAGAATCACCAATGAACCTAACAAGCATGTCTTTGGACGGTGGGAGGAAGCTGGAGTACCTGGAGAGAACCCACGCAGACACAGGGAGAACATGCAAACTCCACGCAGAAAGGCCCAGTCGGCCCATGGATTCTAACCCGGGACCTTCTTGCTGTGAGGCATCAGTGCTAACCACTAACCGCCCTAAATAAGAAATAATAAAACAATTTCTTTTTTGGATATATGTTAAAATTTAATCACAATCAGGACTGCAGAATGAGTTCAGTCCTTTAGAAATGCAGTGGAAAGTGTGTACAGAAAAGGGGGTTAGGGTTAGGTTTGGGGACAAAGAAGTAATCTTAGGGTTAGGGTTAGCGCAAAAGCTTAAAAAAGCCCTTTTACAAATATGCAAAATATTGAAGAGACATTTCCTAGGATAACTTAGACCTCTGCCTCGCTCTTGTGATGAAGAACCTAGATTCTCCATTGTACTTGATGCTCCACGAGGACGTCTGCTGATTGATGGTTGGACCAGGGGAACAAGAACCAAATGTTAGTGGTGAGACTCACTCATGCTGGTCACGGAAAAAAGGATAAACATAGAAGAAAAGACAAGATTAAGGAAAGATGCCCTTTTATTTTTTAACAAGTGGCTAAGGAATCCATATTTCTGCATCCCCTATAAGTGCCATGTAATCTCGTATCTTGTGCTGCTCTCTTTTTACTTTTGTCTTACCTTCATCTTTTTCTTTCCATCTACCTGGTCAACATCAAGCTCATGGGTCAACCCGTGTGAGCTGGGTTCTGCTCAAGGAAGTTTGCCCTTACCATTGTTGCTTCAGTGCTTGCGCTGAGGGTTAGTTTTATGAGGAAAAAATTATTTTGGCGATTTCTTGATCGCCACCTTCCCTCCACTGTCGTTTCCCGTCTGCCCTGTCGACTTCATAACACCTCTCTCCTGTCTTTACATCTGCCCCGTGGCCCTTCAGCAGCACCAGCAGTGGATGACTGAGGTCCAAGCAGTCAGCAGGCAGCAGCCTGCTGCTCTATTATGTTGCTAATTGGTGGCATGAGTGAGATGGCTACAATATCAAAAGGCAGGAAGCGAAGGCTGGAGGGAGCAGGGGGGTGAAGAGATGGAGAGAATGAAGGAACGAAAGGGAAACGGAGAGACGGAAGAGAAGAGGGAGAGATTTGTTCTCATTAGGGGAGGGCGTGTCCATTCTCCATGTTAGAGGCAAATTAAGTTGACAGGAGAGAGACACGTTTTGTGCATGTGTGTTTGAGTGTGTGTGTGTGAGTATGTCAGTCCAAAGGGGATCTGGTAAGAAGTTGTTGTGTACAAGCCGGACAATGGAATTACCAGGTTAGGGTACGAGGCTTCCTGATGAGCTGTTCTCATAATACGAGCTCTGTTGGTGGGAAACAGACTCAGAAAATTCAACTGTGGGAACTCGAATGTTGAAAACGGAGAGAGCAGGTTAAATCAGACATGGAAACATGAGCATCGGGGCACTTTGGTGAAGTCTGGAGCCTCGGTAAAAAAATTAGCTGAACCCACAATACCTTTAAAAACATATAGCGTTGGCCGTCTGCTCTATTAGATGGGAACTCCATCCATTTCACACATGAACATTAATTGACTTGACATGAGGAGCCGATAAGAATGGTTCTATAACAGCTGCTGCCTGAATTTATAGGCGATGTAAGGGTTTAAAGGAGTCACCCTGAAGGTTCCTGTAGTATAGATTTAATCTGTTGTTGAGCGTCATGTCACCTGTGGACACCACCTCAGTACACTCTGTACATCTTAGAGTGCATGTGTTCTCTGTGAGATAGGTTGTGGTGCTTTATATGAGGAGTTACTGATAAGTTTGTGGGTTAGAACTCAACTCGGTTTCCAAAGTAATACATCTACCTCGGTCTAAAGGTTGTGTCACCCAAGGAAATAAGAGCAGTTGGGGAGAGTGCTTCTTCTTAGCCTCTTCAGAGCAAAGGAATTAGCTCTATTGCTACCATTTTGACGATGAAGACGATGTGATTGTTGCCGTGAACCGTTTTCTGGAGGTCAAAGATGCCAACTTCTACAAAGGTAGAGCGGCATGTCGGTTCAGTCTCCAACTCCTTCCCATGCTGCACTGTTCTTGTGCAAGACACTGAACCCAAAGTTGCTCCTAAAGGCAGACAACAGCTACGTAAAAGTGCTGTGAGGACCACTAAGTTAGAAACTGGACACTGAATTTCCCTCTGGATAAAAAAAAGTATCTATCTATCTATCTATCTATCTATCTTGCAACATGCTCTACGGCTGCTGGACTGAGTGTGTACATGTAGGAAAAGGTTATGTTGTGTACCTTTATGAATCAGAATCAGCTTTAATGGCCAAGTATGTACACATACAAGGAATTTGACTCAGTTGATAAAACATGCAATCTTATGCCTGAATACACACCCTGGTCACTTTCCAGAAAGGTCCCAGTATGTATGGATACATGGGTCAAACATGATAAATGGCAACATGTTTCCTTTGGGTCCTATGGGTTGAGGGGAGGGGCCTCTGTGGATCATCCCACAGATACTTGATCAGTTTGGGATCTAGTGAATTTGGAGGCCAGGTCAACACCTTGTGCTGTTTTTCATGTGTTTTTTAGGTGGTCCTAAATTGTTTCTGTTTATGTCCTGCTGGAGATGGCTGCTGCCATCAAGGACTGTCATTGCTAAGGGGTGGGGGTACCTGGTCTGGTCTAGGTGGGTGCTACATGTCTATGAATGCCAGGTCCAAAAGTTTCCCAGCAGAACATTGAATTGTCACAAGATGGTCAATGTTACTTACTTCTCCTGTCAGTGGTTTTAATGTTGTGGCTGCTCGGTGTACAAGCACTGTGATATAATCGCTCTGCAACTGGAAATGTACCTAGGGCGAATCTAACATGATTGCCAGATGTAAAATAACTGTATCAGGTGTGGAGACGGTACATCCCATGTGGTATTTGCTCATACACTGAGTTTGGACCAACATTTTAACACCAATCAAAACATAATTAGACAATTTTCATTCTTTGTGTTGCGTGAAATGGGACACCATCACCATCGTGTCCAACATCCCCTCTCGCCTCGCTCTCTTTTGCCCCTCGGGCATCTTCTGTGGGCTTCTGCGTCCCCCTCCCTCTCTCCCCCTTATCCCCATCACTTCCACTGACCCCCCGTCGTGGAGGGAGAGAGCAACATTACATCTTAATCTCGCTCGCTTGATGGAGAATGCAGGTCCCTGAAAGGCAGCATTTTCTGGTTACATGAACACATTGGGGGTGGATCAACCATATGCCAATTGACATGGCTGGGGCTGAATGGCCAACGTGGATTGTAACAGTGGTCCTCGGACAAAAAGGCCCCCCGCGGGCTCCCACACCTCCACCAGAACAGAACAGACGTTGGGGCTGCCGCTGACACGGATCCCCCCCCCCTCCCTCCACCAACACTGATGCACACACAATATCGGTCGCACACCCGTCTCTTATGTTTGGGTTTCTGATATGATGTCGCAAACAGAGAGACCCGGGACGCGCGTTAATATAACACAGTTTGTGTCGTTGTACTGGCCTGCAGAATTTTGCAGGAATAGAAACAGTTGTCCGTTAGATTGATTTAAGTTAATTTTGCAGATTTTCAGTCATGCATATTTTGCATTAAGTCTGTTTTACTATAGAAATGACTATTAACCTGCATGATCCTAACATTTATTTTATTATTTTCACTTTTGACCGAAGCTAAAAATGCTTGGGCCCTCCTGTCGTCCAAATAAATAATATCCAACAAGTGTCCTCAAGATAAAATGTGCAACTGAAACACTCAGAAACTTTATTTGTACACCTATTGACAAGGAAGATAAAAAATATATAATATAAAGTGTAATGAAACGATGTTAAATGAAGAAATAATTGACTGTAGACCGAAGAATAACTGGATGCACACAGACTCTGTCCAAGTGGAAGACAGACGTGTACAGATGTAGTTAAAGTGTAATTAGATATCAGATGGCAACCCCAATCCCGGCAACAAAACAGTCCTCGTCTTTTCTACACCAGTGATCCCACATGAGTGCGTGGGACGACGGGCTTTAGTGAAAAAGTGCCCCGACTGGAGAGGCAAGCTGTCCCCGCCACTCCACTGACTGTACCACTGGAGAGGCCAGTGCGTTCGCCATATGGGACAGGGATGGTCAATAGGATTACGTCCTGCACCTCTCCTTCTCCCTCTTCTCTCCGCCACACATAATCAACCAGGGGATGAAGTCCTGGCCCACCAAGCCTCCGCTGAAGTATCCCAGATCCCCTTTCCCCTACTTGGGATGGGAGAGTGGGGCAGTGGGGGTCTCGTGGGCAGAGGGTTGGGGAAAGGGGGGACCACCAGATGGATTAACATATTCAACAGAGGCAGAGATCAAGCCTTTATAGAGTGAGGACAGAGGGAGGCTTTCTCTCACACATACAGGGTCTGAGAGAAAACAGAAATGAGTGTAAGCTGGATTTGTTTTCATTGTCATGGAAAAACTCTAGATGGGCCAAGTGATAACTCAACTACTCACATGTAGCTTATTTCTTTTTCACTAAAGCGGCCAGGATGTGCACAAACCCCAGCGACGGAAAGTTACTAAATACGCTAACTCAGAGTGCACGAGTACAATCCTAAATGTTTTATCAAATAAGCATGTGCACTTGATTTGAAATAGTGTCCCGTATACCCTTAAAATAAGCCCCGAAATGCAAATTTTATTGTTCAGTTCAACATCGTGTTCATGTGTTTTCTTCTAGGGCGGCTGTGTCGCTTTCAGACGTCATTTTGACACAAAACGCTGCAATAACATTTAATATTTTTTCATGCAAAACAAAGAAAAATTACAAAAGCTAAAACTATATCACATATTTTATAACTAGATCTCTGTGTACAGTCTCAACATGATAATTCCCTGCTCTTCAGCAAGTCCTGTAGATCATAACTTAAAACCTGGACCTTATTTCTGGCATAAAATACGGTTGTTTACTTACCTATATGACTTTTGTGTCATTTTTTGTCGTTCGTCAGATATTTAGATCAGCGTATATCCATATAGTGGGAGTGACTGGGGCACCGAAACGCAGCCTCTAAATAACGCATTATCTGCCGCAAAACTCGTTCATTTCACCAATATTTTGTTATGATACGCTAGTGCTATTCCCCGTTGAGTCCTGAGTTACCTGTTATCATCATCCGGGGTCTGTAGATTGACCTACTAACCTTTGACCAGGATGATGTCATCTCTACATATCTGACGAATGACAAAAAATGACACCAAAGTTATATGGGTGAGTAAACGATCGTATTTTATGCCAGAAATAAGGTCCAGGTTGTAAAAAAACAGTAGTTCCCCTTTAACATAATATATACTTTTGACAAAGTATAAGAACATAGGAAAGCTTTTTCTGACCCGACATTTACCGGTGCCTCTCGAAATTGTTTGAGGGGTAATGAATCACTGCTGAAAAGAATAATTTGAGAAGTTGTTGGTTGAGGTTCGGCTGGCTTCCTGCGCAAGCGTTGACATGGTTAAGTTTAGGGAAAGCCTGTGACAGTGGCGTTTTAAATGAAGCCAACATGAACAGCGGCGTTCTGATGTTGAAATCTGATGTTTTGTTGACCCGTCCATCCACCTCTTCCCTGTGAGGCTTTAAAACAAAGCCACCTGGCATCCTGCTTTGCTCCGGTCACAATTGCTGCAGCCCTTAGACGACTTTAACTTTAAGTTTTGGATAAACACTGTGATTTTCTCAGCTTGTATTTTATACTATAATCATAAATAGCTAATCAACTGAGTTTATGCTGTTTTATTATCCATATTTAGCTATCAGCTATAGTTTAAAGTTACCTCAAAGATTAAATTTCTCACACAAACCATATGAACAGCATATACAGTGTTGTTCATTATGTGTATAGGTAGTTACATTTAATTACAAGAAGTAAATTTAGCTTACACATTTATGCTTTAGTGACACTGATCCAGTCTCATTGTGGATGTTTTGCTACATTTACTTAAACAAAGGATCTGAGCACTTCTTCCAACCTCGACTAACAACACCACACACACATCGAGGTGCTGCGGGCGAACTCGTGGCCCTCGGCCCAGCATGGGCACCGGATTAGAAAGGCCGTTTTTTATTTATTTTTTTATTTTTTTCTCTGGTTCTCATGACGCGTGAATGGCCAGCGAGATGGTTGCACCGACATTATCCGACACATTCATCTCCACATCAAAGATGAGCCCAACGGCCCGGAGGAATGCCACCCTGAAAGAGAGCAAGGACCCTGCTGCTAATGATGGATTAGAGATCCGAAAGCGGAGAGAGTTGAGAGCGTTGTGTTTATGAGTGACTGTTGATATCTGATCAGACTAAGATCTCTCTTTCTTTCTGTTTTTTAAACTACGACAGTTTTGCTGGCCTTCAGTTTGTCTTTCTCACTGTCGGAGTGAATCATTCAAGCTTATTCTCATCGGACAAAGGCATGCGAGCAACGCATTAATGTCTCTTTGCACTCATTAGACCCCTCGGTAATCACTTATTTTTGTTTTGTTGAATACACACAAGTCAGTGGCTATGTTACCACACACAATATTTTGTCAACCCGACTGAAATCATTCTCATAATGGATTCAATTTAACTGTTTCCTGCCCCAAATCATCACAATAAAACTTCTTCTTTCACGTGCATAAGATTTACTCTGAATCTATTCAATAGATAACCGATAACAAAGACAGACCCGCCTCTGTCCACATCAGTCCCAATTTTGTTCATCTTTTGAACAACACATTGTTTTTTCATCCATCTTCTGTAACTGCTTGTCCTGTGAAGGGTCGTGGAGGGGCTGGAGCCTCTCCCAGCTGGTACATGGCTATTAGGCCCTAATATTTTCCTTTTGAATGAATTATCAAAAGTTTCCACCAACCCTCTCAATCTGATTGGTAAAAACTCCTTCTGATGAGACAAGTCTTATTTAATTGAGGTGGTCACATGAAGCATTTTTTATTCTGATTATTCAGATTCATTCAGATTCATATTCAGAAAATTTTATTTGTCCCCGGGGGACAAATACTAGAAGAATACTAATGTCTATATAAACGTGACATTGACTACGTGGACAAAAATTAAGCTAAGGCCAGTATGGAGCCTATGAATACCATGTTCAACAGTCAATTGTCCATTGACCGTTGCTTGTTATAAACACGTGTCCCATTACAGTTGTGCATACATTTTTATTTATTTATTTAAAGCAGCAGTGTTTCCCTAATTGTAACCCTAGTTGCCCTGCACAGATATTATTGGAGGGCATGCCAAATTGACTTGACCAGGCTGTGTGCACACAGGACTTTATATGTTGAGATAAATGTTGTTCTGCAAAACATTTAAGGTAAAGTTTAGGTTGCATGATCATAAAACATCCCCATTGATGCACTGCTATTTTTAAGCTGCAGGTGCATACGTTTTTCTGCTGCATGTTGAATCAACAGGTCCAGAAAAAGAATAATTCATAGAATTTAGGAGAAAGGAAATAAAAGAGAAGAATCAGAAGACAATGTGGAAGAAGCTGTGGGAAGTTCAGGGATTGAGAAAATAAATGCCAGGCAAAGATAAAGGAACTCCCCATCAATGCTATTAATTTATTGAGCAGTAACATGTTGGGTGTTGTGTAATTTGTCAGCCTTGGCAGTTGTACACTAATCAAAATCACTGCCAGCTCCTAGGCAGCGGTGAGGGAGGAGAAAAAAAGAAAAAGTGGAACAAGAGAAAAAGTGTTGTAACGACGCAGAGAAGGAGACAGATAAAGAAAACAATGCAGCGGCAGAAACAGAAAGAGAGGGTGAACCTGCAGCCGGGCTGCTGGTGTCGTGATTGATGAGGTCACTGAGGGGGCTTCCCCAAAATGCAGAGTGTCTTCAGAAGGTCAGTCAGAGGTTGGATGGGGGTCAAAGTGCAAACAAAGGGGAGACGCAGTCTGAGGGTGCTGCAACAAATTCATGTTTCAGGTGGTTGTCATGCAGGTACGATGTGAGAGAAATGCAAAAGCAGTCTGAACAGGAAGAGAATCTAATAGCAGGCGACATGTCATTTATATTTAAGTGCATGCTTTGTCGACCTCCTTAGTTGGTGCAGCGGTAAACATTTTAACAGTTAGTCTAAAACTAATTTTATTGATTTTGCAGAACGTTGTACGGAAAGTAATATTAGTTTAGCTTGATAACAAACATTAAAAACCAGGATTCCTATAATATTCCCTAAGGTTAGCATGCATGCTAATTCCAACACACATACACTACTCCACCAAAAGCTCTCTCCAGTGTTGTCACTTTGTGTTCCTGGGTGGGAGGGCCAGCAGTGGAGTAGTTATGTGTGAAGGTAACCATTTTGAACCGCGCTGGAGCCACTTGGTAAACACACACTATAATTACTGCTTATTAGAGGCTATGGGGGCCCATTAGCGACTCTGGCCCTGCCCCTCACTGCCTGCCTCCTCATTATAGAAGCCAGCGCGGCACAGTCTGCCTCATTACCACCTGCCTGTTAAACTCACACACACACACACACACACACACATGCTGTCTGTGCAACGACACACACACACATAAACATTTGTGAGCACACTGCAGGTGCTACCAGATTGAAGTCAGGTGTTGACTTGTTAACTGTTGGATAGTGGGAAAAAACGGATGAGCGTGTTCATTGCATCATGTGGTATTAGTCCAAAGGGGTTAACGGACATTGTTTGCCTCATATTACAGGAAGTGTTGATTATTTTTCATTTCAAATTTAGTCCAAATTTTGCTGCATTCCTTTGAAATGGCAGTTGAAAGTGGCGTCACTTGTTGCATGTAACAGAAACTTGGTTTAGGTCTTCAGATCCAGCAGGTGTCTTGTAATCTTCTCAATTTTTGATTTATTTTTGTTAAGTTATAGTTTATGTTTAATGCAGCTGAGCAAAGTAACAAGTATAATGTAAAACGGTGTATACATTTGCATTGATTTTACACTTGCTGTGACTTCCTTTTGGCCGTTGCAACAGACTGCAGGCATTTTTAGCCAAACAAAAACTATACGCCCTAACGCAAGTGAGCCTCGGCTGTATGGCACACATGCATTATACGTGCACACAAACAAAATCTTTCTCTTAATTGCCCCCTCCGAGTGCCCCATTTTGACCCAGTCTCTATTAAGTAAACAATAATGTCACATTCCAGACCATGCCACCCTGTGCTGTTCACTGTGCCGCAAACAAAAGCCTCATCTCTGTCAGCAGGCACTGAACTGGGTGCAGCTGCCACTGTCGTTTCTTCACTTTACTGGCACGGCCCGACCTTCTCAACAGCACTGATTTACAGGGGAATACAGACGCTATTTTCTCCCCCCCGCCCCAACAGACCCTCTCTCCCATTCCCTCGGTGCCCTCCCTGTGCCCCCTGTTAGGGCTACAATTTCTGAGCTGCGTCTGTTGACTCTGCCATGGCAGCAGAGCCGGAGAGAAGCTGCCAGCACGCTCTACTTCTCTTTGATTCCTTTTTTTTTCTCCTCATTCTTTCACTCTCGCTCCTCTGTCGTGCTACAGTAGTTGAGTGAACAGCTCCATGGCAGCGCTGGCAGTTTCATACTTGTATCTGTCTCAGCTGCACACTCCTTGCTTTTTTTGTGTGTGTGTGTGTTCCTACAGGTGAATGTCTTGTACGTATGCACGGCTGCCAGGGAAGCAGATGGCTTCGAGAAAAAAAGGAAAAGTGTACAAGTAAAAGTAATGTGTTTGAGGGAAATTGTGGTGAACGGCTAACACTGTAGTGATGTGTCATGCGCAAAAGAGCCGACTCTAATGCTTGGTAGTGAATCAAAAGAGCCGATTTCCATCGAGTGAGAGACAGCTTTTGCTCGTTCATCTCTGCTCGTGTCAGGACGGGGTAGAACTTTGTTTTGATGGGCACGCCATGTTGTCAGTCACATGTGACGACTTAAGATCATACCATCATGTGAAGGCAGAGAGGTGGACAGACACTGTGGCTGACTGAGTTACAGCAGACAGCGGTGAGGAAGTACTGGCACACGTAGTTATGCGTGACGCCCATAAACGAAGCGGTATCTGGCTGAAATTTAAAGACAATGGGGAAATGAAAATAATAATAGGAGCAGGTTCCACCACAGACCTGCACAAGGACATTTATAACGTTTGTGTACTGAGTTCGGTTCTGTTTTTGCTTGTGTGGACTTGATTGCAATGTTTTGTTCATTTGGTTGCACGATTAAAGTTTTATTTAAATATTAAGCGAAAGTAAGAATGCTTTTCTAACAGAATAACTGCACAAAATAAGACTGTTATTAGGCTTCTTATAAAACATTGAATGCAAAAGGGCCTATCAACACACAAACCATATGTATTTGTTGTGTTGGATTAAAAAATATTAGGCTATAAACGATACTAAATAAAGAGCCGTTTGGGAGCCGAAAGAGCCGGCTCATCTTTGGGAGTCGTGGCAAAAGAGTCGGCTATCAGAAAGGAGCCGAACTGCCCGTCACTACTGTAGTGGACTGAGCAACAGGTGACCTAAAGTACTAAAGTGGACATAAAATTGCCCTTAGGCCTATTCCAAAGCAGACTTATATGAACATTTGTACTATCTGCTGTCTGTGGGTAAACTAGTCTGTTTAAATTGTCCTTTAAAAGAGGAAAGAACTGCGTGCCAATTCATTGACTCCGACCTTCTCCCTTTGACTTTTTCTTACATGATACACACCTCCCTTCGGGGTGGCAACCTGAGCAGGAATTTTGTAGAAATACACAAAGAACTTTGAGATGAAGCCTTTTTATTGAAGCGCTAAAAACGAATAGTCTCCAAAACAGAGATTGTGGTTCTATCGTCTACCCAAGATTGATGTTAGTAAAGCTGCACACAAAACATATTTCCAAGTGCATAATGAATTGCATGTGATACTGGAACATTTTAATGAATTAAATGACTAGATCACAAGTTTAAGAACATCTGACACCCGTACTGGTGCAATGTCAGTGCAGGAATGTGCACAGAAACAATGCAGGAGCACGCATGGACATCTGAGTCTCACCCTGAGTTAAGAATCCTCAACCTGAAGCACCTGTTAGTCTCACATCTAATTAGAAAAGAAAAGAGACGCCTCTCTTCACCTGCGCCGAACAACAGGTTTCTCCCACAAGAATTCTTGCCCTGGCCGTCTCGGAGGTGGCTGATAAAGGAGCATGTGTGGCATTCAACATATGAGCATATGTGTGTTTGTGTGCGTCCACTCCAGAGTGCTCCAAACTTTGAGGACAGCCCCTCCAGAAAACACAGGCCTGGCTCTCCAAACTCAAAGGACGAGCTCCATTCACCGCCTGGCAACGGCGCTGAGAAATGGAGAAGAGATGGGCAGAACGGAATGGGTGGGCAGTAAATTATCAGCTTTTAGAGGCGAAGACGCGATATTTATTTATAGCATTGAGCCAGGGCACTCGGGGAGGGTTGAAATGGAATGGGGGTGCGCGTCTTTTGCAAGGGGCATCTTAGGTGGTCAGCATTGACCTGCACTAACCCCTTGTATCCTGTCTTATTCTCCCACCCTTCACACTTGTCTTGTACCCAGAGCTCCCGAGACCTCCCTGGCAATTAGGGAACGAGTCACACCCACTCCCTGCCCCCCAAAGGCAGTAAATTTTCCTCCTTCTTCTGGCCTTGTGACACACACACTCACACATCCTCAGAATCGAGGCTTCAACACGCCATTCAGGCCGGTCCCTACTTGCTTTATCCCCCACTCTACATTTTATCACCACCCCTTGTTTTGTTTTGCTGTCTCAATCCATCAATCTTCCCATTAGGCCTCCATATTACGGAAACCGCGGGTAACGCCCCCTTTACACCAGCCCTTCAAATCTGTCTTCCTCTCTGCACCTCCCTCAGCCTCCTCCACTTGCTGCTGACTCCCTCTTTCTCTCCATCCTTTAGCCCAGACTCATTAGCCCCTACCTGTTGCTTTCAAACCATCAGACTTTTCTGCATCTAGTCGCCTTCACCCCCGCCGCTCAAGGTTAGCATCGGACTGTGCCGGAGGAGAAAAGATGGAGATGGGCGGAGAGGAAGAGCGAAGGATTGGGGATGCTGTGGGTGGATGGAGGTGGGGGTAGCAGCAGCACTTTGGGTGGTATGTTTCCTGCGAGGGTGGGACACAATGCCCCCAGTGTTCAGGCAGGCCCACAGGAGCTTGTTTTACAACAGGGGAGGGGTGGCCATCAATGGCCAGATGATGTGAACCACCCTGAGCCGATTCACAGTGACAAACAGCCCCCTCCAAGCAGACCCCCACCTCTTCCTCCTCCTCCTCCTCTTCTTTTCTGCTTTCTCCCATCGCCTCCCTCCTTCCCTCCACACATTCTGTTCTGTTGGACCAAAACCAGGGCAGCCGGAGAGCATGCAACAGCACCGCGGCTCAATGGACTGGAAGTGAGGGGACACATGCCCACACACATACGCACATGCCCAAAATTTCTCACATACATAATGGGCATACATGCATACACTCACGTGCACGGGGACACACACACACAGGAACAGACCCTTTCTGTCCTCCTAATGACGCCTCAAGCATCTTGCTGGAACATGAATTGGTATTAGTTTAATTAAACTAGCGTGGCCCTTATTTGTGTTCCTCTCTTCAGTCTCAAAAAGGCAAAATGGCTTGATGACGGCATAATTGCTGAAGAATTGAAGGAGAGCTAGTACGTTAAGTTGCCAAGGAGGCCCAAAATCCACCCCCTCCTCCTATTTTTCAACTTCATTGGCCATGCTCTGGAGACCTGTCCATACCCTGGGCCTCAGAGTTTGTTAATGTCTGCCAAATACATACTTTAAATGGAACTTATGAATAATAATAATAGTAAATAATTGTTTTGACATGTATACAAAATGGTAAAATCCGTTTTTTAAGTCACGTGAACAACCCTGCTACACCATAGTTGCCATCTAGAAACCAGCCTCAGCAAGTTGAACAAGCTAACGACCAGGTAACTAAGTGTAGGAAATGCAAGGGCACAATGAAAAGATAAGACATACTGGAAAAAAAGAAAACTTAACAACACGTAAACTCTGGACGGTCATTTGGGCTCCTCATGGTGAACCAATTTGAAGGCGATCCAAAGAACTAACTTCCAGCCTTCCAAAACTGCTCGTATGACTGATCCAAACATTTCTGTTTAGGCAACAAGAACTACTTCATGCTTTAGAAAAGATCTCTTTCATGGTTAAAAGAACCCATGTTTACTGTGGTTAAATGACACAAAATCCCTTCTCTGATAGCTGACTCACACATTGCAGGCCCTCTAGTCCACCTTAACAAACGCCTATAGGTTGCATTGATGCTGGGATCAAAAATGTTGAACTTGGCTACAGTATCATGCAGCAGCTGACTACAATATTTATGGAAGGTCATATTCTTGGTGAGCTGCTTCATAATGCATGTACCACATTTCAACGGTTTTGCGACATAACAGAGTCTTATAACCGGTGTTGTCACATTATAAATCAACATTGAGTATTTCTGCTTTACTATGTTGTCATATTCAGTTTAGAGTTAGGGCCCGTCCACACGTACGAAAACGATCTTTTTCCTCTCCGTTTTCGATCATCGTTTCAAGAAATATCCGCGTCCACAAGGATCCGTTTCAGCACGACCGAAAACGCTACTTCCTATTCCAGGCCTATAAGTGGCGCTGTTTCGGTTTCAAAAATTCACCAAAAAGGGAGATGAAGATGCGGAGCATGCGCATAAAGCTTGAGCGCTGTTTACAAATCGCCTTTTTTGCTCAGCGTGGTGGCACAGGAGCATGATATTTTGCCCTAGTAACCCTAATAGGCTCAACATCGTTTCCAGCATGAAAACTAGCATGTAGTCCGTCATTGTTGTTGATGTTGTTACGAGACGTCTCGCGGGAGGTGGAAGGCTGCTCGGGAGTGTGGCGATGACGTCATCGTTTTCCCCGTTTTAGCCGTCCACAAAGAAACGCAAGAGCTGCGTTTGCGAATTTCTCCACCCTGGGACCCGTTTTCAGAAAAGTGCGTTTTAGGGCAATGCGTTTACAGGATACGTGTGGACGAAAGGCCAAAACGATGAAAAACTTATGCGTTTCGGCGTTTTTGCGTATCTGTGTGGACGGGCCCTTAGACTCAGGTTTTGGTAACACCAGTTGACCTCCAGCAAACATTTCTGGAGTCAACACCTTAAGTGTGAAAGTCTTGTCGTACATGTCTGTGTATGCATGAATGTATGCATGTGTGTGTTGGGGGTGTGACAGCTGGTTAGCACTGAGGTGGTAATAAAGTAGTCCGCCCCCTTGTTAGTGATGATGAGCTTGTGTGTGTGTGTGTGATGGGATCAGGAGGGCTGGTAGCGAGAGTAAAGGAATGTAAGCCAGCCCCTCAGTCCCTCCATATGACGCTAATTGCAGCAGAACGGGGATGGCCTGGGCTACTTGTGTACGCCATTGTTATTCCTCAGCCCCATTGTCTCTTGCCTTCTGACAATCGGCCATCTGAATGAGAGCCTGTTAAGTCTGGCAGATCCCCATCATTAGACCCCTTTACAGCCATTGTGATGCAGCTCTGAGGATACTGTAGGGCTATCAGTGGCCTTCAGCGGGACTGAGGCCAGATATATTGTCTTTGTGTTCAGGTTTTCTGACCGTTCAAAATGATAAAGTTGGATAAATTTGATGAGGCCTTTGATGACTTCAGATTCTTCTTTTAAAGCGTTTTATCAGCCACAAGATGCTACAACCAAATGAACTTCCCAGGGTTGTTGTGTTGTATCAATAGATTTGTCTACAAGTCTTTAAAAAAGAAAAGAAAAAAAGAACATCCTGTTGTAAATAATCATGGTACAATGGCCCATAAAGGCTTGTACAATTACATCCTTCAAAACAAGACTCCCACCTATCTTTAAACTTAAATACCACATAGCAGTATCATAGGATTTGAGCTGAACGACATCAAAATATATGAAACTGTACTCCAGATGGTGGCGCTTGAGCAATTTTGTTATATGCCAGTCAAAATGGGAAAAAGATAATTGGTCACGTTCATTTTATTGTAGTGGTTCAGATTAGACACCGAGTTTCGGGCTACCTGAAAATGTAGGATTTTTTTTACCTCACCTGCATGAGTGTTGATTTGTTAGATATACACTTGGTTGTCGGTTTATTAGGGACATCCAGCTAAATATCCACCCTAGTACAGTAAATCAGCCCTTCATGGAGGCTGTAATGTTCATAGTTATTACTATACAGTTACAACTTGGGTAGACTGAACCAATAGAAGCATGAGTTAGTATAAAATTTCTTATATTTCAGTGTTTCCTGACTATCTTTCCTTGTTTCTTTGTTATTATAACAATAAGCAATCAATGAGCACATAGATTTCCACATGTAATCAGCATATTCGACTTAAAGTTGAAATAAGTGTGTGTAAATTACTAAATAGGTCAGTTGTAACGTCTGTTTAAAACTTTTTAAAACCCATTCAGTGGTCTTAGGATAATTTCATAATTTTTTCCACTGTTGACAGTTGACTGCATCACTCCAGTGAACGTGACACTTTTTTCTTGGTCGCGGGTGGACCATGGGCACAAATCGCCAGCTGTCTCGCTTTGGCCAGAGTGTGTCTCAGTCTAGTCTCCGTCTCCCTAAAAAACAAGCATCTGGAGGCCCGGGCGGTGAATACAAGTGTGAATATATTCATCCCCATGCTGCTTTGTTAAATCTCTGGGCGTAAAGCTGTTGTACCCCCGTGCCCTCCTGGGTGACCCCAGAGGATCAGAGACCAGGTTGTCGAAACATTTGTAACATTTGGCCAAAGCAAATCTCAGGCTGCCTGTTGAATTGAAGCTCAGACCAAAGAGGAGGGGAGAGAAAAAAAAATCCCCCTGGAACCCTCAAAACACTCCCTGCGCTGGACCAGGACCCCCCCCTCCTCCCTTGTTCCTTATCCCTCACGCACACACTCTCACACACCGAGCATGGAGGCTGAACCCCTCACAACCTCCAGCAAATCCCCTTTATCTTTTCCCAGCCAGATGGGGCCGATGGAATAATAGCTGAAGCCCAATGAGTTCCATTCAATTTGTCATGCCGTCTAAAGGAGCTTGTAAGCTTCCCATTTGCAGTTATGTTATAGTAACCATGGGAGGCTCTGCAGTGTTAGGACTTAATTACCTCCTAATAGCTGTTGTAGAGATAAAGCCCCCGGCCAGCGTAGCCCAACGCTGGGACACGCAGGCCTGAAGACTCCCCCGGCAGCCAAGATCCACACGGTTCATCATGTGTTGGATGACCTGCACCTGACTGTGACCTCTTCCCCCTCGCATGTTCATCTGTAGCTTGACAGATTGAGCCGACTTGTGCAGTAATTTTTGTTTCCAGCATCCCAGCAGCAGGGGCGACTCTGAGGATGTTAATATCTGTCAGTTTACCACCTTGAGCCAGGATTCACATGACATTTATGGCCCCTTAAAGGTTGCACCTGTACCCATCCTTGTGCTTTTCTTGTGGCTTCAAATTGGTAAGGATATTGATGTCCGCTTCTAGCCTGGCATAGTCGGACTCACTTCTTATCAGGATATGATATCAATCTGGTAACACCCCAAGGATTTTATGTTGGGGGGTGTTTTAAATGATACAGACACAAAAAGTAACTCTGCAACGCAACTGGATGGTCCTTCAACGAATCAGAGCAATTTTGTTGTAAACAAATTCAACTCCAAGGTTCTCGGATGACGTGCATTGCTGCTACTCTTCTGTCCATCACCACATTAAGCCAGCCCAAACAATTTGATTGGACCTGGCAGATCTTTGCCGGAGCATATTGAATTGTGTGAACGGAGTGGTTCTAGAAGTTGGTCTGGCTTCCACGTTAGTCCCCTTCAAGACGAATGCAATAACGTTGCCAGATCAAAAGTTTAACTTGACCAATAGCTGCAATTTAAATTTAGAGTTAGTCAGCTACACATCACAAAACATTACGTCTACTAACGTTAGCTTGTTAGTATTGTCATGGTAAGCAAACCTGACTTTAGACCCAAAAGCATTCCATGTTTTTGCATTTTCTCCGTAAAGGCTATAGTTACAAATGATTCCTTCCTTTATTTGTTCAGCTCGTTGCAAATAGTCTAAAACTCATTAAAGAACGTGCTCGCAAATGCCAGCCTATTTACAAAGATGTTTAAAGTGCACATTTTTCATTGTTTGAGCACTCCAGATTTAAAATGACACAATGGTGTTCCTGTATGCTCCTTTTTATACACAGTTTGTATTAAAGTTAACACAATGAGACACTTACATTTACTCTTATGTCACTTGTTTGACCTAAGAATCATCATCTTCATCATGGCATCGGCACTTTTATTTATGGCAGGAGCAAGACGGTCTTTTGCGTCGTCGTTGTGTCATACATCTCTTACGTTCCTTTTTAATAACTATACAACAACTGTGCTATTCATCATTTTCAAATTACACTACTAAGATGACACTGCAATAACTTACTAAATTATTTTGGGTCCTTACTTCTTGTGTTGCAGAAATAAGCATATTGCATTTTAGGGACATCAGCTATGCAAATGAATGCAAATCTCCAGAATGTGCACCTGCTCATTAAACAGGTGCCATTCATTAGGACGACATAAGGTATTTACTCACGTTAAAAAGTAAGAGATTGACTGCGACACTCGAGGAGTTTTTAGGACCAAATAGTTCTTGGTTGTCCAAGGCATTCAACACAAGGCTAAAATCTGAATGATCATCTGCTGCCTGACAGAGAAACACCAGGGAAGGTAACGGCATGTTTAAAAGACTGAGATTAAGAACAGCTGGAAAGGATTTATCCTCAAATATTAAACCAGAAAACTTTCTCTGCTGCTGAGAAGAAGGGAGTTTAAAGGAAGGAGAAGTCAGGCACCTGCAAAATATTGATGGATTTTTCACCTTCAAACCCTTTATTTTCATTTACTTGTTTTTGAGCTATACCTGCAGGAGATTAAGACAATTAATTGCGTTACTTTCACCTTCTTTCAATGCATAATTTTAGTCAGATTTTCAGGAATTCCTTTTGTATTGAAATAACTGGAGATTTTTGAGTCCTTTCTAACCTTTTTCCACTTTTTAAACAGAGTTTTCTGGATGTAGAGACTTAAGAAAAACATTGGGAAGCAGGTACTCGCAAATGTATAGCCCACAATTTATATTCTTGTAATTTCTTAAACTAGTTTTTATTGAGAAAATGTCTGTTTTGGTGGAAGCATAATGCCTTTCTAAATCAAAGGATTACAAAAAATCGTTTAGATCTTCTCTAACTCTAGCTATAATTGATAAAAGCCATGATTATTACAATTCACAGGAGATAGGATGCTAAGTAAGGATGCTTTTTGTCAGATTTTTATTCCACCTCCTCTAGTGGCACTTAACTTTCTCCATTAAATGTACAGTAAATTGCTAATGCTGCATTTGAATCTAAGTGGGAGACAAAGTACACTCACAGACGCACACAGTAACGGCAGCAGCGGCGGCGGCGGCGGTGGTGGTGGCAGGCGGCATCTCACGTTCCTCACTACAGAATCTAACAAAAGCGAGAATTTTGCTTCATTTCGTTCCAAGATTTCGCAGAGAAAGGGATCGAGGGGGACAGCCAGGACATTATTCGTGTCTTTCAGTTCATTTGGCTCAGACGGTCAGCTCCCCAGACAGAAAGAGAAACCTTCTCTCATGTTTTTCCACCCTCCTCTCTTTTTTTTTTGTTCCTTTTCTTTTTTTATTTTGCAGGCAGATTAGCAGGATTAAGTATGGCTCACATATGCTCCTCCTCACTATTGGTATTCACCACTGCACTGGGCCTACCGCCACCCAAACCGACGGACAGAGAGAGAAACAGAGGAACGGAGGTGATGGTGGTGAGGGGTGTCGACGGGCAGAGTCAAAGTTTGAAGGAAATAGGATATTGTAACATCTCAGTCCACATACTGTTTGGTTTAGGTTTAGCTGTTTTTGTTTTCCAATCCTTTAAAACGTTAACAGAGATCGTGGTTCCTAAGTTGAGTCAACAGTTTTTCGGGGAAAGCTCCTTCCTGTTTCAGTGTGACATTGGCTCTGGTGCACAAATCCAAGTCCATAAAGAAGTTGTTTTCCCAGTTCGCAGTGGAGGAACTTGACTGGCCTGCACAAAGCCTTCTGGGAGAGCCCGACCTTATCGCAACATCAGTGTCACTAAAGCTCTTGTGGCTGAATGGGCGCAAATCCCTGCAGCCAGGTTCAGAAATGTGGAGAAAAGCCTGCAGCCAGAAGAGCGGAGGCTGTTAAGGCGGCAGATTTATGCCCACGGCCTGGGAATCACAAGGGTGCAGTGCTGGCATTTGTTGGCTTTTCAAATATCTTCCTGACTACCAGGAAAAAAAATATATTGTCCAATCACAATTTTTTTTAAATTCCAAATCTTTGTAAGGTAATTAGAATACTGAAAAAAAAGTTTTTATTTTTAAGATATCATATAACTGACGGACGACATTTTCCTTAATGAGAAAGAGAAAGGTACCAAAGCCTCACCCCTTCACATTTGGGATTATTGAAAAGCCCTAAATGTCCTCTGTAGATCGCAAAAGGAGTTAATTCAGTAGTATGCAGTGGGTGGGAGATATTCAGGTTTAAAAATGTCCTCCAGAGAGGATAAATCTGAACTACTGGCAGTCAAGAGGCTATAATGAGATGCATAAAAGAATAAATGGATATGGAACTGAAGGCATTCAGGTTCTTTGCACCTTATTACTTTTAAAATATATTTTTCCTTAATGCATCTATCATCTGTGACAGCATGGGAAATATTTTAGACAGTGGTGATGTAGCTTTACTGCAAACTGCTGGATGGAAGGTGTAATGCACTTTCCAGCTGAACCAATGCAGCATACACAAAGGGTTTGTTTGGACCCAATTTAGCTAAAAATGTTTAGTAATTGTTTATCAGTAGTCGACTAAAAGCTGCTTTGAATTTGAAATAGGTTTTGAAATAGGCCATAACATTTTGAGAAAAAATAAATAAAGTCTTTTATGTTTCTGTACCTCTTATAGGTACCAACATTCACATAAATTACAGAAAATACGACTTCATTTTTAATTTTCAGTCACCAAAATCTTAACATATTCTTGCCACATACTTTTTTTCCGGACAAATTCCTGGTATATGTTAAATAATTAGCTATAGGAACTAACTTTAAAAACAAAATACGAACGCAGAAGAGGAACCCTTGTGTCTAATGGAAAACTGAGATTGTGGGAATGTCTAATGAAGCAAACGGTGGCACAGATAACAAACCTCCTGATTTAAAATGCCACTTCAGCCGCTTTCATTACCATAATCTTATTTAACGGCGGTAAACAAGCAAAGCAAGCAACAACAATGAGAAAATATGTGTGCTTCCGTGTGTGTGTGTGTGTGTGCGTGTGCTGTAACACTAACTCCCTCTCACTACAACGACCTTGATTTCGTGACACCTGAACGACGACGGTTACGGACACCGGAAGTGAATAAATAAATGAAGTAAAAATCCGAGGTTCTCATTGGCTGACGAGGTGACCGTTACAAACTGTACGTGACCTCACACGAAATATAGTTCCGGTCAACGGCGCGGCCAGCGACGTTCTAAATCAGTGCGCAGGGAAATATTAGAACCGCGGGTAACCATGGCAACAGCACAAAGTCGTTAATTGGGGAGAGGGTGGGGGGGGACTAACTGACCACACACACAACGAATAAACAAACACATAAACAAATGAATAAATGCATTTAAAATATTTAGAAATATTTAGTCTACTTTAACATTTCTTTTTATTCTTTTTTAAATGTTGTCACATCTTGACTAGTTGCAAAGCTGGTGTATTTTTTTCCTTGGTTTTTGTTTTGTTGCGTTTCTTCTTGTTATCGAGAAGAAACTAGATAAATCTAATCTACATAAATCAGATAAATCTAATTTGGAGTTCTAATTATTCAAAATAATATTTATTATTATTTGTTTATTTGTTTATTTGTTTATTTTATTTTTTGAAAAAAAAAAAAAAAAACGTTACCTTGAATGTGTGGGCTAGAATAAACTGTTTAACTCTCAGATATTAGCGGTGTCCCATAACCTTTTATTTTATTTCACCCCGTAACCAAATTCAGAAAGGATATTCCCTCCAAAAGGCCCTAAACTTGTAGAGGCAATTAGCGCCTAATTCCGTCCGACTGCACAACACCCCGTCATATTTTGGGGACAATGCCGCTGTCAGATTCATTTACGTCCGGGAGCCAATCGCCGGTCCGGGCCCTTATGTCAGCCAGAGGGCCGTCTGAGCGCCAGCAGCAGGCCGCACCGCTATCGCTCTCTGCGGACTAATTGAAAATATCGCAGATCATAACCGTTAAGGACAATTTTGCACACTTCATTAATTGACGTTAAAGATGGACTTCGACGGCAGCTGCTGGTCGACAGCGGGTAAAAAAACGGAAAAAACATTAACTGCAAGCAGGAAACATATTGCGCCGTTTATCAGGCTTCGACCGGTTTTTACTGTTCATTTGACGGGGCGATGATTTTCTGGTTGAATACGTTATAACAACAACAATAATAATAATAAAAAAATAATAATAAAAATAAAACGAACGAGAGACCCATCAAAATAAAAGCTGCAACATTGTGTAGATAAAATAATAAATTAATTGTGTTAAACATAAAACAACGATTTAAACATTTATTTAAATAAGAAAGAAGTTTCGAAACAAATTAATTGTAATGTATAAATCATTACACTTAACTCTGATTTATTTTATAAGCCTACTGTTTTTTGTTTTTGTTTTTGTTTTGGATTGTGACAAATAACATAATGAAAACGGAAAGGCTCATTCTGGGTGTTATCATAATAAAATCTATCCACACGCGGGCCAACATTTTCACAAGAAGGGGCCATACGCTGGAGGGAGTGTGTCTGATTTCACTTAATAGTGATGCTGCGTGTTGGTAATTACATCAGGCTGGAGGACCCTCCGTCACCCTCTTCCTCCCCCCTCCTCCTCCTCCTCCTCCTCCTCCCTCCCTTCTCTCCCCCGCACGGAGCTGATTGGTCGCAGGGAGGCAGCCGGGACAGAAACTGCGTTGTCCTGGTGACCCGGCCTCTGTGCGCTGCTGCCCGACTATAAAACCCCGCGGCCGCACGCAGGCGTACCAAATGGGCTGTCAGATGCGATTTGGAGTAACAAGTGGATTTTGACGTTTAGGTTTTCTCATCGTCGCGCTTGGAAACACTCTCGGTAGGTGTGTAATTGTTTATTTTTCCAGGTTTTCTGCAAATTAGTGTCAGTTTATCCAGATTATGTGACTCCTGTTTTAACTAGTAGGCTACGAGTAAGAATCCAGACAGAACAGTATAGATCACTTGAAAAAGATTAATTGATAACTGTTAATTAAATCAAAGTCTTAAAAGTGATTTATTATACCAAAAATTACATGATTATTGTAACTTTTTGCTCTAGTTTGGCGCCTTGACATCTGGATTTTATGCTTCAGTAAATTAACTGACAACTTTTTTCTTCCAGGATCAGAATCATGGACTCAGATACGAGCCGCGTGTCGAGCAGACCCTCCTCCCCCGAGGTGGACGACATCTTCATGGCCACACTGAAAAAGTCCGTGCACGGCTTCTCCGGCGCCGTGTCCTCCACGCAGAGCGACTCTCCGCCGGAGCTCGCCGGCCTGCGCGGCCTCTCCGCCAGCGACGACGAGTCCCTCGCCCTCCGGCTGTCCAAGAAAGACCGCAAACTCCTGTCAGAGAACGAGCTGCAGTCGATCCGCCTCAAGATCAACAGCCGCGAGAGGAAAAGGATGCACGACCTCAACGTGGCCATGGACGGGCTGCGGGAGGTCATGCCCTACGCGCACGGGCCGTCGGTGCGCAAGCTCTCCAAAATCGCCACCCTGCTGCTGGCGAGAAACTACATCCTGATGCTGAGCAACTCGCTGGAGGAGATGAAGCGGCTGGTCAGCGAGATCTACGGCAGCAGCGGGCACCATGGCGGCTTCCACCCGTCAGCCTGTGGGACTATGACACACGCGGGACCCGTGCCGGGACACCCAGCGGTTTCCCACGCCTCACACCCGGCGGTGCACCACCCGCTCCTCCCACCAGCGGCCGTCTCCACCGCCTCTCTATCTGCGCCTGGCATCTCCGCCGTCACCTCAGTCAGACCCCACCACGGACTCCTCAAAGCGCCCACACCCGGTGCGGGGCCTCTGGGCAGCAGTTTCCAGCACTGGGGCGTCAGCACCGGGATGCCTTGTCCGTGCAGCATGTGCCAAGTTCCGCCTCCGCATGTGTCCAGCATGAGCGCCGTCGCCATGCCGAGGCTGGCCAGCGACTCCAAGTGACTCCAGACTAGATGGAACTTTTCCGGGCTTTGTTACAGACTGTCCCCCCTCCGCACTGTTACGCTTTTATTTATCTTTTGTTGCTGAATCCGTGGCGTCCACGGAGCCAGCAGAGACCATTGATTTTCCTCACTGGGACTTTTGGGGTTTTTACAACTAACTTAGTGTTTTATGGTAATTAACCTCCATTGTAACTGGTGTTTCTTCACAGAGCTCCTACAACACAAATGATTATTACTGGAAATGTTTCACGGCCCACTCTTCTGTGTCTCCTTACAGATCCAAATTTAATCTCTGATGATTACTTTCCCCTTCTGTGGGCCTGTGGGGCAGGGGGGGCAAGTTCCCAACCTGAATCAAACCACAAATCTAGCTTGTAAATATGTAGATGGATTATTCTGTTTAAATAGATATTATATATTAGAGTCTTGTCGATTGTGTGGGAAGACTCCCCCACCCCTCACATGTTGCACCTGCTTTATTCTGTCCATCTTATTCAATGCTCCTCTCCTTATTTCCTCCCCCCGGTAGGTTATCATTCACTGCAAACAATGACCACTTCTTTATTTTTTTAATTAAAAAGAAAAAAAGAAAAGAAAAGAAAATGATATTTATTTACTTATTTTGGACTGGAGTTTCAGATGATCATGTTGGGGTTTGAAATGTAAAATAAAGACGGTTAATTGAAAATGAGCAAAGTGTTTTGATGGGTTTCTTTTCGGTCTACATTACTTTTTGAAAAAGGTGGAAACAGATGTAAAACAGCACGAGCACGTGTGGTTTTAACGGGCTTTCAGATCACTGAACAATTTTATGGAGAATAAGACTGCATGAAAAAAAGGATGTGCACATAAAACCGGTGTATTTTAGGCTTTAAAAAGTGAGTTTTGTCCTAATTTTAAAAGAAAAGAAATAAAAGTACAATCAACTAGGGAGTGGAAGTTATGGATCCACTAGACCGTTATTAAAATAAATTAAAAAATTACTCAAGACAGTTATAATTTTGTGTTTTAAATGAAATGCCCATGACTTCATATAAACTCTTTTCAACCAAGTCCTCCAACATGGAATCAGAAATAAAAATATGTCAGCATTTTTAGAATACTTTTCACTTTTAATGATTTAAATCTACTTATTTTTCCTGTAACTCACAAAAAAGTCGAAGGGACTCTGCCCTCGTGCAGTAAATTTGCTCTGAGCTCCCCTCTCTTGCAGGATGACATGACGCTCGAACGACAACAAAGTCAGTGTTTGTGCTGGATCACAGTTTTGCACGAGTTGGCTTCAGCTCATTTCAAACAGTAATGACTTTTATAGACACCTGTGCATCCAACTGGACTTCTCCTAAACAAATCATCTGTACTTGCACGCTTTTCTCATTTCTAATCTGTACACTAAAAATAAGCTAACAAGAAAACTGCATTTGAAATCGTCCGTGTTTCCAAAACTTTGTATAAACAGCCTCTAAAAACACACATAAAAATCTCTGTTGGCAGAAAGAAGCCAGCGACGAGTAAAGGACGGCACACTTTAGGAAAAACGAAGCAGCTGCATAGCAGATTGTGCATGCTGTTGCAATATTTTCCGAAGGCTTTTGAAGCTGGAACGATACGAAATAAATCCCTGAATATTCATACATGCATTTGTTTATTCATCTCATTACCGGAACTGAATTATTCAAAGTCCTTTGGTGTTTTTTATTTATTTATTTATTTTTTTGTAGGACGTTTCAGAGACGAGGAGGTCATTTGGTGCAATGCAACAAAAAAAATATAGAGTTTATTTAGAAGTAAGCTTAAAAGCAATACTTTTCCTAGAGGATCTGAACGCGGAAACACATTTTCAGCTCGCTACGCTTTTATGTGCGTTTCCAAAACCGGTCCTGCTTTTTATTCCAGCATTCAGCAGCACTCGGGACAGTGTTGTTCCTCCTACTGCAGACGGACACACTAAATATGTCACAAATCAACAAACAGAGTATTTTCAGTTTGTTTTCATGGCAGATATAGCTTAGACTCCTTTAGTTTTGCAACAGATAAGGTAAAATTAGACTACAGAGATAGTTAATTCAATCAGAACCTTTGTTAGACTGAAATAGCTTATAGGCTCACAAGTGATATAGATGAAAGTCTTACTGAAGAGGTATATTTGGTGTTTATTTTGAGGTAATCGTTCAAAAACACACGGGCTCCTTACATTATTTAATTGTACTTCTGGTCATTTTGACGTTTTTCACTCTTACACTGTCACTTTTCAGTTGTGTAGACTGTTTTTCTGTCATTAGTGGCTTTTGAGTGAAGTGCTGTCTGGATTATGTTTGGTCTGGTGACTGCACATAACTCAAGTGATGCCAGGTTGTACACACACTCACGCAGTCTAGAGAAAAGTAAGGTGAAACGAGGCCGCCTGAGGGGAGTCCACAGATTACTGGTGACTTCGAATAGCCTACTGTTTGTCATCATACTGTACAAGCCACTGGTGTCCCAATGCGAAATGTGACTTTTGTTCACTAGCAGGCATCTTGACTTTTCATAGACTCAAAAGCACAGGTGTTACTTTGCTCTTTTCAGGTGTACCACTTATGACACAGTCGCAGTGAGCCGGCCTGCACGAATGCAGGACCTGAAGAATGTTCAGCTGCTTCCAACATTTAGATTTTCATTTCTGTTTTTACTATTCATTTTGCTTTTTCTGTGAGCCTACAACACGTATTCACCTATCAGGCATAACATTATGACCACCTTGTGCCTCCAAAACAGTTGTGACTCATCAGAGAATGGACATGGGCCTTCTGAGGGTGTCCTGTGGTGTCTGGAAACAGAATGTTGTTGGGGTGGGGGGTTATGTCCATCATCCCACAGATACTTGATCAGTTTGGGATCTAGTGAATTTGGAGGCCAGGTCAACACCTTGTGCTGTTCTTCTTGTTTTTTTTTTGAGTTGTTCCTGTTTTTGTGTGTGTGTCTGTGTCAGGCTGCATCCTGCTGGGGATGGCTGCTGCCATCAAGGAGTGTCATTGCTACGGGGTGGGGGTGCCTGGTCTGGTCTAGGTGGGTGCTACATGTCTAAGTAACATCCACATCAATACCAGGTCCAAAAGTTTCCCAGCAGAACAATGAATTGTCACAAGATGGTCAATGTTATTTACTTCTCCTGTCAGTGGTCATAATGTTGTGGCTGAACGTACATAAGTAGGTAATCTGACTACAACAAATCTATTATACTGTACAGTTCCTCTGCTTTATACTACACTGTAATCTAAGAACAAAAAAAAACCAAAAACCAAAAAAGATGTGTTGTTTTCTCTAACGTCGTGGCTAGTTGCAGCATATTGAGTATTTTTCAACTACATCTGAGACACTTCCACCTCAGCTGCAATAGCATGTGCCGCCTTTCAATCAGGTAAAACTTGACAACTAAAGCATTTTCTATCTGTAGAAAACCCACAATGTAAGTGCTAGTCATTGTTTCCAGCGAGTTCAAAATCCAGTGCAGCTGCAATAAAAAAAAAAAAGTCACAATATCTGCACTGGGGGAAGACTTAAGTCATACAAAACACTTATTTTAGTCTATGACAGTAAATGCTGTTAAAGAAACATTTTGCATCCAAACACAAAATCCACAATGGAAAGTGCTAAGGCGCTAGTCATGTACTGAATCATCTTACTGATTCAAAATTCACTGCAGCTGCAATAAACACATCCACGTATTTGCACTCAGTTCTGACCATCTTTGTAAATCTACAGCTGGATGCAACATGTCTAATTAACTACAAGCGAGTACGCTCAGTGCCATTTTGAAAAAAAAGGAGCAAGAACTGAAGCAGAAGTGCACATGGGTGGCTGAAGAAAAAGCTGCTGCAACTATAAAGGTAAACAAAACAACATCTGGAAAAGAGTAAATGTCAAACT
This sequence comes from Chelon labrosus, assembly GCF_963514085.1. Lineage (NCBI taxonomy): Eukaryota > Metazoa > Chordata > Actinopteri > Mugiliformes > Mugilidae > Chelon > Chelon labrosus. The sequence continues at coordinate 8,861,882 of NC_140341.1, forward strand.
GACGCAGTCAGAGCTGAGGATTAACACAAACCCAGTGACGGGGAAGTTCTAGGTGCACTTCATCTGCACAGTTTACCTTATCTCTGATTTTGCCATAGAGAGAATAAAAACAGCATTTTACCGGGACATAAAGCACAAGCCGTGGGACTATTTGCCGTAGAACATCTGCTTTTCCTCGGGTGTCTCCGCGACCAGAGCCTCCCGGGCATCATTTGTCAAAGCAAAATGCAGTTAACATGGATTAGAAGGTATTACGTTTCAAAAATAACGAGACCCCCTCCTCTCCCTCACTCTGTCAGCTCAGTTTAGATTACTAGTTGTAGTCTTGACAACTCAGATATTCAGACAAATAAATGTATACATTACAATGGTCAGGAAATTTATGCTTAGACAACAAACTGCATCCTGTGATGACGGCTGCTAATGGGTGACAGGGTTGTTGGGTTGTTTCATAAAGTGTGACTCCAGGATAGACTCCTTGTCATAGTTATGCAAGTTTCTGGAAAGACAGAAGCAAGTGCATGTTTCCAGATCCTAATCTAAGTTCAAAAGCAAAGCAACATTTTGAGGCATTTAAAAGGGAACTACTGTTTTTTTTACAACCTGGACCTTATTTCAGGCATACGATCGTTTACTCACCCATATAACTTTGGTGTCATTTGGAGTCATTCAGACGACATTTAGATCAGCGTATATCCATATAATGGGAGTGACTGGGGCACCGAAACGCAGCCTCTAAATAACGCATTATCTACCGTGAAACTCGTTCATTTCACCAATATTTTGTTATGATGCTAGGCTAGGCTATGACGCTAGTGTTATTCCCTGTTGAGTCCGTAGTTACCTGTTATCATCACCTGGGGTCTGTAGATGGACCCTCAAACCTCTGACCTGGATGATGTCATCTCTGAGCTGTAATTTGCTAGTTTTTTTGCAACATGGCTGAATACTTTTCCTTTTTTCCGACTTTGAGGTTGTGGACGACGACTTTGTTTATGATGGACGTCCTTACCGTTTTGAGCCAGAGTATATGGGTGAGGAGCTCGCTGAAAGGAGGATGTGGAGGCAGAGAGAGGAACAGCTGACCAAAGAACATCAAACCACTGCACGTCCGTGAATAGATAACAAGTAACTCTGGACTCAACGGGGAATAGCACTAGCGTATCATAACAAAATATTGGTGAAATGAACAAGTTCATGCGTTATTTAGAGGCTGCGTTTCGGTGCCCCAGTCACTCCCACTATATGGATATACGCGGATCTAAATATCGTCCAAATGACACCAAAGTTATATGGGTGAGTAAATGATCGTATGTTATGCCAGAAATAAGGTCCAGGTTGTAAAAAATGGTAGTTCCCCTGTAAGGTTGACACAAACCGTCAGTAAAACAAAGAGAGGATGCATCGTTTTGAGATCACAAAATCATATCTGTAAAATCCTCAAATGCTCACCAATGGCGTCTGCTAAAATAATGACGTTTAGAAGGTTTGGAGGGATCATGCTCTCGCTGAATGCTCAAGAAGTACTCTTGGGCTCGAAGTCTTGAATTTTAAGACGTTTATCTGCTACTCTGTCTTTAATAATATCTGCTCTGGGTAAAACTTGTTATGCAAACAAATTTATTTTAGTCCATGAACTTGATTTTAGTCTTAATTCATTTTAACATATTACCACAAAAATACCCACATTTCTTCACTCATTCATCAAGACAGTCCGTGCCTTCTGACACATTATTCCTGCAAGGATTAATTTATTCCTTTTTATTATTGATGCATAGTTTCCGAAACTTTTTGGACCAAGCTACGAGAGATTTTCCGGATAAACATGCTGTCGAAGTTGAAAGAGAAACTGACTGAGCCGCATCTTTTCAGCTCTGTCTGAACGCCCTGGCCAATAGCAGCTGGGCTTCACACCCCTGCGACTGGATTTGAATAAACAGCCCCCTATCCACCGTTGGTGGCAGGCTGACTTATCCACCGGTGCTGGGAGTCTAGAGGTTGATTCTGTGACAGTTTAAATATTCATAACTCTGGACAGAAGGGGAGCCATCAGACTAACGCTGTTGTAACTGGATTTAAACCTTCCTGAAAACACTGCACAGATGTACACCCTTTCAGCTCCGCGCATCATGTCGTGTTAGCCGAAAGGATTAAACACTGGTGGGATGCATCAAAGGTGGCGGAATAACAGAAAGAGAAACAGAGTCTATGATGAAGAAAGGGGGGGAATAAGAGAGAGGAGATAAACAAACAGAGAATCGGTCAGAGATAAAGACGGGATTTAACTCTTACAAGGGAGTAGATGGAGCTCTAAGGTGAATATGAGACCTCAGAGGTCACCGTTTCCCATGGGACTGGTGTTTACTCTGACAGCTTCATCTGCTCACTCGTTACCAGCACTGAAAAAAAAACGATAGACTCCAACACACAAAGAGGCTCAGACTGTATGCAACAAGTACTTACTGAGCTGAGAATTGTTTATTAGGAGATCAGCCACAATTGCACAGTGATAAACCTTATCCACACTGTATGGAAGTAACAGTAAGTTCCAATTTCTGATTCATAAATAACCCTCATTGTAATATCCAAGTCATCATTAGATCTGCAAAACTTCAGCTTGACACAAATATTGTGTTAATACCCTCAACGAAGAAGCCAACATGGACTCGCAACAGAGAAATAAAGGCAAGGATTAAATTAAATATGGCTGATTAACACGTACAGATACAAACCAGTTGTTAATCTTGGGTTTTATGACAAATTCCAGCGATAGTGACATTCATTTGTGGCATTTTTTTGGAGCACGTGTTCAACTTTCAATTATTATAACCGTGAGTTTGAGATGAGGGCTGCTAATGATAACACTCAATAAGGCCAATAAGGGGAATATGAATTATATATGACATAAATGCTATCTGAAGTACAAGCATCTGTCTTTCAGCTAACATACCATTAACGGTAACTACATTCAATTTAAACTGTCATCAAATACGTTTCATGTCATTAATGTTCAATGAAACAATATTAAATTTGATTTTAACAAATTTAATCAAATTTAAACTGTACTTTGGCTCATGCGTGCAGCTAAGTTAACGTGTTGTGTCGTTGCTTATATGTCAGAAATCAGGTTTCAGGTCATTAACGACTACATTGGTGTGATTAGAGATCTAATAAGCTTTTTATTTAATAAAAATTCTTGCTTGACATTTTAAGATTGAGCAGATGAAAATAAGACTGTTGGTGCTGCTAATGATCGGTAAAAGGCAGACCCAACCCAGTATCTTGAGTTACTTGAAAGGAGCATAAAGATTGGACTCTGGAGCAATAGAAGAAGGTCATGTGGTCTGATTTACCCTGTTCCAGAGTGATGGGGGCATCAGGGTAAGAAGAGAGGCAGATGAAGTGATGCACCCATCATGCCTAGTGCCTACTGTACAAGCCTGTGGGGGCAGTGCTATGATCTGGGGTTGCTGCAGTTGCTCAGGTCTAGGTTCAGCAACATTATGTACCCAAAGAATGAGGTCAGCTGACTACCTGAATATACTGAATGACCAGGTTATTCCATCAATGGATTTTTTCTTCCCTGATGTTCACGGGCATATTCCAAGATGACAATGACAGGATTCATGGGGCTCAAATTGTGAAAGAGTGGTTCAGGGAGCATGAGACATCATTTTCACACATGGATTGTGTGTGTGCGAGTGTGTGGTCTACTTGGAGGTAGGTTTGATTGTGCAGCCTCTAGGCCAGAAATATGACAGGAGAAGATTAATTTTCCTCCAACTTTAACTCATTCTTTTAATTAATTCAATTTAAGAAGATGAATGAGACGGGGCAACTTTTTCAACACTGTTGCCGTCATCGATTGCAGCTTCATTCATCTTCATTGACAACTCGTCATTTTCCCACCACCGTGCTGACGTTTACCCCACACATTGACAACCACATTGACAACATGTGTGGAAAGAGTATTTATTCCACCCAGAAAGTGGAATACATGGTTGTATTCGGGTAAACATATGTAACATGAGTAGATCTGCAAGAGTTTAGGTGGTTATTGGATGCTAATATTATTTACAACATAGAATAGGATTGAAGAGTCCTTCTGATCGGGCCAGTCTGTTCTGATTGAGGTGGTTATATGAGGAGTTTTTATGCTTATTGGGATATTATTCTGATTATTAGGGGAATACTAGAGTCCATTAAAACACAGCAACCATGTGTAAAATAGTTACACCTTGTCCAACAAGCAGGTCGACATTTAAGGCACATGTGAGCAGCATGTGCAAGAACAAGACACTTTTAAGGAACAAAGAATCTAGAACAAAATCTACGGCATAAATGTTTCCAAACCGTCCATGGAGGATGCAAACATGACTGTAAGAGTAAAGTGAATAAAGTGCAAGTGTAAACAGGAATTACAAGGATTATATATTTACATGTAATTGCAGAGGTAGTATGTGGCCTACAGCCAGGTCTGAGCCTTAAACGGGAATTACCGTTTTTTACAACCTGGACCTTATTTCTAGCATAAAATACGATCATTTACTCAACCATATAACTTTTGTGTAATTTGGAGTCGTTCGTCAGATATTTAGATCCATGTATATCCATATAGTGGGAGTGACTGGGGCACCGAAACGCAGCCTCTAAATAACGCATTATCTGCCGCAAAACTTGTTCATTTCACCAATATTGTTATCGTACGCTAGCGCTATTCCCCGTTGTGTCCGGAGTTACCTGTTATCATCATCCGGGGTCTGTAGATTGACCTACTAACCTCTGACCTTGATGATGTCATCTCTGAGTGCTGCAGGCACCCACAGTCGGCTTATTTACCTGTAATTTGCTCCTGCTAGTTTTTTGCAACATGGCTGAATATTTTTCTGATTCTGAAGTTGTGGACGACGACTTTGTTTATGATGGACGTCCTTAACCAAATATTGGTGAAATGAACGAGTTTCGTGGCAGATAATGCGTTATTTAGACGCTGCGTTTCGGTGCCCCAGTCACTCCCACTATATGGATATACGCGGATCTAATCATCTTCCGAATGACTCAAAATAACACCAAAGTTATATGGGTGAGTAAACGATCGTATTTTATGCCAGAAATAAGGTCCAGGTTGTAAAAAACAGTAGCTCCCCTTTAAGTCTTTATCTCATTAACAAGTCAGATCCCAAACTGATGAAGGGACAGTAACAGGTGGGTTATATGAAGCATGGGAATCGCAGAAGACCTCCAACTCAGAGTGGCCTGCACTGCAGCGGACGATTGAAGGCAGTCAGAACAGCAGCTGGATTTTAGAAAGATGTTTTAGTTTCCCCTGAATGAGGAACTTTTGGTGTCGTGAACCCGTTTTTTAAGAAGGACACCTCCGCCACTGTCGGACTTTGTGCATACGAGAAGCAAAAACAATCAGAAAGCGCTGGAACTCAGGAGTGTTCATAAACATATTTGCAGATCTGTGCAACACAAAGGCCAGAGTGTTGCTTGTGTGCGTGTTTGCATGTGCATCTGATAATCTACGGGGAGCAGCAGATGAACTCTTCGATTGGGTGGATCAATGTGTTTAGTAAAAGCCCAGAGGGACAAAGACAGAAGGGAGAGAGACCGAGAGAGTAAAGCAAAATGAAAGAAACAAAGCAAGAGAGCAGAAGATCCATTGAGTGTGTTTTTTTGTGGCTGAAGAATCGTCCCCAGCGGCTTTGAAAGGAGGGATAATCCTGTCAAGTAAGCAGACCTTTGGATATTCATGACTGGCCGAGCGGCTCCGCGGACTGAAGGAGGACACAGTCAGGATGGGATTAAACATCAAAGTGAATGTGAGGAGCGCAAGGACCAGGACATGAATCAGCCATCGCAGAAACACTGAGGTCTCAGAGGGGTGTGATGGGGGGCCAGCGGGGACCAGTTGTCTGGTGGGTGGACAGCACTTTGAATGACTCCTGGATGAGGGCCTCCTAAATGCCATTCAGTAGAGTGATACGGCATGGTGTGTGCACCTGCCCCCCAATCTGACAAATACATACATAAGCATCAAATTTAGTAACAAATTAAAGCTCATTACCGTCGGCCTTCTGTCTGCTGAGCAACTGAGAAGAAGCAAAGATGATTGGACAGAGGCGATCAAGTGATTAGGACATTTAATCACTTGTTTGGACTTTGGTCTGTGCCTGTTTTTAGGGATCCAGTGAATCCAGAAAATTTTAAGTAACCAGCTCCATAAAGAAATTTGCAAAACAGAAATTTGCAAAAAAAACACGAATGGTTGATGAATTTGGTACAAATTTGTGTTTGCTTTCAGAAAAGAAGCGTTGGGTGGTGACGTAAATCAGCCAGGGCAATGGTTCAACTTTGCACCATTGCCTATCAACACATTTTACTTTTTATTTCCTGCAGCTAAATTTAATATACTTTCATTTTCAGTCTGGCTTTGGACAATTAAACTACTTAGGATTATAAAGAGACCCTTTCACAACTTCACACAGATATACACGGTAAACTTTTCCCATCTACACCAAGCTACCTCACCATTTTCTAAGTCCCAACATTAGCTGGTAGATTTTACATGCACCTGTTCACATGAAGGTGTGATAAACATTACATAATTTAAATTGATTTGACAGAGACGATCAAGCCATTAGGACACTTAATCACTTATTTGGACTTTGTCTGTTTTTTTTATGGATCCAGTGAGAGAAAACTGTAAGTAACCAGGTCCATAAAGAAATGGTTAAAAATACTACCTGTAATATTGTATCATGAATGAATTCGTTGTCATATAAAGTTGTAGAAAGTGACTTAAGTCAGCCAGGACAATGGTTCAGTTTTGCACCATTGCTTATTGACTTATTATTCCCTGCAGCTACATTAGTATTCTTTCATTTTCAGTCTGGCTTTGGACAATTCAACTACTTAGAATTAAAAAGGATCATGGTTTGGGTTAAAAGAGACTTTGTTTTACAACTTCAGACAGACACTTAACCATTTTCTTGGCTACGCTCGTCATTTTTCTGCCCAGGAAGTAGATGTAAGCCTTTTTTTAATTTGCAGAGATGCATCTTCACATCAGTTTGCACAAAGTCAATCCTCCTTTCCTCTGAATCTAGTCTGTAGACTGTTCTCATGAGGAATTTAAATCGATGCTGTCTCTCATGCACACAAACATATGAGTCTTTATTCTCATATTCTGTGATCTTTGTGTGTGTGTGTGTGTGTTTGGGTATTATGAGATACCCTGCGAGTCACGTCCCATATGGTTTGTTGACCATGTCACGATCGTGTCTGTTCCCTGGCGTTGGGTCTGCCAGCTCTGACTGCTGCTGGCAGCTGGGACATTTGGACAAAGACACCCTGACAGGATTCAGGGAAACTAGAGTGCTGTTGTGAAACACACACACACGCACACACACCGGGGTGCCCTGCAGTTGGCTGGAGTCTATGTTGAGACCATTCTGAAATGATATGATGTGAGATATGTTAATTTTAGGATAATGTTTAAACGATTTAAGTTTCACTTCTCTTCAAATATCAGTAATCAAACACTGAATGCTCTTTTTGCAAACCTTTTTAACATTAAGGTTTTTATGATGACCAAATCAGCATTAGCCATTTTAACAGGAAATGTTCAAACAATTACTACATTATTTCAACATTAACCAAGCTTGGTTGCTCATTGAGACGCATGACACATGGATTTGACTTGTTTCGAGTGGAAATAGATGAATGGATCTTCAGTTAAAAATAAGAGGCATCAATCTAAGGGATTTTACATCTAAATGCCAAAGTTTTAAACAAGATACTATATTTTTCAGCCACTTTCCTCTATTGTTTTTTAACACTCAGATGTTTCAGATGTTCCTTTCCTTGTAAATACATTAATAGATCCAAATCTAAAGCATAAACAAGTTTGCTTTAAAAAATAATGTTAATGCTTGTATCTGATCTGATCTTGTCCCAGGGGCCTTGGTTGGGTCACATTTTGGGTCGAAACTGCATGTAAATCATAATAAGTGACCAAAACCAAAAAGGTATCACAAGTTTCTTACGTCAGATTCGCAAATTCCAAACCAAATTGGGCAGAAAACAGCTTTCCTTGGTTTAATTGTTTGTGTAATCATGTCTGCCTTCTCAGTAGTCATGCCACCGTGAGATGTTTTAATACCTACAACCCCAATTTGTCAAGTTACTGAGGCCTGCTATCGTGTTGCGCTGCAGCATATGTCAGCTCTCCTGGTTGTTGCTTCCCTGGGGTCCACAGTTTCATAAATCAAATTAGCACCGAGTTCAGAGTGGCCGTCGTCGGACTCGCAAGTAAAATGAGCGCAAATAAACTGGAATATATCATATATTTGACCGTTCAATGGATTAAATCTTTGAAAAGTTGTGCACCGGTTGCCTTCTTCCTCGCTCTCGGCATCGCAGTGGGAGGCCGGCCGTGAGTCGGGGCAACATCTGTGACAAACCTGGTGCAGTTTGATCAGTGGAGGCTGAATAGAAAAGGGAAAGTGGCTGCTTCAGTGTGATCTCTCGGGTCCTAGAGGGGATTTTAATGCGCTGAGAGTCTGTGAGGAGCGGGAGCACAGTAGGAGGTGAATGAGCTGAGGAGGAGGAGGAGGTTGTAAGGCACAGAGGAGAGATTCTGGGGCCGTCGTCGCTGTGGGGAGGGGGGTAGTTAACCGTGTGTGTGTGTGTGTGTGTTTGAGATACAAAGTGTAGGCTGACAGATGTGTCCATCAATGCCTGAAAGAATCATCTTACATCCTCCGCATCCATCTGCCAGAACAATGAGTTAAAATCTTTTCCACCATGAATAAATTAACCTTTTAGATTCTGTCTAATCTGATGTCCTGGAGGTCTCTTTAGTTTTTAATGTCTGAGCCATTAGAAGCACAGTTTCCCCAAAAGGACTGCAAGAAAACAAAGAGTCTTTCTAAGAACAAAGTTTCCGCTCATCCAATGATCCATCCATCCCTTCCTCTATTTCCTCGTCCTCTGCAGGTCACAGAGTAACAAACGAGGGGGCGAATCAAAGCACCTTTTACCCCGGGCCGGCAATATCCTTCAGCGCTTTCCCGGTCAGCTGGGAGATGTGATCCCTGCACCGTGTCCTGGTCCTGCCTCGTGGCGTCCCGGCTGGCCGAGCGCGAAACGTGTCGAAAGGGAGGCATCCGGAGAGCGTCCCGAATGGGCCCGCCCCAAGTGTTGGTAAGTTTCAGGTTAAAGGTTTCCCACTAGCCGAGAGATTGGTTTATAACTTTTTCAAACTGTCCGACTTGAGTTTCACATTTTTGGTTTAACTTGCTAAAATAAATTTCCATCAAAGGCTCACAAAGGCTCACGTCAACCCCAGCAGCCAGCATTTGTCGAGACACATTCAATGCCTTCCCAGTTTTCGCCTGCTGCTGCTTCCCGTCAGGAAGCCTAATTGCTCAGACGTGTATCCTCATCCATCATACCGCAATGAGCTTTCACTTTAACAGTGACTTTCGGTGTCACTGCACCGCCCTCCATACAGACGGGGATAACCTCTGAAAACCCACCCTTGGCCTTGTACCGCTAATAAAAAAAAAAAACCCGCCCCCACCGGCACATTTAGACTTTAACTGCCCTCGATCTCTTGGTGAGAAGAAGTAAAAGAAGCTCTGTGTTTGGGAGAGAGCGAGAGGATTCCTGTGGAACCTTAGTATCCGCGAATCCATCATTGTCACGGTTAAATAGGACCGGGGGTTTTAAGGATACTTTGACAGGGAAGGGGTTAACTAATGCTCTCCTATTAGCGGACACCCTACAAGTCCCTGGTGGCATTGTTTCAAAGAGGAACATCTGCCATAACAAAAGACAATCACAGAGTAAGATTGTGTACAGGGGTAATTTTAAATGACCACAACAAAAAGGTTAGAGCACTTTGGGTTTGACTGTTGCAACCAAATCAATATAAATCGTACGTTATTCAAATTAACATCCAGATACGAGCAAAACGTGAAAGTGTCAGTGGATCAGTTAGCGTCGTAAAATATGAGTGTGGTAAACGTCCATCTGTATTTAAACAACCGCGACCAACTGAGCGTGTGCAGCTATTGAAAGTGAAGCATTTAGGCTCTCTTTCACAAAGAGCCCAAGGGCTAAAACCTTACACCCCTCCCACCGTCATTATCCCTGCCACACTATGATCAGCACCAAATGCCGACTATCCCAGGCCGGCGCTCACAAAGCATGCTGGGAAGGACAAAAGCAGACCTTCAGCCGATTGGTTCCACCTTATTAACAGCTTGTAATCTTCTCATGTCTTTGGCTAGGCCTCACAGAGCAGGAGTTAGGGCCAATAGACGAGTGTGTCCTCCGTCGCCGCTTTGATGCGGAGCAGCCTTTCCCCTCTGAAAAGTCCGGCTCTGTTATATTACCATTGTTGCCGCCGCTGCACCTGTTTGTCCGCAGGGACACATGGAGGAAATCAGTCACTGGCAACTGTTAATTTCTCATTAGACTCTCTTTGCACATTGTTGTAAACAGAAGACGGTTTGGCATGTAAAAGCAGGTGCACCGGCACGTTTAACAGTTTGGCTCACTGCTCTTACAATGATCTTCTTTGGAGGCCAAATTGGAAATACTTGAAAATAAGTCTTGAGTCTTGAGCGTGAAAATTGTTAAACATAGTAATTATAAGCACAGACTCTGCCTTTGCTGTATTTTGTTTCAATTAATTAACTGATTTTGGGTTCACCATGTGTGGCGTTCTTCTATAAAAGTATTTACTCTATAAGAAGCAATATAGGGAATGTTGACTGGCAGCATTCACCAGCTGAAAAATGAGCTGCTGATCCCCGTTGACCTTTCTGCTTAAGTACCCATCAAGTGGCATCATAATTATATTTTGACTGCTGTATGTTTCGCCTATGGCCGGTTGAGGCCTTGGGGCAGTTGGCCAACTTTGCCAGCTGGGAATTTAGCCTCAATGAGACGTCCCGGTGCACGAGTATAATGGAGGGAATGTGAGGCCTCTGCGCTGGTAAACTCTTTTTATCCACCATTATAATCTATATCTGCACCTCTTGCACCAAAGTCACATTTTCTTTGCAGTTTTTACATGATTCAGAATGATCTCTAAACAGATGCAAATCACCAAAGGCCGCCGCTGTTCAAAAACAATCCATTGCCTCCATGAGAAAGATGATTATGTTTGGAAATAAAGTATAGTTTGACAGAGAAGTGGTGTTTCATTTCGATGAACTTTAAGTGAAGATCATTGTTGGTTTGCGCTTTGCTACACATGCATCCTCACCGTTACAAAGTGGATTTAGTTGACACTGGTAAATAACACAGAGCATCAATGTTTTATGGATGTGGATGTTAGCAACTCTGATTACCGAGGTAACCCTCACACCAGTCTGCCACAACATTATGACCAGTGACAGGAGAATTAAATCACATTGACCATCTTGCGAAAACTCAATGTTCTGCTGGGAAACTTTTGGACCTGGCATTCATTGGTGTGGATGTTACTTAGACATGTAGCACCCACCTAGACCAGACCAGGCACCCCCACCCCATAGCAATGACACTCCTTGATGGCAGCAGCCATCCCCAGCAGGATGCAACCTGACACAGATACAAACACAAAAACGCTTTAGGAACTACTAAAAAAAAACCATGAAGAACAGCACAAGGTGTTGACCTGGCCTCCAAATTCACTAGATCCCAAACTGAACAAGTATCTGCGGGATGATCCACAGAGGCCCCTCCCCTCAACCCATAGGACCCAAAGGCCCCCACTAACAACATTCTGTTACCAGACACCACAGGACACCCTCAGAAGGCCCATGTCCATTCTCTGATGAGTCACAACTGTTTTGGAGGCACAAGGGAGACCTACACAATATTAGGAAGGTGATAATAATGTTATGCCTGGTGGGTGTATATGGGCTAGTAGTGTATGGATAGAGCTGGTTCTCTGTTCTCTGTTTGAAATGAAAATGGAATTAATGATGCCGATGTCCTAGTAGTTTCATCAGCACGGTGAATTTGGTAAGAACCAAAGTAGTGGACATTATTTCCTAACCTTTGCATCATAAGTGAATCAACTTAATAAGTCACTCCCATTGGTTGTCACCTCAATCGTCTCAAAACTGAGTCAATTTCAATTTGGTACCCATCCATTTTTTTCTTCATCTATCATTTCATTGTCTCTTGTTGCCACATTACTGCTAGGCTTCCTGTGTGTGTGTGAGCCTCTTAAGAGCTATATTTAATTATTCATTTAAATAATTTCGCCTTATTTTGTAGCTTTTCTTCCACCACAAACAAGATGCTCATTGACAAGCAGACGAGCACATGAAATAGCTGCGTAATCGTGCCAATTTGGCCAACTAGTAAACCTCCCTCACACATGAACCAGATGATGGGTCCTCCCACCGAGGCAACAAACACTCCAACACACCAACAAGTGACACACAAAGCAGCTCTATCAGACACCTGATGTAAATTGACTCCATTAAGTCAAGACCGGCCCGTGGTTTGACTCAATTTGTGAATTTTGTCTCTTTATATCCAGCGAGGTGCATTTATAATTATGCCAATTTGCACTTGGTAAATGAGCCAATTTACGTGATTGTGCTTTTCGGCAAACAAATACTTGCTCTGATCTTTGAGGAAGTGTCATTCCCTCTGGGTGGTCCAAACTGAGAATTCATTATTGTACAGTTTTGGTTTTCTCCTCCTTATTTATCATTATTTATCCACATTAAAAGATTCAGGGTTGCTAACTTTAATTTTAATTGCTTTTAAAAATATGATTTAGAAGGGAAGCAATCTGTATTTCAGTGATTAGTTATGTTTTGTGTAAATTTTGTATTTATTTTTTAAAGTGAATCTAAATGATCAGATGCTTTTATATTTTTACCTAACCTCAGAGCTACCTAATTTTACCTAATTTTGCCTCAGTTGTTCGTACCAGAATAAACTACTTTTTTTTTTTTAAACTTTTTTATAAAATCCGGTCGTTTATTCAATTCAATTCAATTCAATTTTATTTATATAGCGTCAATAACAATACAAATCGTCTCAAGACGCTTTACAAAAACCCGGCCTGAAACCCCCAGAAATCCACCCATATAACTTTTGTGTAATTTGTATTCCTTCGGGAGATAATTAGATCAGCGTATATCCATATAGTGGTAGTGAATGGGGCACCGAAACGCAGCTTCTAAATAACGCATTATCTGCTGCGAAACTTGTTCATTTCACCAATATTTTGTTATGATATGCTAGTGCTATTCCCCGTTGAGTCTGGAGTCCTGTAATAGCAAATTACAGGTAAACAAGCCGACCATTGCGGGTGCGCACGGCGCTCAGAGACGATATCATCCAGATCAGAAGACATCATCCGGGGTCTGTAGGTCAATCAACAAACCCCGGATGATGATAACAGGTAACTCCGGACTCAACGGGGAATAGCACTAGCGTACAATAACAAAATATTGGTGAAATGAACAAGTTTCGCGGCAGATAATGCGTTATTTAGAGGCTGCGTTTCGGTGCCCCATTCACTCCCACTATATGGATATACACTGATCTAATTATTTCCCGAAGGAATACAAATTACACAAAAGTTATATGGGTGAGTAAACCACCGTATTTTATGCCAGAAACAAGGTCCAGGTTGTAAAAAACAGTAGTTCCCTTTTAAGCCTTTAATAATGTCAACTTTTAAGCTTGCAAATATGAAATCTATGTGAAAATAATAATTACTGCTTGAAATTAAACAAAGAAAAGTGTTATCCATGCATCCTTTAGAATCATAAATAATAAAAAAAAAACAAAGAAACCACATAAAAGGGGCAATAAAAGAAAGTTATTTCAGTTTATTTTGTGTCTTTTGGCACATTTGTTCAATTGATAATGGCCAAAAAAAAAAAAAAATCATGATCTTTCTCTCAGTGGTATCACTTTGGGGTTATTTTCCATCCTGTATCGGGGGGTAAATTGACCCAGGAGTTTGGCTGCGGTGTCTTCCTGTCTGTCAGCCGCAGGAAATGGCTGCACACAGACGAGGCATTTAGCTCCCAGGTGCAGACCCCCCATTGGACGGCCTTGCCCAGATGGATAGTACTCCTTCCACCATAAAGACACTAGTCTTCCCCCTGCCCTGAAGCCACCGGTGCTCCTGCTCCTGGTCCAGCCTCATCAAAAGGAGCCTGGAAGCCGGGAGGCGGATATGCTGGGCTGCAGCCCCAAATCAAGCTCACTTTTCTTTCCCCCTTGTAAGTGTTGGAGGGAGAGGAGGGGGGGAGGTATACCATTCTAGTAGACACCAGCTTCTTTCTTTCTCTTCTTTTCTGACTTCTGTTTGTGTGGCTTCTTGCAGGTGTCCTTTTTTTTTTTTTTCCCCTCCTGACACAGAAACGATCCCAAAATACAGTCAAAACCATCACGGCTCATTTTCTTTCATTACTCAGTTTATTACCTCTCATTGTGAGACGGGCACTAGAAATCAAATTGAGCCTGCACACACACACGAACACACACACACACACACATTCATCCTGGCTGCCTGCACTCTGTTCTCCTGCAGGTGCGAGGGCCATCCGCCTGGCCCTTTTCATGAAGCCCTCTCTTTCCTGTCCGTCTGCAGCCGTCCATTCAGCTTCAATCACAGCACCAGCCGGGCGCCGCCGCGCCACTGGTGGGGAAGGGAAGCGCCTCCGCACACATCTTTCTCTTCTTGAACGACAAGGGGAGAGCGGCTGGGAAGAAAGAAAGGGTCTTCCTCCTCTGCGTCTCCTTCTGCTTTCATCGTAAACAACTTGCTTTCTGTTTGTAACGGTGCTGCTGTCCTCCTCTTCCCCCTGCCTTCCTTTTCTCCCCCTCAGATGGGCTTTACAAGGACGAGGAGGAGGAGGAGGGAGGGCAAAAAGAGGACGGCCAAGCTTACCGTGCGACGGGAGTGATGCTGAGGTCTTTTTGTGGCTCATGAATGGGACATTTGAGGTTTCCAGCCTTGCTCTGTGCCCCAAGCCAGCTTCACCTGTGGTCGGAGTCAATTGGCCTGTTGTCTGGCTGTCTGGAACGGTGCCCAGCTCCCCTGCCAGCCAATTTGGTTAGCGTAGCCTGCTCAGAGGCGAGCAACAATAACCTCCACCTCAAAAACCATCAATTAACTTCCCACACACAATGACGTGTCCATTCACCGTTTGCCAAAACTGTTCTCTGACACGATTAATACCCGCGCTAATAGTGCTAATACCTGCTCTCTGTCACTTAGCGAGGCACTGATGATTTTAAATGGCTTTCAAGTTGTTAAAGGGCTGTAGAGGTACGTTCCTCTAAGCTTTTTTTTTTGCGTGTTTGTGTTTTCAATTAAACTCTCACAAAGACAAAGAAAAACTGTGTGCAGTCAGGTGCTAACGCCAATGCAATGTGTACCTTCTTTTTGAGGTTTAATCCTCTTCATGGCTGCTCTTTTCCTCGGATACCTTGTTATACGTGTAATAATTATATGAATTCAGCATCGTAAGCAACGGAAATCCTTTATTTCAGCACAACCTGGGTTATTTGACGATGTTTGCTGCTGCCAAAAGAGCTCACAAGTCATATTTAATTTAGATAATTTAATTCGCCAGCATCTATAGATGCTCTCCAAACAGAAGAAGCTATTTTGTTGTTTTGTGTTATTTTGTGCAACAATAAGGGCTTATTTTATTTCACAAATGAAATAATAATAGAAAATTCAAACATCTTTCATCTCTAAATATTTTAGGACACTGTTAACTTTAAGTACTGTAAACTTAAGCGTCATTTGGGACATGTTAAAGGTGTCAGAGTTGCAGGTTCACACTTTTCCCTTTAAGCAGAGATCAGATTACCTACTGGAGCAACTAAATACTGTCACTGTTATCTGGTTTCTGCTGGTGATCCGTGGTCCTCAAAGTCGGACGTGCTCAAGAGCAAATCATGTGCTGGGGAGGAGTTCAACTGAGGTGGGGGGGTATGTGAGGGCAGCATTTAGCTCACTTCTCCACTGTGTGAGGTGTCATTCTCGCCTCATGCTGCTGTGGAAATGAGATAAAAAAACTGAGCTGCCACTTTAGGAGGCTTTCATTTACTTCTCTACCGTGCAGCCGGGAACCCTCTGAAGCCAAAGCTGAAGTGAGTTGTCGCTGTGCTGGATGGCAGCTTGCAGCTTTCTGCAAACAGAGGGGAGATCAACAGGTGGAGGGAGTGAAGATTCGATTCTTGTGGAATTTTTGAGAAGTTTCAGTTAAGTATTGTCGCCTATTGCTGCCAGATTTTTAATTTCTCGACTAAACTGAACTACAACTCAGACGAACAGCACTCTTCTGAGGGGACTACAGTATGAATGTGCTGTCAAACCCAGTAATCAGGGCCCAGGAGCAGTCTCTACCTCTCTGCGGCCCCGGGTCTGTCCAGGACTTAGCCCACTGCCCTCCAGGGTTCAACCTGAGCTCCCGTCTGAATCCTGCACCCATGCTCGGCCTCCAGAGCGGCCAGAGATCAGCCAAACCTCAGAGGGAGCTGAGCCACGAGGAGCAACAGGAGCTGAGGCGGAAGATCAACAGCAGGGAGAGGAAGCGGATGCAGGACTTGAACATTGCCATGGACGCCCTGAGGGAGGTCATGGTGCCTTACGCCTCCTCGCCTTCTTCCGCCTCCTCTCAGTCCCACCAGCCTGGGGCTCCTCCAGGCCGCAGGCTCTCAAAGATCTCCACCCTGGTTCTGGCCAGGAACTACATCCTCCTCCTGGGTTCGTCTCTGCAGGAGATGCGGAGGTTGCTGGGGGAGGTGAGCGTCGGCATGGGGGTGAACACAGGACCGGTCCCCAGGCTGCTGCTTGCTGGCGGGTGGCCCCTCATCTCTGGTCCCAGTCAGCTCCTACTCACCCAAGAATCCCTCCTCTCCTCAGCAGCCTCCTCCTCCTCCTCCTCATCCTCTTCCTCCTCCACTTCATCATCCTCTGCAGCCGCTAAATGTTCGCTGCTTTCACCGGGTCCCATGGAGGCCTCGCTGGCACCGGTGCAGTGGAGCTCTGCAGGCCCTTCAGGCGGGCCCCTGTGTCCTTGTGGAGTCTGCAGACTGCCCAGGTTCAACCACTCTGCTCCAGCTCCCAGATTCCCAAAGTGACACCTTGAAGGCGAAAGCTGAGGAAGATTTCTGACTCGATGACTGTTAATGTATGCAACGTTTTTGTTTTTTTATATATATATATATGAACTGTTATTTTTCTAACATCTTAACATGTTGATATTTTACTACACTACTTACTCCTTCGATCTTTTTAAAGATTATGGAACCATTCTCATGTCTTGAGCTAATAGTGCTTGTTTGGATGCGAGTTGTGATGCATATTATTACATTTTTAAGTCTTTTCTTAAGTGTAAACTGTAAAAACTGTGTGCATGGTGTGTATGGACTGCAGTATTGTGCTGTGGTGAGTTGAATGCTGCTTGGTGACAAATTTTAAAGAGGTCCTAAAAGAAAGGCCTCTTGTGAAATAAAATATTTGCTAGTTAAAGGCTCTGAGATCCTATTTTATCTTCTTTGATTGAAAAAGATTTAGTTATTTTATAATTTCTGTATGTAGGTTTGAAGTCAGTGTGGCTTTACAGCGCTTTAAGTCAAAAGTGACGACAAGGAGTTCGACTCAGTTTGATTTTTAGTTGAATATTTAAAACGAGAGAAAGAATAAGACATACTTAGTTTATAGTTTATAATCCAGAATTTGTAGCTACATCCTCGTTTGAATGTTCAGATTTACTGCAGATTTGTAAAGTGTGAGACTAGGAGGAGAAAAAGGAAAAGAAATATACACAAGCATCAGGATAATGTGGTAGAAAATGATGTGTAAATTTGCGTTTATGTGCAATTCACAAATTCACAAAATTATGCATGCATAATATATTCTATTGTACAACTGTCTCACAATGCTGTGCAAAATAAAGTAGGTAATGGGAGATGCTGCACAGGTGCAAAATATGAAGCAGAACCACGACAGAAAATGAAGCAATTACTAAGATAATGGGCAATATTACAAGATACTGGCCACTGTTAGTACATTACAGGTGCAGCTACACAACCAGGTGTAAAATCAGTCAAAACCCCAGTCTGTGAAGATTATACATATTACGTAGTGTGCACATGTAATGAAGTGTTGCAACTGTTGCAAGATTTGTGCAACTTCAAATACTCTTTTTCACAGTAGTGAAGGATAGCCTTCATAAACTGCTTTTATTTGTCCGTTATTTGCCATTTTTCAGGTACATTCTCTTTTCATTTGATTTAAACGTTTTTAACTTTTTGCAACTTTAACCAAATGAGGAGCAAACTTCTCCTCATTCGAGCTCCGCCTCTATAATTTCCGATCCACTTCAGGCGCTGGTCGAGGCGCAGGCCTGAAAAGCGCCGTCCAGCCCTGCGCGCCAACCCCCGAAATAGTGAAACAGTCCTCATCTGGTCGCCCATTCATATCTCCCGACAAGCAAAAGATCAAAACCCGCCCGTGTAATTACTGCCCCACAGAAAAGAAGGCCTTTTGATTATTAGCCCCCTCTCGCTCCTCCGTCCTCAAATTCTTGATGTTTCCCTGTGTCGAGGAGCCGGGAGGGGTGATTTGGTGCTACTCATTACACTCACTCCACAATATGTTCAAACGCCCAGAAAATGTGTCTCGCTGAATAGGGGTTCACTCCTGCAAACTCGCCACCCCGCTGGAAGAAAGCCGGCAGCCTCATTCTGAGGGAGAATAAGAGGCGCCGGCCGGGGAGGATATTCTCAGCCGCAACCTGGCCCTTAGCGCGGCCTGCATGAATAATAATAATGAAAATAATCATAATCATAATGCTCATAAAATACTCTAAATAATTGCCACCCCGGAATAAGAGGATTATGGAGGGTAGATATGTGAATGGCGGCGAGTGAAAGGAAGAGGAATCTGTTAGCATCAGGGAGGACAAAAGAGGAGCTGGATGCCATTAAGTGAGATTAAGCTAAATAAGGCTTGATTTTCTTACAAGGAAAAATGAGGAAGGAGAAGAGGGTGAGAGTGAAGGAGGAGAGGAAGGGGGAGAGAGAGAGGGAGGGCCCGATTCATAGATCAAAGTAAGACGGCCAAACTTCACGTCTTTCATTTACATATAGCTGCTTTATGTCTCCGGAGGGATTAGCTACCTTGCTATTTTCTCCGGGTTGCTCTCTATTCTGTTACCTTTACCCACCATCCATTACCTCCTGCTCTCAGGATGGCGCGGGCCTCTTTCCCTTCTTTTTTTTTTATGTCGGGGCTCCTTAATTTCTCCCCCCTCTCGTTCCCCTGCTCTTTCTCTCTGTTCCTCCAAGAGGCTCTCACTTTCTTGTGTTTGGTGGTTTCATTGTTGCGGCGACGCAGGGGTCTGGTCAGTCTTTGTGTTAGCACTTTAACTCATCTCCATTTCATCACTGTTGTTCAATGGGGCGAGGAGAGCATGTAAGACAATGCACGGGGCGCGCACACACACATTTCACTGTGGCCAGCAACCAGGACAAAAAAAAAAAAAGGAGCGATTCGTACTCTTTTTAAAGGTATAGCACATCCAAAATGTGTTTTTCTTTCATAAATGTTGTGATTTTAGCTGTTGAAAAAGTATTTTTGCATCGGATTCTGACATAAACGGGCTAAGACGGTGGAGAAACGAGAGTTAATATTCACCAGCATGTTTAAATTGATGCTATTTAAGTTTATATAAAACAAAACGAATAAACTAGATGCATTTCCACGTTATGGATAAGATCGGATCAGAAAAAAACACATCAAATAAGATCAGATCAGCCTGGATTTTTTGGATTTTTTTAATGTGCTATACTGGATTAATAAGGAGGAGCATGGGGTGGATGGCAGGCGTACAAAGCACGGGAATTTGACACCACTGTGGAGACTTTACTTGTTTTTAGGTTTAGGTCTACGCAACAAAAGCACTATAGATAAATTCAAATAAACAGTGGTTACTTTATTTTATTGCTTAACTTTTTCAGTGCTAAACCAAGACCAGAATATTTCCCTGATCTTAACAAATCTTCTGAAAATGCCCCATCACGTGCTTAAAAATGCTTAATTTTCTTTCTTTTCTTTCTTATTCTTTTTTCAGGAAACACCACCTTACAAGTGGATTGTCAGATATAATATTGCTCATATGTTTATTTACATTTCCTTAATTAACAGAAAGCCTAATATCGTGACTTTATGTGTCTGCCAATAAAACATATTCGCAGTTGAAAATTAACGGTGTACTGTAACATAAGCATGCAGGTGTTAATATTCACATTTTTAGGATCTGTAGTCATAAACTATAGCGCACCTTATACAGTTGTTGAGGATACTATGGGAATTATCTGAAGGCCCCTTTCCTCTTTAAAAGCCAATCAAAAAAAACAGTTGATTGTTCTTTATGGACCCAGCTTTGAGTGATATCTTTCATTTACCAATACTGCACTCCACGCTAGACTTTTATTGCTGAGATGCATCCAGATGCTGCGTTTTTCACTTTGACTCATGTTGCAATGCCTAGTTTGTGTCTATATGACACCCTCTACAACAGTCCGCCTGTGGGAGAAGCTGCATTAAAATTTGGGAACGGCTCTCACCTAATACGACGTGGTTCCCTTCATCGAAAAGAATCGAACAATAGTTTGTGTAAGTAACAGCGCTGTTGAATACCTTTAATCTTGTCATAATGTTTTCGTACGTAATTCAGGATTTAGCCGTGCGACCTGACCTCTGTGTTCTTGTCTGTGATCGTCTGGTTGGTGCAGACTGCATGAGCGAAATCAACCTCCCATCTTATCTGTTATTTTTTGCATATCAGGACACCTTGCTGTTTACTTACTGACATGACAAAGACTAAAAAGGAACTAGTTTTCTGTCAGATGTTAAATTCTTGCATTAACAAGTGAGGGAAGACAGACTTTTACCATATGACACTAATCTGAGCTTTGTTTTAAAACGAAAAGCCCGTTTGCAAAGTTAGGGGTTTTGAATTCAACAAATGCTCGCCAATACCCATGTTGGCGAAGAGCAAAAGTTCCTGCAAATCTCATTCAAAGTTCTGCATCTTGCCGCGTCCGAGCAGCCAGTTTATGCCCCAGCATGTGTCTCTAATGTGGATTGTTGTCCACATTGTCGTCCACTGTCCCCTCTCCTGCAGCCTCTCAGCTCAGAGTGTTGTTTGCCTCTGGCTTTTGTCGCACCGTTTCATAGCACTTAACCAGTCAACGTGGGGAGTCCTTGGCTTAGGAAGTCCTGAGCCATAAATTTCATCTCCACAATGAGAGGAGCACAGGGGCTGGTCAGGACCCCCATTTACTTTCTAACCCAGCTTTTATTCATCCCCTCCCTAAATAACATCAGGCCCTCCTGTGCTGTCCCACCCCGAAATTCCCGATCCCCTCTGTCACCCCTTCTTTCTCAGACCGAGCCGATACAACGGGGTTACTGCCGAGTTTGCCGGCCCGCTCATTAAGCATCGTGTTCTCTCCCACCCATTCCAGCCCTCTGTCCCATTCACGCCGCGGCCCTCATTACAACTTTACAGGCCACCATCAACCGTCACCTCATTACCCCAATCGGGCGTCTAAAAGACGCGCCGAGATGGTGGTGGTGTGTGGTCACGGGAGATGTATTGTCTTTAACAAAATCTGAAATGATCCCAGAAGATGTGCAAACTGTTTGGAAGCAGGAGAGCGACTGAAAAGACTGAGCAGTAGATGTAACAGAACTTAAATTACAGGTGAAATGATCAACCGACAAACTAAATACGACACAAAAATAATGAATTAAAGTCAGGAATGCTCCAAGGCGAGGAACTATGAATTCTACCCACTTCAAAAAGAGATATTCCTCTTATGTTGAGAGCACAACCAAACCTTTTAGAACCCGAGAAATGCATATATTTTGGATATTACAGAACCCCATATCACCTAAATTGGTCATTAAAAATCAAAAATGTGTAACTTTACGTTCCACCAAACAACCAAAGGGCCGTTACCTTGCACTAAAGCAAATTGTGCGCCTTTAAATAGATAAAATTATGAACCCAAAGGAACACTTCATTTGCCGTTGGCTGCATTAAGCCGATATAAACATCCAGTCTGCTCTTGTTTTTCTAAAATGTACGAAATATCACTGCTCCGTAACAATCTGATATGAAACATCTGCACGGTGGATAATTTCTTTCTTCCAGATTTCCCACATGTAATGCAAAAAAGGAAGGTTTCAGCATACATGAGATAATCAGCCCTTGAGTTATAGGCAGTGTCATTAGTCCACCTGATACGGGCTCATATAGTTTATAATACTTTGAGCTTTTACCTTTAAACCTGAGTCGCAGGAACTATTTCATAGTTTCCAAACGGCATTTTTTGATGGCTGAGGGATCAGAGTCTTTCCAGAAAATATGTCGATGTGCACAGGATGTTTGAAATAAAAACTATTTGACAGGTTCTTGAATGCAACACTTGCATGTTAATAGTCCCAAAATCACTTCTTGATGCACAGATGACCACATGACCCATGTGCATGAAGTCATGTAGGCTCTGTGTTCACAGTGGGTTGGGTATTTTCTTCAGTAATTCATAAATCTCTGTTTCTCTGGTTGATACAGACCCCTGGTACTCTGCTGCTTACTGTCACAGTGTCTTTAATCTATTATCCATGGTCTCGTCTGCAACTGTGCCTCCATTTAATTCTTCCGTGCTGCTGGTTTTCAAACTGAGAAAAACATTTTTTCAAAGACTCAAAGATCTCATTCCATTTATGTATATTTAATTGAGTGTACCCCTTTTGTTTTTATTTTAATTAACAATTAAAGAAATAGTTATCGTCCTTACTGTTCAACAATAATGAAAACTGTGGCTTCATTACAAATCACAAACTCTGTAGAGATTCTTTTAATACTGTACAAATATTAATGAGACCTAGATGACACCTGGAAAAAACAAAAGTATGTTTTTTTAATGCGTCTTCTTAAAATGGAAGCAGTTAAGTGAAGGCACATCGCAGTTTGTTAACAGGCCAACGTGTAAAAACGCACCACTGCGGTGCTTTAAATCTGTGTGAGTGTCATTGTGGTAATGAACCCGCGGCCCTCCGTTTGCCCTCTGAACCCTCGGTGGCCTTGGGAGCAGGAATTCCAGTTAACACATCACAGATCAGTTCTCTTTTCTTCCCGTTTTGTGTCCCTGTTGCTTCTCGCCAAACGTCGGCCGGGTGTCGACGAGGCCTGACAGCCACCAGCCCTCGTCCTCCTCTGTTTTCCTGTCCTCTTTCTTCCCTTCCTTTCTCTCGCTCCTCTGTTTGGGCTTCTCTTTTGCCTCCTTTTCTGCTTAATTGAGTTGTTTGGCAGGCGGGCTTGTCAGACAGCGCCGTCTATGTGGGGAGTCTGAGGGGCAGGGGGGCGCCCGCCATTGTGCTCCTAGAGACGGGTTAGTTTTTCACTGTTACTACTGCATGAGTGAACATGGCCCAGATTAGGACCGAGGGCAGCTGGAATTTAATATCTGAAATATCAAGAAGGCACATTTATTAATATGTTAATATTATGTAAAAGAAAGTCAGTTTCTGATTTTGTGTCATTGCAATTAAATTAGTAAATTTGCTATTTTGTGTTGCTGCGATTTACAAATTAAATGCATAAAAATAAATACACCACATATTCAGAAATATTTCTAAAATTACAGTTTTAATTGAAACGTAATTAGTTTGCCTCCATCACCGATATTTGTGCTATCAAGAAATAAGAGCGTCCCCTCAAGTTTTAAGTGCTCGGCAAACCCATAAATATCGTCTCCATACGAGAAGCGTTGAGTGGCCTGAAGAAGGCAAACACCGACTGTGTGTGGAGTCATCAATCATGAGGACGGAGCGAGGATGGGGAGATGCAGAGGAGGCACTTCTTTACATTCGCAAGTCAGCGGTGTGATCCTGCGACCGGCTAAAGTGACCCACCGTGGATTTGAAAAATAAAGACACAGGCTGCTGAACTGAACTGGCATCTTTACAGCTAAATCCTTTTATCCAAACAAATCATTTTTACTTTCATTTAGTCACTTAACATCCATTTAGTCAGCTCACTATCAATAAATAGTTAAAAAGTAGTTTGCTATCACACCGTTTTGTAGACATTTTTCATGCCGTTTTAGTTTTTAATGTCTATTTATACCAAGCAGCTGTTTGCAGAATTAATTTGTGGAAACGTGTTATTCATTTCCAGCCCAACTGAACAGAAGCTGTCTCAGTTCAAGACAAAAAAATCATCAACAACTTAAAAAATATGCACCCGATATGTTTTCTCTAATAAAAAAAATGTATTAAATGAATTAATTTTCAGTCTGTAATATGAGCCTCAGTTAATTCCTTTGCGTCTTGGGACTATTGCAATTACAAAACTTAAGATCTTTAATCAATTATTATTAATAATATAGACCAAAAGTTGGTGGCTTGTTTACAAAAATGAACATATTTAACTGTTCTATCTCTTTGCCAGACTTCAGTACAGTGCACGGCAAACTGAGAGTTTCGATCCTTGTTACTATTCTTTATTCGTCTTCTTGTTGTGTGTACTGTTTGTATTTTGTGACCGCCGGAGAAACGCGCTCATCTCTTCCCTCAGGGTCCACGAACCTGTCCATCTGCTCGCGCGCACACCGAAACAGACAGTCAAGGGCAAAGGGGAGAGTCTTTGTTTGTGTGTGTGTGTGTGTGTGCATGTTATAAATATGAGAGGGGTAGGGTGTGGAGTCAGTTTACATGGTACAAGGTCTGGATCAGAGCCACTAGACTTCAACTCCCTCCCAAAGGGTGCCCCACCTCTCTTTACTTTAAAATCACACACATACACACACACACACACACACACTTAGGGATGCTCTGACAGCTACAACCCCCCCATACGCACACAGACACTTGTGCCATCACGCAGACGTTCTTTTTCTGCTGACCAGCAGAAACCATGGACACCTCAACCCAAGGACAGCATGCATGCATGTGTGTGTGTGTGTGTGTGTGTGTGTGTGGTGTGTGTGTGTGTGTTTGTGTGTGTTTGTGTGTGCTTGCAGAGGTTGCCGGGGGCCACGGCTCAGTCCTCCTCTCCTCCAGCCTGCTGGAATGCCAAAACCAGCCGGCAGGGTCAACTCAGGAGTCAAAACACTTCAGAGGAACGAGGAGAGGCCAAGCGGCGTCGTGCATTTTTATCACGCAGGTACATGATTTTGACCCACTGAACAATAACACAAAAATGACTTTAGTTTGGAGCCCGGAAAGAGCTCCACCATAAGTTAAAAGGTGGACAGTGTGCATTGCCGCTGTTGAGGTCTGTAACCAACACGGGAACTGCGACTGATGCAACTGAACTGTGATCATCAGGATAAAGTGTGTGTTCATCTACTGTCATACAAGGACGAATCCATCCGACATGGTTTCCTGTCAACCAAACAGAAGTTTGTAGTTAAAAATAAGGCGACACAATTTCATTTCCCAAGCAGCTGTGGACCCAGACCAAAAGTACACGGCTGTTTGATTAATCTCTTCATTTGCTTTGATAATCTGGACTAATGCTCGCCAAATAGGAGCAGTGTGGACACAGTGAGATAACAAACTCTAGTTAGCCTACTGCAGACATAATAAGGAAGGTGTTTAGTTAGAGAGTACGTTTGTGAAAAGGTTTGTAGCCCCATTAGCACCAAGGAACATGTCGAAGAAAGGTTAACTGAGGAGGTTTGAAGGTACAAGCATTTGGTCGACTCGTCATTGGCCATTGTCGAAAAGTGATGCAAGAAGTAGAAACAAAAATTAAGCCGGCAAAAAAGACACAGTGTTTTAAAGAATGAGCCACACTGACGAGAGCTCAAGTATAAATGGCTCACATCTGGCGCAGGCTACATACTTACTTACGCAGGCTACATACTTACTTAGCCTGGTCTCAGTGCTGAGAGCAGGCTACATGCACATTTATAAACCACATTTAAGTATCTAGTTGTTAACAGACCCTAGCCATGCAAGTTTCTATTGGCTAACACCCAGAGATGTTCCCCCAGAACGATGTCTGTCGTGAATCACCCACAACCAAACTGCAAAGGTTACCGCGTCATGAAGGCTGTAACGTTGACCTACTTTTAGGAAGCTGCCAACTTAAATTTTACAGTGTTTTATTCTGTCGTTGTGGCCAACTAAATAGAGTACTTTGCTACTTTACTGCATTAAGAGTGCTGGAATAGGAGATAAACAAAGGTTCGCAATCATCCCAATGGTTTTATCTGTTGTGCCAGTTTATTTAATTCTGCAAGAGAAAATCAAAAGCTGAGTGTAAAGTCTGAAGGAGTGCAGTGCACGTATGTGTGTGTTTTCCTGTGTGGGTGTGTGTGTGTGTGTGTGTGTTGGCGGTGTATCCACCATCCTGAGTCCTCTGTTGGGAAGGGCACAGTCCATTCCTCCTGTGTGCAGGTGTCATGGCTGGACCTCTTCATTTGCATATATTTGCATGCTGTCAAACGGAGGTGCTGCTGACAGCTTCCAGAGCCGACTGTCTTCCTGGACCTCGGCCCAATCCTGTCGGCATGGTTACACGGCACGGCGAAATGTGGTGCGGCAGGCTCAGAGCCAGGCGGATCAGCCTGAAACGAGGGCTGAGGTGAGGCGTCTTTCAGTGGACAGACATCAGCACCAATGACCTCCAAATGTCAGTGAGTGAGGGCCGGGTGTGTTTGTATATGTTGGTATATAGTACTGTAAACCCATTTGACAATTTTCCAACTAATCAGGTCGTCTCCACCTTATGAAGGATGATAAAAACAATTTGTGAAAAGTACTGTTTTTGCTTTTGAACATTTCTTTTATACACACATTTATCACATGCATAATGAATGAATATTCCAGCTGTAACCGCCTCAAAGTCCAATCCATTTTCCCAAATTTACAGACGCGCAATAGTGCAGACATGTAAGGATTCAAACGTAATGAGCAATCTTAGTGTGTGTCAATGATATTCAGTACAACAAACTCAACCTTGATGGCCCCTGAGCTTTCGGAAACAATTTCCTCCAGAGTAAAAGCTTTTTGAGGAGTTGGAATCATGGCCGTGTACTGAAATTGGGGTAAGTTCCTGTAGAAGTGTCTGTGTTGCTGCCGATGCTACTGTTCCAAGAAGTACACAGTGAGGCAGTCATACAAGACAGCATCATCTACGTAGGATTTGGTATCGGGCTTAAGCTTCTTCCTCGAGATGGACCGAGCTCTTCTCAGATCTGCATGATAAAATGTCATTATAGGAACAGCTTCCACCAAGAAGAGTCACAATACACTTAAGTCCCTATCACACTGGACAAAAAAATACTTCTATGTTCCACAAATGTCTGGCGTTTGTCTTCAGCAGGGAAGGCAACAATTGGCATCAATTCTCGGGCTGAATGACTCTTCAGTAGTCGCCGGTATTTATCAGCTGTGTCGCCGATATACAGTGACGGAAATATGGTACGTGGGTGGGCTATTTTTGCCCCTTAGGGTTAGGGTTAGGATTAGGGTTAGGGTTAAGGGTTAATTCTTTGTCATCTCAGCCACAAATTCCATTTTTCCTCCACTTTTGATCTACAATTATAACCACCTTAGCATAGTCACTGGCCTGTGTGCTGCTATACTCCTTGCTAACCCTGTCTTCAGGTGCATTCCTATCACTGAACCAATGGGTCTAATCAGAAAGGATCAATTGCCTAATTATGGGCATTAGAGGCTGATAATGGCAAGATATGCTACCTCTACATTTTCGGATCCATTTATAGATTGTATATCGATGCACTTCTGTGCTGATTATCTCTTGTGTAACTGTCATTCTTATTTTTGGCTAAAAAACTATTTAATCCACCAAATAACATCAAGATAATAACATATTAACTGATGGAAGAGCAGCAGGGTTTGAACTTTTCTCTCTTGTGTCATCCAACTCCTCCTCTTCAACCTTAAATATTAAAATAAACAATCTGAAGGTGAGTCCAATCTCTCTTTCTAAACTTAACTGCCCTTCACCCCCTTCCTCCCACTTCCTGCTGTCCTATACACGCTTTTGGCAGTTGTGCCGGGACCTTTCAGAGAGACTTGTTTGGTTCCCAGATTTCTGGACATTGGGCGCCAAGAGACACCGGAGCCAAAGAGTCAAAACGGACTCTCTGTTCAGTTCCTCCCGCCCTCTCATCTCTGCCTCCTCGGCGGGTGTTTGTCATCCCCCGCTGAGCCAAACAGACGTGTGTTTACCAGTTTACTGTAGCTGGCCAGGGAGGCTTGTCGGTGTGCAGGCCAGCGCTTTGTCTCTCACACTGTGAAACACAACAGCAGTTAGACTTCTCCCTGACAGCATGCTAATCGTCTGATTTAACTCTCCCATGTTTAATCATGAGGGGAAACGAAGGG
The DNA here is from genome assembly GCF_963514085.1 of Chelon labrosus. Lineage (NCBI taxonomy): Eukaryota > Metazoa > Chordata > Actinopteri > Mugiliformes > Mugilidae > Chelon > Chelon labrosus. The sequence continues at coordinate 8,890,320 of NC_140341.1, forward strand.
AGAGAGAGATTATGATAATTGGTTCAAAGTTCTTTTGTGTTGGATCCCATCTGTACACTTTTAGAATGAGGTGTCACTTTCAACATGTCTGTTTCTTTTCAGTGGACAAACATACGGAAGACTGTGGCTTGATATTTTGGAAAGCAACACATTTCTCTCTAAACCTTAAATTATGTGTCTGTCCTTCAATAAAATGACCCTACAATTAGGGCCAAGAAATAAGGAAAATATTTTGATTGAGGCATAAAACAGTACTCAAATATGTCGGTGAAGGTTCTCGGTCATCCAGGTCACAGTAGATCCAAAATTGAACCCGGTGAAGGTTGAAGAGAACTAGGTGTTGGTGAGTATGGTGTTTCTAGGTGGGTAAGGTTTGTTTAGGGCTTTGGCAGTGTTGCTATAGAAGATACAGCAGCAGTAATCGAGGCTAGATGTAGTGATGGTGTTGATGAGTGAGTTTAGGTTGGACGCAATTGTTGCAGGGGCGTTATGGTGATCTGGTCGGGTGATTTTGGGGTAAAGAGGCTGTGGTTAACTCCAAGGTTGCAGTCTTGGAAGGAGGGTATAATGTGGATCAATTTTTTGCGTCTTTGTTCAAAATCTTTCCCCTGCACGTTTCATTGGATGTAGTGGGTGGCAGCAGAGAGGGCCTAAGTGGACTGGTAGAATAGGACATCATCAGCATAGAGGTGGAAAATAAATGACAGTAAAGGAGCGTATGATCATGTATAATTTCTTATGTCTCTCATGATCTCTCTCTCCCTTATCCATAAGGGAACCTATGTTGCCCAGTACATGAAATATTTCATGTACTGTTTACACCGATCAGCCACAACATTAAAACCACTGACAGGAGAAGTAAATAACATTGACCATCTTGTGACAACATAATGTTCTGCTGGGAAATACTTGGACCTGGCATTCATTCATTCATGTGGATGTTACTTAGAGATGTAGCACTCACCTAGACCAGACCAGTCACCCCTACCCCATAGCAATGACACTCAAAAACGGTTTATAAAAAACAAATATGCAAAACAGCACAAGGTGTTGACCTGGCCTACAAATTCACTAGATCCCAAACTGATCAAGTATCTGTGGGATGATCCACAGAGCCCCCTCTCTTCAACCCATAGGACCCAAAGGCCCCCCACTAACAATATCACATTTTGCCTGGGCCCTAGGCTATTTATTGACATGTCCACCTGAACAATTATCTCCACATTCAGTCAGTAACAGCTCCACAACTACAAGGCAACGACTCTAGTCTGTGGATTTGATAAACTCAAGACAGTTTACTACCAGCTACCCAAAAATTTTACATAAAAATATTGAAAATGTGTGTGCCTGTTTCAACTGCAGTTCTACCAAATTTAATGCACCAAAAGTAAAGCCAAACCTTGCTACACCCATTTAAGTTATTGCTGATATAGATAGCTCTAGGCAGCGTCTTGACTCTTGCAATTAAACACGGAGTCTTACATTTAGAATAAAAGTCAGTTTTGTATATTCATACGTTATGTTTCATCTCTTATTGATTGATTAACATGACATGGCAGCAGCAGAGGGGGAGAGTGAGTTTTGGTTCCCAGAACATGAGATTTACAGACACTACAGTGCAACGAGCCGCCACAACAGTCCGCGGCCTCTGTAACGCAGACAATGGTGGGACTGTTCAACCACAGACGTACAAGTGTCCCGGCCATCTGTCTGCATGCCCCCACAGTACAAACATTGTGCTACACGCACACACACACCCAAACACACACTGCTGCCACCCCCAAAACAAACAGCACCCCACTGTCATACATGTGCTAATTCACACACTATGAAAAATCTCCATCCTACTGAGTGTAGTAAGGATCAAGATCTTATTTTTAATGTAGTCAGAATGTAACATTGCATATTGCGTTTCATTACTGCGTTACACAGGAGTCATTTACTTGAATATTGTTTATTAAATTTGTGACAAAACGACATTGCGATGCACTCTCTTCCTGTGCCTTAGTGAAAACGTGTCTGTTAGGTCTATAGGTGAGTTTGCGGTATATGATCTGTTTGCATCACGACTGTCAATCACAGTTTTGCCTCTTATCCTATGTCACCTGGGGTTGGCTCCAGGTGCTTTCTTTCTTTTCTTTCTTTTACCTTTATTTAAACTCGTTAGTACACTGTGGTGCTGTGACTCTCAACAGGATAACTTCATATATCTGACAAAAGTCCAATACTTTGTTGGAGTTATTCTAAACCTAAATGACGTATAATTAGCGTCGTTTTGAACTTTAGTAAATATCAAGGAGAAATCCTCAGAGCTGGAAAGTTAAGCCAAATGCTTAAATGCCAAAAAAGCAAGTTAATCCTCACAGACCTCTATGTTAAAACTTTACAATTTTGGTCTCTATTGCTGATTTCTCCATTTGTGACAGCTGTACAGCGTTGTGTTGCATAGACACCTAAAGTTATCCATAGTTTAGGTTGTAGCCACGCTGAGTGACATGTTGGTGCCATCACAGATGCACAGTTGGCTGCATGGAGTGGTGTCTTTTCCCATGTTTGAATTAGCAGGAAACCTATTTTACGTCCTAATGGGGTTCGTCCATTTTTTATATACAGTTCATGGTAGATTCCCAAAATATATCCAAAATTCATTTCACATTTCATTCAATCCTTGTAAATATTTCTGGGGGTATTGCTGGACAGAATTAAATAGGTTTCCAACATTTTGTATATGCACTGGCCTGTTGTAACACAATTCAGTTCCTCTTATAGCAGTAATAAATCCGTGGTATCCCAATGCTACCCAACTAACACAAATACACGAGACACGACACACAACAAGCTTTAAATCTAAATCGAAGACTGTTTAAGGACCAGATAGAAAGAGTGCATGTGTTTGTGCATCCATTTGTGTGTGCACAGCAGCAGAATAAGATCAGGTCACCATACAGTCTCCGTGACAGTTGAGTATTGAAAAGGCTGCTGCAGAAGAGAGATGCCTCTGTTTGTGTGTGTTTGTGTGTGTGTGTGAGTGTGTGAATGAGGGAGAGACAACACAGTTAAAGTTAAAGAATAAAGAAAGAAAAAGTCTGTTGCCTTCAGACGCATCCTCTATCTCTGTCTAAGGCATCACATTGTGTGTGTGCTTCAGTCTCCTGACATCCACTGTGGACTTTCATTTATGGTCCAGTATACTTAAATAATATATAAAAACCAGATCAACAGAGCAGCTAAGAGTATGTAGTTTGCAGCTAAGAGCATATTTTGTGTCTGCTGAGCACCTGGCTGATGAGGGCACAAAGTTTGTCGGTATTTTGTGTATTACTAAGTTACATTACTATGCTTCTTTACAATCTTCTTTACAAAATGCAAGTTAGCTAAACTCTTACAGTACATTAGCAGCAGTCGGTTAAATTAAGCTTGCTAATATGAAGTCATGCATAAAGTGGGTTTTGCACCAACTGCAGTTTGAAAGATGAAGCATGTCTGAATTAAGTCTATTATGAATATTTAATCCATGCAGGTATTCATAGCTTAAACTCTCCCAGACTGTAGAAAAGTTGAGTTTTATTGCCAGGACATAATTGTAGTGTGTAAGTTACAACTACTTATACAATAAAAGTGGCCTTTTGTTCATGTATGATAAGAATAACCAGGCTTTGGAAGGTTGAATGCTTGTTTAGCAATATATTAAGAGCCTTGTGGAGGTTTTTGACTAGCTTTGCTTTAAACTCACTTCATTTTATGGACTCAGGTTACTCTGAGTCGCTCACTAAAGTCAGTGAACCGATTCAACTCCAGCTAACAGGATAACTTTGCTAACTCCAGCCAGAGAGCTCATATCAGCCTTGTTAATAGAGACCTTGAACTCAGGATTGCCGATTCAGTACAAAGATTCGAATCATTACCCTGGGTGATTCAGGAACCGACCAGCTCTTCAAACAACCCTTACCAAAGAAAAGACAAACCAATACTGTTACATGCACTCATGAGCCAGGTGAGCAAGTGAATGGACGCCATCTTCCATCCTTTCCCAAGATGTCAAATGCTGCTGCTTTGACAAAGCTACTGGCATATCAGGGAGATACACAAGGTGTGCTTTGGCATCAGTGCTGTGACACTTTTTGATGTTAACCCAACGACTTAAGGCTCATTTAAGGTACTGCGGGACATAGACGCCGTAACCTACGCACGTAGTCAACGCTGGTCCGAACCATTTACACTTGTCCACTCGTCGCTCTGTAAAAACGCCACCCAAACACTTGTTAACACCTAAACACAATAGCGACTGAAACTTTTGCCGAAATTTCGCCAAAGACGAGTCATACAAATGTTTGTATCTCCGAACCTTTCCTCATTGTGTTCCATCTTTATTGAACCAAAACAAACAATTCGAATTTTAGGCTCCAAAACTACTCGGTAAACTTTAAGACCGTCTGAGAATACACCACATGTAAGAAGAAACATTTCTCATTGCCTGAAAATGAAGCGACAATGAAGAGAGCAACACAGAACCTTTGGCTACGGTCTCATAGTTGTCCAACGTTGCCACGTGCGGGTTAACAATTGCAAACCCCAAGCATCATGGCACGCATGCCAAAGGGCACCCGGTGCGTATCCTTGCAATGCCAGAGGGTACATGTGAGACACAAAGAATCAAGGTTTTTTATGCCATGTCTCTTAGTCGTCTATAGACATGTAGTGAACTCACAGAAAACACAGGAACTGTCTTTATGTCGGTTTTGACTTGTGAACACTGGCCGCTTTTGTGTACGTGTGTGTGCATGTGTGTGTTTTATCCCATTCAGTGTATCATCTAAAGACAAAGGCAACGCAGCCTGGGAGACCAAACACACACCTGCATCCAAACCCCACAGAGGAGACACTCATGTGACGCTCTGAATGGTGTCACTTCTTTCTTTCTGTTTCTTTGTTTTCTTTCTTTCTTTCTTTCTCCACTTCTTTCTTGGACCACCAGCGACAGGCCGACCACTATAATCCGTGTACCATCGGCCTGACGTGCACAGAGGCGTCCCTGTTTTCAGTATGAGAGACAGTTGGCGGTAACAGTGTAATTCACAGTGAGTGCTGTCACAGTGAGGGAAGCAGAGGCACATTCACTGTCTAACAGATGGCTCATACATGCTGCCGAGTCTGAAAACCTCCCATTCTCACACTCAGATGTTTCAAGGAGCAGCAACTGTTTCAATGCCTGTTTGTTTTGCTCAGAAACGACAGAAAACACATTTTCAGCTGGAAAATTAGAGCTCAAGGTTGGAAATAAATCTCTTCTGTTTGGTGAAAACACAAACAGTTGGATTGTGAGTAGTCTGAAAAAGCTGAATTAGATTTCTCTTGCTTCTACACAGCTATTACTTGTCATGTGTTTGTTCTTGCCTTCCTGAAAGATTCACTTTTTATACACCGACATTGAAAATATGCAGAGTTAAAGCCGCTGTAATCCCTCAAAGCAAGTTGTCACCCGTCGATATAAATCCATGCAAATGTTTTGCAATCTGCTACTTAGAAATTAAGGTTTGTCAAAACCTACACACCTAAAACTGTTGGGTTAAGGAGTCAAATTGTGGTCCTGGTTAAAAGGAACCAAAGTAAATGTAAATCAGCTTTATTTGTCAAGCATATATATTCACATATGCTGCACAACCCAACCCATGCGCACAGAGTTGTGAGCACACGTGGACCAGCGGGCTGCAAGGTGCCCATGAAACAGTTTTTAGGGTTAGCATGAGATGTGCCATGGATCACAGGATCTGGAGACAGAGACGCACACACTAACCTTTATGCAGCTTGCATAACATAGTAGCTGTTACTTATTTTTTTGACTTGGCCGCCTACATATTCCGGCTCTGTCGTTTATGCGATTAGTGCAATCTCCTCAGAGTAACGCCCAATGCTGCAGGTCTAGACAACACTTAAAGTTTTAGACACAAACAAATAATCAGCAGGCAATCAAAACTACAAAGGCTTAATATTTAGCCTTTAATAATCAGTCTTATTTTTCATCCTAGTGCCTCTCTCTCTCTCTGTTCTCTCTCTCGCCACAGGATCGGCACTCGGCCGCTCTCCGCCGCTCCCTTTACACCTTAAAGAGCAATAAAGCAGAATAAAGTTCAGGCAGTGCTGTGAAGAGTGGCGCTGTGCTCTGTGTGAGCTCTCACAAAGTGAAGCTGGTCAAGGAGAAAAGCTGCAGATGTGATATGTAGCTGATACGATTAAGATGCTTTGTGGAGGCGCTTAAAAACACCTCCAGAGAATAACAATGAGAATACGTATCTTCATCGTGTGCACTACCTATACGACTTTCTTAACCTTCAAGTAATACCAACAAAAAAGCTTCACTGCATTTTGCACGTTTGGTACAGAGGACTAGCTGCAGTAGATTATGGATTATTTTCTCTCATTGCATACTTCCACCTTTCTATCAAGGGGTTCAGACTGAAACAACTTGATGTTAAAGAGTTCTGAAGGATGTGTCGTTGTGGTGCAGTTGTTGATTGTGACACTTCTAACTAATTCATCTTTTTGCTCCAATGGTTGCATGGAAGAAAATAACAGAAATCACAGTAATCATGACCATGACTTCACACTCGTGTCTTGTTGGAGGACGTTTTTGCTGCTGCAAAAGTTGAACCACATTCATATTGTTTTACTGGACAATTATTATTTAACAAAGTCTTTTATGCCGATTTTGTTTGTTTTCAGGGACTATCTAGCTGTGTCCGCTCCTGCCATGACTCTCAAATGACTGAATGAGCACACTTGGAAAACACAATAGACTACTGTATAATACCACGCAATTCCATGTATGGATGCAGAATAATGTCAGTCGCAGTTAAAAATCACAGCTTTTATTATGGTGCCTGCATCATTTGTTCGTTTTTGTGTTGTGTACCGGGTTCGAAACCTCACACGTACCGTAACCGCTGGCCACGAAACAAATATAATAGAACTTCAATATTTAATTTAATTTGCATATGAACGCAGAGTTGTACCACAATAGAAACTCTTGGAATATATGGGCTTTATTTATTTATTTATTTTGCTATGCTTGGTATATCTACAGGGACGATATTGCTGTTCATCGTCTATCTTGACAACTACTTGGTGGTTTTCGTAATTTTTTCAAATTCATGATCTCTGGTGGATGAATTCTACTGAATTTCTCTGCATGCCGCCACAAGATTGACATTTTTTTCATTCATTCATCTTCTGTAACCGCTTATTCCTGTGAAGGGTCGCGGGGTCTGCTGGAGCCTATCCCAGCTGTCATCGGGCGAGAGGCGGGGTACACCCTGGACAGGCCAGATTGACATTTTTGTTTCTGACATTAGCATTTAGCTTAAAGGAGCATTGTTTCAGCATTTGGCTGATAGCATGGGCTTAGACTCAAGTTAGCGCTGTAATGAGAAGACTGAAAAATTGTTTAGAATACACATCTACACCAAAACACATCACATATCATTTGCTTGTGTCGTAGCAGAGGGTTCCACAAAATAAAACCGGAATCTTTTGACTTGACAGTGAAACTTCTGCAGAATCCTGCATCTTCAATTCGATCCAATTCAGTTTTGGTTACATAGCATCAGTAAGGATACAAATCGTCTCAAGACGCTTTACAAAACCTGGCCTAAAATCCCCCAGAGCAGGAACGAAAGCGATGATGGAAGAAAACAGGAAGAAACCTTGAGCAGCAGAACCAATCTGCTTGAGACTGGCTGGGGTACATCTAAGAGAAATTACATGTGATCATTGCGAGTTATAACTGACAGTTCAGCACTTCTTCCGTAAGAGGCCGAATAAATCTACTATAGTGACCCGTGCCTGGATATTGTTTCCCAATTAGCCAGAATGGAAGTCATTTCTACGGAGACTGCCACCAACATCTGAAACAACAGCCAGTGTATTTAGCAATTAGCCCCAGTGTGGCCCAGTGGGAGTGGGAGTGTCCTGGCAGAGAGAGAAAACATCAGGGACGAACCTGGAGACAGAGCCGGGTAGAGACGACTAATTTCCCTCAGGAGGGCTCAGATGAACACACAAGCACAAATGCATGAATACAAAATGTATACACACATTGAGACATAATACACGCAGACATGCATTGGGCCACGAGCACACACACACACACCTAACACACACACACATACACATACACACAAAGTCTTTCTGTCTTTGATAAAATCCCGGGGGAGTTCAGCCAGTAGCTGCAGTGTTGACCAGTGTGTTGTGTTCTCACTGTGTCGTGTATCTCCCGTCTAATGAGGAGGTGCCAGTTCCACCAGTTAATTTAGCAGAGGACAGTCGCACACTGACTCACACTGACATTTATAGGCAATTAGGACCTGCCGGAGAAAAGTGTTTGTCTGCGTGCATCTGTGTGTGTGTGTGTGTGTGGTAAGTGCAGCAGTTAGGTCAACATTTTTATCAGTTCAAAAATGACAGAACAGCCCCGCGGCTAATTTTGTTTGCATACAGATAATGGGGAGACATTATTTTAATTGCATTATGTCTTGTAGACATTCAATTCTGTGTATTTTACAAGACCTGTAACTAGAGCATGGACGCGTGGGGGCATTTTTGTTCGCACAAGACACGCTGATGTGTGACATTTCTGTAATGGAGTTGGCTTGTTTAGAAATGTAGGATTGGTGGAGAAATTTAGATTATTTCATGAATTTTGTTGTTTTCTATTTACTCTGTCTTTGATTAATTACATATCAATATCAATAACAAGTGTTACTGGGATCTGAAGATGATTTAATGATCATGAAACTTTACCTGGGTCAGCTGATCAAAGTTTAATTTGAAACTTTCAGCATATAGCATGTTGCTAATGCATTTAATTAACAGGTAAAATATAGAAAATGTGCAAAAGATGTGCCAGACTGGGGGCTATAGGCGGTTTAGACTTCTGCGTTAAGTTGACGCAGAATGCACCTCTCCAGAAATATACCTACTCGTTGCGACATGTTCCTTTTACAACATGTCTTACAACCTGTCCCAGCTGCCATCGGGCGAGAGGCGGGGGTACACCCTGGACAGGTCTCCAGTCCATCGCGGGGCTAACACAGAGAGACAGACGACCATTCACACTCACACTCACACCTACGGCCAATTTAGAATCACCAATTAACTTAACAAGGATGTCTTTGGACAGTGGGAGGAAGCCGGAGTACCCGGAGAGAACCCACGCAGACACAGGGAGAACATTCAAACTCCACACAGAAAGGCCCAGTCATACCCATAATATTAAACCTATAAAATCTCATAATGTAATGTGTCTAATTGGTCTTACTTTGCAGGTTAGGCCACTTTAGTAACTTCCTGAATTAAAGTCAAACTAAAACATATTTGGGGGGCTTCACTGTCAGTCTTTAGGGGACCAAATTCAGTCATCTTGTTGCAGAGACTTTCTAATTTTAACACATTTCCCCTCACTTTGAAAAACTGTATGACCAAATATAGGACTTTTAGATATTTAATTCAAAGTTTCCCCATAAAGCTACTGCATCCCAACATGTCACATTCACATGTTCCCACTGAAGTTTTGGCAAAAACTGAGAGATCTGTATTCCCAGTCCTCAGATGAAACATACTCTCTTACAGCCAGTCAAAGGTCAACAAACAGAGCTGAGCGGTGCAGCAGCGATCGCCTGCAGGATCATATGTGATGTAATGCTGCTTGCATCACACTGTATCTCCCCCAGCTGATGACAGTCAGGCCTGTTTCCCCTGCCAGCACAACCCAGCTGCTATGAGGCAATGTAGTCTGCCAGGCACAATACGGCGTGTCAGCCCTCAACAAAGAAGGACTTGTGCTCCCTGGATGGCATCATTGTCACATTTTTTTTTTTTTCCTTTTAGGAGGGATGGCTTTGTAGGTTGTTGTTGTTGTTGTTGTTTTTTTTGTTATTGTTGTTTTAGTTATATGTCTCTCTGGGTTAGCCAGTCATTAACCCTTGCATTGTTGGCCTCGAAACAATAGATGCAGCGCGTGATGATGCACCGCTCGTATGCAGACTGGATGTGGGTCATGGGAAGAAGAAGAAGAAGGGGTATGATGGTGCCGTGGGACTGCAGAGAATCTTCTTTAGGTTTTTGGGTGACAAACCAGGTCAGTGGGGTCAGACACAGTGCATCAAGTTCAAGTTCATCAGAGCAGGGGGGCTCTTGAAACAAAAAAGGGGTGTTGTACTTCAGGCAGATAGTGTCACCGTCATTATGTCGCATGAACCAGTTCTTTATTTTCTTTCTGTTTGGTTTGCAAACATACAGCATGAGGATATCTGTTCAACTGAATCTTAGGCCAACCTAGACTCTTAATAGATGACCTTAATTAGAAAGGCTCTGAACTGTTAATTATCAGTTGTCTGTGAAGTTTCTCAGTTTATCCAGATCACGGTACATCAAAAAAGCATAAAAGAAAGGTTGCTGGACTTTCTTGAAGATGTTTCTCCACTCATCCCTGTAGCTTCTTCAGTTCTAAAGGACTGGTGCGGAGTTGGGGTTCAGACAGCAGCATCTGTGGGTGTAGCCCATCAGAAACTTCCTTGACTAGTGTCCGTTAACGAGCAGATACTTGCTCGACTGGTGTCTGTTTGTCTTTGTCCAAGAAGAATGGTCCAGTGTTTTTGGATATTTATGATCAGTTCCTCTTAACAACTTACTCATGAGTCACTGGATTAGTTTGAAACTGAAGAACTTCTAAATCAGATTTACAGACATTTATTTGAGATCATGAAGATTTGTACCCGTCACTAATTCCCTCATTTTAACCACTTCCATAGCACCCAATGAAGTACAGAAGAAGTGGAACGTTCGTTAATACACAGGATTAGATGTTACAATCCCTTGTGCCAAGATCCCAGGCAAAACACATTTAGAGGCCCTGTCAACTGAGAAACCCTAACAAACCTACAGTTATGAGATATGACGATTAAACCTACAATCTAAATGAACTAAGTAAATGCTGCTGGCTTGTACGGCCCGCTCAGCAGCTAACCAAACAAAGAAATATCGCTACCAACCAACATGAAGACATCAGATACCTGGCCTAGTCAACAGCAGTATGCAGCATGTCATTGGGGTTTTCAAGTGGGCACCTTCCTTCACTGATGTTTCGTTAAGTTAGGCCCACGACACCTTGAGAAGGCTTAACGGTGAATTCACCCCCCTCCACGCTGCCACTGCACAACCCTGTTTTTCCCACTATTCAGTAACATACGCAATACGAAACACAACAACATGCCAAATGAAACCAGAACTGGATGCAGCAAGATTGTTGTACGTCTTAACCTTGTTTTTTGTCATGTTTTTAATTTATATTTCGGTCAGTAGCAGGTTGACTTTATGTAAAGTGGACCAAACCCTCCAGGACGTAACCCAAAGGTTTCCCCGAAGAGCAGTTTTGAAGCTCAGTGTGGTAGCTCTGGCCGCCGCCATCTTGGCAGCGTCTGGTTCCGCATGAAAAAATCAATAAAGTGCAATGATGTGGAGCATGAGCTGAGCTGAGGCAGACAGTTAGCAACCTGTGACAGCATACACCTGACAATCAAAGCAGCAATACCATAAATACTTTTAGAGACGGCCTCAGGTAACACTGGAGGGAATGCAGTTTTTACCTCTTGTGTGTTAGTTTAATTTTTCAGTCCCGGAGGTTGGATGTTTGAATGTTATTGAGCAAATTTGTGGGAACCTGATGGATACAGAACATGCACGCTTTGTTTTCTTCACTGTGCTAAGTTGCATGTGTGCTGCCTTGATTAGTTGTCTTGCATCATCTGATAACTGAGGACTCGTGTCTCGGTGATCAGACACTGTGTGCACCTGTGAAGACCCAAGAAGAAGACACTGTCCTCTCTTAGTATCTCAACCACACACGTGTGTTGCCACAAAGTAACTCCTGCTCCGTTCCCCCTCCTCCCCCCTCCCCCGTTTGCTCCCTTGATGTAGAGTTAAAGTCATAATCCCTCCTCCTCTCCCTCACCCCCTCCACCTCACCGGGTCCCTTGAGCTTTGCCCGTCCTCATTAGCGGGTATTTTTCCCATGTTTGTTAATTGTGTCCTGCTTTTTGCACCACCTGCCCCTCCCCCCTCCACATCTCCCTCTCTTTTCCTCTCCCCCCCTCCCCCCACACCCACCACCACCACCACCACCCTCCTCCTGCCTCCCCCCTGCTCATCTGTGCTCTCTAACAGCCACTAATTGTCATCATAAGGATGTGTTCGCTGTCACAACTGGAGAACAGACTGTAGACCGACAGTGTGCAGCCTGGCTCCTCTGGCCCCTGGAGGCCTCTGCACTGGTGTCTGGGGGCCCGGAGGACCTTAGCAGGCAGGAAACCTCCCTCTGCAAGTGTAGCTAATAAAGACAGGGTGAGAATTTTACCTGGCTGACGAAGAGAGGCGCAGTCAACTCAACAAGGGCAAACTGGGAATTAAGTGAATGCTACGGTACAGCGGCTGTCTAATGAGCTATGACTATGTTTCTAACAATACTACAGTAACACAACGTAAACAGGAAATTATTCCCACTGCTGAGGATTTCATCACTCCAGCGCTCACCTCACAGTCATTTCTTTCTGTTATTTTCCTCAGCTTATTCACGTTTTCTTTTCCATCTTTGATCAGAAAGTGAAACCCTGAAGCTTTGAGATAAAATGACGTTTTAGTTTTCTCTCAGGTTTGTGGGGTACTTTTGCAGATCCATCGTCGGGTCAATCCTGAACCGCTCGATTAAATCCGTCTATTCCCACGTCCCTTCACGCCTCTGCGGTCAATCGACAAAATCACTTACATTTAAATTAAGTTAAATATGATGCCACTACATCAGAAAGAAATCTGCTTTATATATGCTTATGCATTGTTTGTTGATGTGGCACATCTCCACAAAATTCCACCCGATACGCAGAGCTGTATTTGTGTTTGGTAAGTTTTGGATTGTTTTCAACAAAATCTTGTCGTTTTAAATAAAACCAGTTTAGATGGCGTGATGCATTTGTGAAAAGAGTAACGATCATTTCTGTATGAGCTTTAAAAAAAGCTTTCAACAAACTGGAAAATAGTTGACATTTAATTTCTCCGTTAAAACAAACCAATGCAAACTCAATTTTACCGGTCGACGTCAAATAAAAATCTCCAAATGCAAACTTTAAACTGTAGTGAGCTTCTCCTGCAGCACGTGCACCCAGGTTATGTAACATAATCTTTACTGTCACTGTTTTGGATTAATGTCAAATCCTTTTTTTATTTGTTTTTTAAATTAATTATTGTGGAAATTTTTTCATTGCAATATTTCAGTCACAAAAAACGCCTGAGAGACTCCAAAGGGAAGAACTGATTCAGCTTAAACATTTTTTCCTTTATTTGCTTAAGGCTGACTTCTACTTATTATAGTATTTTTTTGTGAGTAATAGAAATGATGTCCTCATGACTAAATGGTTTTACTGCTTTTATTTCATGAGTGAATGTCAGCAGGATGTGGTTGGAGTGGTGAATGGGCATACAAAGCACTGGTCCCTTTGCTTAATATTTATATTGCGTATTAAATGTTAATTTATCATGTCTTTTCTAAAATGGCAAATGTTAAACTGAACTCTTAATATAAAGAATGTAAAGAATCATTGTGGACTTTCTCTGCATTTAAAGCACACTACCAGTCTTTTGTCTAACCTTGACCGAATGTCCTAGTCCATAAACAGAGCGATAAATAAGTTTAACAATGTTTAATTTGCATTTTTGAAGAATTTTGCAGAAAAATGTGTCAATTGCACACATTACTAATACATTACGATTGAATGCAAGCTGCCAAATACATCTTCTACATCTTTCCTACATCACTATGATACAAGATGTAATGCATTGTCTTCCTCAGCATATTTGCAGTTTACTTGTATAGAAACACAACGTCTAGGAGACAGGGTTGTTGTGTCTATGTCCAGGACAGCATGTGTTAGTGTATGTGTGCGTCTTTGCGTGCAAGTGGGAATTTGCGCTTTGCGGCATGTGTGCCCTCAGCATGGGGCCACGGCGGGCCCCGTGCCGGCCAGCTGGAGCCTCAATCTGTTGAGGGGGTCCGCTGCTCAGTGGTGGGAGGTCGGCCGGACCCGCAACGGCACCCCGACCATTTGCCCCGGCCTCCCCTCTGACCGGGACGTGCAGCTTGGCAGGCCCAGCCAGGGACTGACAGCTCTGCACAACCCAATCCACAAGACACTGCGGAGGGAGGAGGAGGAGGAGGGAGGGGGGAGGAAGGTTAGACGTACGGGAGAGGAGAGAAGTGATAGGGTAGGATGCGGAGGTGGTGGCAACTTTGAGGGAGGAGGGGTAGACGGCTCACAGCGAGGAGGCAGAAACAGCGGCGGAGCAGAGACCAGGCACGCTGCCAGCAGCAGAGAGAAGCAGATTGAGACGGACAGGAAGGCAGAGACAAAGTTTAGAGGTAGATAGAAGTGGAAAGGATAAAGATAAGAGTTAAAGCGATAAATTTAAGAAGCTGGAACAGAAAAAGACTGAGATTGATGTTTAAATTTTGCTTGAAGTTTTTATAAATGATCAGGAGATATTTTCTGGTCATGATCTGTCTTTATGCATCAAGAGATATGGAAAGTGTGGACTAAAAGAACTAAATGGAGACTGAAAGACTTCAGGATTTTTCCAAACTTCCGGACGAAGACAAAAAACCTCTTTGCCTGTTGTTGATTGAAACATAGTCGAAATATCCATACTCCTCAGAACAGCCTTAGTAAAACTCTAGAGTTAAAACCCAGGAAAAACAATTGCCCCTTTTTTTATTTTTTTATTAATTTATTTAGCATATGTATGCTCTCTCTTAACTTAACTTATCTATCTGACTGTACGTACGTTAGCTGATATGATTTATAATAATAATCCCCTCACGTGAGGACATTTTACTTTAGAAAAAGTACTGAAACCTTTAGGATTGTGCGTGCAAAGCTTTTCCTTGTGATTAAATATTCTGAAAGTGTTATATTAGCTACTACTACTTGAGTAAAGGACCTGAACACTTATTTTATTAGTGCTAATTAGACACTAGGCAAACCCAAACTGATGGCTGCTGTTGAACACAGACCACAGATTTAGAAAACCTGTGAAAAAAACTGACTCCAAACGAGGTGAAATATTTTAAATATGTTTCACTGTGAGCCCGATCCCCGTCACTTTGCAGTGTAGGCATGTTTGTGTGTGTGTTTTGGTCCCTGCTGCGGTGTGTCTTTACCAGACCGGTTTCCTGCTCTCTCTCTCTGTCTCTGACAGTTTGATGCAGGGCACCGGGGTTACATCTGAGGGAGTGTTTTTAGCGGTCACCAGTCTACAGAGGGGACGCTATAGCTGGCACCATCTGGTCATGAGATCCAACGTTTATCTGGCACGGTCTTGGCCAATGTCCATACCTGCTTGTTTTACACACACACACACACTCACACACACACATACACACACACTTCTGTGGGGGTCAAGCTATTCTAAACGGCAGGCTGAGAGCAGATGTCCATCAACCCTCCCAGTCCAGTTAATTAAGCAGCATCACAAACAGCAGCAAGGAGACGACTCGCATGCAGACGCATACACAAGCATACTGTACATGCCCGCGACCGGACAGTCCAACGGCTGTTTGCCCGTAGGAAGAAAAAAAACAAAAAACAGGAAGTATGGATCATCATGTATATGTGTGTGTGTGTGTGTGTAAACTTGTTGGCATTGCAACCAAAGATGTGTCAAAGTAAAAGTTTCTGATAATGTTAAAGCACATCTGAGACATTAGAGGTGACTCTAATGCTGAGTATCTTCATAATACTGCATGAAGTAGCTATTAGCTACAGTACAGTAGAGAAGGTAGACAGTATCACGTCAGTCAAGTCTTAAGTCCTTTTTTTTGTGACGTAAGTCTGAGTTAGTGCTGTGTTCCAGAAAACTGGAAGGTCTGAAATTTTTGACCTCCTACTAGGAAAAGTGCTCTGGGATGCCACTTGAGGCCGGAGGTCCTGCTAGCGAAGTTGGGGCAAATCGATCTACCCCGAGATGAGATGCAGCAGCCTGACGTCACAGAACAATGGCCCACACCGTGAATGTTAAAACATAATTTACCAGATTTTAAAATGCATTTGTTGAGTGTCTGCTGTTAGCTTTCAGCACAGAGAGAGAAGTACACTGCTTGACCAAAAAAAGGTTGCCACCTGGATTTAACTAAGTAAATAGGTACGAGCCTCCTATTGGATAATTACTGCATTGGCGATTATCTTTCAGCTGGCAACAAGTTATTTAACCCCAGCTGATGCAATGAGGTGGTTAGCACTGATGCCTCACAGCGAGAAGGTCCCGCGTTCGAATCCATTTCTGTGTGGAGTTTGCGTGTTCTCCCTGTGTCTGCGTGGGTTCTCTCCGGGTACTCCGGCTTCCTCCCACCGTCCAAAAACATGCTGGTTAGGTTCATTGGTGATTCTAAATTGGCCGTAGGTGTGAATGTGAGTGTGAATGGTTGTCTGTCTCTCTGTGGTAGCCCTGAGATAGACTGGAGACCTGTCCAGGGTGTACCCCGCCTCTCGCCCGATGACAGCTGGGATAGGCTCCAGCAGACCCCGCGACCCCTCACAGGAATAAGCGGTTACAGAAGATGAATGAATGAATGATGCAATGAGAAGTTTCTCATTTCTTAAACAACCATGTCTAAAGACACATCCTGTGGTCGTGGAAAAGATGTTAGTCTGTTTGAGAATGGTCAAATCACTGGCATGCATCAAGCAGAGAAAACATCTAAGGAGATTGTAGACACTACTAAAATTGGGTTAAGAACTGTCCAACGTATTATTAAAAACTGGAAGGATAGTGGAGAACCATCGCATCAGGGTAAGAAGAGAGTCAGATGAAGTGATGCACCCATCATGCCTAGTGTCTACTGTACAAGCCTGTGGGGGCAGTGCTATGATCTGGGGTTGCTGCAGTTGCTCAGGTCTAGGTTCAGCAACATTATGTGTCCAAAGAATGAGGTCAGCTGACTACCTGAATATACTGAATGACCAGGTTATTCCATCAATGGATTTTTTCTTCCCTGATGTTCACGGGCATATTCCAAGATGACAATGCCAGGATTCATGGGGCTCAAATTGTGAAAGAGTGGTTCAGGGAGCATGAGACATCATTTTCACACATGGATTGGCCACCACAGAGTCCAGACCTTAACCCCATTGAGAATCTTTGGGATGTGCTGGAGAAGGCTTTGTGCAGTGGTCAGACTCTCCCATCATCAATACAAGATCTTGGTGAAAAATGAATGCAACACTGGATGGAAATAAATCTGGAGACATTGCAGAGGCTTATCGGAACAATGCCACAGTGAATGCCACCCCTGTTTACACTTATCCTGCCTGCACTTAATCCACTTTATTCATACAGCCGTGTTTACATCCTCTACACAGAGTCCTGTTTTTCACGTCGTGCTGCTCACATGTGCCTTAAATTGCCGGCCGCAGACAAAGTTTTACGAATCTGAATCCGAATTTGAAAAGGAAATTCATAACAACATGCAGTTCTGCAGGATCATGGCAAATGTGGATCATAATGATGGCATTGGTGTCAGTTGCTGAAGGTTTGCAGGTTTGCAGACCACATACCTACAGATCTAAAGTGATGCCTGCATTGGTATTTGTAATAAGACTCCATGCTTGAATCCAGTTATAGACTAGTGAATGAAATGTCCTTTGTCAAACAGCGTTTCTATCATTAGACCCATTACCCAGATCTGATGTGCGCGTGTTGCCGGGCAGGCTGATCTCCGCAGTCGATCGTGGCATCATATCAGGGCTGGTGAAGGGCCTCAGTGTTTCTGTCACTATTGTCATCGCGGCAGGCAGGCGGTGGGGTGAAGTAAAGGATTGTGTGATCCAATGAAGCGTGCTGTTATCAGAGACTTCAACCCCCCGGTCATGGAGCTGACATCATCCCCATTGCCTCAGTTTGGAGGAGGTCAGTGAGGACGTGAGGGAGAACCCCAGACTTTCACAGCATGTATTCATTACCCAAACTTGTTTACGAGACTTTGCTTTGCATAAGTCTGATTCCTGATCAGCTACGATATGGGAGAAGTTTTTTAAATTGTAATAATTACGTTGTGCTCTTACTTTGTGTGCTGTCTATGGCTGAGCTGACCAGTTCTCTTCACTTGTGTTAACCTGCATGTGACAAATAAACCTGAATCTCAATCCGAACTATACGCGGGACACTCAAATTTAGAATAAAACTTAAGATTGAGGCTGAGACACAGCTTAAAAATTGTATTACTAGACTTGTGCTCCGGAAGTTATGTAAAATTGTTTAAATCTTTTGTTGTTTGAATGGGGAAAATTCAGAAATGGGAAAGACGTAAACCCTTACTTGCAATTTCAATGTCCACAAGCCTCAATCCACAATCTGAAACGTGCTGTTTATCAAAAAAGTTTAGTTTTAACCTCTACTCCTCCTCCTACTCCCACAGCCTGGCGCTCCAGCATGTTCAAAAGGACGGATACTTGAGAGTTTAAGAAGCTCAGTAGCGCATCTGTCTGTACTTCGCATGCACAACATATTTGAGCTGCTCGGGATTTATCAAACAGACAGAAAACAACAGGTTACTGTCAACCGAATGTTTTTTTTTTCTTTTCTGCCAGCTGCAGTGGATCTGTGAGAGTTCACGCGAAGAAGAACTGACTTTCTCCCCATTTTCGGTCCAACACTGAAGCTCCCTGCGGTTTACTCAGATCTGATTCTCAGGGCATGCCTCACAGGAAGAAGAAGAAGAAGATGTCACACCTGCACTGACTTATCTGTGCTGCTGTCTTTTGAAAGAAACCAAGCAGAGTTGCAAAAAGGAGTCTTTACTAATGTGACCAATGTAAGTTGGCTCCTGTAGTGGAACTTGTGTGCCCTCTACTGGTGCAAAAGCAGAAAGTGTCCTTGTATTGGCTCTGGAAATGTTGTTTGAAATGTTGAGTTTCCATTTAAAAAACAGAAGATAAGCCTTCACTCTACACGTCTTGTCCTTTCAATGAATTTAATGAAAAGGACTACATGCTCTGCTGCTTTCTTTTGCTGCTTTCTGCTGTCTTTTAGTCTTAAGAGTCATTAACAGGCAGTTTCTGTTGAGAATACATGTATATGGATGCACTTGGAATATTTAAGCTACAGTTATATTATCGTAGAATATGTGTTATTTGTGTGCTATACACACTGTGCGTGTTTGTGTGTTTGTCAAACTAATTCCCCCTGTCTAATAGGTCGTCTAATCGTAACACAATTACATTTTCTAGTCTCGGTTTTTTGCAGTACCAGACCCAAACGAGACTTTCCATAGCCACTGTCGACACCGCGTGTTGTTTGTTCCCACTCCTCTTTATTCACTGTACAAAATGAACCAAAGAAAAACATATAATGCCTTGTAACGTCTTGGAAGCACACTTTGCACAGAGGACCACAGAGCTTTAGCTGTGAAAAGTCGCAACCCTTCTAAAAGAAATAAAACACACAGAAGGTTATTTTGAGGTAAGACACAGAAGGGAAACAAGTGGCGCGAAACAGTGCATCATCTGCAAAAGCGCGTGTAGAGTAAAAGCTCGGTGACTTGTCGCGTGGCGCCTCCTGCCTGATGTTGTTGGTGCTGTTGTTTTTCCATGTTTCACTGTGTTGTACGTGAGATTCCGCGCAATCCATTCAGTCCTGTTAAGCAAACAGCCTCTTAGTGATCACAGCCAAACACCTCCAGAGCAACTTTGTGCTGCTCAGGCATAATTCTGGAAGCGACGAATGTTATGACGCTGTTGTAGTGGTAGAAGTGACTTCCGATGAACGCTTTAACTCCTGTAGGACCGCACATGGCAGCATCGACCCTCTCGAAGGGGATTGGGCGCTCATTGCCTGCAACTCGAGGGCTGGCCTTCAGATCCACGTCATAGATGTGCCTACCTAGAGTACGACAGACAGGAGAACTGGTCAGTGGTCCTGTATCTGTGCATAATATAAAGCTTTAAAAAAGTATTCAAAAGGTAACCTGGTCTTTCATAAATAGAGTTTAAGTATTTCTCAGTAAGCGTTAATTTGATGATTTTCTGCAACACTGAGATCTTTTGATGAAAAAACGACCTCTGTAGCACCCACATAATTGTCACATTTAAAGCATTTCAACTTCGAATTAAACCTGTTCATACAGTCTTTGAAATACTGTTGAAGGAATGGTTACTGTATATGTAATCAATGCGTTACAAGTTAGCCTTATGCTTCAGCTCAGACTGTAAATAAAGATGGAAGGTAAGAACAGCTCCTCAAAAGTGAAGCCAAAGCAAGTAGAGCTCCCCCTGGTGACTGGCTGCAGTATAGGTCATAAGCTCCACCCTCTCCATGTTAGTGGATGGGTCGAGCTAAAACACCACAATACACGTCAAATACATTTCTCTCTCTCATTTTAGAGAGTCAATTCACTACAACAATCTGATTAATTCTCTATGGGCCGTCAATGTCTGTACAAAATGACAATCTAAGATATTCAAACGCCAAGCTTAACTGTTTTTTAAGACTGCACTATTATCAAATAAATTTCTCACTTTCACTTACGGTGGGTGGGTTAAAATAAAACTACATTTTCAAATAAACAAAGCTGCAATTTCTACATTTCCGAATGCAATCAGCCTACAAATCAGTTCATACCTTTGATGATGTGAACAATGTCCTGACCCTGGCAGACAAATGCAGCATCAATGGGGCCCTCGATTCCCAGCTCCTCTTTCACAGGCTTGGGGTAACCTTCCAGGTGTGTGTGGGGCTCGCCAACTTTGTAAACGAATAAGTGGTCGTCCTGAGGGGAAGAGAAATATGTTGTGGGTTTTAGCCTTGTGGTAGAGGGCCGGTAAAATACGTGTGTGTGTGTGTGGTTGCCTTTGTGGTTTACCTTGATCATGTAAAGATGACCGTCGTGGGAGAAAACAGCGTCCACCTCACTGTGCAGCTCCTTGAAGGAGGCCTCGATGGTGTCAGCTACCACTGTGTCGTTGCCCTCATCTTTGTGGAGGAAATGGTGGCCTGCAGAATGAAAGAGTCCAATGGAGTTGATGAAAACTTTTGCGTCACAATAAGATGCTAGAATAATCCACAGTAAGAGTAAGCCTACCAAGATGAAGAAGAAATACCTAGACATGTATGTGTACAGCATAAAAGGTCATCCATTGTCATATCTCACCTCTGAAGGCGTATATGTCTCCGCCGTCATCAGAGGTGATGGCGTCCAGGTGAACACGACTGCAACGCTCTCTCTCCCCGTGGTCGCTAGTATCACCTGCGCAGAAACCAAGCATGAAATTGTCGGTGCTCAGCAAGTCACCTATATCTAAAGATGTCATCATTAGGGATGTCTGACTGGATCGCTGACTGACTTACCGAACTTGGCGCATCTCATGAAGTAGTCCCGTGCCTCTTTGGGGTACCTGCCGTGCACTTCACCGGTCTTTGGGTCAAACTTGGAGAACATGTGTCCGTGGAAGCAGTAGTAGTGTTCCATGAAGCGGAAGGCAGATGTGCAGTTCGGCATGGACTTGAACTCCTTCTCATCTACAGCCTTGGTTCTAATGTTGTAGTGGTAGATGTCATCTCCTACAGGGAAAATTTTGTTTAGATACTGGAAAATAGTATTGGTGTGTTGGTGAACTAAGTGTCAAAGTGTCCCCTTCGATATTGGTTGAACAGGGAGGGATCTTCAAACAATAGGGGTTGTAGGATTTCGAGTCACTGCCAAACAACAAGTGTGACAACTGTGGCTTGCTTGCGTTGAGGGACAAGGGACATTAAGAGTGCGCGCTAACCCTTGAAGAAGATGACGGAGTCTTCGTCACATTCAGGCTTGGGACACACCAAGGCAGCATCCAGGTGGTCAGGGATGCCAGGGAAGACTTCGGAGATATCCTTGGGGTAGCCGTCTTCCAGTTTGTGTTTGTAGTAGCTGAAGACTTTGTGGTCCTGAATCAAATGTTCACAAAGTACCAGATTAAACAAACGCAGTCAAAATACAGAGATGAATGAATCTGTAGCGACACGGCGATAAGGCCTCAAAACTTGGTCTACCAGCATCTGAATCTAAGCTTTGTACAAGCAACACCAATCTCCAATTGTCTTTGTATTATCATCCCCTCTTGTCTCCTTTGGATTGCCAACACCCCTTTACTGATTGTCTGCCTGTCCCCAAACTCTGACCTGCCAACCAACAACCTAGAAAAATTTTGCTGGACCATACCAAGAACAAGAAAATGCGGTCGTGGTCGGAGGGGCTGTCCTCGTAGTGCATGCGGAAAGCGGCATCTACGTGGCCCAGGTGGTGATGGTCATCCAGCTCAGCAAAAGACAGATTGGCCAGCTCGGCTTTGCCATGGAAGCCCTTGAATAGATAGTGACCTGACGGGAAATACAGTATTTAATTAGAATAACACTCATTTGCAATAACTTGGTATGATTTTGCTGAAAGCAACGCTTGACACTCTCTCTGCAATCACTTGACGCAAGTGTGATTTACTTTGAGGACATGAGGCCATTACACTGAGAGCTATAATAGAGCATTTGATAACTGCTACCTATGATAAATCAGTATGTGACTTACCCTTGAAAAAGTACGGGACTCCATCTTCATTGACTACAACAGCGTCCATCTCAAGGCCCAGACAACGGTCTGCAGAATATCACAGTTATGTGAAATTTTAAAAGACTTGAATAAAGTGATGGCGTGTGATGGTAAACAAGTTATCAAGTGCTTTTCAACAACTCACCTGGAGCTTCATGATAGTGACCAGCATGATCAGGGAGACCGCCGTGATCTAGGACATGATCTGGGTGATCGGCGTGATCAGAAGGACTACCGTGATGAGGACCGCGGTGTTCAGAAGGACTGCCGTGATGAGGACCGCGGTGTTCAGAAGGACTGCCGTGATGAGGACTGGCGTGTTCAGAAGGACTGCCGTGATGAGGACCGCGGTGTTCAGAAGGATTGCCGTGATGAGGACCGGCGTGAGCGGGCCTGGATGAACAAAACAGAAAAAGGTGTCAGTTCAGGTCGTCGTGCAAAACTGTCACCATGTCACCATGTTTCATTTTATGTATGTTCATAAAACACATCCACTCATATAATACCACGTAATAGCTAAACCCAAGATATCACGCTTTCAAGACTGCAGAATCCAATGCAAATTAACAAAGTCAACAATTGCATACTGATTTAATCTATTTACATTAGTGTAAGAAAATCCAATTTCTAACCCTAACCCTAAACTAACCCTAAACTTTTCTCATCATAACAATTGTTTGAGTCTTAATGAATGCATTGCTTGAGGTCAATGTTCCCAGTTGTATTTAATATTGCCAGCTTATTGATCTATGATTATACCGCAATACAAACTTTTCAAATATGCACTTTAGACTGCATTAGCAGCCAAAAGGTGGCATGACATGATGTCCATTTTAAAGGATTATGCAGCAGAAATAAGTCTGAAGTCGTCCCTAAGACAAGTGAAATGGCAGCTGCCTGGATAGACTGGGGTTAGACTACTCACTTCTGAGTCCATGCCAGGGCCAAACAAAGGCACAGTGCGAGCAGCTTCATGGTGAGGTGTCCTCTGGTCCAGGAGACTGGAGAGCTGGGCAAAAGGTACCCTGGCTGCTTCTGCTGCATCTATTTATATTATAGAACAGGACACGCGGGCTACGTCATGTCGGGCACCAAAGGAGGAGGGGCGGAAGAGGTGTGGGCGGTTCACTAAGGACGCCCACGATGTTTGACAAGCTTTGCCCCAGAGAGCTCTACCCCAGTCAGTGTTCAGATCACCCACCATGAGTCCTGGGGCGGGTGGCAGAGATTCATAGAATTCAGGAGGCCCGTGTTTCACCGTGAACATTTAATCAATAAATGGATATCTTACGTCCTATGCAATCAATATGAATTATGCATACTTCACATATGTATTGCTTTCAAACTAAAACATTTGGCAGAAGATAATAAAGCAGGGTTTTATGCAGCACTGATTTCAATTGCTGTTGCCACATTTAAGATCAAAGATGCGAAAGCAACAGAGATTTAAAATCAAATGTATCAACGAAAAGAGAGATTTTATTTGCATACCAAGGAATTCATATGCTCCACGTAAGTTTATACTAACAAAGACTGACTGATGGTTTTAGCTGAAGACATATGACAAAGAAAAGTCTGCAGATAACTGAGATGTTGCAAGTATTATTTAAAATTTTGCATAAAAGTCTGAAAGTATCCCATACTTCAATGTCTTTTGCATAACATCGCATAGCTTATTGAACCATTTGCCTATGATCTGTGACACATGTTTTCCAGAACGTTCCAGATGTTTTGCCTGGGCTGGATCTGCAGTCCAGACTAACCCAGTTTGCTCCCACAAGAATAAATAAAAACTGCTGACGGCAGCACTCCTCAACGCTCGAAACAAGTGTTATATAATGTTTGTATGGTGAACATTAACAGAGACTCTTTGCATGTAATAGTTATCGAGTGGATTTTTAGAGTTAACAAGGTTTTATTAGACTCAGTAATAAGTAGTATTAACTTGTTATGAGTTATTTCTGTGAGAAATACTTATGTTGAAAATGTGATTGGTGTTTTTTTTATTATTTATTGAGACAGTTACGCTTAACTGTTGTCCTAAAATGAAACGTGTCCGAAAAAATATGCAAAAAAAGTCAAATTCAGTGTGTTAAGTAAAATTTGATTTAAGATTTTTACCAGGAGGTAAAAATCTTGAGCCTCGCTCAGTTTTCATTGCATCCATCTACCTGCTATGAGATCTTCACAACAACCACACACTGGATCACTTTCTTTGCATTTTCCGTTTTTGAGATTGAGTTTTCACCAAATTCAAATGAACTGGATCTTAAATAATCCTCAACTTCTCACTGACGAGTTACCACAATCTTAAAATTGTGCATTCTGGCCTGCACCATCATCACTCTTGAATATCTCTCTATCTCCACATCCGCCAGTTCATTTCTCTTTCTCCTCCCATCCATCACCGAGCGCCCTCTCTCGCGCCATGCATCCCCCGCTCCTCCTCTGTCCATCTCCATCAGTGGCTCATGCGTCACCTTCTACTTCTCACTGCATCTTTCTGTTTGACCCTTTTTTTTAAAAGTTCGGTCCTTCTCTTCTCATTCAAACATGAGTTTTCTTGCATTACACAGTAAATTCTTATTCTGAGATCCATCATACTTTTCCTTGTGGGATGGTATTCATGCCAAAGTATGAGTTCTCATGTGAGAAAAACAACTACAAAGAAAGTAATAAACATTGCATTTAGAGCTGTAAAGTCCTTTTACTTGCCCAGAAACCAGAACAGTTGTTTTGGATTTAATCTAAAGTGGCTGTCAGTGGTTTACACACGGCAACGTAGAGGGAGAAAGAACACAAACAAAGTGAGTTACCGTTGAGCAAAGGTCTGCATAAAGGTCTGTACACACATCGTGGACGTGGTCCGGGGGCCTTAACCTTGACTGAGGCGTACAATGCTGCAAGTCTGTCACGTTGTGCACGTACCACACAGCAAAGGTTTGGACATGCATTGTCTGGTGCAAAAAAAAACAAAAAACAAAAAACAGATAGATGAAATAACTTATGCAAGTGATGCAAACGCTTATTTGAAAAGGAGATTTACATAATGACATTTATAGCTCAAATGTTCTGCATTTGCTTTTAGTCAGATGACGTCTTCCTGCAGGAGCAGTAAGCCATTACTTATGCGTTGTGCTTCCCCACAATGAATTGATTTTAGAATAATAAATCGTAGTAAATAGTAAAGTAAACTCGCCTCAGCACTGAAATTTTGAAACTATATGTGAGATATAGCTCTTTTATCATATCACTTAATTTTGAAAATAAAAAGTTTGTAAAATTACAAAATCTGAAAGTATATCATTATAGACCAAGGTCTTGGCTGTTCAGAAATGTACCGGTCCAACCACTGGCAATCATTAAATTAATAAAAAATAAAAATAAACCTATAAAATAACCTTACATATGTGCAAAGGACCCTCTGATTATAACCTTGATTCTTTTTATTCATGAAAATCTTATTCATTTCCAACAGAATTAGCACTTTCCTTAGTGGGACATGTTTTTGCCAAAGTTTCAGGAATCAGTGATATAGTGCCAAAAAATGCAAAAGTAATTTGATAATACGGGTTCTTTGGAAAGCTTGGTGTTGTTTTAACATAAGAACATGAACATGAAGAGCTTCCGTGGAGCCCAAAGTCGAGTAGTTTATAATGAGACCTTCAGTCCGGTTCATTTAAAAAAGAAGGAGATGGCAAGTGACTTGGAAAACTGAGGATAGCAAGTCTTTTGGATGATCAGTAAATAATTTGCATACTCAAGAAAGAAACAACCAAAAACAAGAATGTTCCCCAAGATGTGAGCAAACGTGTCTTTGTCAGTGATCAAGAAAAAAGTAAAACGTGAAAAGAAACATGTGGACATCTTGGATAAAGTTTGATGGAGTCGAGTAGCAAAAATACAACTTAAGAGAAAGGATGACCCAAAAGCAGAACCTCATCTGTCAGACATGGGCCCGTACAGCTACCCATCAAACCAGCATTCTGGTTTTTACTGATTTCACTGTGACCGAAGCCTAAAGTTACACAGCAGCATTCAGTAAGCTCACAATCATATGAAAGGCTTCAGCAGGTCAGCAATCCTTATCGTGCAGCCGAAGCAACAGTGGAGCATTTCAGTATAAACAAGTGGCATGTCCTCGACTGACCAAGTCAAACCCCTGACCTCAATCCGAGCGAGCTGCAGTGCCCGTGCAGAACACCAGGGGAACAGGAGCAGGGATGGACAGCATCGGTTTGACTTCACGAGTAATCTCTCTGCTTACTTTTAAACTTTGGCCCTTTATGTCAAAACAGATCTCCCGCACAGTTCTTTCTAAACGGATGTAAATTGTGCTCCGTCGTTTTTATTTAAATGGAAATAAAAGCACAGAGCCTGAGGACCAAACAAATTTTAAATGAACTGAGGACGTCCCCATTTGTAAAACCACCCATAGTTTCAAATTCCAAAATACTGTGGCGTGATTTCTTCAGGCACATCTGCAGACAACTTTGAACATTAAAATGACTCACGCACACACCCACACACACACACATTATCTGTAGACAAGCTCCTGCATCCTCCGCACAATCGGATATTTCACTGCGCAAGACAGACAACAGTTTTTCAGTTTCTGTTTGCATTTCAGTTCACCGTTCACACACTTATTTTATATTTTGCATTACATGCATCTTTTTATATTCTGCTTCTAAGATTTTATAATGTTAAGCATTTGGGTGGACGGAAAAAGAAGAACGTCATTGTGCAGGGAAACATGTTTCTATACTGTGCACGTGACAGACTCCTTGAATCTTTGAATCTTGAAGTAGAAATTCAACTCAAACTCTGTTGGGATTGGAGAGTCTTTTTCTTATCATCCTGAGATGATAATGTCTGTATTTATGCATTTCAGTTAATATTCAGCTGTTTTGTGTGTAGCCTAAGTTGATTATGTGAACAGCGCATTTAATTTCTGCAGTAATTTTAAAGTCTGCCTTTACAAAAATTGATTAAAAGTTAAAGGTTATTTTAAAAATAGACGCAAAGAGAACAATTTACAAAATATAAAGTCGTAAAATCTTAAAAGCACAGATTTGTTTCCCTCAGCCTTGTAAATATCCCCCATGATATCATGAGAGTTAATGTCACACAGGATCTATTTGTGTAGCTCGCGTCTGGTATATTTGTGGTTCTCCTGTCCTCTGTCTGAACTTGACTGAACTCCGATCGTTGGCCTTCGTCGCTGTTTACATTTGCGAACAAACAAAAGACGCCACAGGCGAAAGTTATCTTTTCCCCCGCGTGGGCGACGCAGCGAGGCCCCCGCTGGTTCATGGGTTTTCGCGGGGGAAGAGGTCTAAGAGGTTTTAAGTCACCAACTCCATTTCTTGCTTTTATTTTCCCTCTTCAGTTCGCTTGTTCATTGTTGGGTTTCGCACCAAAACTGTGCTGCAGAGCCACAATCGAGAAAGAGAGCAGGCCGTCTCAACCTGATGTCAGAGAGAGTCAGACTAACACAGGAGGAATCAAAAATAATGAAAGTCTGACAGCAGATTTGAGTCGTTCACATCCAGGAAAGATGTAAACAAATGCAAAATGCCTTATGGAAGACAGTGCAGTTATTTAATATCTTGCACCTTCAAACTGAACTGAGGCTGTTCCAGAAATGCTCCAACACTTCAGAAGACATTATTGGCTTGTTGACTATAGCCACCGCTGCATAACCCTGGCTGTAAACACAGTCAAATTTAATGATTTACATTATAGAGGTTGCTTTTTGTCCCCAGAAGGGAGTCAGGCCACCCACGGCGTGACTGCGTAAACACATTTACCTGCACGCCGTGTTCATCACAAACAAACCGAACAATCGACCGACTTCTTCTGTAACCAAACGGTGACACGGTGCGGGTTATTTGCAGAACAGAACAAATATGTTACACAATTACCTGGAAGGACTTTAAGAGAGATCTTTGACACACTGGTAAAGATATTAGTTGTGAAGTGAGGCTAAAAAATGCTGTCGACGTCACTGTCGAACAGTCCACTGTGGAGTTTAATGTTCCAGTGACTGACTTTAACAGCGATTAATTAACTGCAAATTGCACAATATAATTAAACCATTTCATTTAATAGTTGAGCTAATATATATGTTTCAATATTAGTGTTTTGATAAATCTGTTGGATAAGCTGGATGTTCATGCACAGCATTGTAAGGCCTGTAGCTGCCCCTGAAGACAGTGAGGTCAAATATCCTTTGCATTTTTGTTGGGAATTTGCATTTCTCAGGTTCTCAGTCATCCAGGTCATGGTATATCCAAAAACTATACCACTATAACAAAAAGTGGCCCTTGTTTCAGCCTTTTTTTAGACAGATTTTACAGTAAGAAAAACACCCATGATGTGGTTCCCTCTGGTGTTGCAGTCTCAGTACTGTACATTTGACTATGTTTAGGTAAAACTATGCCATCTCTAGAATTACACCCCTAATGGGTGGATGATAGTTTCAAAGGTCAAAGGTCAAAGAGGTTTTTATTGTCATGTCAACCATATATAGCAGGAGCAGTACATAGTGAGATGAGAGGATGTTCCTCCAGGACCACAGAGCGACATGAAGACATAGGACTAAGTACAATAGAAGGGACTGGGCATAAAGTGCACATGTGCAAGCTTATGCAAACAATACAAGACAGTGCAGACAGTGCAAACACTGCAAACGGTGCAAACAGTGCAAGAGACGGTGCAAAGACAAACAATACGATACAGACAGTGCTGAACACTTGGGAGACAATGCACCTGTAAAAAGACATTTCACAGAACAGAGAGCAGTATGAGTTATGAACCTAATAATAAAGTGATTTCAGTCAATGTGGACGTTCTCTGTAATCAATTCAATTTTATTCATATAGCGTCAATAACAATACGCTTTACAAAACCCGGCCTGAAAGCCCCCGAGGCAAGCCTGAAGGCGACGGTGGCAAGGAAAAACCCTTTTAACAGGAAGAAACCTCGAGCAGAACCCAAACCAAAACTAAATATTGCTCTTTAAAACCAAGTGCTCATGTGCTGAATAAAAGGTGAACCATGCTGTAGTCACTGTGAGCTGAATTCACCGAAAAAACAAATGAAATATGTCGTCAGTCCACATTTTACTGTCATATTAATTCATTCATTCATCTTCTGTAACCACAATATGCATAAAACACAGCTTATTCCCTAAATGAATGATTTATACCCGCCAAAAAACGAATTGTTGAACAAACTTCTGAACACTTGCGAGTTCACTTTAGCTTTACTTTATTTTTGCAGTTCAGCAATTATAGACCAAACTGACAGTGTTGTCCTTATCTTGAGAATTTCTGAGGATGAAACCTGAACAGTTTCCAACTTCACATTTGAGTGAGTCTTTGTTTTTAATGTTTTCATAATTTTATTTTCATGCATTTATAAGTTGATTTACAGCTTTATCCATCGTGATCTTTCTCTTTGGTTATGACTTTTGTTAGGTTTGGATGTCATTTATCACCACATATTTATGGTCAAGTGCTACCTACACACTGGATCATAAATAATAAATAGCTCTGCAAACTCAACTCTGGGTGTGACTGGGTTCAAAGAAGAACAGCTGGGATGTTTTTCATCGATATTATGGAGGATCATTCATTCATTCATTCACCTAACGAGCATGTGTTTGGACAGTGGGAGGAAGCTGGAGTACCTGGAGGGAACCCACAGAGACACAGGGAGAACATGGAAACTCCACACAGAAAAGCTCTTTATCTTTATTATTGTAACAATATTACAGTAATTTGTTGTAATTAATTAAGTTTTTTATGTGATAAATAAATAAATAAAATGTAATGATTCATCTTTATCTGAAGTTTTTTGACAGAAGCCTGTCATTACCACAAACAGCCAGTAGAGGTCTCTGCAGCTCTGTTATTGGCCTCATGTCAAACACACAATTGATTAAAAAACTTGAATGAAACTGTTTATTTTTCAGCTCTGAAGTGAACCAGCTGTGTTCAGGTCAGAAAAATATACTCGTGCTTTATCGTAAGATTTTAGATGTTACTACTGAATGAAGACAAACGATTATATATAATGTTGTAAATGGTTTTCGGTCTTTGGTTGCTGGTTTTGTAGTTTTTTTTGTTTTGTTTTTCTGTTAACGCTGACTGAATAGAAAACAAAAAGTGTTATGAATTTTACATATTTGTTGTGTCTCCTGTGCATCTTTACAGAAATGAGCCGCACTTGTGCTGTTGTCTGAGTATATATTTGGATATTTACATTTATGCATTTGTTTATATTTTAAATGATGAAATATTTAAAGAAAACCCGTTCTCTTAAAATAGTAATTATTCCAGAGTAGAGGATTGGTATTTATTAGTCTATGAGTGTATGTGAAAATGTGGAGAATCGGCCGGCGGGGTCAAAAGGTCATTTCTCATTTCACCGTGAGTTCAGTGGTGATCGTGGGACGGTTTCGAGGACGCATGCGGACCAAACACACCTCTCACGCGTCCCTCCAAATGAATAACGAGCTCATCTTTCCGGGGAATTCAACACAACTTGAAAGAATACTTAGCTACACGTTCCTGGGGGCCGACCGATAAAAAAAAAACACTCTCTCCACAACAATTGGCGAATAAGATCTTACATCCTTTTTATTGTCAGCAGTGATTTGAAATCTTAAAAATACATTTTAAGTATACGCACTTTAGTTAGTATGACATTTAATGTTTAGATATTTTATTTGAGGCACATTCACACAATGATTCAACTTTTTTGTGACTCTCAACTGATAAAAAATGAATAAATAGTGACATGTTTCACTGTAAACAAACATCTACGTCTAAAATCAAAAGTAAATCATACCTCATTGTCCATTTACATATAAATTATTGTAGTCTCATTTATGGAGGCCATTTATTAAAACTAAATTAGACAATTTAAATGAAAATAATAAGAGAATAGATAAGATAAGATAAGATAAGATAGGTTTTATTTGTCACATGCACAGTTATACATAGTTCAGTGCACAGTGAAATGTGTTTTTGTACCTGCAGCCAGTAGTAAAAAAGAAAGTACTACAGTAAAACAGTAGTAATTGCACACAACACACAAGGTAAACAGTATAAGTTTAAATTAAAAAAATAAATAAAATATAGACTGTAAACTTGAAAACTTAAGAGGGGGTAGCTCGTATATATACACATTCACAGTACTGAAAACAGCTATGTGACTAAAGTGCAGTGGTATTTAGGTCCAGTTTAAGGCTCAGAGTTGAGCAGACGGATGGCGTGGTGATAGAAACTCTTCTTCAGCCCCTCAGTCTTTGTCCTCAGGCAGCGGAAACGCCGGCCTGAGTGTCCCAGGGTGACTGGGCTGCTCCAGGAATACGAATTTATGACTCAATATAACATAACTATGATTTGAAATCTGCTCATTTTGACCAAAATTCTACTTTTTTCTTAATAAGTCAGTTTTATTGTCATAAATTTGTAACTCAGTAACATTTTAAGTCAAAATGGTGAGACTATTTACATATATTACCTTATATATTCCATTGAAAGCTTTAAAAATATGACGTAAAAGTCCAAATTGAGGGACATTAAATGACAATTTGTGGATACTGAGCACAGTCCGTTAATTTTTAGGCAAAAGTAGAAGACTATTAGGTTTAAAGAATGTGTATTGTGGGAATTATTATCTTAAAAAGCCGTATTTGTGAGTTAGAGTTCAGAGTCAGAGTCATATCTCACTTATTTTGACTTACTAACTTAAAAATGATTAAATGATTATTTCTCCAATTTATGTTTTAATATTTGTTGTTAATAAACTGACTTAATCTTTAGTCAATTTTAATTTGAGGGTTCATAGTGACCTACAAACTTAGCATCTTACTGTAGGCTACAAACGCCTCTTTAACGTTGGGCTAACTAAGAATCGTTTAAAAGAACATGCTTAGAGAGCCAAAAACTATTCAACTAATAACACAGACTAATATTACCTTATATATTCCATTCAAAGCTTTAAAAATATGACATAAAAGTCCAAATTGAGGGACATTAAATGACAATTTGTGGATACTGAGCACAGTCCGTTAACTTTTAGGCAAAAGTAGAAGACTATTAGGTTTAAAGAATGTGTATTGTGGGAATTATTATCTTAAAAAGCCGTATTTGTGAGTTAGAGTTCAGAATCAGAGTCATATCTCACTTATTTTGACTTAACTAACTTAAAAAGGATTATTTCTCCTATTTATGTTTTAATATTTGTTGTTAATAAATTTACATTTTAAATAGACAACCCAGTTATTGAGTCTAAATGTATGCCTTTAACACACACACAGTCCTTTTTTTGTTTTTTTCTCCAATCACACATCCTTTTTGAGAGAGGAAACAGTCCTTGAGATAGAAATACCATCCCAGCGGTGATCAGCTCATCTTCAACGTGGTGTTATGAAGAACCGTGGGAGAGGACACACGTGATAAAATCCCGTGAAATGCTTGGGGAGGGAGGGCTATCGAGGAGGGAGACAAGAGACGAGGAAACATCTCAGTCAGGTAAGATCCGTGAGATTTAAAAACCCAAAACGTGGCCATTTCTGGGAGGAAATGTTTTCAGGATCTTCGTCGGAGACACATATTTGGGCAGCAGCGTTTTTTTTTGTGTGTGTTTTTATTTACAGTGGCGTCGACGAGCCTGCTGCTGCGCCTGATGAGTCACAATTAATACAGTTATTATGTGTGGGATTAGTGTTTTGTGGGAGAAAATAAATCACACTGTCGCTGTTTGGAGCAGACGAGCCGACAGCCTGCAGCGGATCACCTGTAGATTCCGACGGATGTGAGCGAGGAGGAGCAGCTGATTGGCTGCAGTGTTAAATGCCAGGCATGCAACACTGAGCTGTGGAAAAGCACCAAAATTGGAGGTGTATTATAACAGTGTGTCAGGGAAAACAACGCAGTCAGACAAAAATATATGCTATGCTTTTTTTTTTTTTTTTTTTTTTTTTTTTTTTAAACCAGACCTGCAAAATCTTGATGCGAGCTACAAACAGCCTCTTTGACCTTTAATTTTAAATATCTTTGCTTCCCACGTGCCATGTTTGCCAAGAAATTGTCCAGATTAAGATTGGTTTGTTTTAAAATTGATTTGAAAGAAATGTTTATTTGTGAAACTTTAAAACAGACCCAAAGCTAGCTCCTCTTGTTCACATTTATGCTAAGCTAGGCGTTTATGCTAAGCTAGGCTAATCACATGCTTAATTTGTGAGTGTGTGTGTGTGTTTACAGCACTGACATGAAAGAAGTATATTGAAAATTATGTGTAGGTTAATAAAACAGTGTCTCATGAAAAACGCAGTCAAATAGTTTGAGGGTTCATAGTTACCTGCAAACTTAACATCTTACTGTAGCTACAAACGTCTCTTTAGCGTTGGGCTAACTAAGAATCATTTAAAAGAACATGTACAGAGTGCCAAAAACACTTCAATCAGACTGTTTTAATACAGATTTGTTTATAAGAATGTTTATATGGGAGCTTTAGAGGTGGAAGCTCAAACTTTTAGCCAGACGCAAGCTAGCTCCTGTTGTTTACTAGGCTAGGCTAATCACATCCTGGATTTACTGCTAGGTTTACACCGTTGATTTATCACATTAAAAAATAAAAATAAAATGTAAACATAAGTTCACCATTACATCACTGTATTTAAATATACATTTACATCTACAGTCAGACAAGAATGGAAACTGAGCATCTCTCAACAATCAACTGTTTGCTAAATCTGGGCATCTTTGTGCAATAAGAACCAGGAAGTTGCGTCTTATATCATCACCGCAGTTAAATTAACTATATACAGTATACGTATATACACCGATCAAGCATAACATTATGACCACCTTCCTAATATTGTGTAGGTCTCCCTTGTGCCTCCAAAACAGTTGTGACTCATCAGAGAATGGACATGGGCCTTCTGAGGGTGTCCTGTGGTGTCTGGAAACAGGATGTTGTTAGGGGAGGGACTTTGGGTCCTATGGGTTGAGGGAAAGGGCCTCTGTGCATCATCCCACAGATACTTAATCAGTTTCTAGTGAATTTGGAGGCCAGGTCAACACCTTGTGCTGTTCTTCATGTTTTTTTTTTTTAGTTGTTCCTAAACATCCCGCATCTTACTGGGGATGGCTGCTGCCATCAAGGAGTGTCATTGCTATGGGGTGGGGGTGTCTGGTCTGGTCTAGGTGGGTGCTACATGTCTAAGTAACATCCACATTAATGAATGCCAGGTTCAGAAGTTTCCCAGCAGAACACTGCATTGTCACAAGATGGTCAATGTTATTTACTTCTCCTGTCAGTGGTCATAATGTTATGCCTTGTCAGTGTATAATCCAGATGAAGGTAGGGCAGTGATCTGACTTGACTTCTGCACCAACAGCATGTCAGTAACAGCTTGGCTTTGGTTTCTGCACCAGTGCATGCCAGGTTTATAGAGAGCTTTGAGTACCACAAGTAATGACAAGAATGTAGACGACTTCACAGCTCGGTGCCAGTTCTTCTCATTACTCTCCTCAGTGGCCTGGTGAGGCATCACATCTCTTGATTTTCCAGTTGATTTTCAGTGTTTGCTTCTTGCCAAATGACAGCGGAAGTATTAAACACACATGCGTCATCGAGCTATAGGTGGGTATTCTTAGTCTGGGAAATCATTAAGGCTGAACGCTGCCTGAGATTGAAATGCTTTAGTTTACAAGAACATCAGGTGGCTTAACTTAGGTTTTTTAATTATGCCGTCATGTTGTAGCTGAGTTTCTTTGTATAAATATTGTTTAATGATGGGTTTTAATCCGTCGGAGACCTGTCAGCGTAGCTGCCTGTTGACAAGTCGCTTAATTGGAATGAGCAGCAGTGTGCACTCTCGTCACCATGCTAACGTTGTCACAGAAACCTTTGACATTCTTTGTCTGGATTCTTTGAAGGTTTGGCCTTCTTCTTCCTTTTATTGTTCCAAATTAAATTAACCTACATTACAAAAGCTTGTGTGTGAACATGCTTCTGCCACAACCTCTCAATTAAACCCACGTGTAGCGTAGTATGTCATTTGTCACATTACTCGCATGTTATGAATAGCTGCACACACTCTGGATTAATGACTAATTAAATATACTTGGTATTACAGGGATTAAAAATGCAAAAGTTTTCACATTGGGCGGCATATTATGAAAATTGCTGAAAGCTAATTATACAGTGGGGGTAACAAATGAAAAAAATATGGAGGGTTTATGTGACAGCTTGTAAAATAACTGGATAATTAGTGTAATTCTTGAAAGGTATTTACTGAAAATGGCAGCGACTTTGTAAAACTTTCTTTCTCGAACTTTCTCGTGAACGCATTATGATTTGCACTTCCACACGAAGGCCGTAGCAGAGGGAAGATTGAGCTAACTGGTCCTCCGGTGCATCAAAAACACAGCGGCCTTAAGGTTTGTTGCACAGCTAGAAACTTTTAAAAATGTGTGGTGGATAGTGCTTGTTTTTCTGCCAGTCAAACATTGATGCAAAGCAGAGAAATCATTTTCTAAATCACACCGTAGAAGCTATAAACCTAGACGGCCACAAAAAAATATTATTAGTGACTAATTAATGGTTTCAAACTAAGTCTGAGGGCCATGATTTTACTGATAACAGCACCTCAGAGGACAAAGAAACAAAAGTTTTCCAGCATAACGTGGCTTTACCTGGATACCTCATGCAACACCTGTAGTCTGAGGTATAATATTGCCCCGTGACTGAACCTTGACCCCAGGTAACCCCTCCCACTTGCCGGCTGCAGAGTAACTCACACCCACATGAGCCCTCCCCCTTCTCTCCGCCCCTCTCCCTTCCTCTCGCTCGCTGCATGTCTTGACATGTCGAGAAACACCAGGGGAGGGTGGAGACAAAAAAAGAAAAAAAAGAAAAAACCAAAACAAGAAAAACCAGAGAGCATGACAAGCTGAGAGACAGAGAGACAGAGAGAGAGAAGGAAGGAGGTGTGAGGTACGAACACAGGGAAGAGAGAGAGAGAGCCGAGAGCGTGAGAAAGGAAAACAGGATTGCATGCTAGAGCTCCGCCGTGTTGGGTCTCAGAGCTGGAAAAGGAGGGAAGACTGTAGCTGTAATTGGAGCACGGAGGACGACTCAGACGGGGGACGGGGTGAGACGCGGTGTCATTATATCTGTGAAAACCACGCTGTCTAGTTCCTGTCTTGACTCATTCCTTCTCCCTCTTTTTGATTTCTGACAGGGCAGCTCCACAGCCCCCTGTGGAAGCATGGTGAGCGTTGGTAACCATGGCATTTCAAGCCAAGCAGCGAAGACATCAACACTGAATGAAGAAATTTAAAGAGGTGACTTTTTCTAGCTGACTTTATTTTTTTGCAGACCTCTCTGTGACTCCTGTTGCAGGACAGCTACTGATACCTCTCACCTGATGCAACCCTTTCAGGAACTGACAGGTTGAGGAAATACCCAGGCATTGCCCAGAGCTATTGCACACAAGCCGCAGCTCAGCCTCAAAGTCGGAGTGAAATAACCGGAGGAGCATGGGACGTGGACTTGAGAGCGCACAGTTTTCCCTGGATGTCAGATCTCCAGGAGCAAATGAGTAGCAGTGGATTTGGCTGCAGCAGCAGCTTGCTCCAGGGCCGGCGTTTTTACTGCCGGGAATGGGCCCTGGACAAACTGCGGCGCTGCCTGGATGCCCGCTCTGTGCCTGGCCAAGCACCAGGGCTGCTGATGACTGGGGGCCCCGGCGCTGGGAAGACTGCCTTGTGCACCGAGGCGGTGTGGCCCACCTCAAAGGCAGGAGTGGCAGTTGGACTGGCACGGCGATGCCTGGCTTCCCACTTCTGCCAGAGGGAGGACCAGAGGAGTACAGTGCTGTGGAGGTTTGTCCTCGGCCTGGTAGAGCAGCTGAGGGCCTCCCCTCTCCTATCTCCTGGGTACGAGGAGATCCTAAATAGCACGTCTGTGTACCCAGCTCTGGAGCCTCTCACCTGTCAAAGAGACCCTGATGACACCTTCAAAAGGTTTGTATCACATTTATTCACTTAAAATAATTGTCAAAGTAAGGATGTCTTGTCATTTTTTTTCCATGTGACAGTCAAACGTGAAAAGGGAAGGGAAATTTTCCCTCTCTTGCCAAATGAGAGGGGGTGGAAAGTTGCCGAGAGGTACTGTAAGAAGCATGACACCGGCCCAGGTGCTCGGCGTGTATGTGCACGCTCAAGTGCATGTCTCATTCCCAGCTCGGCTCGGCGTAATTTATGTGTGGTATCACTTTCTGTAAATGGCGACGGTGCATGAGCAGCTGAACAAGCTGCGTCCAAACGCGCCCGTGTGAAAAGAGGGTTTTATCAGATTCAAACGCCCGTGAAAACAGAACGGGGGAAACCTGCTTGGCCGCTTTGTCTCAGTCGTGTAAACAGTCGGCCTCGGCAGTCAGCTGTTGTGACCGCAAACTTTAAACATTGTTGTTTAGTAAAGAAACTGTAAGTGACTATGTACCATGGTGTCATCTGGTTCATTGTAAATCAGATAATCTCTGATTTGAAACTGATGACACATTGATGATAAGATTTTTTTTGCCTGTTGCTCAATTGACTGCAGTGGTAAATAGGAATGCAATGATTACTTGTTACGAAATGAGAAGATGTTTATTCTTACAGTGATAAGACATGAGAAGTTTGTCATATTTTACTTAATGAGTGACAATCGATTATGAAAGTGTTGCTGATTCATTTGCAAATTTGATTAATTAGCCAATTGGAGACTATTATCTAAACGACAAACTCCTTGATGTTGGTATATATGTGATGAATTAATCACAATATACTACGGCTCATTGAGCCACGTCCCATCGCTCTTTATATCACTTTATAAGACAAGGACTCATTTTTGTTAGCTTTACGTCTCCACAAAAGAGATTATTCTCCAAAACACTGACATGAAACTGTAGTACAACTCCTCAGTCGCTGTATACTGCACATCTGAAAAAGCTGCTCGCTCTAAAAAGAAACACGAGGCTGGCTTCTGCTCGCGTGTGGAGAAAGATCTAAACTGAGGCGATATTCTGCAGGTGTTTAAACTGTCAGCAGAATTCTGAGAGGCTGTAAATGTAAAAAAAACCATGTGACCGTCAGCGAAGCAAACAGAAGCCAGGACAGTCGCAGGAAAAGAGACGGCAGCGGCCATTCTTCCTCGTCTTATATTTATTTCTCCGCTCATAATGCGGCCCATTCACGACCCACACAATGGGCCTGCAGAGTGAATGAATGCTACAGTGTTATTTACGACGCGACATCCTTTCAGAGAGAAGGTTGAAAAAAAAAAAAAAAAAAGGACAAAGAGGTGAAAAATGCCTCCAGTACCCCGGTGACCATCTCAGCTCCAGTCAGAGGCGAGGTCACCCTCCTCTCCAGGAGTTTTAAACTCTCTCCCGGTGTGTTTACTTTGCGATGAGTCCGGGCCCTTGTGCACTCCTCCTGTGTTTGCTTTCCTCTGGTGTGAAGTGCCGAGCTGGATTCCACACTCCCCCACGGACTGACTCGCAGGCAGCGGCCGTTTGGAGCTCAGAGGAGGGAAAAGGTGGCTCTGGGCGAAAATCGACCATGTGAGGACGGCCGTCGACAAACCGATGAAACGTGGGCTTGAATTGGCAGCGAAAGGGCATGTGTCAGACACGGGCCTTAAACCGGCCGGAGACTTGTTGTAGTCAGTAGGTCATTAAGTCCTCGCTGAACTTTTGTCGTGCAGCTTGCCCTGTCTGGAAACTTTCAGTTTCTCTTGGTTGTATTTTCATTACTTATTACAAAAGATGAGTAAATATCATTATCTGAGGAAAAACGTACACACCTTATCAGTGCAAACTGCAACTCCACTTCCTGTGACATTACTGTTGACAGATGCACAATGGATTGAAATGTTACTGATGGGTTTACGCCAGGGAACCAAACATATGGCCAACAGCCCAAAACCTAATCTCTTCCTTTCAAAGTAGAAAAATTACATAGCAATTGCAATTTTCCATTGAAAGTACCTGCTATTCCTAATTTGTCCACTGTTTTCGTCAGTGTAGCAGACAGAACATTTTTCTGTACTCATTTTCATAATGTACTTATTTGCACCAAAACAAGGGGGAAAAAAATTGGAGGTGTCGTTATTTATAGGTTATTATGCTGTTCTGTTACTGGCCTGGCCCGCTGGAAATCAAACTGAGTTTGAACTTAAAGGGGAACTACTGTTTTTTACAACCTGGACCTTATTTCTGGCATAAAATACGATCATTTACTCACCCATATAACTTTTGTGTAATTTGTAGTCCTTCGGGAGATAATTAGATCAGCGTATATCCATGTAATGGGAGTGATTGGGGCACCGAAACGCAGCCTCTAAATAACGCATTATCTGCCATGAAACTCGTTCATTTCACCAATATTTTGTTATGATACGCTAGTGCTATTTCCTGTTGAGTCCGGAGTTACCTGTTATCATCATCCAAGGTCTGTAGATTGACCTACAGACCCCAGATGATTTCTTCTGACCTGGACAATGTCGTCTCTGAGCACCGTGCGCACCTGTGGCGGTTGGCTTGTTTACCTATAATTTGCTACTTCGTCCACAGCTTCAGAATCGGAAAAATATTCAGCCATGTTGTAAAAAAACTAGCAGTAGCAAATTACAGGTAAACAAGCCGACCGTCGCGGGTGCGTTTAGAGGCTGCGTTTAGAGGCTGTGTTAAGAGGCTGCGTTTCGGTGCCCCAGTCACTCCCACTATATGGATATACGCAGATCTAAGTATCTCCCGAAGGAATACGAATTACACAAAAGTTATATGGGTGAGTAAACGATCGTATTTCGTGCCAGAAATAATGTCCAGGTTGTAAAAAAACAGTAATTCCCCTTTAAATGAGTTTGACACAGTTTGCTCACATACAGAGAACAGGCTGATTTCTTTTTAACCACTTTCTGACAGAGAAAGAGAGAATGCCTACATACCGTAGCCTATATGTAGCCATGGTTACCAAATTGTCTGTCATATTCATATATGGGCGTAAAAGTATTTATCTTGCTTTGTTTGCTTGATAGTCGACGATTGTGTGGAGGAAATGGCTTTTTTTAGCTTTTGATTTAACATCATCTGTCTTATTATATCATCATGTAACCGACTCCTACACCCCAAGCAAGCTGCACCGATGTCTCAATTCTGATTTTGGGATGTCTTCTTTTGAGTTATAAGAAATGAACATCCTTCATAGTGTCACGTTATCCCTGAAAAATACATATTTTTCCAACTGAGATTTGCTCCTGAACTCACAATGGATTTATACGATGCATATCAATAAATAAACGCCAACGCTGTCAGGTAACATTATTTTCTTATTCTAGCTACAGTAGCGGCTGCTGGGTTGAGAGCTCCGGTCGAATTGAAGTTTCCATAACGTTGACACGCTTCTCTCGGGAGTCCAATTAAAGCGCGGTGTCAAAGGTCTCCCGCAGACATGTGTCCACGAAAACCTTGAGCTACAATAAAAGGTTAATTACACTCACTCCTCCGCAGAGGCGAGTGCCAGACCGGTGAGGGAGTGCTCCTTCAATCAGATGACTAAAGAATGCCGCGGCGTGATAAGCTTAACCTAGATGTAGCTGTCATCAGGGCAGGGTGTTGATCTACTTTTAACAGCAGGATATGACCGACGATAAAAGTCAAGGCTATTATGTAGGCAGGGTAATTAAACGATTTGTACACATTAAGACCGGATCTAGGCCGAGAGCCTAGATGTGAGACAGCATGACCTGAAGACATTCTTTTTTTTTTTGGTGGTGATAATTACTTCCCCTTAACGGTTTGATCAAAAATAAGGGTTTGGATTCATTATCTAAAGTTAAATCGAGTAGATATCTGCTGCTCTCAGGCACTGGGAGTCTGAGGATTTGCAGATATTTCACCATTTCTTTCACCAATTATTTTTTAAATTGGCTGCACTAAATGTTGTATTCGAAAATGTCAAAGGATCTAAAACCTTTTTATTAACTGGATTAAAAAAGTGGATTCAAGACTTGAAGAGGAATTGAGTTGGACTCCTGAACAAATCTTTAAAGCTGAAGGAAGCTGAACTCTGAACAGACGATAGAAGCTTAAGTGAGACTTACTCCGTGTCCATCTCCACATCTTCTATCTGCTAACTAATTCATCACAAGCTTGAGCTGCGTCCACGATGTGAGGACAGATGCATTAATTTGTAGGCAACTTAAAGGAACATCCAGTCTCTAATTTGTTTCAGCGTTGGTTGCCTCGTTTGCCGACATCTAATCATTACAGATGACTCATTTCTTTTATCTGGAAATTCCACATCCCACTCCCTCTGCATATGTAGAGTTCAGATATTTAGTTGTTGACCTCTCTGTGTTCAGTGTGTGTTAGCTGATCATCTGGCTCCTGTTTGATTAATTCACCAAGATTCTGTATTAGCCAGAGTAAACTGAATATTTGATGGATGCATTTCTGGCATCACTGCTCCGCTCAAAGCTCCACTGACCTCTTCCTTAATGTTTTAAAAACACTTCAGAAGCTGTTTCTTCTTGTTTTATTATGTTGAGAATTTAGACTGATTTGCTGTTTATTTGGTATGCTCACAGATGGGTTGTTTTTTGACACAGAAACAGTACTGATTTGGTTGTTTTTCTTTGAATCAGGTTTAAAGAAAATGACTAAAGGGGACTGGACCTTGTGGTCACTCTTAAACATAGACATTAACACTTAATAACAGCACACGCACAAACACCCGCCCTGTGTTTGTTGCAGAATAAATGACTTGTGTTCAGCCCTTCATACCGGGTTGGTGTCACAGGTTAATTGCTGTTTGTCACCTTTGAAACAAGGCCCTCAGACACAGCATTAAACCAGACCCGGTGTGTCCGCTCAGTGCATCTTGTAGCCGTTGAAACATTTCAGTGAAACCACTGACAGCAGAAGTAAATAATACCAACCATCTTGTGACAATTCAGTGTTCTGCTGGGAAACTTTTGGACCTGGCATTCATTCATATGGATGTTACTCAGACATGTAGCACCCACCTAGAACAGACCAGGCACCCCCACCCCATAGCAATGACACTCCTTGATGGC
The DNA here is from genome assembly GCF_963514085.1 of Chelon labrosus. Lineage (NCBI taxonomy): Eukaryota > Metazoa > Chordata > Actinopteri > Mugiliformes > Mugilidae > Chelon > Chelon labrosus. The sequence continues at coordinate 8,933,137 of NC_140341.1, forward strand.
AGCAGCCATCTCCAGCTGGATGCAGCCTGACACAGACACACATACGCAAAATCGCTTTAGGAACAACTCAAAAAACATTTAGAACAGCACAAGGTGTTGACCTGGCCTCCAAATTCACTAGATCCCAAACTGATCAAGTATCTGTGGGATGATCCACAGAGGCCCCTCCCCTCAACCCATAGGACCCAAATGCCCCCACTAACAACATCCTGTTGCCAGACACCACAGGACACCCTCAGAAGGCCCATGTCCATTCTCTGATGAGTCAGAATATTAGACTGGTGGTCATAATGTTATACCAGGTCATTAATCCAGTGACTTCTGGTTGACTGGCTCCTGACCTGAAAGAGGACTGCGATTATTTTATCTTAACATTACTGTAGGTGCTGTTGTTGTACTACCGCCACATCAGTTTAGTCTCCACCTCTTCATTGTGAAGTTATTTTTGTTCCAGTGGACTGCAAAACTTTTCTCCACAGATCACCCTTCATCCGGTCTTTAGGCCTGATAAAGGAATAAAATCCCATCTGTTATTCATGCTCTGACGATGGGTTCAACTTCTAATTCAGGACTTTTGTTGCTCTCTTTAGTCTAATCCATTTTTTTGTTTCTAATATTTGAAGGTTTATTGAGTGTGTGTGTGGGAGACAGAGAGTGTGTGCGTGAGTTTACAGGGTGGAGCAGAAAATTACAGAAATTCCACTAACCTGAGTCAGCGTCAGGTCAAATCAGGGTGTGGGTGCTGAGTGCACGCTTTAATTGACACTTACTCTGTGATTTGCCGCCAGTTTTAAATTGTTTTACTGTTTTATGAGGTGTTCCAGTGTTACAGTAGAAGATACAGTGTTTACAGTTGCTGTTATAGCCGGGGGCGGCACAGTGATGTGGCGGTGGTTAGCACTGATGTCTCACTGCAAGAAGGTTCCGGGTTCTAATTCATGGGCTGACTGGGGCCTTTCTGTGTGGAGTTTGCAAGTTCTCCCTGTGTCTGCGTGGGTTCTCTCTGGGTTCTCCGGCTTCCTCCCACCGTCCAAAGAAAGGCTCTTTAGGTTCATTGGTGATTCTAAATTGACCGTAGGAGTGAGTGTTAATGGTTGTCTGTCTCTCTGTGTTAGCCCTGAGATAGACTGGTGACCTGTCCAGGGTGTACCCCGCCTCTCGCCCCCCCATGATGCTCAGAGCTTGTTTCTGAAAGATGTGACATGAAAAAACATAAAGCCGAAACTCAACAAAACATTTCTGCGTTCGAAATAAAACTGCCTGAAGTCATAGCAAGATAGCTGCTGGAATATTGATCCAAACTATTTCATTTAGTAGCTCTGACTATATGCATAAGGCCCCCGCTATCTCAGATAATAAATAGAAACAGCTCACATTGTTGCTCACTGCTCCGTTCGACTCCCAGATCCACCCACGATTCCTGTGGTTTTCACATCGCTGTCTAACATTTAATGTCTTCCTTTGTGTGTCTGCCACTTCCTCTAGAGCAGTGCTGGGACCCCTGTTGGACCTTCCTCCTCCTGCCCAGACTCTGATGGTGGTTGTAGACTCCCTGGATGTAGAATATGGGCCAGGTGAAGGAGTTGGGAAGAGTGGCTCTATTGCAGAGCTCTTGGCCGCCAATCAACACCTGCTGCCCAGCTGGCTGCTGCTGGTGTGCTCCGTCCGCCGCCATAACAAGACGGTGTGCAAGATGTTCTCAGGTACGTAGAGTGTATAACTCATAGTTATTTGTACGGCCAGACAGGCATTCTGCCTTGTGTGGCAAAGATCTTGGGCAGCTAGACTTGGACACTCATTGAAAAATAAAGAGCACAAATGACCATAAAGACAAAAACTATATCAGGGTTACAAAACACTATCTCCTATGTGTGTTGAAGGTTTCCGTAGGCTCTGCCTGGATGATTTGCGGAAGCCTCCAGCAGTCCGTGATGTACAGCAGTACATCCTCTGTCGACTGGACGAAGATGGCGCACTTCGCCGTCAGCTCACTCCCGACACGGCTGACATGCTGAACCTGCTGCACATCAAGAGTGGTGGCTGCTTCCTCTTCCTCGAGCGTGTCCTGGATGGTGTGGCAGCTGCGCTGGTGGGTCTGCGGGAGATCCGGGACATACCCGGGACTCTCAATGGCCTCTACTTGTGGCTGTGCCAGAGACTGTTCCCCCGTGGGCTCTTCGTCTACGTCAGGCCTCTCCTCAATATCCTCTTGGCTGCCCCAACTCCTCTCACGTCCCAGCAACTATTCACAGCAGCCTGGACCCAGGACACCTCCCTCAACTTTCAAGACTTCCAGAACAAACTTCGAACCTTATCTCCTCTCCTGATCGATGGACCTGGCGGCACCAAACTACTTTTTCATGCCAGTTTTACGGAGTGGCTGACTGATGTTAAGTACTGCACACAGAAGTACCTGTGTAGCAGAACAGAAGGTCACAGCATGCTCGCTATGGCTCTGACTCTACAGGGAAGCCATCTGGATATTGAGGACACTTGCCAGCTGGCCACACACTTAGTTTGCTCAGGTCACCATAAAGATAAACCCTCATTACTGGCACTGTGGATGTTGTTGGCAGATGTACCGGCTCTTACTCCCAGCTGCAGTAGAGTCCTCACCACATCCTTAGCTCAACTTCCTGTTCGGGTCAGTCAGGATGTCCCTCAGCTGTTAATGAGAAGTGGGCTCGTCTCTCCGGCCTGTTTTCCAGATGCAGACCCAAGTGTTAGACTGCATTGCATAGGTGAAGAAAGAACAAATTTACAACATGCACTTGAGAGGGAGCTGTCAGTAAAGAAGCTGTTGGACAGTGGGGTGTCTGTAAATCAGCGTGACGCTACAGATGGACAGACTTTGCTTGCTAGAGCGGCCCACGAGGGTTCTGCAAATGTAGCAGAACTTCTCCTGTCACGTGGATCTGATCCATTAATCAGTGATCATCAGGGTCAAACACCGCTGACTTTGGCTTCCAAGCAGGGTCAAGTCAAAGTGTTGTCTCTGCTCCTGGAGTGGTCCAACAGCCAGGACAAAGAAACTGCATTACAGATGATGGAGCACGTTGACAATGAAGGCTGGACAGCACTGCGCTCTGCCGCTTGGGGAGGACACAGTGAGGCCGTGCGGCTGCTACTGGATGCCGGAGCAGATGTGGATGGATGTGACAGCGAGGGTCGGACTGCTCTCAGAGCTGCTGCGTGGGGGGGTCACGATGAAATTGTCCTCACACTACTGGAATACGGGGCACAAGTTGACAAAGCTGACAGCAAGGGCCGCACGCCTCTTATTGCTGCTGCCTACATGGGACACCATGAATCTGTGGAGATACTGCTGGACCATAATGCAAAAGTTGATTTAGCTGATGGAGATGGACGCACTGCTCTGTCAGTCGCCGCCCTCTGTGTCCCTACAGCAGCAGGCATTAAAGGTTTTGGTGATGTAGCAAGTCAGTTACTGGAACATGGGGCAGATCCAGGGCACAGAGACCACGATGGAATGACACCGCTGCTTCTCGCAGCCTATGAAGGCCACGAAGAGGTGGTTGAGCTTTTGTTAGAAGCCGGTGCTGATGTAGATGAAACGGCTGGCCCCAATGGAAATATCACTGCTGCAGCCGCTGTTACTCCCCTGCTGGCATCGGCAGCAATGGGCCACATGATGACAGTGTCACGGCTGCTTTTCTGGGGCGCGGCTGTGGACGCCATTGATTGTGAAGGGAGGACAGCGCTCTGCCTAGCAGCAGCCAGAGGAAGCGTCGAGGTTGTCCGTGCCTTGCTGGATCGAGGCCTGGATGAGAACCATAAGGATGACCTCGGCTGGACTCCACTGCATGCCGCTGCTTGTGAAGGCCACCGTGCTGTTTGTGCTGCTCTGACGGAACGAGGAAGCATGGCACGTGTTGGAGAGATGGACATTGAAGGACGCACCCCACTTATACTGGCTGCCCAAGAAGGTCATTGGAGCACTGTCAAACTATTGTTAGACAGGCGTTCTCCTATCGATCACAGGGCATATGATGGGCATTCTGCATTAAGTGCCGCACTCCTGGAGGGTCATGCTGATGTTGCAGAGCTGCTTATGAAACGAGGGGCTGATACCGATGTCCGGGATGCAGAGGGACGTCCTCTGCTATACCTCCTGGTGCTGGAGGGTCGCCTTGACATGGCGACTCTCCTCATAGAGAAAGGGGGTGTGCCCCTCGAATCTCGAGACTCTGAGGGCCGTACAGCACTTCATGTGGCCTCCTGGCAGGGATGTGTGGAGATTGTGGACCTACTATTGAAACATGGGGCAAACCCCAATGCACAAGATACAGAGGGTAGACCACCAATGCATTCGGTAGCTTGGACAGGACATACTAAAGTAGGACATCGTCTCCTAGAGGCCAGTGGAGTCAATATAAATCTAGCTTGCCACCAGGGGGCAACAGCTCTGAGCATTGCTGCCCAGGTTGGACATTCGAACATTGTGGCAATGCTTCTGGAGAGAGGGGCAAATCCAAATCACGTGGATAAATATGGTCGTAGTCCAGTGAAAGTGGCTGGGAAGCATGGACACTTTAACATTGTCAGACTCTTGGAGAGCTATGGAGCCAAGCCTTACATAGGCCTGTTGCCTAAGTCTAGTACCACATCACCTGCGAAACCCAACAAGAGTCTCTCCTCAGTGATTTCAGACTGTAACGGAGATGAATTAACAGCTGCTACCTCCTCCTCTTCGGTTTCTTCGCCTGGCTCCACTGCAGAACGATTCCACTCCATGCAGAGCTCCCAGACCTCCTCTACCTGCCACTCACTTGCCACAGTGCAGACAGTTCCAGCTGACAGCCTCAGCTTTATTCAGCAGATCCAACAGCACTCGCTGCCTCGCAGTCGTAGCCGTCCCTCCACCCTTCCTCCACCGGGGAGCTCAGGCATGGGTAGCCTCCACGGAAGTTGCCAGAGGCACCCCAAAGGCAGTCCTCCTCCTACTGTTTGCACAGTCACTGCCATGGTGCACAACTGCGACCCGTCCCAGAAAGGCTTGTCGTCCGGACTTGAGTATAATGACAAAATGAACAAACAAAATTCAAACTTGATAAAAGCTGACAAGACTTCTTACACTGGTGGCAAATGGCACTCAGTCATGGCTTCACTTGGAATAACACCGGGTCACGATAGTCCCCTAGGTGCTAAAAACAGAGAGGACCCTCCTCTGGGCTACCCATATAGATTACAGAGCCCACTTCAAGGAGAAGCTTGGGATTCTCTACCCCAGAAGAACATTTTGTCACCTGTTTGCTACAGTTTCTCCCCAGTCCCGGCTTGTAGTGCCTTTCCAGACGATGTTATGGCCACTATGACCACCACAGACCCACAGCTTAATCTCAAACAGGCAATCAAACTACAGTTTGAGGGTCCCACCAGTGCAGCCTTATACAAGCGAGAGACACCCCTGTGACTGGCACTCAAGTAAGTGTCCCTCATCGACAATTGCTATATTGACTTTGCAAACCTTCCTATTTCAGGAATCAATGCAATCAAAGCACTGACATCAATTTTACATCTTTGTTTTAGGTGGGGTTGGACATTTGTGGTTTGAGGCGGAGGCTGTTTTCTCAGCGACTCACTGGGTTTGGCTGAGGAAGTGATCCCTTTCTCCATCCCCCTTCAGAAAACCGGAGGAAGGACAAACTGAATAACTTTAGAGCTCGTGTTTTCAGCTGCGTGTGCTGAGCAGAGCTCTCACGGACGCAATCCCGCCGATTTATTTAAAGCGTAATGTTTAATTGTGTTCATTTTTAACTTGATCCCTGATAAGCATCGGTGACGAAAAGGCATTTTGTTTCTTTGCTGTAAAAAACAAAACAAAAATCCCTTTCGGGGAGTGAACACTCTTTTAAGCTTGTGGCCTTGATCTTTGTTGAAGCCTTTGATATTTATTATAAACTAGCCTCCATTCCCTGTAGCTGGTCCATAGCTGACAACCAAAATAGTCTGCAGAAATGTTAGCCTACTGAAGCTTGACCCTGTGCGGGTTTATGAGGCAGCACAAACTATAAACCGCAGCCAAGTTTACCGAATCAACTTGGCACGCTCACAGTGTGTCAATGAGCAGGCAGGAAGGAAAATGAAAATTGGACCATATAAACCGAGGGCGTATGTGGGAGGGTTGTCAACTCTAAACTCGAATGTGGCCTAAAGAAATGTCTACTTTTTGATCATTTTTCATTGTATTAGTATTTAATTACACTCATTAATTAAAAAATGGCAATCGGTGCTATGATATTGTCTACCTCTGCTCCGTGTGGTTCTTTGATAATGTGTCAGAGTGTGTTGTGTAGTTACTTTTCATGCACTTTATCACTAAATGTCACGGGTAGCTTCTGATGTGGCGGCATCGTGCAGAGATCAAAGTCTGGAAGCAGGTTGATGTTGGCCACCTGGGAGTGTAATCCCCAAAGCTTTTGAACATTTTTGAAACCGTAGAAAGGAGAACTCTGCAGATAGATCTAATGGTGATACATCCTTCATTTTTATTGCTTTGCTGTATCTTAGAAATTTGTAGGAAATAGATTTCCAAACCATTTGATGTCACTATAAACTTTCGTCAAACATTTGCCTAGATGAATCAAGGTTTGGCCCTACTAATGAAAGCTTGCATCAGATCTGCAGAGCACTCCTTTCTCCACATTCACCACACCTTTTGGCCTTCTTCCACCTTTTCACCACGTTCCACATGAAAATTATGAGGAAACTAAATGCTCTAAATACAAACGTGCTCAAACATAAAACTGAGCACTCTCTGACAAAGGCTAATCCAGATCTCACAATACAGGTTTTGACACGGACATCCACTTCTGAATTCTCGATGTGAGGAAAACTGACAACGACACAAATATATATTTTCCAAAATAGAGCTGTTTCCCCTTCTTCAGATTTTTTTTTGCTGAGCGTTTTGAAAAAAACACAGTTCTCGGGGGTGAAAAACGTCAGCTTTAGAAAACAATATTATTTGAAATCACACGGTGATAAGTGAACAGGCTCTGAGTTTATTTCAGTGCCGAAGTCAGCACTGTCACCAAGGTGACTGATGAGATGGGTGTTCAGACGCTGTTCGTTTGTTTGTAAGCGAGTCACACTACTCTGAGTTGTGCTGACAGCTGTGTTATGGCCCCTCTGAGGATGAGATTGAAAGGTCGGCACAGGCTTTCAACAACTGTAATGTGAAGTAAGTAAATAAGCAACCTGTTTTGAAAATGCGTTTGCGTGACGTGTGAAAATGATCAAATCCACTCTTTTGACACAGCAATTTAATGAAAAGGTAAAACAACTTGTCAGTCAAGTTAGTGGCAAAAAACCCAAAGAAAATGCATTAACAGGCTTAGATAATACAGTAATGCTGGTATTTGCTTGGCACCAGTGCAGTAATCTAGTAATTTTGTGTTGGTGTCTTGTGCGTAGGAGCCCACTAATTTCCATAATTCCTCCACAGCTCAAGTGCAAATTGAAGTTATGTATATCTTATATAAATATATATAAATGTTTAACATTAACAACGCTTCCTCATTTTTTTTTTTTTAATGTATTTTCTTTGCTGCAACTGCCGCGAGTTATGTTACTATAGGATCAGGGGTGCGTTAAAAGAGAAAATGTTGGATGACAGGATGCCCCACTGGTTAGGAAACGAGAAGACTCGCTGACTGGAGAACAATGGAGAAACAGGATAGTTCATCAGCGAGGAAACAGCCGATGGGGAAACAGGTGGAGCCCCAGAAAGGGGAAACAGGAAGACTTATTCTGCAGAGGAGGAGATGCAGCACGCAGAGAGGAGAGAGGAAATTACAACTGTATATATGAAGGCAAGGCTTGGCTTTAAAGGTTCACTTAGTAAACAATGTGTCTTTAGTAGCATCTAGTGGCAGTAGCAGGAAGATACTGCTCAAACAGAGTAGACACCCTTGCAATAAGGAGTGTTCACACCACCTGCAAACAAACACTGAGTTTTACACAATGCCAGCGGCAAAAATTTGAGTTTGCATGCAAAATATTAGAAATGCAATGTGTGTATTTATTTCAAAATGTTCCGATCTTAGCTTACTAGCTAAGGGGCTAATTCAAAATATGGATTTCGTGTCCACCAAACAGAGTGAAGAATTCCAGCAAATAGACAGAGCCACTAGGTAGTTGAGTTGCTGTGCAGAAAATGCTCAAAGCCAGGGCTAGACATGAGAATCTGTAGCATTTCCAGGAATTTGCTGTGTTGGATACCTCCAATTTAGCCGGTCTGACCCCCAATCTGGAACCTATCCAACAAAGGTTAAAATTAAAAGGTTTAAATTACAAAGAAGTAGCTTGCTGCTGCTGCTGCTAGCTAACAGGCTTAGCATAGTTGCAAGGAGGGCTGAACAGACATTATCTGGTGTCTTGGGCAATGTGGTTGTTGCCTTGATTCGAGTTAACTAGTTTGCTTAGGATGCTAGCTTTGACTGAGATGTTGCCACCAGACAGTAGCATCAGATTGGTTAGCTTGACATGTTATCAACTGGAATGCCTTCACATTATGCAAGTAGCTGGTGAAATCAAAGACGGAAATATAACTTACTATAGGGATCTGTGTTGAGTGTGTGGATGTGTGGATGTAGGTATGAAGGGAATGTTTTAGGGATGCTGTACCGTACTGTTTGTCCAGAAACTCAATGCAACCTTTTACACTCATGCACAGATTTATAGGGAAACCATGTTTGGTCAGATATAGTTCTCTATACACTAAAGTTGATTAATAGTAGTCCTTGGAACATCTTGCAGAACCAGATAAAACAATGTGATGGTGGCAATCAAGTCATGAATATCCAGAGTAGGCAGATGTGCTGTAGATATAAAGCTAGGTCAGGCCACACACCTTTTCTTTGTATTGACGAGAGGAGGATTTTGAGCTCTAGGTCAGGACTACAGAGTGGCGCATGATGGTAAATTTACAGGCAGTTTTTTAGCCACTGCAGTGCCCAGTCATTGGTCAAAACAACATTTTGATTTCAGTACATATTGAAATGTACGTAAAAATAAACTAAAGCTGTTTTCCTGCATGAATGCACTCACATGTACCAAACACCAGGTGATGTGTCAGCTACTAGAAATACTGGGTTTGGTTTAGACAAAGGGTGGCACCTAGGTAGTGTTGCAGGAAGACTAATGAAGGCTGTTTGTGCATTGATATCTAAATACAATAAGAGAGAGTGGAAAGCCATATGCGGGTAGCCAGGAAAAAGTGCAAATCACCTCTAATTGGACATTTCATTGACTTTTTATACGAGAGAGCTGGCAGGATCAAATCTATTTAACGTTTTAGACACTTAAATGTCAACAATGGAGTGCACGAGCGAGAGTGGATTATTTTATTAATCTTCGAGTATAAGAGTGACATCACTGAGGCATTTTCTTCTGCAACCAGACACCATGACCGTACAAAAACCACTGGATGTCAGACAGAGAGTACATGGTGTATTGCAGCGAGAGTGAATGCCGTGCACTGCTAAGCAATCATGACACATTTTCAAGCTGTGAAGCCGGCATCTAGAGGATAGTGCTGAACAGCTGATTAACAGCTGGAGGGGCCGAGGTGTTTGATCTGCGGAGAGGCCGGCATTAGTTTGTCAGATGTGCAAGAAATAGACTTGGAGTGCAAACAAAACCCTTGTTATCCTTTATAGTTTGCAGCAGATATGTAAGTGGGCGTAGGCCCCGGAGCGACACTGTAACAAATTGGCCCTTAAATTAACAGTAAACTACCGGCAGCAGGGTTGCCAGTAAATTACAGTTTGAGTTTATGAAATATGATTGTTTGACAACCAAATTAAAATGTGCAGCATAGACCTATATTTTGCAGAAAATTACTAACACGCTGGTGTCCTTTAATACTACTTTAACACTTTTACAATGGCATTTGTCAGCATTTATATTAAATGACCTCTTTCTGGATCGATCCCTTAGGAAGCACCTGAAAAGGTTTTTACAGTTATTTTTTGCACTAATCTGCTTTTTGCACTGCCTTATTTTGCACAAACCACTACCTCACTGTCTTGTCCAATACATTTTATAGTCTTAGCAATTTTTTTGTAAAAAATCTCCACCACAACACTGTACATACAGAATGTCTTTATATTTCTAGAGTGTTGTTATTTTGTGTATATATTCTTGTCAAAGTCAGCGCTACTGTGACAAGGAAATTTCCCATATGTAGGATGAATAAACAAACAGTGTCTTATGTCTTATACCTTTTGTTACGCACCTCTGCACCTCAGTGGCTGTGCAAGTGTTTTTGGCTTGTGCTTAATCACCTTAACCAGCCGCACCTGAGAAGACCAAATAAAAGGCCTTGTTGAAGAAGCCTAGGAGGATCACTTTTCAGCTGCAGAGGCTCGCTGTGTCTGACCTGTCGTCTTTTTGTCTTTTTTTTTTTTAAATTAAAAACCTTTATTTTTCTAACTCCGTCATGTGTTTCCACTTTATGTTGTGCTCCCTTTCAATATTTAACTGAACACACAGTGAACAAACGGACAAACCGCCAAATAGGTTTGCGCCGTAAAGCTTCCAGTAGCAATTTGGTTAAACAAGCAATGTTTGTTTGTTTTACCTCGGTAGCTACTCTGAAAATGCAGTAATCCGGCTAGATATTTACAACTGAACAGACACAGTAAAAAAGATGATAATAAGAAACCATATAATGTCACCAAAAAAGTCAAACTTAGAATGATGATTGCTGATAGAAAGTCGGGTCGTGGCCTTCCAGTGCTGTTCCACTTGCCTGCTCATGGAAAACAGTACAATTCTGTATTTGCGAGGCCTTTTTTTCTGTTGATTCACTCCCACAGTCCAATGCACTGTACAGTATAACACAATATTTTGTAGGAAACTGTAACTATTACCCAGAATGCAATCTTTTCTGAAGCAATTTATTACAGTTCTTTCTGCGTGCGAAGCTCATTTTGCAGTTATTAATTTTAATCAGCATAACAACTCAAATTGCTGTTGTGCTAAAGAATTGAACTCAACTTGTAACCCTATTAAATAATTAGATTTTCATCTGTAACCTTTAACTTCTTTAATAGGAACCTCGAATATAATTTTACATGGTAAATTCCTACAATAGAAAATGTGAAGTGTTTAACCAGTTCTCCACGGTGTTGTGACTCCACCATTGTTTCTCAGTTAAGGCTTATAATTTTGCCGACACTCCAAATGATAAGGCTAGATAATACCAGGATTTACTAGAATCTTTTGAGAGAAAGGAAAAGGGATTAGCGAGGAAAGGATCACAGCAGACAAAATGCACAAAGGCACGTTTTTATTGTTACTGTTAGCATGCAAGGCTTTTCAGGAATAAATATATGCATAGCATTAAAACAAAAATAATGAGACCAGCTTTTAAAATAATGGCTCACAACAACAGCTGGATGCCTCCCAAGATATTGTCTGTTTAAATATGTCATGGTGTATGGACGCTCTGGACCATTTTGAATGTAATCCAAGAAAATGTAGTAAAGTGTAAGGTACAAACTGTACCCAAAGAAATCACAAGAAATGAAACACTCAGCAATCTGTCTTGTGTAAATATTCTGAATGACTTCACACCTCTGCATGTTCCCAAACAAGAAATAGCTGCCTGAATAAAATGCTATAAACAGACACGTCTCACAAAAGAAAAATGTGGATGGCAGTTTGCTACCACTGCTGATTATTCACCCACATGTGCATCATGGCAATCGCGTATCAACGTGTTAAATGCTGAATTTACATTGCAGAAAGGGGAGCGTGGGAGGACTGCAAAAAAAAAAAAAGCCACAAGCCCCACTCATCAGTCAAGATCACTGACAGCATGATTAATCGTAGAATTTGTAGGAATTATTGACTCCAGTTGTGACAAGATTCAACTGAATCATCTAAAACCTTCCTGTCTCAACACATCAAAAATGCCTCACTGGAAAGGAGAGTAATCCAAGACCCTTTGCTTGAAAGTTTCTTTTTTGTAAAAACTGTAAATCTTCTAAATGCACAGTGAATACCAGCCTCTGCTATTCCCTGCAGGTTTGCAGCTTTGGAGGAAAACTCACACAGAGACACACACAACAGAATAGACTGTAACTGAACTCTAATCTACAAACTACTGTCAACAAGCAAACAGCAATTCTAGTTCACTTTGAACACTTAAAGGGGAACTACTGTTTTTTACAACCTGGACCTTATTTCTGGCATAAAATACGATCGTTTACTCACCCATGGTTCGTCAGATATTTATATTAGTGAAAGTTGGGCACATTGCTGTCTGCTGTTTAGTCCTTTGTCTCAGTGTTGTGTTCTGTCCACTTCTCTTACTAGTAGTAGCAAATTACAGGTAAACAAGCAGCGCGGGGTGCGTGCGGCGCTCAGAGATGACATCATCCAAGTCAGTGGTTATTAGGTCAATCTACAGACCTATGATGATAACAGGTAACTCTGGACTTAACGGGGAATAGCACTAGTGTATCATAACAAAATATTGGTGAAATGAAAGAGTTTCACGGCAGATAATGCGTTATTTAGAGGCTGCGTTTTGGTGCCCCAGTCACTCCCACTATATGGATCTAAATATCTGACAAACGACTACAAATGACACAAAAGTTATATGGGTGAGTAAACGATCGTATTTTATGCCAGAAATAAGGTCCAGGTTGTAAAAAAACAGTAGTTCCCCTTTTGAGGATGAAGCTAGTGTTTAGCTTGCAAATTTAGGCAAACTCTTAAGGTATAGCTAGACCAAACGACATTTACAGAATTGTAGATGCAATTCATCTATAAATTGGATTCATAGGAGCAACTAAGTCTATATCATAGTTTTCTTTAAGCATTGTAGATCTTTCTAGTCCTGGGGCGATTTGTACTGGTATATCTTAATGCAATGGTGCATGCTGTCTGACAAAGCTAGTTGGCCCTCAGGTAAGAGGGTCAAGCCCCGTGGACTACTCAAGCCTTCATTGATTATGGGCCAACCCACTCCATGTGCTGTGTATAACAGGACTCGGTGCTGCTCGCCCCAGTCTGCGACCAGTACATTACCATCTTTATCTATACAAATACCCCACGGACAAGCCAGGACTGGTCCCATACCAGCACACACCCCCAGAACTCTCACTGTGTTCCAGCCTGGCTCCAGCACTTTGATGCAAGGCACGTGGCCTGTTTCATTGCCCCTTTCAGACACAGCTATCATGCCCGAGCTCAAACAAGCCGCCACTAAGTAGGGCCGGTGGAATCCGGTCACCACTGTGCGTTCAAGTCGAGAGCCTGTCTTGGGATCAAGCTTTAGGGCAATAAGGGTACCTTTCCGGATATCTGCTATCAAGAACTCATCAAGCCTGGTTACAGTCACGCCCCTGGGAGCTTCTAGTTCATCTTTTGCTGAGCCCAAGCCTGACCCTCCATAAGTCTGGAGCAGGCGGCCATGCCGGCTAAACACGAGCAGGGCCCTCTCTGCAGCACAGCTTAGGGCAATCAGACCCTTAGCGTTGACAGCAATGTCAAAGTAGTTCCGACATCGTCTCGCTGAGCCATCGGCAGTTGGGGAGGTCACTTGCTGGAGGACATTGCCCCGAGGGTCAGTCACCTGTTTCAAAGTTCAAATTTAGTGTATAGTACTCATACTGTATGTTGTACAGGTTTGACACAATTAATATAACACCTACCTGAACACGTGCATTGCCACAGTCCACTATAAAGAGTTGTCCCTGTGGTGTTGCATGGATACCACTTGGCAAGGTAAGGTCAGCCCGACCAGAACCCTGCTTCCCAAACTGCGCAATGGGAAGGATGCCTCTGGGGTTTAATACCCCAAAGGACGGGTCACCCTCCTCCTCTAACTCCAAAAGCGCTGGCTCTCCTCTCTCTCCTCTACCTCTCTTCGGCTCTTGAGAGGAACAACCTATGACAGACATGGATAAAGACCTAGCCACAAGGGGCTGTTTTGATCTAGCCTCAGTGACTTGTCTCTGTGGCTGGTGCAAAACATTGTGACTTCTATAGGCAGGGTACAAGAGAGTCTGCCCCATGTCAGAGACTCTAGGTCCCCTACTGACAACTGGTGAAGCTGGGGTGGAGCTCGACGTGGAATTTAAGTTGCTACGCTTGACTCTCCACACTCCATGCTCATTTGACCCTCCACTGATCAACGGATGTGTTTTGTGTGTCAAGTCCACTGCGGACTTCGATAAGCGGCAACTGTTGTTCAAAGAGCTTTTGGTCGCCTTGTAGTCATGAGACGGGCTAACAATGAAAGTGTAGCTGGAGTCGAGGCTGTCTGTTGGGGATGGTGCTCGACCAGAGTCGCCAAGCGTCCCGAGGGAGTGTTCATCAGAGGACTGGCTGAGGCGAGAGTGAGGTCGGCCCCTGCAAGTGAGGTCTAAGCAACTTTGACTGGCCACAGAGTCTCTTGCATACATTCTGGGGGATGTTAGGGCACCGCTGCCATACCTAAAATGTCTGCTATTGGAATCTTGACTCACTTTTCCTTTATCTCCATCCTGGCTGTCTAAACTCAAGCAGTGACTCAGCTTAGGATGCTCCCGTCTTCGTTCGGGTGAAGGGGATGGCTTCCTATTGGAGGCTGCAGTAAGTAATTTTCTCTGATTCCTGGGAGAGTACTGTTTTCCATTACCATTCATTTTGTACACCTGGTCCTTGTCTTCATTGTCAATGTTTTTAAGTACAGTAGGGACAGCCAGAAATACATCCTCTCCCTGTGACTGAAAGGACTCCATCTCATCATCATGGAATGACTCCCAGTCAGACTGTTCGCACTTCGGAAGCCAGCGAGATATCTTTGCAGAGGACAGCCTTTGCTCCTCTTCTGATTCAAGGTCACTCCTGTTAGAGAGGCTGATCTTTCTCACAACCCTGCCTGTTGGTGATGTCCAACCCTGTCCTTTGGGGCTCTTCTCACCCCCAGAAGCTTGATGGTCTGTGTCTTCACAGTGAATCTCCTGTGAATGGAGAGCACACATTTGTCCCTTCGGCCCACAACCTCCAGCATTCAGACGCAGGCTTTGTTCTTGCACACGAATGTCTCCAAAGGTGACAGCATTAGGTTGAGAACTAGGTTTGAAGTTAACTTTCTTTAGGGAAACGGAGACTTCCCAGGGTTGTAGGAACTCTGCAACCTCCTTATGCAGCGGGTTTTGGTTTGCCCCACTTTCACTCAAGACTGACCCACCCACGTCCTGAATCCTCCGCTGAAGTTGAGCCAGTTTACGGATCCTTTGGTCCAACAGAGACTGGCTGACTCGCGCCGCCGCCATGTTTTCTCTTTGCACCTGCTCCAAACGCTGCTGAGTGTCTCGATGGTCCTGCTCCACTCTCTCCAGCAGACGCCTTTCCTCTCTGCGCGCTCCCAGGATGGCTCGCTCTACTCCCCGCTTCACGGACTCTGTCTCGGTTGCATGACGCTCCTGTAGCCTACGCAGCTCGGCCTCCGCCTGGGCAAGGTCACACTGTGCCTGTGCTACCCAACATGGAGGGGACTGAGGTAGGAGAGCAGCTGAAAGACCATCTGAGTGGGAATCAGGGCTTGGGCTGTGGACTGGGACTGGAGAGGTGGGGTTGCTCCCCAAAGGACTTCTGGCAAACATCATAAATGGATGTATATTTTGTTTCCTAGTATTCACTTTGAGTTCCTGCAGAAAGACAAAGGAAAAAGGGAAAATACATGAATAATTTAATCTTGCATATAATAAATGTGAAATGCTATGTCAGTAATTAAGATTATAATGAGTTTGTTGCTGTTTCCAAGCAAAATCCTTCTACCTCCTCTATCGCAAGTTCTTTCTGCAAGCAGTCTTGCCTGCAGAACTTGCACAGAGCAGGACGAAAGTTTTGAGTTTTGCACTGAGAAATCTATTAGCAATTCAAAAGAAAGCAGACAGCCAGAAGCATCCAGAGTGAGTACAAGAGTGGGAGGTAAGGAGACAGCCCAAGTGTCAATAGAACAATACATCTCAAACTCCCCAGTTCTGTGAATAGACCCCGCTTTGATATTTTATTCATGAGCTGAACAAAGTAATGCAGAGAAACGTGCTGAAAGATATCTGCCTGTCCTGTGTGTGATGTGTTGTCATAATACTGCAACCGCGGGGAGCCGTCATATGATAAACGGCAAGTAGCGTTTTAAGTGGGCGAACATTAGAAAATTCATGGCCCCAAACCGTACTTTTTTTCCCACTTTATATTCACAATAAAAAAAATTATTAAATCATGCCTTCAGCAATGTTTGTATATATAAGGGCCTTTAGCGAATTTAGCCCGAAATTAACAAAACAAAGACTCAAATTGTTGAATTGTTGCAAGCAGCTTGAACACAAAGAACCAGTGAATTGGAAAGGAAGTACATGGCCAATAAAAAGTCTGTGTTATCAGCTAGAAAATGCTCAAATGTTTTCATTTTATTTGACCTAAAGTTCGCAGACAATATGAGTGCGACTGTAGAATTAATAATGTATGGTCAGTGTCAGTAGTTAGATAGGAGGTTGTAGGACATGAAATCAACTTTATGCAGTTAATATCGATGCTACTGACTTATCATTTTAGGATTATGCCACAGACCTCCACATAAATCAGCCGTACCATTGTTCTTTTACTGTGAATGCACTGTAGGCAATTTTAAAGTTCTACTACATGAACCGTCCCATTTGAGTGGCACATTGTTGGTTTTTGTCTTGAAAGGGAATTTGTCGTGGTATCACAACAAAGTATTCAATGTCACCAGCCTTATCCAGCCAAGAGGAGAAAATAGAGAGATGCATCCATCAACCGTATAACTCAACTTTGAATTAAGCGGCCTTTAATAGACTGATGCAAAACCAATAATGCTAAGAAGATGATGATGCTGATTGTACTTAAAATAGCATTTGGTCTGCATTGACAGCATGTGTGGTTTAACCATTTAAGTAGTGTGACGGCCACCTGCTACTAGGGTCTCTTCCGTGTTTTTCCTTTGTGTTGTTGCTGGTCTGTCTCTGCAGGTACCTTAGGGGGCGGGTCTCAATTTGGGCAATTGGGAACACCTGGCCAGTCTCCCTGAGCCTTTAAGAACTGGAAGTCACGGTCCTCACTCTTTCTCTGCTCTTCGACCTGGAGTCCTCCGACATGTGATTTTGTTCTGTTGGCTTCGGCTTGTTTGCTTTATGTTAGCACCTTTCAGCAACACACACACTGATACTCACACTCAAACCTCATTACTTCTTATGGGTTTTTTGGTTTTGTTTAAATAAACCTGGTAACCGTTATGTTTAGATCGTGTTTCTCTGTTTTTTGTCCAGGCTTATGAGCCATGTCATGACAGTAGCCATACTATAAGTGTACTTGCTGCCGTACAAGTTACCTTACACATTAATAATTTATTATCCTGAAAGCAACATTGTTCCTATGAGAACGTTGATGTTAAATGTAAAAACGACGAACAGGGACAGTTTTAATTGGAGTTTTTTTTTTAGGTGTAGCTACTTGTATTTGAGAACTTCTTCTGGTGCCACCGTCTCTTATTTCATGTTTTAGAAAGTTGACAGGTGTAGCTTAGGGCACCGTGACAGTCCCATCTGTTGGTGTCTCGAACCAGGTTCCTTCTCACGTTACCAAACTACATTATAGATGAGGGGGGCTCAGTTACTCATCCTGTGAATGCTGCGTCACATTATGAATAGTCGATGATGAAAAACGCTGCTATTAATGCAAAAAAGTAAGAACTTAAGACTGTAATTAAGAAATGAAAATTAAAGTTACTCAAATTGTACTTTACAATCTGTTATTTGTTACCGCCTTTCGTGTAGAGCACAGGTGTCAAACATACGGCCCGCGGGCCAAAAGCGGCCCGCCAGAGAGTCTAATCTGGCCCGCAGCATAAATTTGCAAAGTGCAAAAATAACATGCACTACTTTGTCCACTGTTTTAGTAAGAGAACACAACGCTGAGACCCCGGACTAAACAGCAGACAGCAATGTGCCCAAATTTCACTTATTTTTGTTAAGAAATTTCATTTTTTTTAAAGGATAGTTACAGAATGTAAACTTTCTTCTAATTTACTTCACTTATAGGTTATTATGCCGTTATCTTACTGGTCCGGCTCACTTGAGATCAAATCAGGCTGTATGTGGCCCCTGAACTAAAATGAGTTTGACACCCCTGCTGTAGAGGGTCCCAGGTGGCTGGGGACTATCCCAGCTGGCACTGGGCGAAGAGTTGGGAACAGTCCAGAACAGGGCTAACTAAGAGAGAC
Source organism: Chelon labrosus (assembly GCF_963514085.1). NCBI lineage: Eukaryota > Metazoa > Chordata > Actinopteri > Mugiliformes > Mugilidae > Chelon > Chelon labrosus. Next base: position 8,951,405 of record NC_140341.1, read on the forward strand.
GACCGTTCACACTCACACCTACAGCCAATTTAGAAATGAACCCAACATGCACGTCTCTAGAATCTATCACTGTTGTCTTACCTATAGTCAGGTGCCGGCGCTGCTACCACCCCATGCTCCACTCTTCTTCACCACATCCCTCCACTCCTTCACTCCTTCGCTCCTTCACTCCTCGCCTCCCTCCCTCTGTGCCGGTGAGCCTCAATTTGGCTGTTGCTAGGACACGGCCAAGCCGACTCCAGTTTCCTCTGTATGCAAACTCAGAAGTGTGCGCATCCACACTTGACATTTGTCTTGGTTGTCAAGCTGCGTACTTTGCACTTTGCTTGGACTCACGCTGTGTGTTTTAGAAAAGCATCAGAGTGGAGGGTAAATCCAATAACAGGCTGCAGCTTCAGGAAGCGTGTTTACCCCAACATAGACGTGCTATATGATATAAAAGCAGGGCAGTGTTGCGGAGATGGTTGGTAATAAGGGTTTACTTTGACGTGCATTAAACATTGATTTCCAAGGTCGGTATCGTGCTGTCTTCTGGGTTTGAGCCAGTGCTTTCTTTATAAGGTCTCCGTCAGCTCTGCTTCTGTGATGTGCTGGCGACAGGCAACAAAATATTTATAGTGTTAGCCGATCCATTAATAAAGAATGAACAATGAATTAGCAAATATTCACATTTAAGAGGCGGGAACTAATCGATTTTGAGCTGTTTTTGTGCAAATTTGCAAATCTTCTTGTAGTTAGTGAGTGAAATGTAAGAATGCAGCCGTCGCACATTTGCAGAAGCCAGTGTGACACCTTCAGATTGGTTGTTTTGTCTGACTTGAAATATAAAAAACAAAATAGTTTAAATTAAATCAATATAAAACAAATAACTGCTGCATTTCCTCTGATGGAGCGGCTTGTATTTGTAAAAATAAGTGCCTTCAAATGATAAAATGTTGAATTTCTAGTTATTGTAACTGATTAACTCACAGCTCTAAGCATTAGCCGAACCTAGGGTGTACAGACTGATCAGGCATAACATTATGACCACCTTCCTAATATTGTGTAGGTCTCCCTTGTGCCTCCAAAACAGTTGTGACTTATTAGATAATAGACATGGGACTTCTGAGGGTGTCCTGTGGTGGGGGTCTTTGGGTCCTATAGGATACTTGATCAGGTTGGGATCTAGTGAATTTGGAGGCCAGGTCAACACCTTGTGATGTTCTTCATGTTTTTTTTTTAGTTGTTCCTAAAGTGTTTTTGTGGGTGTGTCTGTCAGGCTGCATCCTGCTGGGGATGGCTGCTGCCATCAAGGAGTGTCATTGCTATGGGGTGGGGGTGCCTGGTCTGGTCTAGGTGGGTGCTACATGTCTAAGTAACATCCACATGATGATATATGCCAGGTGGAAAAGTTTCCCAGCAGAACATTGAATTGTCACAAGATGATCAATGAATCAATCACTTCTCCTGTAAGTGGTCATAATGTTATGGCTGATCGGTGCAAACAGGGCACTCCAAAAACTGAAACCCTAGCCTGCAGCTCCAGCCTTGAAATGGATGAATAATGAATGAACACTGCTTAGTATTTGTGCAACGACTGTGTTAGCACGCTCACCAGCTATGAGTGGACTCAGCGTTGTTGCAGCAGTTGCAGCATTTACAGTACTGTGAACCGGGCGTCTGTGGAGACGTTCTCATGCAAAATCACAAACCGTGCACAGTTTTCTTTGCAGCCTCTTTAGATCTCTGGGAGTCAGGTTCAATTTATTAGCATATGTGCCGCCAAAGACAACAGAACAGATCTTTTAGAATATCAGATACTTAAATTAACTGGAACATACTGTCATTTAACCTCAAAGTATGGCAGCTATTCAAAGCGGCTATCCTATAATTACTTTAAGACTTAAAACCATGTAGAAATATTCAAGTAAAAATCTCCTTTAATGGAAAACTAGTGCTCAGACTAGTTTCTTCAGAGTCGGCATGATCCATAGAACCACCCCCCCACCCCGCCCCCTCTCCCTCTCGGAAAAGTCAAAGAAAGGACACCAGGACAAACGTGATATTGCTAGGCAAAGAATTTATAAATTAATAAAAACATTCCCTTTGTAGTGTTCTTCTAACAGCTTTTCCCACTTTGCATTTCTGTCCTTTTTGTTTTTTTCCCTAATGATTTCAAAATATAGAAAAATATTTCTGACAACATTCATCGTTACATTATTTTCATTCTGTCCTGTTGGTTATTTCTCACACCTCTGCATTCTGACCCACTGCTTTGACTCCTTCCTTCCTTCCTTTCGTTTTCATTTTATTTTTTTTTTTTTACACTATTTACACATTAAATCAGTCCACATCATCTTTCAGCTTCAAACCGGGGACACCAGAGCATGTTTTGCATAGATCACAGATGGGGAGGAGGGGTTCGGGGCGAATGGTAGAAGAAGTCAAAGCTTTTGAGAGACGCTGCAGATACTGTGCGTTACAAATCAACACATGGAAAATCAGAAATCACACATGGCACAGCGTGTACATGACGAGTCCTCCAGATGAGATTTCATTTGTAATTGTCCGTGATCCTTTGCAGAGAAATAAACTAACCGTATTTGCATTTGTGACTAAAATGCACGAGGAAACTTAACTTTTTATTTATCATCTTTGCCGATTCTTCAAACGAGAGTCGACGGCTTTGGCTCGCCGCGCGCCCTCGAATGTACACACAACACAGAAACTAAAGACATAACATGCTCCAAATCTAAATCGTGATCTCAAACTTTATACTTTTAAGTCATTATTTGATCAATTGTAGTGTTTAATTAAAACAAAAAAACAGAAAATAAAAAAAGAATGAAAGCTTACACAGTCTGTGACATTACAATACTTCTTCTTTCTTCTGAGGCGTAGCTTTGGGTTTACCACTCAACATTTTTGTCAGTTAACAGAGTCAGAAAATCAAACATTTGATCAAGCACATATGTTTGGAGTCGGTAAAGAAGCTGAGGCGATAAAGCCGACACGTTTCCAAGCGAGAGTCTTTTCTAAGGCCTTAACTCGTCGTAGTTACACACGGAAATGAAAGACTTCTCTGAATTAGCTTCAGCATCTGGTCGCGTTTGCCGCTGCCAAAAGGCCAAAATCCCTTTTTATTTAATGTTAATTTAAATCATCATTTTCCTTTTAACAGGCCCACGATCTAGAGCTTGAACAGCTGGAGTGCTAATTATTTATTTTTTTTCTTTCTACCGGTGGAGGAAGCCAGCTCCCATAAAGCTAAGTAATCCATCACACTGACCACAAAGCCTTGATTATATTTGTCAAACTGTCTCGTTTTATTTCCCAGTGAGCCGGTACTGAGCGTTGCACTAAATTAAGCTCTGCTTCCAGTTTGACAGATGTGGGAAGACGTCAGTGTCCCTGGTAGGAAGTGATCCCTTTATTTTAAAACAAACAAACAAAAAAAGCTTGCTGGGTTTTTTTGTATGCATACAAATGAAATCAAAGCTTGAAAATGACAATGTAATGCCAAATTAAATGCCAAAAACTTAAAAATTCTGCAACTCAGCATTACTGAGAAGCTCCCTCTTTTTTAAATTAGGACACAGCCTCAAATTAAACTGGCACCTTTATTATTTATTTATTTTTTTTAAATGGCACCTTCTATTTGAAAGCACTTGTAAAGAAGAAGTGCTAAGCGGACAAGGTTTATAACAGTGTTCGGATTGTGTGCCATTAAAACTACGCCTACGAGCGCTTAAACAGGCATTTTGAGTTTCAGGTATCCGGAAGATTGTCTTTGGTGTTCATGAACGCGTCACAGAAAACTGACTGTAGCTGCATGAGAGAGAGAGAGAGAGAGCACTGAGAAGCTGAGAAAATATGTTCTATCTTTAAAAACACACACAATCTTGACTGAAGGAGTAGTGGAACCTGAAGAGGAGGACTTTAGCCCCCCGAACACGCAGATGTGCAGAAGACGAGGTGAACAGCTGGACGGACGGCAGTGGATAAAGTACAGAAGCGTTTTCCTTTTTTTTTTTTTCCTACTTAATTAACCGAGAGCAAACATTCAGTGTGAAAGTTGTCGCCACAGATCTCTGCCGGCAACGGGATGACTCTCTAAATCACTAAAACCTACCGCGTGGAAGTTAATTTAAGCTCAGTACGACTTCACAAACCAAACACTGTTAAACTATTAACTATAAACCTGGCATCAACTGGCATGCAGAAACTTTTTAACTATCTGTTTTTTTTTTATTTTATTTTATTTTTTTTTTTTAAAAACTACGGGTCGTTTACGAAATGCGTCTAGAAATTCGTAAAAAAGTGACGCGCGGCCGTGACGGACATTTACAAACATGACGGCGGGGGGTTTGGGGGGGCCACTGACTGCTATGGCTTTGACAAGCTGAAAAAAAAGGCCTCAACTTGCTGGAAAACAGATGAAATGTCTTGTGGAAGAAATGTATAAAAGTTTTCCGAGATAAGACTTTTGAAGGATGGCAGTCGAGAGTCGAGTCAGAACGGCTAGCATGTGCAAAAAAAAAAAAAAAAACACGTTAGTTGATAAGAAGCTGGGTCTTCCTCATGATTTCCTCTAGATTTATAGAGAATAACTTGAAGAAAATAAGAAATTTCAGACCTTTAAAATAACTATTTAAAGAAATAAGTGAATATTTTATCTTGGCTTTTAACACTTTGTGGCTGCGACTTCATTCGACCTCAGACACGATGAAAATAAATTAAATCACAATCGACTCCTCCACATCCTCACGCGCACACTTATACTTGGTACCTAACATTGAAGTAAAGATAGTAGCTATGTCACCAATAATAAAATTGAGTGTTAGTGTTTTTTTAAAAAAAGAAAATAGCAGCATGTTAATTTCCAAGACGAACGGATGTTTGTTCACATTGGTGTGTCTCACCAAAAAAAATTAAGTAAAATTAAGAAACAAATATGGAGATGCAACACAAACTAAGACCTGTTGGGATCCTTTTTGTTTTCCGTTTGACAAGTCCGCTAGAAATCGTGCCAACGCTCTTTAAAAAATCATTTTAAACGACACACAAAAGGTTTGACTCGTAAAGCAGTGCAGCCTTTTTCAATCCCACGGCCTCTTTTATGGCAACAGGTGAATGGCTTAATAATGGCCTGAAGAGTTGGCGTCACCTTTTGGAAAGGTCATTTTAAAACGATCTCACACACACACACAATGACACACACACACACACCTGCTCCCACATGTTGCTGATATGTCTAGAAAATGGTGCAAATTCAAAAGACAAAAAGAAGAAAAACAAACAAAAAAAAAACCTTAATGGCGTTAATTACCCAATCATTTTCCAGTACGTTTGTGGCGGTCGTTGCTGATTCTCCCACAACCTTTCCAGTTGTTCTCTCATCCATCGAGCATTTCCAGCAGTGCAGCCTTTTTTTTGAAAGCGCACTCGCCGAGCTCCAGTGTTTTTCCGACCAGTCCTTGACGGAGGATGAAAAGCTCCGGTGAAAGCGCGGCTCGTCGAGCGGAGGTGGCCGAAATGATTGGGTCACTTTGTTGCTGATTGACCCCGCCTGCACTTTCAATGTTTTACCCTCAAAAAAAAACAACTTTTTGGTGTTTGTCTTAAATTTTGTTGAGAATAAAACCTTTTTTCCTTGTGCCACCTGAAAGCACCCTTTCAAATTAAAAGAAAAACCCTAGCACCGATATGTGCACCTACTTCTTTTTACCTGTGGCTTTACAGTGTCACATTATACCACGACATGGTACGTGTATGTACAAGCTCCCAAATCTTGAGTAATTTACTGAGATTTTCTGTGTATAGAATGTAAATATAATACATGATATGCACAATATGTTTACAGATGAGGAAAATTCTTCCAGTCCTATAGGTTTCCTATAATAATTTTGGTACAAAAGTGTCACGGGTTCCCTCTTGGAGTCAGTTAATTTTACAGACAGATGAAGTCTCAGTGCTCCAGTCTGTCCTCTGGTAATGGGAGGATTCTATATAACTCTTTTTACAGCCTGAACAAAAAGAAAAACGAGGCCAGGACGCTAAAATAAACCGTCTACTCCTCTGCCTCCTGGCTCTGAGGGAAAGGCAGGTTGACGGCGTGCTCTTGAGCCAAAGCCGCCAGCTCTTTGAGGAACTCGCAGAAGATCACGGCGCAGTAGACCGCGTTCTTCACTCTCAGCGCCTCGGCTTGCTTCTCCAGGCCGGCCACGCCTCCGCCGCCGCCGCCCCGGAACAGAGCGCTGTGCAGTGAATGGCTGCCGTCCCGTACGTGGGCGAGGGCCAGCTGAGCGGCGTGCCGGGCCCGAGTCGGGCTGTTGGTGTGGCGAAGGATTAGATCCCCGAGGGATGGCTTACGACTCTTCACTGGAATAAACAAATACATTGGTTATTAACATTACTTAATGTAATTATTCTGTTTCCCACACATTTCAAGTTTTCAGAGACGGTGGAAAAGCTAGATTATTTTGTTTTGTTGATCCAGTTTAATTATTTTGAACTTTGTTTTATCTCTTAAATCATTTTAATGTCCCCTTGTAAAATATTTCTCTCTATCAACTGTGCTATAAAGAATTTAAAGTAATATTTTAGACCACACAAAGGATGCAAGCATTGAAGGATACACTACTCAGGCATAACATTATGACCACTATTTGTGACAATTCAATGTTCTGCTGGGAAACTTTTCCACCTGGCATATATTCTTGTGGATGTTACTTAGACATGTAGCACCCACCTAGACCAGACCAGGCACCCCCACCCCATAGCAATGACACTCCTTGATGGCAGCAGCCATCCCCAGCAGGATGCAGCCTGACACAGGCACAAAAACACAAAAACGCTTTAGGAACTACTAAAAAAAAAAACATGAAGAACAGCACAAGCTCTATTTTAAAAAAACTTCAATGGAAATCGTTCGAACAGTGCCTATGTTCTTAAACTTTTACTGTACCTACAACCTCTGCACTTTATTTCTCGCATCTTAAATTTTTATATTTTCATGTTTCATCTTTTACTGGTTGTTTGTTATTGTTGTTTGTCTGTCCTGATTACCATGATGTGTGCTGCTGCCTTTCTTGGCCAGGTCACCCTTGTGAAAGAGGTCTTGATCTCAATGGGTTTTTTATCTGGTTAAATAAAGGTTATAAAAAGGTGTTGACCTGTCCTCCAAATTCACTAGATGCCAAACTGATCAAGTATCTGTGGGATGATCCACAGAGGCCCCATCCCTTCAACCCCTCAAAGCTGGGTTCTGCTCAAGGTTTCTTCCTGTTAAAGTGGAGTTTCTCCTTGCCACCGTCACCTTCAGGCTTGGTCTGGGGGTTTCAGGCCAGGTTTTGTAAAGCGCCTTGAGACTATTGTTATTGACGCTATATAAATAAAACTGAATTGAATCCATAAGATCCAAAGGCCCCCAGACACCACAGGACACCCTCAGAAGGCCAATGTCCATTCTCTGATGAGACACAACTGTTTTGGAGGCACGAGGGAGACCTACACAATATTAGGAAGGTGGTCATAATGTTATGCCTGATTGGTTGCAGAAAAAAGAAAGATCAATAAACAGTGTTCCTATAAAATTGATTACAGATTTACAGTAAATGTAGGAAGAAGAACTCAACTATAACCCGTCTGTCAGAGCAGATATCATCACGTCAAACCCGTACATGTAAATGAAGTTTCTTCTGTTTCTACTCTCACCTAGTGAATCAGAGCGCCGCAGTGTCGGAACGGCTGCAGGACAGTCAGTCCAGTCCACTTTGCCTCGGGCTACCAGGTACTGCTGGGCTTTCCTCAGCATCGCAGGGAAGTCCTCGTGAGAGGCTGCGAACGCCTCGATGCGATTCTTCACAGAACCAAGAACCTGAGGAGAAACGGAGAACAAAGTTCAGACTGATCTTCAAAGTCTTTGCTTGTTATCGTTGATTACTTGGTCTGTGAATTTCACTTTTCTGAGATGGTCTGAATCCATTCCTCACGGATTTACTCTCTCATGAAAGTAGAAAGATCTTCAAATAAAGTGTCAAAAAATGAAATGTGGAAAAAAAGCTGTATGCAAATATCATTGATTCTCTTGGAACTGAAGCTTGCACAGAAGTGAGGTGGGCTGGACGTGGACGACTCACAACATAAATAATGGATTTTAGGTTCCTGTTTTTAGGCTCTTGTTTCAGAAATGTACCAAACTTCAACTTAAATGTAGGCATTCCTTGGTCATTGCATCCGACCATTGCACAGTGCGTAGTACCTGGATCAGTGACTTGACACTGGGCTGGAAGACCATGTTGGTGTTGAGCAGGAAGGAGCGTAGGAGCGGCTGAGGATAGCAGGCCAGCTGGGCCACGATGCCAGTCAGCAGGATGTTGACGTACAGAGAGTTCTGGAGCATGTTCTCCAGCTTGGCAAACAGAACCACCATGAATGGACCTGCAGTGAATGAAAAGATTTAAGAGACTCAGACTTTTTTTTTCAAATAACTGAAGAGATGTGAGATCGTCAGATGAAAAAGACTACAGTCTAATGAATGAACAGCAAAATTAGGATATGACACAGAAGAACTGTTCAGTTTTGGGTGGGGATGTCCCCATCGGTACTGGCAGATCAATATCAGGGCAGGTCTAGACATTAGGTCAACCAAAACCATGTGTCTGTAGCCTAAAAACATCTTCTTCCTCTTCTATTTTAATGGCGGCTGTTCAGCGGCAAGAACAAGACAACCGAAAAAACAATCATGGGACTAATCATGTCTGCTGTGTGGAAGAACTTTACTCTGGAAAATGAAGCCAGGCAGAAAAGCAATTTGTAAATTATGCAGATGTAGATGTTTACACGAGGTGGTAGTAGGAGACAGTCGCTTAAAATGTAAAATATGCCGAGTACACTGAAAACAACAATGGACACCGAAAGCTACGTTTAAAACTACGGATGCACGATTACTTTTTTTAAAAAAAACTATAACTTTCCGCGTCCAAAGGTTGATACTGATAACCGATAACATACCTGAAGATGAGGAAGACTAATGACTGGCGTCCTCATACGCCTTCAAAACCCCATCGAATCGATGGCTATGTTTCAAATGACTTTTCATGTTCGAGGTATTAAAGCTGGTGCTGATTTTTCCACCTCGCGGCACTTTCTTTAAACATTTATTACAAAAAGCCAGAGAAATGTCATCCTCGGAAACTTTGAAAAGTCCCACACCGCCGCCGCCGCCGCCATGTTGTTTGTTTATAAACGTATGCACGTTGTGCTGCATTCAAATGGTGAAGTTCCCTGTTCCCGGTTTGAGAGTCGTTTTTCCGACCTTTTATGTTTCTGTGGTTTATGTGTAACATCCTGGGTAATGGCAGCTACTACCAAAATCATGACCGAGTTGATGAGTTGCTTTCCGACATGAGGGAGTATTTTAATGATTTTTTTTTCAGCCAGAATGTTGTTTTTCCAATTATATCGATGCCACTTGAACGCAGCATTCATTTCAGGCCGTTCAGATCTCATGTGGGAGTTGGAGCGATTGATTAAAACAACCACTCACACCGCAGTACTGACAAAAATATATATTATATATTATATATTATCGGGGCCATTCGTTATGATATCAGACTTATCGGAATGACGTCATAATTTCCAGATATCGGGCCGATAATTATCAGACCGATAATTATCCTGCACCCCTATTTAAAACAGTTCTTTGAGACGGCCTGTTACAGAGTTTATGGTGCATGGTGACCAGCAGATTTCTGGATTACATTAACTTTGACAGGCCTATTTACTGGACTTACACAGTCGCAGGGTGCACACGTCATCTACGAGAATACAAAGAAGATAATAAAGACATTTATGAACCTCCAGGGGAGATCATTATGTTTATTTAATATCAGATCGTGACTCGGATCGGCCGATGCTGAATATTATAAAACCGGTATTGCATTGGGGGCCAGAGAAACTTGATCAGGACATCCAAAGGTCTTAGGGGATGCTGCTGAAAGAAAAATGCCGCTGATGAAACATGAAGCAGGTGATCTGACTATCGAGCACAACGCTCCGTAGCAGTAGCAGTCTTATGTAAGAGCGATTTACTGTAAAGTTGCTAAGAGAAGCTGTCATCTCACAATAACTAGTACTTGTTTGATGAACAATACAGTCTTAGATGAAGAAAAAAGTCACACTTACACTACCACCTACACATAATTTTCTGGAGGACTACTAGAAAAGATAAAATCAGTGTAATATCCCCACTTAAGGATTAAGAATCAAGTGTGATTTCATTTTTACCTGTGTAAGGCTGGTAGAGAGGCTGGTTAAGTGGTCTGGCAGGACTACAAACGGCCATCACCGACCCGTCTCCTTTGCCGTCGCCCGTCAGCTTCGCCTCCAGAGCGGAGGACAGCTGTTCTTCCTCCTGCTGCTCAGCAGAAAGCGAAACTCTGGCAGTTTCTTCCTGCTGGCAGATCGCGCTACTGCGCTCCTTCACTCGGTCCTCCAGCTCCCTCAGCTCCTGTTTGAAGGCCTCGATGCTGATGCCCTGACCGTTGATGTCTCCCGGTAGCTGCGGGTCTCCCGGCGCCTGCTCCAGCAGCTCCTCTATGAGACGCTCGACAGATTTCTGCGTGTGGTCTGATTCTGTCAGATCTGAGGATGTGCCGTGAAGGTTTGAGGTGTCGCCGGTCGGCGGTTTGGTGTCAGAGGCTGGATGGGTGACGGAGTTCTGAGAGGGGACCGGGCTAGGGCAAAGAGGTTTTGCATCACTGATGTCGCTGTTGCTGAAAATCGACTGCGGGAGAGCGGCGCAGCTTTGGGAGGGACATGAAACGAGGGATCCGTTTTGATTGGCATTCTCATCCAAATACTGCTGCTCTCCCAAGTCTCTCTTCACTTTCTTAACCTCCAGTCCTCTATCGCGACTGTCTGAACACCCGTCCCCCTGCCCAGTCGTTCCATTATACATGGCCTGGTAGCTGACAGTGATGGCAGAGGAGGGAACGTGAGGAGCAGGCGATGAGGAGGGATGCGAAGCAGACAAAGGGGCGGCTGAAGACGAGGAAGGAACAAGAGGAGGCACGGGTTTGGGAAGGAGCTCCTCTCTCTGAAGGCTGCGTTTCTTGGAGCGTGGCGTTAGACTGATGCAGTTGTTTTTACCGATGGTAACGTCCCACTCCCCACTATCCCGCTCCGAGCTGCTCCATTCAGATCTCGCCGCCGCCACAATGGCCGCCCTCTGCTGGACTGGGGGAGTGTTAGCGCCTCCGCCCGGCTGGAAAGAGAAGTGCTCTGGGAACATAGCAATGGAGGGATTGGAAGTAGGGGGAGGCGGGGGTGGAGGGGCTGTGCTTGGGGAAGGGTTTTCTCCGTCGTAAGGCGCCGACCAATCCCGGCAGGCCCAGGAGCAAAGCTCGATACCCCGCCGGGCGTCCTTGAGGTACTCCAGGTAACCCGAGTCCCAGTCCAGGCAATCCGTGTGGGTCTGCTGCTGGTGCATCGGGCTGTCGGGCGACAGAGGGTGGGTGCTGGAAGGCCCCGACTGCATTTGCTCCATGCTGGTGGGGGTGGAAGGGCCCCCTCCTCCCGATCCAGTGCTCTGTTGGCGCATGAAGAAGGCCAAGCGGGACGGGGTGCTCGGTCTGGGAGGGGCTGGAGACTCTGTGCTTGGGCTGTTAATTACTGTGGGATGTCAATATACAGACAAGAGAACAACAGGTAAATTAACTTCATGTGAAAATGTCCAACGTACAAAAGCAAAGACAAGTTGGTCGGGCGTCCGGGCTAGCAAAGACACCATTAGTCTGGATATTCCAAATTAGGCCATTGTGTTTATGTAGTCACTGTCACATGTGTTGCCACAAAATAACACACAAGAGTCAAGTCAGTATCAAAACACAGCTGTTATCGTGCTGCTAACAGCCTCTGGGTATTCCCCCCTCATAGACTAGCGTAGCCACAACAAACTTTCACTTCAGTTTCAGCTATGACGGTTAATAGTGAAAGAAAACACAGATTCCCGAGCAGTGTGAACTGTTTTAACCACAGCCTTTTAGTGCTCACCTTTGCCCCTGAATGCATTATCCTCATCCCTCTCAGAAGGAGGCGCTGCATTCTGCCGGCAGCACTCCGGGATCAGGGACAGGAACTTGTCTGCTGACTTTCCATACAGGTCAGTCTCTCTGATAGCACGACGCTGACTCAGCATTACATGAGTACAGGGCAGCAGATACCTGGGGAGCAAAAACGCACGGAAGAAGTTCCTTAAAGTAAATAAAACCTGTTCATTCAAAGGACTCAGAAAGGAAATGCTGAATTTCAATGAGTTCACCAGTACGGAAAGTGACTTTGCGACATATATTATATCCTTGAGTTAATCCTAATGGTTGCGTATGCCCTTCAAGATCTTAGCTTTGCACATTAAATGATCTTATTATTCAGATGTGTGGGCATACCTGAGAACGAGCTGCAGCATAATGTCTTCACAGTTCAGGGACAGAAGAGTCCTGAAAAGGCTCAATGATACCATGCAGAGCTGTAACACACAAATGAGGAAACTGGTTATTAAAAACTCTGGAGAGATTCAATATATAGGCCAACTAATGAGATTAAGTTATTAAAAATAAAAGAAGTACTTCTTTCTTTCGTAATTTTTCCAGGAAGCAGCAAATTAAATTAAATAATTCCTCCGATTCTGAAATTTTCCCAGACGTGGGAATCCTGTTTTTAGGACGAGAAGCTGTCACTTTCTTTCCTTTTAAAACTAAAATATTTACTTCCTGTTTTCCATCAGTGCCCTCTGAATTACAAAGATAATAGCCGAGCACATGCAACATGAAACTGTGATGAAATCTTCTTGCATGGTTCCGTAACGTCACTACCGTTCCAAAATTGGATTTACTTGGATGAATGTTTAAAATTACATACACGCATTTTTGCTGCGGCTTATCTGACCGGATTTAAACAATGTGCAACACGACAGTCAGAGGAGTAGCTTCCACATTTGTTCAGTATTCTACTTTCAGCCCACTCACCACCCACGCAGCCCTCGAGGCTCCACCGCAAGCAAGCACACACACACACACATATGCAGCGTATGTATATACAGACCCTTGAATTGCTGCTGATGCGCGTGAGCAGCGTGTCCAGGATGGTGTCATTGTCATGGCGATGCAGCAGGATGAAGCGCAGGAAGGTTTTGAGGAGGGAGGTTTCCGTCACGCTGCGCAGGAAGAGGTCCAGGTAGGCGGTGCTGGCGATCATCTCGTCCACCGACGACTACGGACACACAGAGAAATCAAGTCAAAGTGCCAAAGTGAGAAATGTGACAACCATCACACGTCTAAGAATAGAAGTAGGCAATCAATCAGTTTTTATTTTTTTTTTGTGAATTCATTTTTCCACTCATTATCTTCAACCTAAACAAATTCAAACAGTAAAACCAAAGAAGAACCATTAGCTGTGGTTCACATCGTCCTGTTTTACACCCATCCATGTCAATAGTTTTTTAACTCTCTAACTATCCCTTTCCTACCTTGTGCAGGGCGGGGCCCATGACGGGTACGAGGAAGCCGTTGTGGAGGTAGTCCAGAAGCTGAGAGCGGACCAGGGGGTGAGCGACCTGCACCACAGCGTTGCAGAACTCCAGGGAGTTCATGAAGAGCACGAGTGACGACACCCCCATCCAGTCCTCCCGCCGCAGGGCGTGCCAGTCGTCTCCCCGGACTTCAATCTTGCGGGGCAGGGAGGAGTAGAGGGCGCTGAGGCCCGTCGCCAACACCTGAGGAGAGGGGGAGAGGTTTCAGTTAAGACGGACGAACCTCCACGACCCCAGAGGATCAGTAGATGATTGACAAACTCGACAATAATAGGCTGCAGAGCTATAATAATTGCATGCTAACCCTTCTATTAGTTTTAGTCATTATTACCGATTGCTGCTATATTCTAAAATGATATCCCCTGTAATACAAAAACAGACAGTAACAGATAATAAACCTAGCGGAGCTTAAAAACATCTCACTTGAATTCTGCAGCCTTGAGAAAGGGTTTGAATGAGCACAGGGACTTCAGGGACACAGGGAGCAGCAAAAAGCTCTCAGCAATGCTTTGTCAAACACTCATGACATTTGTGAAAATATATTTTAATATTTTTTTATTTTAGTAGTGGACCAGTGAAAACATATAATGGCACAACCTGAACCTGAAGAAGAAAAAGCAAAGAAAAAGCAGACAATCCCCCCATACTGGAACTGAAGTACAGGAGGAAAAAAGAAGGCATGCGTGATGTGCACTGCCTCCACAGTAAGAGGTGCTGGAGTTGTTTCACTCGTCTAAACATCTACATCTGCGTCCAGGAATCATCCGTCATCCAGAGCTGATTATAATGTGCGAGAATACAGGGACAGAATATAGCAAGGCAGAGAGGGAGTGTTCGGTCCTCGATGCCACCTCCACTGGTCCTTTTCGGCAGTAAGTAGGTCAGACTGAAAGCTGCTGGAAGGAAGACGAGAAGAAAATAGCTGCGCCTGCTCTTTAACACAGAGCGTGCAGAAAGGGGGAAAGATAAGAGCACTGACCACAGCATTAAACTGTCCCTACACCGACGTACACATCACACATAACGATGTTCGCTCTCATAATGCAAATGTCTGACAGCTCAGGTTGCTTTATGGCCAGTCATTCTTGGGTTTACAGCAACAATGGGACTGACATTCAAACGAATACACACACATTGAGTCACTATCTAAATGCTAAATACAGCCTTATACTTTAAAGATGCATCTTGAATCACAATGAATAAAATGTGGCTCTTTGTTTACATCTAGTGGCAGGTGTAGGTAACTACAACCATGCAGGCACAAACTGGTCATCATTCACAACTTGAACTTTATCTGTTTTTATCTGTTTTTATCTGTTCTATCTGTCTTTTTGGACCCGACATTCATTCATGTGGATGTTACTTAGACATGTAGCACCCACCTAGACCAGACCAGACACCCCAGGACACCCTCAGAAGGCTCATGTCCACTCTCTGATGCGTCACAACTGTTTTGGAGGCACAAGGGCATGAATATGTTTTTAAAAAATGGCTCCATGGCTTGTCCAGGTCTCTGAAGGTTTCTGAAACCAGTATAAGAATAAGGATGCACAAAACCAGATACCTATCAGCTAAAAGTTCCTGTTCTGTATAAAAGTAACGGTACGTTTATTTAAAACAGTTTATTTATATATATTTAAGGCGGTAAAGTGTGATCTCGGATGAGGTGGCTGTTTTTTTTTTAAGATGCTTACAGGAAGCCCCCCGAGTTGAAACAGAGCTGATAGGATGTAGATAAGGATGAATGCTCTGTCAGAGTGCATAGTCATCTCCTTCCTCTTCCATTATCGCTCACCATCACTGATGCATTAGAATTAGACAGCACGCACACACACACACGCACGCACACTCTTCTTCTTAAAAGCAGCGTCGGGAAGCAAGCGAAGGCCCCACATTATAAGCTGTCCTGGACTATCACATCAGCAAAGAGTGGGTTAGAACTATTGTAACTATTTCTATAAATAACTGAACATATATTTGATAGGAACGTGGGTTAAATCAGATAAGAGACCTGCAGCCGTTCAAATAAGGTAACAAACGTAGACATAACCGCTGGTCCTCTGGAGGGTCGCAGGGGACTGAAGCCTATCCCAGGTGAGCAGTCTATTGCTGGGCCAACACAGAGAGACAGACAAGCATTCACTCAGTGGCTCTCACTCACACCTACGGCCAATTTAGGACCAAGCAAACAACCAATGGACCCGAACCCAGAACCTTCTTGCCGTGAGGCATCAGTTCATAAAGCCCAGACACGTCTTTCACAAGCGCCGCCACTCACCGGGCAGAAGTAGGAGTTCTCAGCGATGTATCGCGCCACCGCCTCGTTGCTGGCCGAGGTCGCCATCACCAGCAGCAGCGCGTCTCGGGCCTGCTGACCGATGGCTCCGTCCCGGTGGATGAACGGCACGAGCAGCGAGAAGATCAGCAGGTTGGTGGAGCCCTGCAGGGCCGGTGCCGCCCGGAACAACATCTCCAGAACCACCGGCTGGCGAGCCATGGACACGCAGACCTGGTGGGGAATTTGAAAAACTGGATTTTACTTACGTTTCCCAATAATCACGTACCAGACACAGATCTTCTCACCTTCAAAACAAAAATTCCGTTCGATGTGCTGTTAGCACTTTGGCTGACAGCCATTCAGTGAGAACAAACGTCACTGGGCTGAATTATGGAAAGAATTTGAGCCTCAAGACAGAACAGATTCATTTATGATTACAGGTTGGGAGGGAAACCACTGACGTACAGCGTGTGGTGTTTAATAATTCTCACAATGAGGCTTTCTTATTAAAAATGACTTAAGACAAGTTCGATTTTTAGAACTTAAACGACAAAGACTGTTGACACCACCTGGAGGCAAAAACCTGTCCAAAAGTGACAAGCAAACAAAAAATAGGCAGTGTATGAAAAGTGATATAATTTAGTTTGTCAGATTTGAGCACGGAGCTGCAGCTCACCTCTCCTGTGATGTCTCAGCAGAGTTTAGAGTGATTCAACATTTATTCTTTCTCAACTATCTACCAACTAAAACTAAAGAAAACCAGTGAGTTTGTTTTGGGGGTCTCAAAAATGTCCAGATCCCGTTTTCATTAACACATAAGAGAAGGTTTCTGCGTACCTGGTTGAGCAGGAGCACCAGGCTGTTCTCCAGGGCAGGAGGACAGCCGAGCTCCGAGTCGGCGCACGCTCCCAGCAGCCTCAGCAGGGGGTGGAGGAGGGCGGTGTGCTGCAGCAGAGGCTGCTGGGACTGGCCGATGAGCATCTCGAACAGCTTGAGCAGCGCCCCCTGGCTGTCCGGGTCCAGGCCGCGGCGGAGGTGCCACTGGACCAGGCGCTCCAGGATGTTCTCGGTGACCATCAGCTCCAGTATGGGGCCCATCGCCGGCGCGCTGTCGCCGCCCTCCGCGCTTTCGGCGGGCCGCTCCTCCGCCAGCAGACACAGCATCTGGTCGGTGTGGTTTCTCACCGCCGTCAGGTCGTCGCTGGAGGAGGAAGCGTCGTGCTGCTCCAACACCCAAGAGACCTGAGGAAAAAGTCAAAAATAAAATCGTCAACCCTCGCACATATCTTGTGCCACTGCGGCTGAGTTGTGAACAGGTTTGGTTTCAGTGCACAGACAACTACGGGACTAAATATCTAAAAAAAATTCAAATCAAGCGTTTGCAATGTACATATATACACTAGGGATGCACCGAATATACGGCCACTGAAAAGTTTCGTCCAAAAATGGCTCAAAAGGTGCGTTTTTGGCCGAAACAGGATGTTGTGATGATGCAAGCAACAACCGCAGGAGTGCCCAATACGTCGATCGACCGGTAGATCGTGAAGGCAGTGCGGGAGGGGAAAAAAAAAAAGTTTTAGATGTTAGTCTAATCATTTATCTGTTGCACCCACAAAACAAACAGCAAGACAAATGTTCTTTCGGTGTTTCGGCCTTGGTTTCTCCATTTTTCGGTGTTTCGGTTTCGGCCAAGAATGTCCATTTCGGTGCATCCCTAATATACACACATACAAGGGATTTGTTCCTTGCATATAACCCATCCACATAAGCACACTTGGAGCAGCGGGCAGCCATGGAGGCCGCAGAGGAAGCAGCCATGAACAAAGTGAAGACTTAACAAGTGACCACACCTCACGGTCTCAAAGTGTCCCAAAGCTATTCCAACGCCTTATAAGGCTGGCGAAGGACTTTGTTTTATTGTTATAATACGTGGACATAATCCAACCATCCAGTCTGTGAATCCTTCCTTTCCTTTGACGTGTTGAAACTGTGTGTTTTCTACCCTTAATCGCATATAAATGGATACTAAATTAAATGTGTTCAAATACGATTTCTAAAAAGCAACAAAAAGAAATGATCTGCACCGAAACACCGTTCATTTATAAGATATGTTGTTATATTAAACTGTCAAATGAGTACAGTGAAGTCAGCATGACTACAGCAATGAGATGGGGAAGCAGCTTGTGCAGATAAGACGTGTGGTTGTTTGTGCTTTCGTGGCTCAGAACATGTGGTAAACCATTACAAGAACATTTCACAACAGATGTTTGTGTCTTCCACAAAAACAGTAGTTATATTTTCTTATTTTTTGATAAATAACTGAGACTACACGACTTCTTTAAAACCATAAAAACAAACATTATGCATCAACTAGGTGCGGTGCCTAGCTTCACGCTTTGCCGATATATTGCATATCTTCTGCACGCAAGGCTGCGACCGCAAAGCTTGTGCACCGTGCAATCTTCCCCCGGTGGACGAATGGCAATCCCTCAAGAATCTCGTCGTTGCCTCGGAGCAATTTCAGCTGGCAGGAAGCGACAAGGCTCCGTAAGCTATAAAACTTTCCATCAGTGATTGGACACGAGCCAGTCACGCTGTTAAAGCACCGACTGACTGACATTCTCATCGGCCCCGCGCCCTGCCAGCTGAATGTGTGAACGTCCACACTCGGCGTCCGGATAGATAATCATTCACTAATCATTTCACAAAGAGAGGCGTCTGAAAAGACATAGCTGTACCGTTTACTGTTAACAGGAGGTGAAAACACGAAGGTGAAACAGACTGATGATATATAAACACTAGGAAATTGTAATTATATGATGAATTTAATCCGTGACATGACATACTGTAGAATAAGTAATGTAAATTAAATACACCTTTGGCTGAGGCAACTTGCTGTTGCTTTTAAAGACAACCTTGAGTTGTTTGTTAATTTACAACCAACGTCAAAGATAATTACATTCCTGGAAAGCTGCACTAAATCAAGAAACCTACACGTGTGTACATGTACTATTTCTGTCTTTCCTATCTGACTGAGTTAGGACTCAGGTTGCCACTCTACTCTGCCTGTTGGTAGGTGATTATATGTGTATTTATTTCACCCGGTCTTGATTACTGTAATTCCCTTTTAACCCGACTGGTTTAAAAACGCTGCAATTTCTGATCAAACCACCCAGAAGGGTCCTTACTCCGGCTTTCGACAGTTCAGGATCATTGTGATTAAATGTGATCTTTAGAGGCCTGCACGGTCAGGTAGCTGCCTGCATGAAAGAGTTGCTGGTGCCACGTAACACCAGTATGAATTTGATGTTCTCTTGCCAAAAGTTGTTGGGGAACTCCCTCCCATTAGAGTAAATATCTGTGGACGCTGTGAACACTTCTCTAAAGCAGCCAAACGACTCATTTGTTCAGACTTGCTTTTGTTTAATTTGATTTATTTAGGTTTCGCCTTGGATTTTTATTATTTGTTTTATTGTGAAACACTTTGAAAGGTGCTTATTGCTGCAGCTCCAACTGCTAACGGTGCTGGTGTACAGGAAAGATCACTGGCCAAACTACACCAACGTCCTGTTGTTGTCTAGACACCTTAATTCACTGAAGTGTGACGATGCACCAGTTTTGTGGGAAGGAGGCGTGTCTCCGGCTCACCTGTCTCCAGTGGTTCTCAAACACCATGAGGCACGTCTCCGGGTCAGCTGTGCAGGGGCTGGAAGGGGCGGAGCTCCGGCCCGACCGACTCCCGGGACCCCGGGGGTTCAACCTGCTCAGCCAGCTCATACTGGACCCGGCGGGAGGCAGGTGTAAGGTCACGGAAACTCAAAGAGAAGAGATAGGAAAGAAATGTGATAGAAGAAGGGGAGGAAAGAGGGATGGAAAGTGTCTCCAAACGGAGAAGATGAGGAGGAGAAGGAGGAGGAAGAGGAGGAGGAGGTTGGCTCAACGGGCTGTCACAGCAAGTCAGTGTTCATCCAGGAGAAGCCCGCCGCCGCTTTAGAAACTGTGTGACCCTGTCCTCCCTGTAGACCCTGTCATCCAGTCTGAAGCCAACACCACTCCATAGCCGGTCAGGACGGGCGCTCTGCTCTACGGGAACAAAACAACAAAAACAGAAAATGTAAATACAGCGCTTTTCACAACCTTACAAGTCGATAGGTTTCTAATTTGTGTGTGTTACTGCAACACGGAGCCGTGTATGTGAAGCCTGAATTGGTATAAAACACACAAAGGAGGCTGCAGCTACAGCAGGTTGTTTATAGATAAGGTAACCACGAGGGATTGACTGCACCGGCCGATGCGATGCATTAAATGTTGAAAACGATCTCGTAACTAGCTAAATAAATAAATAAATCCATTATGTTCTGTAGGTTTACCCACTCGTTAATTTACATAATGAGCCAGACATGTCAAAGGTGGAAACTGCAAACATACAAAGTGCATTTGTCCTGCAGTCCAAACCAACAAAAACCCAGTCAGATATAAGTCGGCCTCTACAGTATGCTGTTACCAGGGAAACCATTGAGTTCTTCTGCAGAAAAGCTACAGCCAGTCCTCCTCCTCCTGCTTATCATGGGATTTATGAATGCAAGCTTTACAATTACAGGCTCACAAGCATACAATAAGCCTCAGAAAGATTTGAATTTAATCTTAATTTAAAAAAAAATAAAAACTTCTGCAGAGCACAAAAAAATAAATGCTGCTCCAGCTGATTGGTTTTAGAGCAAAATGGCTATAACTTATCATTTAACATAAATGAGATGAGATGAGACATGGTACAACAAAGCATAACCCTTTCTCTAACTAAAGGCGCTTATATAGCGCTGCGGGACCTTGACAGCATAACCTACGCACGTAGCCGACTCTGAATATTTTGCCGAAATTTCGCCGAACGCGAGTAACACAGATGTCTGTATCTCCAAACCTCCTCAGCGAACCGTACCGATTCTTAAATGATCCAAAACTATCAATTTGAAAACTGCAGAGATGGAGAAGCAGCCAGAAATACTAAAGCAGAAACACGCTACTACCAAACAGACCAATCACAGCTCTTGCGCTCTGCGTCGCCACGGCACCGTAGCCTCAGCGTCAACTTAACGCATAAGTACATACTTGGTATTAGGTAAAAACCTACAATAAGCCAACTACAAATACATGAACGCCTTAGTAGTTTTGTTAGACATGCACAAGGTCAGAGCTGCACTGCATATAAAATGTGTTATCTGCGAGTTAAAAAAATTTGGTTATAGTTTCTAAGATAAAAGACAAAGCGGTTACAATGAACTGATAAAGAGCAGCAGCAGCCAACTCATCCTCACACCTCTACTCTGACACTTGGTCATACTGAAAAAATTAAAATTTAGCACTTAAGTCTAATTCATGAAAACACCTACATGGACTGAACCCAAGTCCAGGAAATACACACATCCTCTTGCTACACCTCTACAGCATATAAATACACATGACGTGCTGAGTTTCTCATTATGACAAGAAACTCACAACCCTTTTTATATTTTGACAAATCCTCGTCCTACAACTAGATGCCGAATGCAAGAACATGAATACTAACGCACGTTTCTTTCTACTAAACAACACAGGGTTTAAGCTAGCAAGTAAAGGATGAATATCAAGACAGCTTTAAATAACATGAATCCATATTGTCCGCCTGTAATACCTACTTATTGATACCTACCTACTTTTCAGTTGTTCTCCAACGCCAATACTGTCAGCTCAGTCATAAGAACACAGTAAAAAGTAGAAATACTTGTTGAGCAGGCGCCCCACAAACTGAAGCTGTACTCCTCACTGCAGTGGCGGTAGTTGGGTTCCAACTTGCACCCTTTGCTGCATGTCACCTGCTCTCTCACCGCTTCACTTCCTGTCTCTCTACGCTGACGAATAGTCAATGAAGCCACAAAAGGAAGGGGGTACATGTCTAAGTAACATCAACACTAGACCAGGTCCAAAAGTTTCCCAGCAGAACACTGAACTGTCACAAGACAGTCAATGTTATTTACTTCTCCTGTCAGTTGTTTTAATGTTGTAATGTTTAATGTTGAAATAACTCTTTACAACTGTTCTTTGAACTTTGTCGTTTTCTTTACTTTCATCACATCAGTCTGTCTTCTTCTTCTGCAGGCTCCAAAAAAAAGCTAGGGCCACGGACCGGCCCGACACGAGCAAACGGCCGACCTTCAGCTTCATGTGTCACGGCCCTAAAACAAAAGAACGTCTCTCTACGCTTCGACGAGCAGGCAGTTTAATCTGTTTACTGTCGACTTCTTGCCCTAACGCGATTTCTTAAATATTTTCCAACAGCAGGTTTCACACTCACTGCCCTTCAACACCACGCACCACATCCATGCGGCGCTATCACATCACCCCAGCTCCAAAAATTAATGCTTTTAGTGACTTATAGCGAGGATTAGTGGGGAAATGACTAAACAGATGGACAACAGTGGATTTTTTGCTGCTGGAGCGGTTTGGATGTTTTGATGCCCTTTATTTTTTTTTTAATTTGGTTCATGGTTTCCTCTGAAGCTGGTTTCTACTGTAGTTGATAACAGAGGCATGTTCCTTTCATTTCTTGTGGAGAAACTTCTCCAGAATTTGGCTAAATTTTAATTTCAAAGCGTGAAATCTTCAGAGAAACAATTTGTTTTCATTTCCTCATCATCTGACTAAAAGACTGTTCCTAGGACCCCCCCTGGTGAGTCCAGCAAGGTTGAATAGGTTAATGAGTGCAGTGCTAGAGTGAGATATGTGAAGTTAAAGTGGATTTCAAACATATTTGTTATTATTTGCGGCCACATGATGTGGTGGACTAACATCACATGACTCGGACTTGGGTCAGACATGAGGAACAGACTTGACGACGTCTAGCTCAACTTCTCTAAATCAACAAGTATCTATACTTTACTTCTTCCACAGCAGCAGCTGTTTGACACTAAATACACAAACGTCACCAAAAAGGGACGTTAGCGGTCATCAGCATTGATTCACAATTCCTCAGCATATGAGTCAAACATAAATCCATAGCCTATAAAAAGGTCAGAACACGAGATAAAAGCAGCAAAATGACAAAGAGTGACATTAAGATTACTGGAAATGCAAGATGCCTGTGATTCACAAGAAATTAAATTACCTTAACCGCACGTCGGCTGTTGTGCCCAAGCATTTCAACAAGACATCCAAGCATCCAAGACTCCGCTAATACGAGCTACAACACATACGGAAATTCAAACTGTGTTTTATTTTTTCAGGTCAAACACGAAGCATCGTAAAAAAACACTCATAAAACGAGTTCAAAGTTCAAAAAAAAAAAAAAAAAGATTCCACTAAAGGGTGGCTGGTTTCATAATGACAAAGAGTGTTTGTCAAAGCTTAGTAATCAAGCACACCATCCCACAGCCTTAACTATTACAGGACACAAAGTCTAAAGGTCAAGATTTACACAAGACTGAGGCTAAGTTTCTGTCACTTCCTACAACAGGCGAACGGACAGCGACACCTGCTTCAGACGGACACTTTCCAGGTGCGCGCAAGTTCCCGAACAGCTGCGACAGATGTTTTGTCAGAACATTTCAACATCTCAAGAAAATGTGGTCGTCATTTATTTCCTGTAGGTGCTTTACTGATATGTCGTAACAAACATTCTCAGCTCCTACTGCCGCTGTTTAAATACACGAGTTTCGGTGGCGTAACTAAAATGTGACTCCGAGACTCAGCGCTCAGGTGCACGAGGTCACGATGCCCCGTTTGAAAAGGCTTCCTGCAGATTTGTTGACACAACAGACAGACAGACGCACACAGTAAAAAATACTTAAGAAAGAATAATTAGGTGAGTCACTTCTAGTCCGTTCCCTGGAGCTGTCAGAGAAACACAAAACGCATCGATCTCTCGGTTTGTGTGAATACAGAGTAGATATTGTTGATACTGGTTCCCCGGCTGCTGATCAATCTTGATCAATCAATCATAATTTAATCAATAAAGGACTGAAATCTTGTATTAAATTGAACTGAACTCCTTTATTGTCATTGCACAGAACTAGTACAATGATATTTCAGTGCAACTCAACGTCAAATGGTATCTACAACTACAAAAAATGATTTTACAGCGTATCAAACTGCAATGTAAGACAATAACAATATAAGGTGTGCAATATAAGTATTGTGCAAACTTGTGCAGTAGTGTGCGCTTCAGACTTGATAGTTATTTGTACATTAATGACAACAAAAGTAAAACTGCCCAAAGTGGCATACTTAAAACCCTTATTTACCTAAACAGCAGTCCAAAGGCCTAACGTGTTCAATACTCCTTCGCCGAAACAATTCAATTTTCCTTTACGGCAAACAAATATTTGCAGATCCACTAGTGCACTCTAAAAACAGCAAGGTTTTATGAGCATCCAAGTTTAGCCTTGAGCTCGGAGACAATGTTCACGAAAGGCGGTTAGATGTGGCCACTGAAAAGCTGCTAGTAGTAAGTAGTGTTATTTAGATCATCTGACCAAGAACCACACTCAAGTGTTCTTGACGTGTGTCTGTCATGATGTAATCAAATAAGTTGTCGCCTTTAAATCAAGATAACTGATCCACCCTATTTTAAGGTGTACTGAGGCTAGAGATAACGATTTAAGTCAGGACACCACAGTTCACAGGTCGGGATTACATCTAAGTCTGACATCAATCACTGCAGTGTTTTGGTTCATGTGCCCCCCCCCCCTTCAACAAGAGTGCAAACATCAAACAGTGCGACCATGCCTCCTGTATTAACATTGTTATCTCAACAGCATTTGGGCTGATCCTGAACTCATCATCCTGCACCAGATCAGACCCTTTCAGCCAGGCGAGGCGGCTTACGCTGGAGCTCCCAACGGAAAAACAACAATCAATGCATTTCAATGGCGAGATGATGTAGCAAGCTAGTTGATGTAACTGCAAATTGAATTAGCCAGCTTGTAAATGTCAACCAGGCGTGCAGTTAGTTGGTTCGCACGGGGTGACGGCGTATTTAAATGTGAGGTAATTTAGAAGTTGCGTACCTTGGATGTTTGCGTCAACAGTTGCTGCTGTTTTCCTCGGATAGCTACCCGCTATGCTAGCTGGTTGCTAGTGGGTTAGCTCTGGTGTGTTGCTAACCGTTGCTAACGACTAGCTGCTGATGAATTCCACAATGTCAGAGCAGAAAACGGTTGGCCGGCGCGAAAGTAGCCCGGAGACGAGCGGAGAGCGACACCGCGGCGAGCCGGGGAAGCCAACGAATTAACCACTCCTTCTTTCGGACTGCCGTGCATCCTGTTAGCGACAGATAAACATCCCATTAGATGATTTCTCAAACACTGTCCCCTTTCCCGCAGCCATCTTACTTTAACTCCTCCCACACACGGCTCCTGTGAGTCACGGCGACGCTGCTCCTTCCACTCCTCGCCGCTGTCTGAAGGGGTCCAAGTGCCAAAATTAAGCGGCACACACACTGTGACCCACTTCCAGCATAACACCGTCAAACGTACGCATGCTGAGAGGGTTATATTTTTGGCCATTAGTTAAAAGAGAAACTGGTGATAAATGATCTCTTGACAACTGAGCATCATTCTTGACCTTGATGTTAGATTCACTGTCCCATCTCAAAGTCCGCTAACTGGCTTCTTCTATGGCGGACCAGAGAGGCCATAACTAAAAGCCAAAGAAAAAATATAATGCAAATTGACAAAACACAAGACATCTCCACCTATTAAATATTACAGACATTTAGGGGAAAAACAGTGTTAACCAAATTTAGAAATAAGCTATAGTTTAGCTTAAATATGGAAAACACAAGCCAACATGGGATTGAGTCAAAACCATAAAAAACACAACCAAATATAGAAATTGCAAATACAGAAAAATAGCTGCAAATATAGAAAATAATATAGGTGATGAATGATATCTTCACAACTGAGCATCATTCTTGACCTTGATGTTAGATTCACTGTCCCATCTCAAAGTCCGCTAACTAGCTTCTTCTATGGTGGACCAGAGAGGCCATAACTAAAAGCCAAAGAAAAAATATAATGCAAATTGATAAAACACGAGACATCACCGCCTATTAAATATTACAGACATTCAGGGAAAAAAACAGTGTTAACCAAATTTAGAAACAAGCTATAGTTTAGCTTAAATATGGAAAACACAAGCCAATATGGGAATGAGTCAAAAACATAAAAAACACAACCAAATATAGAAAAATAGCTTCAAGTATAGAAGATAATATACGTGATAAATGATATCTTGACAACTGAGCATCATTCTTGACCTTGATGTTAGATTCACTGTCCCATCTCAAAGTCTGCTAACTAGCTTCCTCTATGGTGGACCAGAGAAGCCATAACTAAAAGCCAAAGAAAAAATATAATGCAAATTGATAAAACACGAGACATCTCCGCCTATTAAATATTACAGACATTTAGGGGAAAAACAGTGTTAACCAAATTTAGAAACAAGCTATAGTTTAGCTTAAATATGGAAAACACAAGCCAATATGGGAATGAGTCAAAAACATAAAAAACACAACCAAATATAGAAAAATAGCTTCAAGTATAGAAGATAATATACGTGATAAATGATATCTTGACAACTGAGCATCATTCTTGACCTTGATGTTAGATTCACTGTCCCACCTCAAAGTCCGCTAACTGGCTTCTTCTATGGCGGACCAGAGAGGCCATAACTAAAAGCCAAAGAAAAAATATAATGCAAATTGACAAAACACAAGACATCTCCACCTATTAAATATTACAGACATTTAGGGGAAAAACAGTGTTAACCAAATTTAGAAATAAGCTACAGTTTAGCTTAAATATGGAAAACACAAGCCAACATGGGATTGAGTCAAAAACATAAAAAACACAACCAAATATAGAAATTGCAAATATAGAAAAATAGCTGCAAATATAGAAGATAATATAGGTGATAAATGATCTCTTGACAACTGAGCATCATTCTTGACCTTGATGTTAGATTCACTGTCCCATCTCAAAGTCTGCTAACTAGCTTCCTCTATGGTGGACCAGAGAAGCCATAACTAAAAGCCAAAGAAAAAATATAATGCAAATTGATAAAACACGAGACATCTCCACCTATTAAATATTACAGACATTTAGGGAAAAAACAGTGTTAACCAAATTTAGAAACAAGCTATAGTTTAGCTTAAATATGGAAAACACAAGCCAATATGGGAATGAGTCAAAAACATAAAAAACACAACCAAATATAGAAAAATAGCTTCAAGTATAGAAGATAATATACGTGATAAATGATATCTTGACAACTGAGCATCATTCTTGACCTTGATGTTAGATTCACTGTCCCATCTCAAAGTCTGCTAACTAGCTTCCTCTATGGTGGACCAGAGAAGCCATAACTAAAAGCCAAAGAAAAAATATAATGCAAATTGATAAAACACGAGACATCTCCGCCTATTAAATATTACAGACATTTAGGGGAAAAACAGTGTTAACCAAATTTAGAAACAAGCTATAGTTTAGCTTAAATATGGAAAACACAAGCCAATATGGGAATGAGTCAAAAACATAAAAAACACAACCAAATATAGAAAAATAGCTTCAAGTATAGAAGATAATATACGTGATAAATGATATCTTGACAACTGAGCATCATTCTTGACCTTGATGTTAGATTCACTGTCCCACCTCAAAGTCCGCTAACTAGCTTCCTCTATGGCGGACCAGAGAGGCCATAACTAAAAGCCAAAGAAAAAATATAATGCAAATTGACAAAACACAAGACATCTCCACCTATTAAATATTACAGACATTTAGGGAAAAAACTGTGTTAACCAAATTTAGAAACAAGCTATAGTTTAGCTTAAATATGGAAAACACAAGCCAACATGGGATTGAGTCAAAACCATAAAAAACACAACCAAATATAGAAATTGCAAATATAGAAAAATAGCCTCAAATATAGAAGATAATATAGGTGAAAAATGATATCTTGACAACTGAGCATCATTCTTGACCTTGATGTTAGATTCACTGTCCCACCTCAAAGTCTGCTAACTAGCTTCCTCTATGGTGGACCAGAGAGGCCATAACTAAAAGCCAAAGAAAAAATATAATGCAAATTGATAAAACACAAGACATCTCTGTCTATAATACAAACATTTAGGAAAAAACTGTTTATTTACCAAATTTAGTAACAAACTATAACCTAGCCTAAAAATAGAAAACACAAGCCAATACGCAAATGAGTCAAAAACATAAAAAAACACAACCAATTATAGAAATAAGCTTGGATTATAACACAACCAAAGATAGAAATTGCAAATATAGAAAAAAATAGAAAAATTAGCTGCAAATATTCGCTGCCTGGCTAAAAAAAAGTCGCCACCAAAAAAAAAGGGGGTCACACACTCTAATATTTTGTTGGACCGCCTTTAACTTTGATTACAGCACACATTCTCTGTGGCATTGTTTCAATAAGCTTCTGCAATGTCACAAGATTTGTTTCCATCCAATGTTGCATTAATTTTTCACCAAGATCTTGTCTGACCACTGCACAAAGCCTTCTCCAGCACATCCCAAAGATTCTCAATGGGGTTAAGGTCTGGACTCTGTGGTGGCCAATCCATGTGTGAAAATGATGTCTCATGCTCCCTGAACCACTCTTTCACAATTTGAGACCCATGAATCCTGGCATTGTCATCTTGGAATATGCCCGTGAACACCAGGGAAGAAAAAATCCACTGATGGAATAACCTGGTCATTCAGGCCAATACGTAAATGAGTCAAAAACAAAGAAAACACAATTGAATACACAAAATGCTGCAAATATATATATATATAAAAAAACCATTAGAATTAGTTGCAAGTATAACCAAGTCCAAATACAGAAACAACTTCATTCTTGATTATGATGTTAGAGTCACTGTCCCATGTACATATAATTAAATGTTGCTTGCTCAGATAAGATAAGATAAGACAAGATAGGACTTTATTTAATGTCCAACCACAAGCTATTGCAACAACAAGTGTTGACCTCATAAAACTTCCATACTTTCTGGCAATTCATCATCCATCAGTGTCTTTATTAATCATTAGCTTCTCTATATGACATTCTTCATCTTGGGAAATACTTATATTTTAAATCTATATATAATATTCTCCCATTTATTAGACATATTCTGCCTTCAAAACGCACAGTTCCCTCCCAATGAGTTTGTAACAAAATTGTTTTGAAGATTTCAGGCCAAAGATTTCAGTCTGAGATTGTCCTTAAATTTTTGAAAGCTTCCTCCACACCCTCAGACGGTATCCCGCAGGCTGTGGAGCACTCTAAACTCTAATCTTAAAAGATTAAACATCAAAGCTTTTCCCTGACCTTGGATGTAGTTTGACAACCTTTGCTGATGAAGACTGTGGGCAGGATGACGGCAAGCGACTGGGCATTATATTATCAAAATTGTGCTGATGGTGTCTTGTCGTCTGTGAAGCTTAAGTCCGTCTGGTCATCCATTCTGATCCATAATTCATTGTGGTGGATGTTCAGTCCAAGGAGAATATTGCTAAAGGATGTCCTCTGAACTTTTCATTTAAATTCCTGCCATTTATACTCCTATTTGTGCCTTTGAAGATTTCTGTTTAGCCATTTTTGTTTCTTACAGCTTTATTTTTATAGCTTTACTTTAAAGCTTTCCATTTAAAGGTGTTTTAATATTGTGTTTTTGTTTGTTTGTTCTGTTTGCTACGTGAATGAAATTGACTTTGTGCTCTGTACTCTTTGTTACTATCAGTTTCTCTAACAACGTCAGAGATGTGCAGAGAAAGACCTCTCTGCTCTTCTTAGGGACAGACGAATTCCCAAAAGAGATATGACATCTGTTGTGGTTTCCTTCCATAGAGACCAGCATCACCAGGCAATGCTCAGGTAGACCTGGTTGGTTGTTAGGTGGACTGTACAGTGGTGCCTAATGCAAATGTGCACTTCTCAAGTAGCATAGTACCAAGAGCCAACACCATGTTATCTTAAAAATATTTAAATTTAAAGTCAATCTTTGGAGAATGGAAAAATCAGGTGATGCTGCCATCAGAAGTAACCAATGGCAGAGACTGCTCAGGTGGCATCGGGGGCAGAAAACGAGTGAGGAAGAAGAAGATATGAAAGGTGGAGGGAAGAGTAAAACCTTCCAGGACCTGAAGCTGAAATTTAAGTGAGTGGAAACTAAATCTTGTTTGGCAACATTTATCCTTTCATTTTTTTCTAAACTAATGTCTCTTGGATGAAAGAATTAATGTCTATTTAGAGTCAAATTTGTGTTTTCTTGTTATATCTTAATATGATTGAAAATAGCATCTGCCATAGCAGATCATTAGATTAAAGATTAAATATTCTGGTAGTTGCATTATTAATGTGTTAGGTGAAAGCTTTCAGAATTACTTGGAGAACATGTTTATCTTGCTTTGGCTGAATTTTTATGACAAAAAAAAAAATGTTTTTAAGCTTCTAGTATTTATGCTGTGTCACATTTAGGTATCATTGATCTTACTTGAGACATGAGAACCATAGACCTTAATGTATAACTGATTTATTATCTCTTTATCATCATTCTCTTCTCTAGCTGGAAAGAGTGGGCGATTGATCCGGCAAATCAGTTTTATTATGTTTGGCTGCAGGTCATGATATTTCCAATTGTTTACAACTCAGTGATCATCATTCTGAGGTACGGTACATGTTTGCTATATGATGGATATCACATAGTAATCACATCTACTGTAAGTAACTCTAGTCTTGATGGTTATGTGTTGTCAGGACGTGCTTCACTACAATTGCTCTGAGCTACCTCCCTGTGTGGCTCACACTGGACTACCTGTCAGACCTCATGTACATCATTGATATGATCATCACGCTTCACAGTGGTAAATATGATTTATGTGTTTTGGTTTTGAATGAGTCGTCAAAGTATTTGTGTGACACAGATAATGTAAGCCAAATGGACAAATTAGAACCTTGCAACACTTTAATAGTTATCATTTTTAATAGGACAGAGTAGAGATTTCTGAACATCAACAGATGTGTTGAATTACAGTCAAATTCAAAATAACTGAAAAGAGTTACAATGATTTGAAAATTAAGAAAATTAACTGTAAATGTCCGAATTTTCCTGATCTTACCATTTATTTCCACCTCGGTGGACAATAAAGTTCTATTCTATTCTATTAGGTACCATGAAGAAGTGTCTTAATGTTGTCTAATGTGATAATGTTGACCAGTGCCTGGATCAGCACTAATGTTGTGATGCTCTAAATACATGTTTACATTTGTCTACCACTTGAGGACAATGAACCATATATGGTAACTTTGTTGACCTTGATTTTCTACACGAAATTGAAATTCTTTTAAAAATTGCACAAAAGTAAAAAACTCTTCTTATGCCCTACAACAACACCCTATGGTTGAAATTTAGAATTTCCAAGTATTTCAATGAGTGCCCTATAAAGGGTTAAAGATCCTGTTGATTGTAGTAGAGTAGTCTGTCGGTTGCAAGTAATTTCATCAGAAGTTGTCAGAGCTCAAACAGACAAACGGAAACTGTTGCGTTAATTTGGTTCATTGAACCAAAACATTTCTTTTGATACCTCCTGATGGTAAGTGCTAACCTACGTTTCGACAAGGTAATTGTATGAAATCCACGCTGGACTTTGTTAAACCCTGTTCCTCCCTCTTCAGGTTACTTGGAACAGGGCATCCTTATCACAGACCTGACTCGGCTGAAAGAGCGCTACCTGCACTCCAGGCATTTCCTGTGGGACCTGGCTTCCCTGCTGCCCACCGACCTCCTCTACTTTGCCTTAGGCCTCGAAACTCCTCTGGTGAGGATCAATCGCCTCCTGCGCATGCCGCGACTCAGCGAGGCCCTGGATCGCATGGAGACGAGAACCTCCTACCCCAACACCTTCCGCATATCCAAGCTCATGATCTACATCTTCGTGCTGATCCACTGGAATGCCTGTCTCTACTTTGCCCTCTCCAGCTACATTGGCTTTGGGAGCGATACGTGGGTTTACCCCAACATCTCTCGCCCGCAGTTTGCCTCCATGCGGCGTCAGTACATTTACTGCTTCTGGTTCTCTGCCCAGATCTTCACGACGGTAGGAGACACCCCACTGCCGAGCAGGGAAGAGGAGTACTTGTTCATGATCGCAGACCTGCTCATTGCCGTGCTGGTGTTTGCATCAATCGTTGGCAATGTTGGTAATGTCATCACAAGCCTACGTGACCGAGATAATGTCTTCTTCCCTAACCACGAGCTGGTGAGTTGTAAGAGTATTAAATAAATAATGTCCAATTACATTCTTTGGCTAAGTTTTCCAATCATGTTCTTCCTTTCCTCTTTCAGGTCAAGGCATACCTGCGCAGCCATCACATCAGCAAGGAGCTTCGGCAGCGCATCGACAACTGGTACCAGCATCTTCACATCAACAAGAAGATCATGCGAGAGAACGAAATCCTGCAGCAGCTGCCCGTGCACATGAGGACGGAGATCGCCGTCAGCGTTCACCTCTCCACGCTCTCCAAGGTCACCATCTTCCAGAGTTGTGAGAAAAGTCTGCTGGCGGAGCTGGTTCTCAAACTAACACCTCAGGTCAGAGAGATGGCAACCTCGGGATACAGCTGGGGGTCCAATGTAATGCTTTTTTATGTACCCTCTGCCAGACACCGCACACAGTACATGGTGGCATCTGGCCTAACTTTGACCAAGAAAATGTACTTCAGTAGATATTCATAATGGTATTTTAGATTGGATAGCAATGAAAAAGTTATGATGACTTGAATTAATTTTGCATCAGATAGAAGACCCTCAAATTTTTATGTCCCTCTTGTCTTGTAGGTGTTCAGTCCAGGAGAGTATGTCTGCAGGAAAGGAGATGTGGGCCATGAAATGTATATCATCAGAGAGGGAAAACTGGCAGTTGTAGCAGATGATGGGGTTACAGAATTTGCCGTCCTAAGTGACGGGACTTTCTTTGGGGAAATTAGTATCCTGAACATCAAAGGTAATTAAAATATTGTGTATTTCCTTATAACAGGCAAAATTAATAGGCAAAATTATGAATTTACTCATGGACAAAAAATGGGCCCGTTCTTGACTCAGTAGTCCAAATTTTTGTTTTTGGTAGCATTTGCATTCTGCTCTGCACTTATGTGATGAATCCAAAAGCCAGGAATAAAGTTCCAAGTATTTTCAAGATTGGAAAATGTGATGTGAGTCTACCTGAGCTCAAATTTAAGACTGCTGAGAGTCCCAGAGAAAGTGAATGGGAAGATGCTTTGAAACTGAAGCTCAAGAACGGAAACTGGTATTATTCTGAAGTGCAACACAGAAGCTTAAAGAGGAATTGACGTTTTTTACAACCTGGACCTTATTTCTGGCATAAAATACGATCGTTTACTCACCCATATAACTTTGGTGTCATTTGGAGTCTTTTTCGGACGATATTTAGACCCGCGTATATCCATATAGTGGGAGTGACTGGGGCACCGAAACGCAGCCTCTAAATAACGCATCTCTGCAGGGAATAGCACTAGCGTATCATAACAAAATACTGGTGAAATGAACGGGTTTCACAGCAGATAATGTGTTATTTAGAGGCTGCGTTTCGGTGCCCCAGTCACTCCCACTATATGGATATACACAGATCTAAATGTCTTGCGAATGACTTCAAATGACACCAAAGTTATATGGTTGAGTAAACAATCGTATTTTATGCCAGAAATAAGGTCCAGGTTGTAAAAAACAGTAGTTTCCCCTTTAAGATAGAACTCCAGAGCAGCGTA
Organism: Chelon labrosus; assembly: GCF_963514085.1. Lineage (NCBI taxonomy): Eukaryota > Metazoa > Chordata > Actinopteri > Mugiliformes > Mugilidae > Chelon > Chelon labrosus. The sequence continues at coordinate 8,985,082 of NC_140341.1, forward strand.
AGATGCCTTTATAGTGTTAGAGAGCAGGCTGTGGAACAGGGGGATACTGATGCATGCCAGAAGGTTTTGTTCCACGTGCTTGTGCTGTCATATAATGTAGTTTTTACAGAGCCCTACACGGCTACATTTATGAGCCTCGGTAATTAAAACCCCAGGTGCCTGAAATGCTTAAGGTTAATCAGCTTATCCGAGACAATAAATGAGTTTTGCAATTGGATTCTTTATAAAAAGTTGATCTAAAATATTCTCCAGTTATATTCACGATCGTGCATTTGTGTTTGTTCGTACGACACACACTAGTCAATACGCCAGTCATTGGGGGACTGAGTAAATTACAAAATCAGCATTTTTAATTGCACACAAATCCTGCAGAGCAACCAAAAGTTAATGATATAATTGCTGTCACTGCAGAGCACACGACACACAAGTGATTACTTTGTGCAGCAGTTGCAGAGACTACAAACGCTTGACCTACAATAACACATGAATCAATTTAAAATACAAATAATGAGACATTGGTTTAATAATATGTTTTTTGTCTTTAATATCTAACCAAAGTTATAGAGAAATACAATGCTGTTTCCTTTTAGGTAACAAGTCTGGCAATCGTCGCACTGCCAACATCCGAAGCATCGGCTACTCTGACCTGTTCAGCTTGTCCAAAGAAGACCTGACAGATGTGCTCTCCGAGTTCCCTGCAGCCAAACGTCACCTGGAGGAGAAGGGCCGACAGATCCTCACTAAAATGGGCATGCTGGAGGAGAGCGGGGAGGCGGAGGAGAAGGAGGCAGAGAAGCCTGAAACCAAGATAAAAAGGCTGGAGGACAACCTGGAGACCCTGCAAACAAAGCTGGCTCGACTTATGGTGGAATTAGAGTCGAGCAACTGCAAGATGCAGGCCAGGGTGGAGCAGCTGGAACTGGAGGTCGCCGAGCTGGAGAATCAGCTGCCAGAAGAAGAAGAGGAAGAAGGAGAAACAGCGGGGGGGAGAGGGGAAGGCGTGGGAGGGGAGGTTGGATGGGAGCGAGAAGAGGCAGAAGGAGAAGAGGAGGATGGTTCATGTGCAAAAGTGAAAAAACAGGGACAGGAAGAGGACGGTAATGATGTGACTAAAGAGGGAGATGGCGAGAGCACTAAAAGCACAAAGGAGGATGTTGAAAGGATGGTGGAGGGAGACAAATCTGGGCTGAAGGACCCGGATAATCAGGAAAAGAAAAAAGAAGGTGACGGAGAAAAAATCAGAGAGAAAGGAGACGACAGGCCGGGGAAAGGAGATGGAGCTGAGATTGAATCTGAAAATGGGAAAGAAGTGAAAACTGACGAGGGGAGAGAAAAGGCTGAGGAAGACTCTGATGAGATGGGGGAGGAAGATAAAAGTCAGAAAAAATGAATGAAAAAACTGTAATGTGTATTTCTGTCTGTAGGCATGTCAATGTTTTAGATCAGTAATGCTGGAACTCAAACACTGTGATAGACTGGCGACCTGTCCAGGGTGTATCCCGCCTCTTGTCCGATGAAAGCTGGGATAGGCTTGAGCCCCCCCGCGACCCTTCACAGGACAAGCGGTTACAGAAGATGAACGAATGAATGAATGAACTCAAACATCTCTCAAGCACACCTTCTGCATTACAAGTATATACCCATAGATGGCAGCATTGCACCCCTCACCATACATAAACTTACCACCCAAAGAGGTAAAGGCGTGAAACTACAGTATGGAATCTGTGATATTATCCATTCATTTATTTATTTACGCACTGTTTCTTTTTGTTTCGATAAAATTCATCACAGGCATTTGTTGGGTTAAAAGCTGAAGAAGAGATGCTTTTCAAATTAATTTAATTTACAAATGTCACATGAGGAAATTTGAATGATTTTTTGTTTCATTCTGAAACTTTCAGTATTTTATTTCTTTTTTTCTTTTTGGAAAGAGTGAATAAAGAATATGAATGGGTTTTTGACAACACCGATATGCAACATGCTTAACTGATATTTCTGATATGCAACAAAAGCCCATAATAAAACACTGTTCTCCTCATTGTTTCATCCATTCATGGAAAATCTAATTAGAGTTTCATAGTGGGTTATTGTGTTCTAGGATATTACAGCTACAACTACAACACGGCTTTCAGGAAGAAGCGCTGAAAGTTCACGAATTTGAAAACACCTTTTACGTTCCTGAAGGTACAAAGTAATTCAACATGCTGTTTATTATGTCATGGTGGTAAGACTAACAATCAAGCTGGAGGCTTCTGCTCCTTGTCGTAACCAGTGATCACCAAGATTTGACAAAGGACTTGTCATTGTAATTTAGCTGAATGATCCTTGGCCCCTTAACAAGCTGTTTTGACCTGACGGATGTGTCCATAATTTGATTCCCATAATGCATGTGTTACCACTACGGTTTTAATGCTGTTGTATGCAAATACCCTTTTCCCCACCATAGTGAATGGGTGTGTCAGTCACTTTAAAAATGTCTCTTTAAATCCTTAAAGGCACCATCTGTTATCCAAAATAAAAACAAATACACCATCAAATAAGAAATATACATTTAACACCACCAGGAGCCAAAATTAAGGACTTCCTTCGTCATTATAAGCGACTCAAAATAAATTACACCTGATATCACACCTGTAATTCCTACTGTTTTAAAAAAAAAAAAGAAAAAAAAAAATCACTAGCTGGCCCTTTAATGACGCACCGCTTACGCACTTCCCGGAAGTGCAGCGGGGACACAGGCCCCGTCGATACAACACAACTGCATACATAAGCACTTACTAATAATAAAGCTCTGTTTGTATGACATTTTCATGGAGCGCCACCGCTAACACATATGGAGTGTCAAGAGGAAAAGCCTATCATCTACACCATGGAAAACAAGCCGATTGTAACATGTGAGTGTTTGAAAAAAAAACAAAAAAAACCCCGAGACGTTCAAGTCTTTTATTTTTTTCTGGTCTTGACAGTTAGCCTGCTAGCTCTGTGCATTAGCTCATTTTAGCTAAGCTAGCTGTCAACCTCGTATTAGCCAGCTTGGAAACGCTGCTCGTGTGTGTCGACTGGGGGCTTTATATATATATATATAGTTTTTTTTTCGTATGCGCATACTACTGTCTGTGCTACTCGTTGTCATGGGAAACTGGATCTCCTAGCTAGCTAGCTGCAGGCCCTGCTAACGATGTAACGTCACGGCTAGTTGCTGCAGTTTTGGGAAGGATATCATCTTGTTGCCTGCCCGTACAGCAACAGTTCCCCCCTGTTAGCAGCCCAGACGAATGCGGCCTCATGATGTTTTGGGGGCTAGGGTCAGTTTGCCATTCATAAATCCCTTAGGAGTCTTAGAGCTGCTTTGCTAGGTGGGTTATTTTAGGAGCCGGCGTTGTTAGAGGGCTCCAGCTTCATCTCACACCGCAGGCTGCTCCATTTTTAGTACCTTGCTCCGGGTATGCGAGCACACAGAGAGATTCTGGGAAGTCTGAATATGAATGGAAATCATAATCTAGGTGTTGCGATTTGGCATGTTATACAGGATCACAATTACATGTTGCTGTAAGAGGAGTTCATGGCTTTCCTATCAGGTGTTTTAACTCGGGATACATGCCCCTGAAATTAGATATTAAAGTTTTACACAGATGGTTTGTGTCACGTATGAACAGTTTACTCAGAAATAATTACAATTAAACCTGCAGGTTTTGTGCTACAACATCCACATACCACAAAAGTCTGTGACCGTAGTATTTCACTACTACGGTGGCAACCCAACAACCAGAGATGTGTCTTTCTTAAGTTTCCTAAAAGCTGCCAAGGTTTTCAAATGCTGGTTCATTGTTTTGGGTGATTTTTAAAAAGACTGCCTGCACGTTACAATACAGATTGAAGCCGCTTACAGTTTGCATTAGACTGTGGGATTTATGGTTTACAACTTCCTGCACAAAGCACAGTTCTTTATTTGTGTTACAGATGTCAGGTGCCCTCTCTTCTTGGGTACTAATTACCTCGGTGTACACTTAAAGGCTTGTGTGTTTACGATGCTTTGCGCCGTTTGATCATTGATTTAAACCTGTAACTCAGACAGGGCTTGACGTTGTCCAACAAAGAGTTCTCGTACGCTCCGATATCGGTTAATTTCCCATTTTAAATAACGTTTATGAATGAAAGGCTTCTGCGAGTGTGCAGCACTGCGCTCGTTCTACTTTCACAGGTGTCCCCTGCCAGGATGAGCCGTGTTGAACTTTTACTTGACCCCGTGTGCAAGATTGACTCATGCTGCTGTTTGCTTTGCAGGGTCGTATTTGATAGCAGCTTTTGAAAGAACATTCAAAGTTCAGTTTCGTTTTTTGCGCGTGCCGGAGCTTTAAGATCTTGGAATTTATCGACCGATTAACGTGTGTTCTGCTTTGGTTTATTAGTGGAACTGCACTTTAACGTAGTTTCAGATCAGGGGATGTCATCGCACCGTGGGATTTGTTACGGAGAAAAGATCAGGTTACAGTGGCTTCTGGCAGCTATAAACCGCGGGATTGACCTCTACATACTGTGTATCTGTGTTGATGTCACAGGCAAACTGCTCAGGTCATTTGACTTGTAGTTTAGCCACACGGGAACCCTCCTCATCAAGCGATGGTATATATTTTTCCAGGTGTTAAACAGTGTGAAGCGAGGCTAACTGATTCACAATACGGTTGTAATTGCCAGCAAAAGGTATTGTGTTGGCCCACATCAAGGACAATGCATTCAGATAGAGCTCACATGGGCTTAAGTGCTTTGTCTTGTAGGTTATTTGGTGATATTTGCATCCATATTGTAGCACTAGTATTTCCGTGTACTCTTGTAAAGTATTTGTTACACAGGCCTTTTGCACGGCTGATTGGATGTGGCACACTTTCAATCAATCAATCAATCAATCAATCTTTATTTATAAAGCACTTTTAAAAACAGCGAGGTTGGCCAAAGTGCTGCACACAGACATAAGAATATAAAAACAAGATTTAAATCATAGAACCAGTCAAACCATGTAAACAATAAGAACCAACATCTCATGCTGAGTTAAAAGCCAAAGAGAAAAAATGTGTTTTAAGAGAGGATTTTTAAAATGACGAAGACAGTCGGCCTGTCTAATGTGCAATGGCAAATTGTTCCACAGTTTGGGGCCAGCCACTGCAAAGGCACGATCACCTCTCATCCTCCTTTTTTGTCTTTGGGACGACCAACAGTGACTGATCTGCCGACCTAAGAGAGCGTGAGGGAGCGTACACGGCTGGAGCAGTTCGGACAGATACCGAGGAGCGAGGCCCGTGAATCCGGAAACGGACAGGGAGCCAATGAATTTCTGCTAAAATTGGAGTAATGCGATTGTGCTTTTTGGTACCGGTTAAAAGTCGAGCAGCAGCGTTTTGAATGAGCTGTAGTCGAGACAGTGACGTCTGGCTTTCGCTGTGCGTGATTGGCAGTTCAAGCGTGGCTGTGACATTAAAGACCCCTTAATGAAGTCAAAACGGGTTGCGTTCCTTTGTTTGACCGTGCTCCGCATTGAGCAGCACAAGATGAACCGGGCGGTGAGTCATCTGGTGAAGACGACCAACGCTTTGTTCACACTGGCCGCATAGGTGTTGGCAGTCGTACTTGTGCACTGGTGTGTCGGGGTTGTTCTGTGATTACGACGCTAAATCTCTTTTCCCTGAGTAATCGGGTGTGTTGACGTTCTCGATTGGAGCCCGGTGGACTTGATATCGCTGCTCGATTGATTCCACTTCATTAGGCCTCGATTTGATTTGATTAAATATCAATTTATTTAGAGATATTTCAGTTCTGAAGCACAAAAGAGATTTTCGCAAAACTACCGCTGTTAAGTTATGCAAAAAATGGAACGCTCTGCTTTTCTCTGCCTTCGGTCCAGCTCTACTCTTGTCACTCATGCAGAAACATTTCTGGGTAAAGTGCTTACTCACAGCCGAGATCTAAAACGTAACCATAGATCTGTATCTGTCAATATATTGTCAAGTGTATATAAGAGCACGGTCTGCACATGTTTCACGCTGCATAGTAAATTATAGCATTTGTTACAGCTACGACGAAGGTGTTAAGAATTATTGGTAGATGCGTTTCTGCTTTGTGGCAACTGTGTGCTTTATGGCCGATGCTCTGTTTGCAGGTTGAAATGGCTCAAGCTGAGCACTTTGGTGCACGCTGTATGTACAGATGACACGTACACTGAACGGGTCTAAGGATAGAGGGTGTTAAAGTGGCGACGCATAAATAATATGACTTGAGTCGAGCTGTGAAAGCTCACTGATTCAACTTTCTTGATAAATGTAATGTGTTAGAAATATCAAGATCTATTAAAACACAAACATATATGTAGTTTATTCTTTCCTCTCTGCGTTATAAGACGGCTTCCCAGGAAAACTACATGTGTTAGTTTGGCCTGGCGTTTTCAGCTTGAAGCTCCCTGAAGCACAGCCAGAGTAGAACACATGAAATGCTTTTGGGCGATTGCATTCATTCATTAATTCCTGTAGCTAACCGCTTGTCCTGAGAAGGGTCACGGGGGGGTCAGGGGGCTGGAGCCTATCCCAGCTGTCATCGGGCGAGAGGCGCGGGGTACACCCTGGACAGGTCGCCAGTCTATCGCAGTGGGCGATTGCAGCACAGAGCTAACATGCAAGGCTTTTTTTCTGAAGCGTGCATCGACCAGTCTGCGAGCAGAAGAGACAGAAATGGAGTAAAAATGAGTACGTAAGATGTAAGTCGTGCTCCTTCATACTTCCAGAAGCTGGTGCTTCCTTTATTCTGTCCGGTTAGAAGAAGAAGCGGCCGTGTTTTGGACGGAGATGAGGCTTTATGTTGCGAAAAAAACAGCTTTTCACGTTAAAGGACACGCCAAAGTTACAGCGGATCCACGCGGCTGTTAAATCTGACCTCGACGTTGACTGTCTGTCCTCGCACCTCAGCATCCTTTACTGCTTTCTTAAAAAATCAAAAGATCACATCTCAGGATAATTTGGATGTCCTGCCGGCGGTTACAGAAGATGAATGATTGAATAAAATGTACAAACAGTTGCTGTTACTTGGCCTGGCCCACTGAGACACTGGGATTGTTAAAATAATAGAAACATATGTCAGTACAACACAATACAATTGAATGGTGCTGCACACCACAGCCTCAATGTATATTAACACTATTTTAAACAAATGCTGAATACCACTACCTCCATTAACCTCAGATTTAGTGCAGGACTGTTTTATTTAAACACATTAACTGTCACTAGTGTACCTAATGAACTTACAAGTGAGTGTGTACAGCAATGCAACTATTCAGTCTGCTCCGAAGAAGGCTGCTAAACACGAGGTTTGCTTTAGCGCATCACTTTGTGTTCAGGTTTTTCTTTCAGCGTTGCCTGTGCTCTTCATTATTATTTGGGGGTGATTCTATTTGTATTTACATGATTATAACAAGTTAATTGGTCCCAGAAGCCAGTTATATTGAAGGCCTCTGGATAACACTGTTTACACACTGGATACAACTGCTACCTCCATTATTTCATTATTTAATTCTGGTTACTATTTAATTACTACCTATGCACCTTCCACTGTGACACTTTTTACATTTCTAAAACACTTTTAATTATATTTTATATTCTATTTCATACTTATACTTTATTTTAACTTAGTTTAACTTACTTAATTACTTATTATTGTACTGTATTATACTGTGTCCAAGCTGTTTCGTCTCGTTTTGTTTTGTCTTGTCTTCTGTTTTTTTAAGTGCCACCAAAATTTCGTTGTAGAAATACAATGACAATAAAAATCTTGAGTCTTGAATCTTGAACATTAGTAAATGTGAGGCTCTTGAATCGAGCGTCGTGCCCAACGGTCATTGTTGTGAAGATGTTGATACTGGATTTCGGTTTTCCCCCCTTAGCTTTTATTATTATTTTTTATCTTTGACCTAATTTTTTTTTTTAAATGTTCTTTGTCCTCTTCCTTTTTATCGCAGGTGCTGGAGATCAGGGCTTGTTTACGTCTCTGTATACCTCATTGGCCCAGCAACTTCCCAGGGAGCCAATGGAGTGGAGGAGGTGAGTGCTGGCCCCCACGTAATGCACGATGGAAAAAACTATATGACAAAATATCAGCTGTTGCTAAAAGCATCACAAGTGGGTTCTTTAATTGAGTGTTTGTTTATGAAGAGAAAATAGATTTCCTTTCTGTGCGGGTTTCACACATTACTGTCATACATTAGATCATCATGCTGTGAGTGCAGGATGTACGACGCGTATCATAAATTATGATCTTAACAGGCGCAGCCGGAGAAAGAAACTGGTTGTTTTGGTTTCGCCCGAGCAGCAGATAAACACAATGTGTGTGTGTGTGTGTGTGTGAGTCAGGTCTCCTTGCCCTCATTACTGACTTTTAGAGGCGTTTAACTGATGGCATGGGAGCGCTGGTAGTATTCAGCGCGGGACAGGCGATGCAAACTCCAGTAACACGCCGTTCCGGGTGATGCACGGATGTTTCAGTTCATTGGCTCAGTGGAAATGTGGCAGGAGGTGTAATATTGGCTCATATTGAGGTTTATGAACTGGCAAAGTAAAGTCCTTGGTTTATAATCTTCACTGACAATCCATTTTAGATTTTTTTGCCAAAAATCGATTGAGTCAAGTTTTGAAATGTGAAACACTCGCGTGTCAACCGTATTGATTATGCTCTGGATCAGTTTTGATTGGACGCTGTTTGTGTTGGAGCTGTGGCGGCGTCAGGCTCAGTCAGTGAGCGCTGAATGAACGCAGCCTCAGGGGCAAGATCGGGTGTGATGCAAAGGGGAAATTTAGCCGTTTTACAACACGACGCGTTACACTGGCCGTCGTCAAACAGGAAGCAAAGTTTCTCAAATGAAAGCCTTGTTCCCTGTTGACGAGATATTTGATAACGAGACAAAATACACAACATTAAACCAAGTTTTCAATTAAACACCGTGAAGCAAATCTTGTAAATTAGTTTCTGATCCTGCGACAGATGTGTTATGCATTTATGTGACCGAATGTAGCGCGATCACGCCTCATACTCTGCTCTGCTCTCTCTCTCTCTCTCTCTTCTGCGCAGGACTTACGGCCGTGCACCAAAAATGATCCACCTTGAAGCTAATTTTGTCCAGTTTAAAGAGGAGCTCCTCCCGAAGGAGGGCAACAAGGCTCTTCTCACCTTCCCCTTCCTCCACATCTACTGGACTGACTGCTGTGTGAGTAACTTGAAACACACACACGTACACACACACTAACTCTTCTCTGTTCTCTGTCTGACTAACAGATCAGGTGAAAAGGGATATTGTCCTAACCTGATCTTTGGGTTGGTCAAAGAGCTATAATGAAAAAAAAAATGTTGTCGCTCGCGAACCGCGTTTGAAAAGTTGAAAGTATATCTTGCTAATGCAGACGGAAAAGCAGACTCGATAAAGTTTATTTTTTTAGCCCATGTGTGTTTGAGCACAGGCATGACTGCTTGTCTATCCTCTTGATAAGCACTTGCAGTCATCCTGTGTGGACAAAAATAGGTCGCAGGCCTGTATGCAACATATGCAAACTCATAATTCACTGAGTTAATATCGTGTGTTCCCTCCACAGCCACACATCAGTGTTATATTCCCCCGTCCACGCGACACTGAAAGTATTATTTTTAAAACGAATCTGAAGCTGCGCAGCGTCGTTTTAGCACTTTTTTTAGTTTTATGGGTTGAGAAATGACAGCAAAAAAAAAAAAGTGACAAGCAAGTCAGTGTGCATTATTGTACACATCGCTTTTCTTCTTCTCTGTTATGAGCCTGCAGTCACCGGTCTGAACTGAACGTGACATCTTCTTCGCAGCGTTGTGTGTATAGGAAAGAGACGGGAGAAAAACAAGAAGGGAAGCAGGAACCTGCTGCTGCTGACTGGGCAGCTGGTTTGTTTAAGGAAGTGCTGCCTTCAGCTCGTGACTCATGACATTTTATAATGACTGTGCCCCGAATGGAGGAGCAGCGAGCCTGTGAGTGTGCACAGTGTCGACGCGTTAATTCCTGTACACTTTTACATTCAATTACATTCCCTCAATTGCAAGGATCAGCTTTGCAAAATGTAAAGGTTCTCGTATTTGCACACACGGGCATTTTACAACAAGTCCATACAACATCACGTCATGTCAGCTGACTGGTAACTCATTGACTGGAGTGTTGTAGTGGAAATGTGATAAAAATCCAGTTGCAGTAACCGTGTGCCGTGTTATCTCCGATCAGGAGCATAAATAGTCGATTATTACTGCATCTTAGCAAACAAATGCATGTTATGAATATTGACAAACGCTTGGAGACGGGACAAAAATGATGTGTTCAGAGACATCATGAGATGATTACCGTGCGAGTCTTTTAATGGCGGGTTTAATTTAGGTTGGAAAAACACCCTGAATCTCTTAAATCTTTAATGAGACATTGAGAGTGGGAACTAATGCGTCCCTGACAAACAAGGCCGAGCACAAATGCAGGTTTATATTCCTGTTTTTTATTCAGGAGCACGCTTTTTTTTTAATTTGAGAGCATAATACGATATGTGGGGCGGAAGAGTGGGGTCGTGGTTAGCACTGATGCCTCACAGCAAGAAGGTTCGAATGTCAGGTACTCCGGCTTCCTCCCACCGTCCAAAGACATGCTCGTTAGGTTCATTGGTGATTCTAAATTGGCCGTAGGTATGAGTGTGAATGGTTGTACATCTCTCTGTGTTAGCCCTGCGATAGACTGGAGACCTGTCCAGTGTGTACCCAACCTCTTGCCCAATGACAGTTGGGATAGGCTCCAACCCCCCTCTCCCTGCGACCCTTCACAGGACAAGTGGTTACAGAAGATGAATGAATGATATCAAATGTTTTCTATAATATATTTAATCTGGGAAGTTGTAAACTGTTAGTGAAAGGGTCTTAAGTTTCAAAAAGAGCTTGCACACGTTTGGATGAAACATCAATAGGGTTATTCATTTTAAGGAATATTTAATCGTAATAGGCAGCAAAGGAGCGATTGTCATCACACCGAAAAGACGCCCAGAGCTGCACCTCTGTGGATCAACAACATGCACGTGGCTTAAAATTTGGCAAGATATATCGTCGTGCGATCTCAGGAATCTTGCGAGAATCTAGCTGCTCCATAGAGGAATCAAAACACTGCCCTGACGCTCAAATAATCTCCGCTTTCTTGCAAATTTGTTTTGGTCTTCCTCAAAATTGTACGCCGGCGCTAAGGGCTGACAAAACTCATATATACTGTTGGTTTAAAATCTAAAAAGAAAATGTTAAAACAAAAGCAGGAGGAGCCAAAATCGATTATTTTTTATTTATTTTTTTGCATAAAGATAAGCACAGAGGAGCAGCTTAAAACCTGTGTGTTTACCTTTAGATAGTGCAGGTGCCGCTTTCCATTTCTTTCTCACTTCACTGCTCTAGCCATGATGTCATAGGTGCAACGGGAGGGTGCAAGTAAAGAAGTAAATGGAGAGTTAGGGAGATGTCTGCACGACCTTGTGTTGCAAGCAGAGTACGTGCATCAGGAAGGTAGGGCTGCAGCTTCCCCTTTTCTTTCCAATAGTTGTGACATGACCTTATTACAGGTGGCACAGCAGATAAAGTCCAGAACGCTCTAGAGATGTGACCTAGACTTAAAAAGCACAGTGCTCTGGTCAGTTTAGTGTGAAAATAATTCAAACTTCAGGTATTATTTTCCTGCTAAAATAAAACTCTGCTCGCACACGCAGCTTCAACATTGACCGAGCTGCAGCAAAGAAGAAGTAAGCAGTAAATGGAATGGATCCGTCCACAGTTATCCAACTGTGGGAGATTTTGGCAAGCTCCTCAATCACAGGACAGTCAGGCAGAACTAATCAGCCAGTTTAATTATCTTTGTGGGGGTTTCCTTGTGCACAGTCACAAATAAACAAACACTTTTTCTTATAAATACAAAAAAAACCTGTCAAATTCTCCAAAAAAAAAAAAAAAAAAAGGCTAAATTAACTTAATATCTATCAACAACATATGCTGTCACCAATCACAAAGATTTACAACCTAAATCTGATCCTGCGGACTGCAACTGCAAGTTCCACATTGTGTAACACCAGTTTCTCTGCCAGCGGACCGTTGCATAATAACTGAGTCACCGTATTATACCCACCTCTACTCATTTCCAGCCAATTTAAAACTAAACGCTGCCCCCCAGCAGTCGTCAGTCCGCAGCCGTTCACTCTGCAAATCCCAGCCACAACATGCGCATCCGTATCCTGCAGGCAGAATAGGTTTAGCTATAAGAAAATGTAAACTTGCTGGCCGGCATTCTTTTAGTTGTTATCTTCCAACGGTTGTCGGATGCGGGTAGAAATGCGTGCCACCTAAGAGTGAAGTCTATTTTCCTTTGCCTTCCTCATCATAGGGCCTCAGTAATCAAAATGTATTTAACTAAATATATTTGTTTAAAGGAGACAGTCCTTTGATGAAAATGGGTAAACACCTTCCTTTATCGAATAATAGAGGTTTAAATGCAATGATCTTTCAACGTGTATGCACAGTATAGGTTTAGTTTTTGCAGAATATTCAGGGAGAGATAAGTTATGTGAAGATTATGGCATTGTGAGGAATTATTATTAGCTGTTTATAAGGCAATAGACCCTATTTATATCACTGTGACTTTAGAAAGATGCCATTCAAAACAATTGAGAGTACGATGCCAAATTATAGGCACTAAAATATGCCATGAACAGTTTTATCTATTGAGTTAAATTAAAATAAATTTAAATTAATATCTGGTGTGTGTTTTTCACTTTGCATGTCGGTTCTTCCAAACATCTTGGAGATATTGCCACAGCTCCTCTGTGGATTTAGTCTGTCACAGGTCTGTTTAGGTGCCACAACACTCTCTGGCTGAAAATAAATCTTAACGACTAAATCTTGTTTGTTCGCTTTGCCGTCTTGCTGCAGAGTAAATTTGCGACACCTCAGACTCTAAACAGACTCGGAATCTAAACATCTAAAGTGCTTTCTAAATGTCTTTTACAGTACTTTATATTTAAATCTTACACAGAATACCGGAGTAACAAAATCTGCGTGATTTATTGTAGGATACGGAAATGTACAAGAGCTCGGTGAAGGAGGACATGCTGCGCTGGCAGAACAGCTTGAAGACCCACGGCTCGGCGGACTGGGTCATCATCGTCGTGGAGACCAACGACACGAAGAAGAAGAACAAGACCAACATCCTGCCTCGGGCGTCCATCGTGGACAAGATCCGCAGTGACTTTTGCAACAAGCAGAACGACAGGTTAGGATTCATTTATATGAAACTGGAAGCAGATCAGTGAGAATAGGTAACAGACTGACTTCCCTCAAAGCTCGCTGGTAGTCTTCAGTTCCTCCCTTTGTTACGGTATCAGTCAGTCAGTAACAAGTTTGTCGACTCATTTTGTTTTTACTTAACGGAAATGCAGAATATTATCTTTTCAGCAGGTTTCAGCTTCTCAGATGTGACATGTTAACGTCCTGCTCCTTCCCTATTTTACGAACGCATTTGTTTTTCATTACTTACGAACATAAGGGGAACTATTGTTTCTTGCAACCTGGACCTTATTTGTGGCATAAATACGATCGTTTACTCACCCATATGACTTTTGTGTAATTTGTAGTTGTTTGGGAGATATATAGATCTGCATATATCCATATAGTGGGAGTGACTGGGGCACCGAAACGCAGCCTCTAAATAATGCATTATCCGCCGCGAAACTTTGTTATCATATGCTAGTGCTATTCCCCGTTGAGTCCTGAGTTGCCTGTTATCATCATCCAGGGTCTGTAGATTAATCTACGATAACAAAATGTTGGTGAAATTAGCAAGTTTCGCAGTAGATTGCGTTATTTAGAGGCTGCGTTTCGGTGCCCCATTCACTCCCACTATATGGATATACACAGATCTAATTATCTCCCGAACGACTACAAATTACACAAAAGTTATATGGGTGAGTAAACGATAGTATTTTATGCCAGAAATAAGGTCCAGGTTGTAAAAAAACAATAGTTCCCCTTTAATATAACAAATCAAACATTTTTGCTTTCCGTTTGCTCCCTGTGTGAATAAAACGTTGTTGTTCTTCGATCTAGGTGTGTGGTTCTGTCCGATCCTCTGAAGGAATCGTCCCGGTCTCAGGAGTCCTGGAACTCCTTGCTGCTGAAGCTGCGAACTCTCCTCCTCATGTCCTTCACCAAGAACCTGGGCCGCTTCGAGGACGACATGCGAACGCTCCGAGAGAAACGCACACAGCCTGGCTGGAGCTTCTGTGAATACTTCATGGTCCAGGTACCTAGAAAAAGGCTCAAAGTGGTGGACGCTGATTAGAATCTGAGTAGATTACCTTCCCATGTCCTCAGGCTCTACTTTGTTTGCAGTTGTGATTACAGTTCAGTCATGTTTTGTGTGTGATTGTGCAGGAGGAGCTGGCCTTTGTTTTTGAGATGCTGCAGCAGTTTGAGGACGCCTTGGTCCAGTACGATGAACTAGATGCTCTTTTTACCCAGTACGTCCTCAATTTTGGAGCTGGAGGTACGTAACCACCACCCAGTACTTTTGTTTGGTCTCAGTATGGCTGTTCTCTTATCCAGAATTAACATTTGCATGCGATTTATTTCTTTTCTAAGATAAAAGTCACACTCTCTTGTTGGTTTTTTGGTCCTCAGATACAGCCAACTGGCTCGGCTCGTTCTGCGCCCCGGTGCGTAACTGGAGTGGCCTGCTGCTCCGGAGGCCCATCGACATGGAGAAGAGGGACGGGATTCAGCGTGGAGAGGCCAGCCTGTTAGACCTGAGGAGCTATCTGTTCTCTCGCCAGTGCACTTTACTTATCTTCCTCCAGAGACCCTGGGAGGTCACGCAGAGAGCCCTGGAGCTGCTCCACAACTGTGTCCAAGAGCTCCGCCTGCTGGAGGTAAACGGATTAATTCGGTGGCATTTTTCATATACTTCACAGAAGACGTCCAAACAGGTTAAATATACACATGTAACATATTAAAACTGTGGCTTGAACAAATATAACCTTACTGCCAGACATGCTGGACAACAAGGAAATAGGTAATATTTGGATTAAAGTAGAGATTTCTCTTCTCATGCAAAACTTCCTTTTGGAAACACATTCGTAAAATATAAAGAATACCCTTAGGAGGTCTTTTAATCATCCGTACTTGAATGGATGAAGCCAAACCAACACTGGTGTTATCCCATCTCAAAATGCTTTTGTTCTTTTTGCCGTTCAGGTGTCGGTACTCGAGGGCGCTCTGGACTGCTGGGTGTTCCTCAGCTGTTTGGAGGTCCTGCACAGGATTGAGGGCTGCTGTGATCAGGCCCTCTTAGCTGCAAACTGCTCCCACACTGTGGGGCTCTGGGCTTACGCTACAGACAAGGTAAAAAAAAACAAAAAAACACCCGTTATTGATTAATTGTGTACCTCCAAGGATGTGTATCTGTGGGAGCTGTTAATTTGAAAAACTGACTCTGACCTTGTAAGAAAATTCTCACTAGAAAGTTAAACATTAAGGGTTGTCCCGCATCATCTGTCTCCACCAGCCTTTTACAATTAATATCGTATCTCGTGCATTTAAATTACTGAAGTTCTGATGTTCTGAGGTTTTCCCTAATAATGCGAGTCCTCTCTTCCTCCAGCTGAAATCTCTGGGGGAACATTGTGGCCTGGTGTCAGAAAAGGGACCCACATCTGAAGACCTGAACAGGACCGTAGATCTGCTGGCTGGACTGGGAGATGAGAGGCCCGAGACTGGTGAGCACTCAGACCCTGCTGTCAAAATGAAACCAGTGTAATGACGTGTTGGGGCGGTAATGAGCCTTCAAAAAGTTTGCACAAAAACCTGATCCCTTTGCCCCTGACATCGGTGCACGGACAGTGATTTAGGGCACAGAAACAGGCAGCAGACAGCAGTCAGATCTCTTCGAGCCATGCGTGGGTGATCGTTGCCTGTAGTTGTCCTGAATCACTGGCCCTGCTCAGCCCCAGTCTGCCCCCATCAGCAGCAGCAGTTCAGCTGATGCAGGACTGACTGGATGTCTGACGGACTGCTCAACCTGATTTTTATCTCCATTATTATCTGAAATGCAACACAACCAGTTCCAACTTTTCGCCAGACTTATACTATGCATTTTAAACACTCTATACCTGGTTTCTCAGCTTCCTCTTGGTATACAAATGTAGCCCGGTGCAGAACATACATGCCTCTCTGCTGTCGTCTCTGCAGAGCGGCTTTTAACAGCCGACTTGATGCGACGTCTCTGTTAAACTATGGCAGCCGTTCTTTTAAATCCCATTTGCTGAAACATTTGCGAGCTTGTTCATCCAATCATGTTAATTAAGGATTAATGGAGAACCCAGACTCTTGTCACTGTGAGCGTCCTTTGTCTTCCTCCACAGTCAACAGTTTGCAGAGCCCTTACAAAAAACTGAAAGAAGCCTTGTCGTCTGTAGAAGCTTTTGAAAGGCACTATCTTGTAAGTCGCACACAAACACACACACTCACACTCACTCTCACAGTTTGATGTCGTAGTATAATAGTTGGCAGAGTGAACTCACACTTTTCTCTGAACTCCTGTCCCAATTTTTTATTTTTTTTTTGTCAGTATTTTTCTGATGAAATGTCACGAAAAGCCTCAGCGGAAACAGTTCGTTTGATTATCTTTCTCCTCTCTTCTTCCTCCTCCTCCTCCACCACCTCGTTGGCGCCTTCTTGCATCAGGAACTTTCTCATGCTGCTATGGAA
Organism: Chelon labrosus; assembly: GCF_963514085.1. Taxonomy (NCBI): domain Eukaryota; kingdom Metazoa; phylum Chordata; class Actinopteri; order Mugiliformes; family Mugilidae; genus Chelon; species Chelon labrosus. The sequence goes on from NC_140341.1 coordinate 9,001,894, forward strand.
ATGTACCGAGCCATCGGCCGGCTGAGGTCTGCCCGACTCGTGGGAAAAAGCCTGGCTGAGTTCTACATGTAAGTCAGAGGGAAGCTGTTGATTCGGTTAGGGTATTTGCAAGTCGGAAATTTGTCTTAAAGGTCCAACGCATCTTTCCTAGTGCTTTAGGCGTCTTAAACACCCACATAATTCTAAAGAGAGAGGTCTAGTCAGGCAAGGAGACCGTTAAACTAATGTGAATGAAGTTGAGGTTAATATAAACTACTATAATCGCCATTTAGTGACATAATTTGCTAATTTGAAACAGGGCAAATGAACTATCTGCTATTTGCTGATCCAGAATCTAATTTAAGTTATCCACAAATATATTACCTCGAAATTCCCACACAGTCTCTTGAGTTAGTTGCATTGCTTAGCTCTGTCGGCAAGCACACGCGACGAAACTTTTCTTTGAGCATTTCTGTAGTTAAGAAGAAACAAAGTGATGTTTTTGTCTATTTTTGTGTGTGTGTGTGTGTTCATTAGGAAGAAGGGGGACCCTGAGCGGGCCGAAACCTTCTTGCAGGAGGCGTTGAAGTCGTACGTATCAGAGGGGTGGAGCCTCCCTGTGACTCACACCAGGAAACAGATTGCTGAGTGTCAGAAGCTGCTGGGCAGAACTGAAGAGTATCCTTCGAATCGCTGGCCGAGACGCCAAGACTATTGTGTGTCTAATATGTGAAGTAATTTCTAGATTGAACTGTAAAAGGATGTGAAATAGGCTTATATAAATCATTTTTAGTAAGGCCGTTTATTAGAGAAGAATTATTGTCATCAGAAATACGTCTTTGAGTCGACCTTTTCAGTCAGGGAGAATCCCTCCAACCTACTTCATTGAAAGGTTTATAAACGGTTCCGGTGTCGGCCTTACGACCTCGGTGTTCTTGCAGCAGTGCACTGTAGTGTTTGGTTTCCTTTACAACGCTCCACAGGTACTTACGAACCAGTGCCTTGTTGGCTGGTGATGTGAATCTGACCACGGAGGAGAGAAAGCACTTTTGTCAAGAAATCCTGACCTTTGCCGGCAAGTCTGGAGAGCAGTGTAAGTGATAACGCTCACTACTGGTGCAGGATTAGTTGTGCAAAACGGACCGTAAAGAAAAGCCTCTTATGCGCTCCTTGCTGTATCGTTAGTCAGTTATTTCAAGGCGTCATTTGTTTCTCTGTGCATCATATCACCTTTAATTTCCACAAGTAGACGATGACATCAGTTTGTTCAAATGTAGACATGTTGTGTATGCAGCTACCTTTCAAAATAACTTCATCTTACAAGTTTCAAAAGTCTGTACTTGACGTAATTTCCTTCTTCCTCCCCAGCTCCCAAAGTCACCCTCAGCATGAGCGTTTTCACTCAGCTCACACGGCTACAGTTCCACCCGGCGACGGCCTCGGTGCACTCTGGAGCCGTCCTGCAGGTGGAGCTCACGCTGCGATGCTTGATGCCCGTGTCGGTGCGCATACAGCAGCTAGCGGCTAGCATTCACTTCGACATCGACCGCGGAGGGACTCACGGAAGGTCCAAGGTCCTTGCTCAGAGGCAAGGGACCCCGGGGTCGGTAGAGTTCAACCAGGCCGGCTCCTCGGCGGGTCCCCCCTCCGCCTCCTCGAACGCCCTTCCCTCGCTAGAGCTGGACGAGATTCAGGACAGGAGTCCCTCGGACAATTCTCTCAACTCCACGGGGGTGGTGTGTAAAAACACTCACTTGCTCATGCGTCGCCATGACAGCGGCTCGCCTCCGGACACGCCCAACTGTGTCAGCCCTCCCACTGTTGCCATGAAGGAAGGAGCGCAGATGCTGAAGGTGCAGGATGTAACGTTAGAGCCTGGGAACAACAGCATCATCTTCACAGCACCAGTAAGAGACGAAGAAAAGTTTATTTTTTCCACTCTCTCAACATATTTCATGAAAATTTCTCATGTTGTCATATTTTTTTTTATCTTTTCCTCTGTTTTTCCTCGTAGAGTGGACAACCAGGTGTTTACACGTTGCGTCAGCTGTGTGCCACAGTTGGTGAGGTGCAGTTTGTCCTGCCTCATATCTACCCATCGGTCCAGTATGAAGTATATTCTCAGGAGCCTCAGCTCACCGTGGAGCCTCTCTCAGGTGAATATTTTATGCCTGGAATTACCTAGATCAAGTCGGTTGTTATGCATGGCCTGGTATCTATCCGCTGACACGTCTGTGATATTGTCGTCTGGAGAAGCTACCGCCCTTTTTATGATTACATATGAACCAGAACGCATCGTGTGTCGCTCACTGTAGCTGTGTTTGCGTCCTCAGAGCCGCTGCTAGCCGGTCTGCCTCAGATGGTGAAGTTTACTCTGCTGACGGGTCACTACACTGTGAAGAAAGGAGATGCTCTGCAGCTCAGCAACACAGACACCATGCCCATCCTGCCCTCCACCACCTGCACGGCGCGCATCAGCAGCCCCTCTGCTGGTCAGTGACTACTTTTATGACTGTTTTGGTTTCCGCTGAGTGCCTGTTACACGTCTGCCTGAGCTTTCGTTTTCTCACGGGAAGCCTTTTCTTTCCCCCGTCACGTGTCCAGAGTTGGTCGGCGAAAGCGTCCTGTCCATCCAGTCGTCTGAGAAGGTGACCAGCATCACCCTTCCTCCCACCCCTCCCTACCACACCTTGGAGTTCCAGCTGGAGGTTTTGTGCATCATCCCGTCCGGGTCCGACCGGCCCCCCAACGAGAGGCTGACCAACGGGGAGGTCCGCCATCGGCCGCGCAGCTACAGCCACCCCGACACGCCCATGACCGCCATCGACCAGAGAGTGAGGAAAACAAACATGTGAAGTGTTAGAGGCGAAGATGAGTCACAGTTTAGTGATGCAGTGATGGAGGCGTTTTATATTTCTGCTGCTGCAGCTATGGACTGTACCTTTACAGTATATATGTACAGTATCAGTGACACACTAGATGAGGTTACATTGGTCTCAAAGATATTGTAACACACAATATTCACCTCTATCGTTTTAAAGACCACAAGAAAAGATTAAGATCTGTTAAGATAATCACAGTATTTTGGTTTGTTAGCCGTTTGATAACATTTTAAAGTAAAGTCTTGTCTGTCCCCCAGATGTCCATCGACTGTCCGTGGTCGATCTACTCCACACTGCTTGCCCTCACCTTCTACATCCCCTTCAAGACCAAACACTCATTGCTTTCTGCTGGTAACAGGTGAGCCTCCAGCCCTCATAGATTTTTATTATAATAGTAAACAAGGATCTTGAGAATGCCAGAAACTTTAAGTTTGCATGTTTAATATAAATACTCCTATCACTTATATCGATGTTCCTGACCCGACAGGAAGTACATCCAGGTGTGCGTGCAGAATGTGTCCGATGTGAACTTCACGCTGGCAGAAGTGAAGCTGACAGAGAAGCAGCACGCATCACTGGAGCTACAGTCTCTCAACACTAAATCACAGCAGGTGAGGAGGAACAAAACCTAAAAAACCACCCATCCATCCATTACCTATTACGGCTTGTCGTCTAGGGGGTTGGTGAGTGGCAGGGGCCTTTCGGGTACAACCTGGACAGATCACCAGTCCATCGCAGGGACCAAGTTAAACAATGACATATACACCTACGGCCAATCTGATCCCGTCTTTAAGTAGGATTCATAGTATCTGGATGTGCCTCTAAGCGATCTGTCATCAAATGTGGGAATTTTCAAACTCCTTCACGTCATCAGTAAACCTCTGCTTTGATTTAATTTTAAAGAACATCAAAACTACCTCAACCGTGAACTCACACTGGTGTCTGGTGTTTTTTTTGTTTTTGTTTTTTCCACTATACAGCTGCTGTGCAGTAAGCACAGCGTGTTCTGCTTGTGGGAGGTGAGGTGGAAGGACGACCTGCCCTCCTGTCTCCACTGTGTCTTCTCTGCCAACTTTTGTCCACTCAACCAAGACATCTCCGCCTTCAAACCTTTCCACTACCAGTTCCAGCTCGAGAGAGTCACTGTAAGTCCACTTAAACACTTTTTACCTTAAAGGGGAACTACTGTTTTTTACAACCTGGACCTTATTTCTGGCATAAAATACGGTCATTTACTCACCCATATAACTTTGGTGTCATTTGCACTCGTTTAGGAAATAATTAGATTCACGTATGTCCATATAGTGGGAGTGACTGGGGCACCAGAACGCAGCCTCTAAATAACTCATTATCTGCCACAAAACTCGTTCATTTCACCGATATTTTGTTATGATACGCTAGTGCTATTCCCCATTGAGTCTGGAGTTACCTGTTATCTATTCGTGGATGTGCAGTGGTTTGTTGTTCTGTGGCCAGCTGTTCCTCTCTCTGCCTCCGCATCCTCCTTTCTACAAGCTCCTCATCCGTATACTCTGGCTCAAAACGGTAAGGATATCCATCATAAACAAATTCATCGTCCACAACCTCAGAATCGGAAAAATATTCAGCCATGTTGCAAAAAACTAGCAGTAGCAACAAGCTCGCAACAGGTAAACAAGCAGCACTCAGAGATGGGGAATTCAATGGGGAATAGCACTAGCGTACGATAACAAAATATTGGTGAAATAAACGACTTTCACGGCAGATAATGCGTTATTTAGAGGCTGCGTTTCGGTGCCCCATTCACTCCCACTATATGGATATACGCCGATCTAAATATCTGACGAACGACTCCAAACAACACCAAAGTTATATGGGTGAGTGAACAATCATATTTTATGCCAGAAATAAGGTCCAGGTTGTAAAAAAACAGTAGTTTCCCTTTAATGCTGTGGCTCTGTTTCGCTCAAATATCAAGAACTTTTTTATTTAAAACATCTGAACAAGCAAATTAAATGTGACTTTTGTTTTCTGTATTGCTTTTGTGGATAGCTGACTAAATATTTAAAGGTTAAATATGAAAATTGGTAAATAAATACAGTTGTTAATGGTGTAATGCGCGTAACGTCATGTGAAACGCTTGTTAAAGTAGGAATCCCTGCCTCTGTCAGAGACCCTCGCTCTATTAATAACCCGTCCTTCGCGCTGTCAGACATTGTACAGCTTGAGAGCGGAGATCTTGCCTCCCGCCGGCGAGCAGCACTGCCGCTCTGGCCTCCTCTGTGGACTCGAGGTGTGTATAACGCGACTGACCGAACCTGCAGAGGGGGAGATGACGGAGGAGAGCAAAACTGACACGGACGGCCTCAAAACCACCAAACTCATGTATGAAGGTAGGTCATCAGACCGCTCTGCTTGGAGGACGAATTAATTGTCTTTTGATTAGGCTTTCAACTTAATCATCAACGACTGCTCTGAGTTAAAACACACGTGACGCATCACTTAAACTCTTGTCATTTGTGACACACAGAACTCATGATTATATGATTAAATAAAAATATAACAGTTAGCTATCATCATATACTGCAGCCAGCCACCAGGGGGAGCGCTACTTGCTTTGGCTTCACTTTTGAGGAGCAGTTCCACCGTCCATCTTTATAGTGTCTATGGTCACCACCCACAAATGAGATGTAATAAGATTCATGAAGTGGACAACACCACACATCACTAACAGCATAGAATCAAAACATGTGGCTGTATCGTTCTAGTATCACCAACTCTGCAACGACCAACGTGTGTCTTTGTGTCTGTGTGTGTTTCCACAGTGGCTGACAGCAGCAGTAACTGGGCGGTGTGCGGGAAGAGTTCAGGGTTGGTGTCGATGCCCATGGCGGCCAACGCCACACACAAGGTCCAGATCGAGGTGATGCCTCTGTTCGCTGGACACCTGCCCTTCCCCAAGATCAAAGTTCTGAAGTACCTGCCTCACACCTCAGCAGTGGCCATTCAGCCAGACCCCGGTGAGAAACTCCGAGTCATCGTACACCGATCAGCCAAAACATTAAAACCACTGACAGGAGTTAATAAGTGAATAACACTGACCATCTTGTTACAATTAAATGTTTCTGCTGGGAAACTTTTGAACCTGGCATTCAGTCGTGTGGATGTTACTTAGACATGTAGCACCCACCTGTAGCACCCACGTAGACCAGACCAGACACCCCCACCCCATAGTAGGATGCAGCTTGACACAAGCACACCCAAAAAGACGCTTTAGGAACAACTCAAAAAAAAAACATGAAGAACAGCACAAGGTGTTGACCTGGCCTCCAAATTCACTAGATCCCAAACTGATGAAGTATCTGTGGGATGATCCACAGAGGTTCCTCCCCTCAACCTATAGGACCCAATGGCCCCCCCCACTAACAACACCTCCTAGACACCATAGGACACCCTCAGAAGGCCCATGTCCATTCTCTGATGAGTCAAAACTGCTTTGAAGGCACAAGGGAGACCTACACAATATAAGGAAGGTGGTCATAACGTTACGCCTGATCGGTGTATATCCAAAAAAACTGAAAACAAGGGCTTCTTAAGTTCTAAGAGACTGGTGGTGAGTTATGGGTTTAAATAGGAACATCTACGGGTGTAGATATTAACTTGGTGGGACCTTAGATGTCCCTCACTTCATCCCCAGGTCTCAGCAATAACGTTGTAGATCTTCTTCTCTGTAATTAGTTTGTTTTTCTTGCCACCCTCAGACAGCTGCGTGGAGAACGACAGTTTGTCCCTGCTGGACAAAACGCTGGACGACCAGGGGGACACGGCGAGCATCCGCAGCCGGGGCAGCATCCACTCCGTGGGCAGCGGCGACCAGCAGCAGAAGGGCGTGGCCATGCCTCGCCTCGAGCCCTTCAGCCCCGGACAGGTGTTCAACAACAGCCACGCGCGGCAGGTCCTGGTGCTGCCCGCCACCGACGACCACATCATGGAGGTCAACGCTACATGACCCTGGTGGCGAGATCGCCCGCCGCCCACTTCTTGTAGGACTGAACCCAGGCCCCGGATGGACTCTACTGAGCCTCTGCTCCGGGGCGGATCAGATCCATGAGTCCATGTCCAAAAAAAAACCGCTGCAGGTTTATGGACTCACCCCCTTAGCATGAAACATCACTGGAGACGTTAACGGACTAGACAGTGACGAGCCAATGACATCTGCTGACAAATTTAAATAAATAAAGATTTTTCTTTGCCATACTTTGTACATAGCTCATTGAATGGATTTATAGGTATAAATATATAAATATATATATGGACTGACGAATCAGACCTGTCGTACTATTTCAAAGTGAAGAAAAACACTCCTGATTGTCCGATGATGCACCAAAGCCCTGGATGTGTGTAACGCCTCGATCAGCTCCTCAAGTACTGTAACTCTGACTGAGTGTGTCCAGCTGTTTGTGATGTTCTGAGCCTCTCAAGCGGTCATCACTGTTATATTTGAGACTTTTTGCCTTCGCGATCACAAACGTTGATGCATCTTTGGAGAAGTATCCGCAATCCTGAGACTCCTCTATCCTGCCAGTATGAAAAAACTACTCTCCCTGGTGTACATTAAAGCCTAACGCACCATCAGGGACGCGTCTAATGAGTTTAATATCCTTGATTTGTTGCGCCTTGGTGATATCAGATAGTGAACTCCCAAAATATTGTGTATTCTAGTTATTGGAAAGATGCTTTTTTGCAGATGATTGTCACGTGACGTGGTGTTGTGTTCTTTTTTTTTTGTCTTTTTTAACAATAGAAAAGGACAGTTGATTAAAATAAAATTTTAAAAAGCAACATTTTAAGTTAATACTGCTATGGTTTAGCTAATTTTGGTGCTTATTTGCAAATAGCCAATCAGAACAACTGCGTTTTTTACTAGACTAGTCGACCAGACCGATCAGTGTGATTCGTTCTTGATTAATTAATGTCTTGAAACGTGCTCCCTCCCCCTCCACAATATGATTAAATGTACTATACTGTATACTATATTCTAAAATCATCTTGCAGGATAGTTTAAAGTCTTTCAGTCCGGATGCTTCTTCAAAAATGGCAAAAAAAACAAAAACGTATTAAACTTTATTTATTTTAAGACCACTTTTCAATTCCAACATCAGCACCGAGCTCTCAAATATAAAACCAGCGATGCCACGAGAGGACGGCGTGCAGTGGTGTGTGTGTGTGTGTGTGTGTTTCTGTTCAGCAGTGGTTATGTGTGTGTGTGTGTGTGTGTGTGTGTGTGATTGCGTGGAACTTTTACACCACTGTCATCCAGTGCACATTACTGTCTACGTGTCGTCAGCGGGTTGTTCGTGTGCATATTTATTCTGCGAGTGTGTGTGAGTGTGTGTGCGTCGCCAAATCCGTGTCCGAGCTATGCACGCATACCGTCGGCGTTGGATGGATGAAATGTTTGTTTATTTGAGAAGATGAACGTCGGCTTCTCCCCCTCATGTCCTCCCCATTTCTCTCCCTCCCCTCCCCTCCCCTCCCTCGGCACTAACACACACAGTGTAACTACAGCCTCCTGCTCTCCTTCGACCACTGTACATACTGATCTGTAAATACTGATTGAAATCAAGATCATCTTTGATTGCCAACTATATTAAAAAATCATTGGAACTGACTGGATGTATGGTGTTTGTAGCCACATGGCAGCAGGATTATTATAATGCGCCATCCTGAGAGTTGCATATTCTTTGTTTGAGTCTGTTTTAGTCATTGTTGTCTCAGAAATGAAGCATCTGAGTCGCCACTTCAGATCTGAAGCAGTGTCCCTTTTTCTCAGTGGTTCAGGTGACAGAACTGGAAATGTGAAGCATCTTATGAATGGAGTTGCATTTTAAGGCGTCTTCCTGTTTTGTGAATGAGCTCTCAGTCTGTCAGGAGAGGATTTATTATCAGAGGAGGTTTATATTCAGTAGGAATACGCTTTAATGAGAAAGCTTTATATGGTTCAGGAAAACATGGACTTAGAGTTAGACTTTATTGATCCACAAGGGAAACTGCTTGGTCACAGGAGCTCAGTTGCACATTTAAAAAAAATAAAAATAAAAATAAAAAATATTCAGAGAAAAATATGTGTAATGTAGTTACAAAAATAAAATAAAAAATTGACAAAATAACAAATAAAATAAAAATTATAAAAAATAAATAATAAAATAGAAATTATAAAAAATAACTAATACAATAAAAATTATAAAAAATAAGTAAAATCCAAATTAAAAAATATAAAAAAATAATAATATAAAATAACGATAAATAAATAAAAATAAGATTATAAGATATGAATATGTACAAATTTAACAAGAAATAGAAGTAAATAAGGTGCAATAATATGGATGGAAAAGCACTGGAATGAATAAGATGGAGTTATCTATTATAGAAAGGTGAGTTGTTGTACAGCTGGACTAAGTTTGGTATGAATGAAGTCCTGTAGCGTTCACTTTGGGGACCAGAGCTGGATGAGTGTGTTGGAGAATGAGCTCCACTGTCCCTCTATGGTCCGATGTTGTACTTGTACTTGCAAAGACTTAGCTGAATTCTCAAAAGCTGTGATTGCATTAGAAGATTAACCATGTTGTAGGTCGTTTTCTTGTCCTTTTGTTGAATACTCTCACTGCTTCCGGCCCCTTATTAAGACTTCTTTGTGAAGGGAAAATATCACCTAAAGCATAAACTGAGGCTAAATCACTGACATGGAAAGCAAGCAGGACACTTTATTTTAATGTGACACGGGGTGGAAAAATAATCTGTCAACCTTTGCTTTATTTAAATACAGTAAAACAGTAAAAAAAAATATCTGAGTGCTGCAAGTTTGGACTGAAGTACCACCACTGAGCACTAGAGGGCGGAATAAACCCACAACTGGAGCACAGACACTATAATCAGCTGATCAAATGATTTATAACTGTTTTGATAACAGATTAAACGCCTCAGTCGGTTTTTACCTCGGTATCATCTCATCTAGAATGATAATGAGATCTTCTTGTGATCGTAAACTCAAATCTTTACAGCTGATCAAACAAGACAAGAGGACGCGCTCATTTAAAAAGTTTCCAGGGGGTGAAGACGAAGAGCCTCTCACTGTCTCCTGACGTTTTATAAACCGAGCAATCAGTTAATTAATAAAGATGTGACAAGGAACAAGTGATCAGATCTGTTGATGGTGAAATAATTGTGGATTCTTTGATGGGAATTTTTAAATTTAGGGATTTTAAAAGCAGCAGATCTTGAAACAGAGTCACTGCGCAAATTGTTGATTGAGGAGCCAATGTAACTTTTGAACTAATCTGTAGTTAATCATTAGATTTTCTTTCATTCTGGAAACTTCTGCTAGGTCTGCTCTGTTGGAAGATGTTTCACTTTGTTTTGATCATTTAATCAGCCAATAGATTAAGTCCATGTGAGATTTTGCAGACTGTTTTTCTGGTTTAGTTGGTTGTTGTTTCTGACCTGAGACCAGTCTCCATGTGTCACCCCCTTCCTCCTCCTCCTCTTCTCTCATTAACATAACTATGCAGCTGCACACCGGGAGGCGTCTCGGGTCAAATCAGTCGTTGCAGGTGAGTAGTGATCGGAGCAGACCCGAGGCCAGACATGACTCCCTGGCTTCTGGTGCTGCTGCTGCTGGTGGTGGTGGCCGCGCTGTGTTCCCTCGGTGCCCGCGGCGCTTCACACGCGGAGGAGATGAAGAGCCAGGAGCGGCTCTTCCTCAGCTCCCTGGGGCTCTCGGCGCGGCCGCGGCCCCCGGCGGGCCAGCAGTCCCGGCGCCGCGTCCCCTCCGAGCTCTGGAGGATGTTCCGGAGGTCAGAGAACACGCGGGCCCAGGAGAGCGACCCCTGCACGGTGTCCGAGTACGGAGTCCGCGGCAACATCATCCGATACGTGCAAGACCAAGGTAGGCGCACTGTTGGTTGTGCATGTGGACAGGTTGCCACGGTTGCAGCAATTTAAATGCTTCAGTTTTCATTGTAGAGTCTATAAATCTCTGTTTAAAAGCCTTTTATATGCTTAAGGTTACTTCTAATGGAAGGAACACATTACATTTTGGTTAAAGTTGACTGTAAATAGTATGCATGACACTGAATTGGCTCTTTATCACTTAATACCTGAACAAAGTTTGCCAACCTCTCAAATTTTATACTATTAATATTCCTGGGCCAGTAGCTTCCACTGGTTTTTGTAAATAGGACCTTTTAAAAACTATAAGTGGCCCCACAGTGGCCAGAAAATTGCATATTCCCTCAGTCTGCAAGGGTTTCATCATTCAAAAAAAAAAGCTAGTTCATCCACAAAAAGTGAAATCACGACAGATATTTGCACTTGTACGAGAGAATAAACAACATTATTTATTGATATAAGAGCAGGCATTTAAAACTGATTAAAAGTGTTGGTGAAAACGTGATGAAATGCTGGTGTTTCCTCGTAACCGTTCTGGAAATGTGCTTTAGCAAACCTCTGTAGATGTAAATGCACAACGAGAATAAGCACAGTGTGTGTATGTGTGTGTGTAAAATGCTGCAGAAAAACCCTGTTCCTCTCCACGCTGGTGTTTCGTAGGCAGGTTCGTGTCTGGCTGGAGCAGCGGATGTCAGGCCTGTCTGGAGAAGCAGCTCTTCTTCAACATGTCCGTCCTGCAGCCCGTGGAGCTGCTGTCTCTGGCTCAGCTGGAAGTCAAGTTCCACTGGAAGCCCCTCAGATCTGCAGAGCTCCTGCAGGGGCCCAGGGCCGTCAGCGTGACCCTGTACAAAGTGATCCGAGCCACGCTCCGGGGAGCCAACCCTCAGGCCAACCGCAGGCTCCTGCTCTCCCAGTCGGTCCAGCTGCAGCCCGAGCCCACCTCCATCACCATGGACCTCACCTCGCTGGCGGAGAGCTGGCGCAAACCGGGGCGCAACTACGGCTTGGTTTTGGAGCTGCTGCCTCTCGGTGCAGATCTAGAGGAGCTTGTTTCTTTTTACCCCGGTAACTCCCTCCCAGTGGAAGCAGCCTTCCCCCTGCCTCTGATCCAGGCCTCACTGGTGGCGGTGTCCCTCAACCCCCACCAGTGTCGCTCCAGACAGAGGAGGAGCGCCGTCCACCTCCCCGTGACGCCCAGTAACGTGTGCAAGGCCCGGCGCCTCTACATCGACTTCAAAGACGTGGGCTGGCAGGACTGGATCATCGCCCCGCAGGGCTACATGGCCAACTACTGCCACGGCGAGTGCCCGTTCCCGCTCAGCGAGAGTCTGAACGGCACCAACCACGCCATCCTGCAGACCCTGGTGCACTCCCTGGACCCGCACGGCACGCCGCAGCCCTGCTGCGTCCCCATCCGTCTGTCCCCCATCTCCATGCTGTACTACGACAACAATGACAACGTGGTGCTTCGACATTACCAGGACATGGTGGTGGACGAGTGCGGATGTCGATGACGATATTGAACAGTTCTTTTTAGCTTCGTTGCTGATTGTTTGATATGTTTTTTCAGTATATGATGGGATTTCTTTGTAGTCAGTGATTTTAAAGAATGTTAAATATGTACTTGTTGGATCTCAGGGAAAATTTAAAAATAGTTTTTGCACAAAATTAAATAATAAAAGCTTATTTGTGTGCAGCAGTGCAGCAGGTCAGGGTGAAACTCACCCGGGAGCCACAATCCAGTTTGTCGTCTCTAAATAAAGTTGTGTTTTAATTAACATTAATTGTATTTCTCTGATTTCACATGGTTTCTATACAATTTAACTTCTGTGTTTCATGTTCCCCATCACTTAGACTTTTCAGCCTTGAAGTTCAGACACACCTAGTGACCCAATTGTTGAGGTTCCAACAGCAATCCAAAATAAAAAATCATGAAATTAAAGAGAAATGGGAATATGGGCTTAAAGTGCAGAGTCTCAACTTTAATTTGGGGGTGTTTACATCCATATTGGAGGAAAGGAGTAGGAGTTACAACCATTTTTGGACACAGCCCCTTATATTCCAGTCTGACTCTGCACTTTAAGCTCATATTTATTACTTTCAGCACAGCTTAAGTTACCAAACTTGTGCCTCTGGACTTCCCTTGCTGTAGTTTAAGGTTAGTCTGAAGCTCAGTAACTCATCTACTGCTCTGCGTTTAGCGCAATCCCGCTGTTTAATCTAAAATAAATAAATGATGGCCAGGTCACTAGCTTAAAGGGAACTACTGTTTTTTTACAACCTGGACCCTATTTCTGGCATAAAATACGATCATTTACTCACCCACATAACTTTTGTGTAATTTGTATTTCTTCGGGAGATGATTAGATCCGCGTATATCCATATAGTGGGAGTGACTGGGGCACCGAAACGCAGCCTCTAAATAACGCATTATCTGCCGCGAAGCTCATTCATTTCACCAATATTTTGTTATCGTCCGCTAGTGCTATTCCCAGTTGAGTACGGAGTTACCTGTTATCATCATCTGGGGTCTGTAGATTGACCTACAGACCCCGGATGATGTCTTCTGAACTGGGTCTGTAGGTTTTATTTAGAGGCTGCGTTTCGGTGCCCCAGTCACTCCCACTATATGGATATACGCTGATCTAATTATCTCCCGAAGGAATACAAATTACACAAAAGTTATACGGGTGAGTAAAGGACTGTATTTTTAAAATGATCATTCACAGTCCTGCAGCAGTCTTAGATTGTGACCGGAAGGAAGAATTAACAGTTTAACGATTGTCGAATAAGCAAATGTAGCAATTTATTGGAGATTAGGTCGATTTTCTAGACTCGGAAGGGTTGTTTTTGTTTTTTAAGTCTCAGTCCTAAAGATGCTAAACAAGGAAGCAAGCCTCTCACTTGGGACGTGACTGAACACGTGACTTCTTGTTGAAAATCAATTTGTGAACTTCCAGTCTTAATTGCACCCTGAAGCGTGCGTCTTCTTAGGAAACAAACAAGCTCATTTTAAGATGAATTTCTGAAGCCTTTGCATCTGTAAACATCTTCCAGTGCTTTCCTGCCGTCTGAATGTTTCGTCAGAGATACTCGGCTACTCCTTTATCTGCTCAATGAGAAATAAACTCTCTTATCTCACCTTCCTGCCTGATAACACCAGCACCCCCCTCCTCCTCCTCCTCCTCCTCCTCCTCCTCACCTCTCCCTCCTCCCACCTCCAGACAAACCACTGGGGTTGCCGTGACGACAGCCGGTCGCCACAGCAACCGGGAGAGGCTGACAGGTTGTAGTAATTAGGGAGAGAGAGAGAAAGTTTGGGGTGTGAAGGAGGAGAGAGGAGAGATTTTGTCGCCCAGCATGTTCCAGTAACGTCTCCAAAATAGGTTTTGTACAAAGTTAAACAACATTACCACCTTTCTAAACTTATCCCTGTCAAACCGCTTAAACATTATCCTGGTTAATGTTTCAACACTAACTGGCTTTAATATCCAAATCCAAGTCAAGACAGAAAGGGGGCTGAAAATGCTGCAGGACTGCCTCTGCTAGAAATACTGTATGAGCATGATTTTGTGTCGTCCCAGCTCAAACACAACTTCAGGCATTTTTGACTGCGCACCTTTTCTTTTGCATCATTCAAAAGAAAATATTGGACGTCTACGTGGCCGCGAGCACCGTTTTTATTCTTCTTCTTCTTTTTTTTTTTCTAATGAGCGCGCCGCTGACGGTGTGCTCAAATTAAATTCTTCTGCAGAGTTTTAGAGGGGAACATGAGAGGCCCAGGCTCCCTTTTATCTGCATGTTCAACAAAAACAGTAGAAAGATGCTCTGAAGCGTTTTTAATCTGGCACTTCCCAAAAAGCGAAGAATTTACAAAACGAAAAGATGTGCTAACTTCACCAAAATCACCTAAATTTTATCATAATGCAACTCAATGTGAATGTACAAAGATCAGCCAAAACATTATGACCTATTATTGTGTAGGCCTCCCTTGTGTCTCCAAAACAGTTGTGACACTTCATGGACATGGGCCTTGTGGGCCTGTGGTGTCTGGCAACAGGATGTTGTTAGTGGGGGAGCCTTTGAGGGGAGGGGCCTCTGTGGATCATCCCACAGATACTTGAACAGTTTGGGATCTAGTGAATTTGGAGGCCAGGTCAACACCTTGGGCTGTTCGTAATGTTTTTTTTTTGAGTTGTTCCTAAAGTGTTTTTGTGTGTGTCCTGCTGGGGATGGCTGCTGCCATCAAGGAGTGTCATTGCTATGGGGTGGGGGTGCCCACGAATGAATGCGAGGTCCAAAAGTTTCCCAGCAGAACATTAAATTGTCACAAGATGGTCAATGTTATTTACGTCTCCTGTCAGTGGTCATAATGTTGTGGCTGACTGGTGTAAAGTGAAAACTGAAACCTGGAGCTCAGCTGTTTTGTTTAATTACATGCCTGTTTCTGTCAGTTTGTTAAAGACATGTACTGCTTCTTTAAGCCTGGTTTCCATTCTCCAACGTGTGATGTGAAAATGATGTGACTATGGTTAAACAGGGCTTACTCTGTGTGTGTGTAAACTGCATGGGATCTGCATCCTTTCAGCTATTGTAATGACACTGTTTCCTCATACTCCTCTGATGTGTAACGCTGCCGCACAGACCCAGAGGATGAATGAAAGCGAGATAGAGCCGAGCAGCGGAGGGAGACAGGAAAAGGAAGGAGCCTCAGGCACTTCAACAGCTCTTTTCTGTCAAAGACAAAGTCATTTCCACTTTACCCTCTGGGACCAACAATACACACTCTATCTCTACCAGTCAGACTCACTGAAGTGTTTTCCTTCCTGTCTCTAAAATGGAAACACTCTCTCTCTCTCTCTCTCTCTCTCTCTCTCTCTCTCTCTCTCTCTCTCTCTCTTCCTTCCAAATGAATCTTCACTCAGTAATAGAGCCACTGAGCAACATTATCGTTATTAAACTTTACATCAGTGGTTCTGTCACTGTTAGAATTTTTCAGTTTTATCTACACTTCAGATGGAGACATTGCTTGGTGCAACACTTTCTGATTAAAAGACCCCAACGATAATCAGATGGACTGCCACAAAACCTCTTTTTTCTGGTGACACCATGAAGTCCTTCTCTGAAGGCTTGAGTCAAATACACCAATCTGCCACAACATTAAAACCACTGACGGAAGAAGTAAATAACATTGACCATCTTGTGGCAATTCAGTGTTCTGCTGGGAAACTTCTGGACCTGGCATTCATTCATGTGGATGTTACTCAGACATGTAGCACCCACCTAGACCAGACCAGGCACCCCCACCCCATAGCAATGACACTCCTTGATGGCAGCAGCAGGACAAACACAACAAAAACGCTTTAGGAACAACTAAAAAAAAAACATGAAGAACAGCACAAGGTGTTGACCTGGCCTCCAAATTCACTAGATCCCAAACTGATCAAGTATCTGTGGGATGATCCACAGAGGCCCCTCCTCTCAGAGACCCCTCCTACTAACAACATCCTGTTGCCAGACACCACAGGACACCCTCAGAAGGCCCATGTCCATTCTCTGATGAGTCACAACTGTTCTGGAGGCACGAGGGAGACCTACACAATATTAGGAAGGTGGTCATAATGTTACGCCCGATCTCGGTGTACGTCAGCAACTGCTTGATGGATTGTCACAAACCCGGACACAGACATTCATGTCCGCCAACATGATTAATAGCGATGAAGCCAAGGCAAACGTTTAATAAGGAACATCTGTCCCCTCACATTTCCTCTTCGATGAATTCAGGCTGTTCCTGCAGCTCTATTTCCTCGTCTCTTCCTCTCTTCCCGACTGTGCTGCCCAAATCACTCCATTTCCAACCCTCACCACTCTTGTCCAATGACGTGCTTGCCTTTATGCCTTCTGTGAGCCAATCAATCCCTAGCCCTTGTGCTTTAAATTTACTGTAAATCTCTCACTCAGCTTCCAGGCGGTCTATCGTGCAAACCTCTTCCTCCCCATCATCTCCACCACCACCACCACCACCAGCAGCATCTGGACTCCAAGGCTTCCTGCCCCTATCCTCACTATAACATCTCTCTCTTTGGAGTCTGATCATCAAAATACTTTGCTGGCTCATGTTTCTACTATAAACGTTCATGCTCTTACACTCCCATATTGAATTGTCTCTGATAAGCATGTAAGCAGACGCATTTAGCTCTCTAAACCATTAACATGTCTGTAGACTAGCCTTGGTTTGAGTTTGAAGTAGGCCTTCCATAAAATGAAGGAATAATTCGATCACATGTCTCTCATCTGCTGAACAAGCCGACGGCAAATCTCTCAATCTAACTAACTAAGTTTGGGCACACCTTGTGAGATAGCTCCTCATTAAGCGGCGCCACGTTCTAAGTTCCTGACATTACAGCTTGACTTTATGTCTCTCTTCCTCCTCCTGCAGTTTCACTTTTTTCCCACATGAGCGCAGTCGATGAGAAATGAATAATCAATACCAGTCGAGGTGGAGCCTGCAGAGCCAGTGTGAGCCAGCCATCCGGAATTGATGTGGCTTCTTCCGCTCATCTGTATCTCTGTCTCCGGCTCCTCTGTCTATAACGATTCAACGCTGCTGATACAGTTATATTATATAGACAATAGGTTGCTTTTTAACTTTGATCACCGCAGGTCTGCACGGAAACCTTAAGGAAAGAGTATTGACCGGGGGCCTGGCACTAAAACCACTGCAGCACCTCGGTTTAGCTGACGTAGCTGCAGTCACGTCCAAAAAAAACCCCCCAAAATCTGGAGAAAAATTCATGCAGTTTGGTTTGAAAGCTGGAAGTCCATTATAAAAGGGACAGCCATGCGGAACAGACTTTGCCTACATTTGTTGTTTACTCCTGCGCGCTCACACCAGCGGATTCTGCTGCACTTCATTAGCGCCTTATCCCGCGAAAAACGGGACGCGAAGCCCAAACAGCTGAATTAATAGAAGGAGATACCGGGGTTCTGCTGCTCCGCCTCTCCCAGGAGCAAAGACACAGACGTAAGGAAATGTTGTTCTTTTATTTAGCATGAGACAGGAAGAGAAAACACGGCGGTGGAAGGCATGGCTTTTAATAAAATAGGAAATAACGGAGGAATGAGGCTTAAATCGAGCACGGTGCTTAAAAGCAAATAATTTAAGATGCTTGTCCATGTAAATACTCGGATTTTAAAGGATTTTACATTTGACGTTGAGCTTACTTGGCAGTTTAAGATCCACAATATCATTTTTGCTGTTGGATTTAGCTCCACCTGGATCAGCTACTACACTACATCTGATCTGGGTTACTACATGTTGTAGTTTAACAATATAAATGTATTTTTTATTATATCTTTGGTGTTAGGAATACATATATATATATATATATATATATATATATATATATATATATATATATATATATATAAAAAGCCTCTGTCTGCTGTGGGAGGGTTGTTCTCAAATATTTAAAAGTTTGATCTGAAAACTTTTTAAAAACTGACAGGAAACGTTCCTCTATCCACCAGCAGGGGGCAATGTGGCTTCAGCTGAAGGTTCAGAGCTGCAGTGTCTCCTGTATCTTGCTGCCTTTGTATCTACTGGTTTGATGTTTGTCTCTGTGTGTGTATGTGTGTGTGTGAACACTCAGCATGAGGTTGCTGGTTAGCTGTGGGTAGGTGCTGAGCAGACCACTGCAGAGCCCATCAGAGTGAATCTCAGCGAGAGCCAGTGCTGCGAGTGTGTGAGTGTGTGTGTGTGTGTCTAGGGTTTTTATCGCGTCATTATTTTATTTAAGAGTAAGCGGGTCAATAAAACATTACGAAAAACAGTCAAACCTCATATTTATTCTAACGGCAAACGGGTTCCCTCCGTTGTAAAACACACAATCCAGGTCTTCAAAGTCACACATTTACAGTTTACGTTTGCTGGACCTTAATGTGGGACATTTACGAGAATAAAATATGAATTAAACCCTGTGAAAACATGTTCTCTCGACACAACATAAACCTTCATGGAACATGAGGAAACGCGCAAATATAGCTTGATAACTCATTTCATTGGACGCCACAGATCTCTGCAGTATTTTGCTATGAAACAATAAACTGTTGGTGTCTTAAGAGATTACTAGGAAGACACATATGAGACATGTTTATGATGATAATGAGTTAGAGAGGTGGAAATACAAGTATATTTATATAAAATGATAAAAAAAGGCAAAATAAGTGGAATATAATCGCGTTTAACCAAATCATTTTCACATATATTTATATATGTATATAGAATATATATATATATATAGATTTATAGCCCTGCGATAAACTGGAGACCTGTCCAGGGTGAACCCCACCTCTAGCCTGATGACAGCTGGGACCACCCGCGACCCTTCACAGGACAAGTGGTCACAGAAGATGAATGAATGAAATACCAGTGCCTTTTTTTATTTTGCTTGAAAAAGCTAAAAAGATGTAAGTAACCCAAAGCTTCCGTAATAAATATCTTTATCTCGTATAGTATACTGAGAAGCTGTCACATATTGCTCATGAGCCATGTTTGGTGTCCATGCATCGCCTCTTAAACCCTCCCCATATATCTGAGTCCACTCCCACCTCCCCTGCTCTCAGTTCCTTCATCATCTCACCTGTTTCCACTCTCTTCATTAGGCCGACAGTTGATATAAGCCAGCTCTCCAGGTCCAAACTCAGCCAAGCATCCAGCCTGGTTTTGTCCTGCCTGTTTTCAATGACCTGTTCACACCTTTTTCTTTTTTTTACTCTTCATCCAGTCTCTGATCTCTGTATATTCTTTGCTTTGTTTACTGGCTAACTCCTATAAGATCTTCGTTCTGAATTCACCAATACAGCACCACAAAATTGTTACTTCTATTCTCATTCTGCATTTGAGTCCTCTCTGCTTTCAACTGCATCTGGTTGTACTGACTGGTCTGCTGACCAGCAACCAGAGGACTCATTCCTATTGTCAGTCCTTTCCTTGGCTTCCTATGTTGCCATTGCTGAGTTAGACAAACGACAGCAACGTAAACTTAGTTAGTATTGAAATTGGGAGTCTTCAGTTGACAAATGTGGCTACAGCGGAAGAAACAACCGTACATGAAAACTGAAAACTAGTGAAAAGATGTTAGCTGTCTCCCCTCCCCATTGACTGCATGGCTATTATTGATCTAATATAGCAACAGTACCTTAAGCAGGGATTTGACAAAGGTGTATGAGCCCTCTGGTTGGTGGTCAGCAGACCAATAAGAAGTCCAACACAGCGGGACACTGTTTTTAGCTATAAAGCTCTAAAACCAAACTGTATACTGCTCACCTCCAACCAGCAGACAGACCCTAACCCTAAACCATTTAGCAACTAGTGATGCACTTCCAAAGAAATACCGTAATGTTTGAAATAACTGTGCAGTGAAAAACTGAGAATTTGATGTGTGACTTGCTATATTTCTTCAATTTTAAGATACATGTGTTTACGTGTCTCAAATAACCTACGTACGTAGCCGACGCCGGTGCTAGCCATTTATACTTGTGCACTCGTCCGTCTGGCTCACTCTGTAACAACACCACCCAAACGCTAGTTGGCGCTGTGTCTTTTTTTGCCAGTCGAGTTCATTTTTGTTACCGCTTCCTGCTTCATTTTCAACAATGAAGACAAAAACTTTTGCCAAAATTTTGCCAAAGATGAATCGTGCAAATGTTTGTACCTCTGTACCTCCTTGGTCAACCTTTCCTTGATGTGTTCCATCTTTACTGATCCAAAACCATCACTTCGAAAATTGCGGAGATGGAGAAGAAGCCGGAAATACTAAAGTGGAAACATGCTACTACCAAGTGGACCAATCGTTGGTCCACTTGGTAGTAGCATGTCTACGTTGCCACGGCGCATAGTTACATTTCTGGGGAGGTGTACGTCAAATGCAGCGCTCGGGTCTGCATTGGGTCTGGGCTGTCAGCGTAGCTACGGCGTCAAATTGACGCAGAAGCTTAAACCAGCTGCAGAACCTCCCCGTGTCTCACTTGTCGCCTTTTTTGTTTTTCTTTTTAATGAAATAAATCTTTATTTTTGTGATGCTGTCATGTGTCTCCACTTCATGTTGCGGCCCTTGAGCCGGGTCGTACCACATGTGAGCGGCAGAGACGACAGCAAAGCACTTATTCCGTCTCAAACACACACAGACTCGCCGTTCCATTGACCTCCATAGTGAGTACAGTCTGATGCCACAAGCTCTTTCTTGGCCGCCATATTTCTAATCCTTTTACTGTGTATGTCACACTGACACACATTTGGCACACACTCACTCACCTAATCAATGATAATGGAATCACCGTGTATCCTGCCTGGTAACACAAGCCTCTGCTTCATTAACATTCTAACCTACACACGTATACACTGGCGTTTGCATGTCGGAGCATGTACGTACAGTCGACGGCGCACCGGGCCAGATGTTGCACGGTATATGATGTTGTCGCTCGGCATGCTGCGAAATCCCCAAAGGATCTGGAGATAATTCATAGAGCTTCAGAGATTCAATTTGTTGCGTTACAAGTAATTAATCAATTGGCTACGAAATGCGAGCGAAGGCGCCTGCTGCGATGAAACCAGAGAATTATCAGCAGCTCTGCAGTGCCACAGAGCTTGTTTAGTTCCTTTTAGCTCATATTTTGACATTATCCTACAGTTTATGTCCGTTCAGGTCTCAGCGGCTGCAGCTTTTTGCACTTCTATACCTATTAACCACAGGAGGCGTGCGGAAATATTGAGTCACGTCCTGTATATCCAAAAAACAAAGTTAAAACAAAGGGAACCTGACTTGTTCCCTAAACCGTGGACTTTAAGACTGTGTTGCAAGTGGCCACAAGTAAGTATCTCGCTGATAGCAGCCTCTAGTCATGCGAGTTTCAGGTGGGCACCACCTGACAGTCGGGCATATCCAAAAAACAAAGCTAGCACAATGGAAACTTGAACTGTTCTCTAAATGGAGGACGTTAAAACAACCTGTCAGGATGTGACTATTTCTACATACCTCCAATGTAGAAGCACATGCACAAGTGCAATGCGGGCACCATGAATTAGCCTTACCGGAGCTGAATAAACATCTGCAGGTGCTGAGGCTTTCTCTTATTGCCGATAAGTATCGATTGGGTTGTTATCAGACTCTAGTCACGTGAGTTTCTGGTGGGCACCACCCACAGATGTTGCAAGTGAAAACCCAAACTCCCCACCAGTCTTTTTATAAACTAAAGAACCCGCTTGGATAAAATATCTTCAAGAAACTCCAGCATGATTTTGTACATTGCATTTCACAATAGCAGGCATCCCGATTACTTTTCTGGGATAGGTGCAGTCAGCGGGCAAGCTGTGCACGGCCCACCTGGTCTCAATTTCTGAGCTGCATGTTCAGCTGTGGGGTAGTAGCGGGTAAAGTAGTGGAGTAAATGTCGCATGGGCCCCTGCAAGAGTGCAGGGCGAGCGCCACTTCTGTGCGTTAAAACCCAGAGATAGCAGAGCAGTAAATGCAGGAGAAGAGCCTTTCTTTTATTACACCGTCCTCACAGTTCCCTCCACTCCTCAGTAAAAGTTGCTCCCAGCAGCTCTGTGAATGACTCCTAAAAGGAAAGACTCTCGGCTCAGAACTTTTTTTATTTATTTTTTTGGTACCATTTAGGAGGAAAAACTCCTGGTGGTGAAATAAAATTCTCCGCGAATACAGCCCCAGGATGTCGGAGTGAGCTGTGGCTGGCGGCGTCCTGTAATGAGGTTCCACGGACACACACACGCGCTAACACCTGAAATGGACACACACTCGCAGGGACAGCGGTGACACCATTACCCCTGACCCCTTCAGCCTGCACTTTCCTCTGTGTGCGTGTGTGTGTGTGTGCACGTTCTGAATATTTAATTACAAACCATACGGCTGAGCTCCCTCCTCATTCCGATACACTTCAACGCATTCACATTACCTCTTACACAAATGGTGTTTTAATGAGTATGTAACAACTCTATCATGCATTCGGACACATCCACTTCGCGTGGTCACTGACCCTCCGCAGGTTAAGGTGCCGTATTTATGAAGAACATATTTTTGCTCGGTGAGATAGCTCCATGACGGGAAGTGCAAAGTCAGTCCTGACCTCCATTTGCTTAATTGCCGGAGGATGAATTGACTCAGTTCCTTTGAATTAGCTTTGCAAATCAGTAAGGGAAATGATCTGAGGATGATCTGTTGGACTGCGGATCATTTTACAATGAGCTCGCCGACCGGACAGCCAGTTCCCTGCATGCCTTTAATTCATCAGCAGGTAAAGTAAAGTAGTAGCCATCCGAGTCGAAGCATTTTTCTCGAACCAGAATGAGAAAACTCGAGCCGGTTCTCCAGACGCCTTTGTTTTGGATGTAATTAGCTGCGACGTGTCGTAAAAAAAAAGAACGTAAAACAACTGAAAAGACACAATATTTTAGTCAATACAGGAGGAGAGCATGAAAAATCGTGCGCGTGTGCTCCAGACAGGATTAAAATCAATGGTCAGCACATGCAATATTAAAATGGCAGCCTCCTCTAGAGAAATGAATCCTGTCTGAACAAGGCTTCGGTCTGGCCGAGTCTGAGCTGATGGAGGGGAGGCGCTGCCAGGAAAACCTTTTCAACAAACCTGAACCAGAGAGACAACAGAAAGAGGAGATGAGAAGGCCCTATATATAGATCGGGCAGAAGTTCAACTTTGTGCGTGCGTATTTGTGTGTGTGTGTGTGTGTGGGTGTGGGTGTGTGTGTGTGTGTGTGGGCTGGTGAACACACTGCTTCTCAGACCAGCGTAATTAAGCATCCAGTCGGACTTACAGCATATTGATTAAATTAGCATTTGTTCCACAACTTGAATATCAACTCATCCAAAAATACACACACGATGAAAGTATCAGGCAAGGAAACTTTACAGCTCTACGGCAAAGAAACGTAATCTGTTATATGAGTATGAGGTGCATCTGGTTTGTTGGTGGTTCTCACCTATCCACCCCCCCTCCCATTATTTCAGAAACACCCTGTCATGTTTTATTTATGCGGAGGGCTGCCCAGACTTCTTCTACCACTGTGAGACCAGAGCCCACTGACATGGCTTCCCTCTGTCAGCAATTAGAAAACTTTCCACTCCATTAATTCGTTGAAGAAATGCGAGCAATTAAGCAGAAAAACAAAGAACTCCCCAGCCTGTTTGTTCTCTCGTTCTCCTTCAGGTACCATTTCCTCTCTCCCCTCTCACATGAAAGAAACAGGAACCTAAAGGTATATTTGACTTTTCTTTATGACAAATTTATACACCGATCAGCCACAACATTAAAACCACTGGCATGAGAAATAAGTACAACTGATCATCCTGTGACAATGCGGTGTTCTGCTGGGAAACTTTTGGACTTGACATTTGTGTGGATGTTACTTAGGCATGTAGCACCCACCTAGACCAGACCAGGCACCCCCACCCCATAGCAATGACACTCCTTGATGGCAGCAGCCATCCCCAGCAGGATGCAGCCTGACACGAGCACAAAAACGCTTTAGGAACAACTCAAAAAAACATGAAGAACAGCACAAGGTGTTGACCTGGCCTCCAAATTCACTAGATCCCAAACTGATCAAGTATCTGTGGGATGATCCAAAATGCGTTTGAGAAAGGCAACTGGACTTATAGAGTTTTTGAGAAGATATTCCACCACTCTTCCAAGTAGCTTGAGTGGCAAAACGTCTTCTCAAAAAACTCTACAAGTCCAGTTGCCTTTCTTTTTGGATATACCATGACCTGAATGACTGAGAACCTTCACAGACATGTCTGTGGGATGCACTGGAACAAAGCCTGATCCACAGAGGCCCCTCTCCTCAACCCATAGGACCCAAAGTCCCCCCACTTACAACATTCTGTTGCCAGACACCACAGGACACCCTCAGAAGGCCCATGTCCATTCTCTGATGAGTCACAACTGTTTTGGAGGCACAAGGGAGACCTACACAATATTAGGAAGGTGTTCATAATGTTGTGCCGGATCGGTTTACGTGCCTGGTGTTGGGCCTTCTTTGCGGCTCTCATTTTTCAGGATTGTCCTGCACCGTCGTCAGACCAGTGTTGGCCAGTTTTTCGGCTGACTAAGTAGGTTTAATTGGCAGAGCACCAAGAGTGAGAGAGATCACTCGTTCTGGTTCTGGCTGTTCAGCTCAGCAAACCAGTGCATGAGAAAAGAATGGGAAACGATGAAAGTAAACAAACCCAGAAAATCCCAGTCCGCAAATATTTACACAAAAACAGAGTCATCTGGTACAAATCCACATGATTTTGTAATCTTTTTGCGGCGTGTTCGTTGGCGGCTTTTAGCCACAGAAGCAGTAGTCCTTCGCTGTTGTTTGATGTCGGTTTGATGTGTCCAGGCCCTTACATCAAATAAAATCTGTTTGAACCAACATGTTCTGCAAGGAATCAAACAGGAAGAAGAAGCTACGGGTGTGTAACTCATCCCTTAACAATATTTTTGAACAAACAGCGAGCAAAACATTTTAAAGGATTTTTTGAAAAGTGGCACAATATTTCTTTACATATCTTCCACACTTTTATCTGATTTGGCAAATTAATTTAATGTAATATTGCCTTTCCACTCTGAAATGTATGCCAGATGTTACCCTCAGATAACTGCTGAGCAGCCAGTGTACAATCAGTGTGTTAGACCCATTTATGGGTTGATGATGATGATGAGGCCAAACCACACCATAAAAAAACATGCGCTAAAATACTCATATGGAGCTAAAGTGAAGTGGAAACTGTAGTTTAGTCAGAGAGAATCATGTCAAGAAATCAGAATTACTGACTCACAAAATCCATGCAAGAAGACAAATCTTATGTAAAACAAAAATATTGAAACATACAGAAAACGTTCATGTTGTCAAGGGGCAGTAACATTAAAGGCATCGGCTTAAAATATCAAGAGGATATTGTCAAATCACAAGCTGTATTTGGTTCTGAGTTCCCTCAAAATGCACACGATATGCAGCTCAGTAATGCACCTGTGCAAACACAAGACATAGCACCGGAGCTGCTCATGCCACACCTTCTAAAAGTGTAAATTGGATCAGTCTTGTTCCAGTGCATCTCACAGATACTTGATCAGGGTTAGAGTTAGGGTTAGAGTTAGGGTTAGTGGCTGACCTGTGTATTCGGAGTGTCTTAAGTCTGACTGGGTATACATATCCTCAACAATTGAACAACAATGGAAGAAAAAAGTATTGTTCATGACACGTACACTATTTTCTGTTAATCCCACAGTGTAATGTGACACCACAGCTGACGGTAAAGTTGCTTCCTGGACAAGGTGGTGATTTCAGTCATATTGTGAAGCTGTCAAGTTCCTATCTATGCTCTGTTTTGTTTCCATTGTTCCAACACTGCCTACCGTCCTGGGGGCATTTATCATATCATATGCATCCTTGTCTATACTTGTGTTGTTGTGGACCTTAGACTCACAGCCCTATATTGTTCCAACTCAATTTGCACATCTATCCAAATGCCCAGATGTGTTCTTGCTCTGCCTGTATCATTGAGGATGCATTTGGAGGTAACTTGTGTGGACAGGTATCCCAGAACGAATTTCCAGGGCGTCTGCAAGTACAGTGCTATTCAAAATAACAGTAACGTCCCGTCCTACCGGAGTCTGCACTTCAGAGTCAAATTTATCAAGTCCAATGTACCAAATATGCAAGCCCAAAGGTTGCAGACTTGGTAATTAGAAATCCTTCTATACCTTTCCCTGCCACCTGACAGCCACACCCACCTCACCTGTTACCAACTCAACCATCATCACCAATTTGTTTGCACCTGCCTTGATTTTGACCTAACGACCAGTTTAAATGTTCCCTAGGTCTGCCTTTGTGCTCTCCTTCTACAAACCGTGACAGAAGCATGGATAAAACAACTTTAGCTTTACCATTTATTTGATTCCATCTTGAAACCACAATATTGACATGTGCAACCAAAGACATTCCTGTATGAAATATTTTACATCCTTCTGTCTTTTCTGTCTCCATCAACGCCTCCTGTTGCTTTGTTTCTGCCTCTTCCTTCAAATGAAAAGGCCATAAATTACAGTGTATCACCGTCATATTCTCAATTACTTCTCGTGAATTGCCTAAAATTTCCCAAGGCTGCGTAGACGCCGAAGCACTCTGTCCTGAAATTAATTATCCTGGCCCATCTGCTCATCCTGGCAGGTTCAAAGCAAACAAACTGATCGTTTGTAAAAAACCTGTGAAACCGTGTGCCACAAAGGGCCCCGCGATTTGAGGAAACAGCAGAGAGTCGACCAGAAAGGGCGTAATTAATTTGACCTCCCTGGTATTCAGCAGAGGGTTCGACTGTTTTACTGCAGATGGTGGAGTGAAACCACAGAACGTATGGGCAGCAGATACTGCAGCCAAAAAGTTTGTGAAATGTTTTTAGAGGAGGACCTTGATGAATTCTATCAAGCGCTCATTGGTACACTCACTCACAGTTCTTTATTTTTTTTCCTCGGCTGAACTGAGATGCAAAATGTGCTGCAACAGGGCTACTGTTCCTCAAGCTGGGAGTATAACAAACCCTAAATCAAAGGTCACTGCACTGAACAGTGATTCTTTCAACTTGGAACCAGTGGTCCATAGAGATTGACTTCTGGCCAAGGGTTGGGTTTGCTGACATTTACATGTATCTGATCTGATTTGGATGCTGGAAAATACACAAAGTCTGAAGATGCACAAAAGTCTTTATGCTCGGTCTCTTATCTGTCATTCTGTCTCTATCCGGCTGGCCTCAAGCAGATGGGTCCCTCCATATGAGCTGGGTTCTGCTCAAGGTTTCTTCCTGGTAAAAGGGTTGCTGTGGGGGTTTCAGGCAGGGTTTTGTCTTGTGTCTTGAGACAATTTGTATTGTTACTGACGATATATAAATAAATGATTTAAATGAATTTAATATCTGGGCAGGATTTTAATTCAAAATTACAAAGAAGCCAAAGGATTGTTTTGATACCTTTATTTAAAAAGAACTGCGAACTAGCTAGGTTAAATCTATTTGTCTGTGTTAGCAGTGTAACTAACGCTGCAGTTCACTGAGATTATATAGACAGATCAGCCACGACAGTATGACAGATGACGTAAATAACTTTGACCACCCTGTGACAATTCAGTGTTCTGCTGGGAAACTTTTGGACCTGGCATTCATTCATGTGGATGTTACTTAGACATGTAGCACCCACCTAGACCAGACCAGGAGCCCCCATCACATATTAATGACACTCCTTGATGGCAGCAGCCATCCCCAGCAGGATGCAGTCACAAAAACGGTTTAGGAACAACTACAAGGTGTTGACCTGGCCTCCAAATTCAAAAATCCCAAACTGATCAAGAATCTGTGTGATGATCCACAGAGGCCCCTCCCCTCAACCCATAGGACCCAAAGGCCCCACCACTAACAACATCTTGTTGCCAGACACCACAGGACACCCTCAGAAGGCCCATGTCCATTCTCTGATGAGTCCCAACTGTTTTGGAGGCGCACGGGAGACCTACACAATATTAGATGTACATTCGTAATGTTATGCCTGACACGTTCGCATTCGTCATTGTGCATCATCACTCAGGACATAACTGCAAACCGTGAACTGACTCGCCATGTGTGTGGCTTCATCTGACATAAACCAAGAAAATGCTCTGTCCTGAACTATCTTCTTTACATATGACCGACCTGAACACAGAATAGAAACGGTCTGAAACCTTTTTTATTCGATCTGAGCCTTGACGCTGCCACTCACTGGGTGTAACTGTGACGTCACGTGCATTACGTCTGTGCCGTAGAGCATGTTCATTTGACTTGATTATGTCAAAGGAACATGCTCTGTAGCAAATGCTCATTTGACTTGATTACTGAAAGAGAACATGCATCATTTGTTTTTTTTTTAGAACAACTGCTGAGTGAAGGATTGTGCTGTGTCTCAGAAGCTTGAGGAAAGAAGCAAGCATTAACTCGACTTGAGGTATCTGTCCCCTCCATGCTTGTAATGTAATTGAGGTCTTAGGGGTTAAGTACCACCCGACAAAAAGTGAAAGTGGTTTTGCTTTAGCCGTACAAAAGTAAGAAGTGAATTCCACTTGCAGGAGTAAAAAAAAGACAAAAAAAAAAAAAAAACGGGACAAGCATGAGAAGAGACGATTTAAGTTGATTTAAGTGACCTGAGCCTCTCTTGTTTTACTGCAGTACATGTCATGGTTCGGTTCCTGTGGTTTCTGTGTTCACGTTTTGAGTTCTTGTCTTCCTGTTTCCTGTTTTATTTTGTTAAGTTTTTGATTTCCTGTGGTTTTACTCCCTGTGTTTCTGTGTTGATTGTGCAATGGGTTTCACCTCGTGTCTCTTGATTTCTGTCACCTGTGTCTCGTCACCCCTTGGTTCCTCGTGTATGCATATATAGCCCTGGCTTCCCCTTTGTTCCTGTCGTGTCATTCCCAATGGTTTTTTACTGTGAGTCTCCATGTTTTTGCTCTTCTGTGTTTTTGATGTGTCTCCAGTGTTTCTAGCATTTTTTGTTTCCAGCCTCTTGCTAGCCTTTTTGTCTTTTGTAAGTTTGGATTTTTGATTTGTTTGGTTTTGGAGTTCCTGCTGTTCCAGCAGCGCCTTTTGTTCCTTTTATTTTTATTAAACACCAGTTTTGCTCACTCCTGCCTCATCATCCTTCGTCCTGCTCTTGGGTCCTACCACCTCCTCCCCGGACAAAACCGTGACAGAACATCTCTTATTTTTGGGTATCATCCCTTGAATATTCAGAATTTTGATCCCGCTCTGGAGCACAGCTATGTTTGAGATGTACAACGTCATAAACCAATCATAAACGGCTCTGAGGGTTGATAAATCCACACGCCTATAACTGTTGTGCTCGCAGGGAACATAATGACCGGTGGAACCATTTGTAACTCGCATCTTAATGTGCACATTGTGATGAAACTGAATCTCTTCCTCCTCCGCCCTCCCTCCTCCATTTGCTGCTGTAAAATTTAACATAATGCAGTTATCGCCATGGAGATCTCCAGGAGATGGACTCTCTCTGGACAATGTCAAGAGCCTGAGTAGCTCTGGCCGCGGAGCTGATTTAAGGCTCGAGAGCTGCTAAGAGCCGAAGCAGATGGACGAGTCTGAAAACGCCTACACTAGAATTTGAAAAGTCACGCTGAAGGACAGAATTTTAATCTCGGCGGCTTTGTGTTGCCAGCGAGAAGTGTGATAGAAAACCATTGTTCATTTAAACAAGAGGGAGTGCACTGTTTGCCATTAAGATGCAAAATCCAATCTTTTCAAACGATTTGAACTGAAATTCTCTCTCCAGCTTCCTCCCACTGTCCAAAGACATGTTCGTAAGGTTCATTGGTGATTCTAAATTGGTCGTAGGTGTGAGTGTGAATGGTTTTCTGCCTCTCTGTGTTAGCCCTGTGATAGACTGGCTGACCTGTCCAGGGTGTACCCCGCCAATGACAGTTGGGATAGGCTCCAGCCCCACCGTGACCCGCCAGAGGACAAGCGGTTACAGAAGATGAATGAATGAATGAGTTCTTTTGCACCATTGGCGTCACGACTTCTGCAAATCCTTCTGCAAAAACTGACAAAATGTTCATTTGCATTTATTTTTGTTGAGAATCGGAGCTTTTGGGAGTTTTAGTTACAGATTTCTTGTTTTAGGGAAGAATTGTAATCAGGGCAATCTTATTTTTTTTTTATGCTTGACACCGTGGAATATGTACAAATTTGTTCACAGCGTTCAGCAGCGATGAGAAGATATGAAACACAACAGTATTTGAGTTTTGACTGACAGTAGTGACGGGGCTGAGAAGAAGTGAGGGGGAAAATGAGGCTGTATTGTTTTCTGGCTGGATGGCAATTTGTACTAAAAAACATAAAGGCAGCAGTGATTTCTCTTTATGTGTTTGTGAGCTGATTATTTTACCCTAAAATTGCTGCTGTAGAGAAAACAAAACGGCAATGAAATACCAACACATATAGAAAGATTGATAGCTACCAACAAAATATGTTCTCTGGACCCATTTAGGTTTAATAACTACACAAAACCTCTGTTTGATTAAGATTTGCAGGCTGTAGCTTATAGGAATCAATTGCTTCTGCAAATATCATCACTTTCCAGGATACTTTGGCTTCACTTTATTTACCACGGGGTCGTGCAGTTTATGGATTGGGCTCTGAAGCCGAGGTTTAGGATAGATTTAAAGGCTTCAGAAATGACCTGCAGCACACTGTTTCGTGCAGTTCAAGGTTCAGGGATGATCCAGCGTATCACCTGCTGTGGAAATTACAGGGCACATGTTGTTCCTGGTGTGAGAAAATCTTTTTGCTTGTGCTCGGATACAACAGAGGAAACAGCGAACGTACAAACATGTCCAGTTTGTGGCTGTAATTATGTCACTGCTTGAGCTGTGTTTATATGGACACACTAGTGATCAGAGTAATGGGCCAGTTAGGGTTCCTCATGTAATGAGAACTGATCAAATCAGATTGAGAGTGGTGGTGTAAACCTCTGAGGATCTGTTCAATATGAAAATATTCTACGGAATGAATTCCAATTCACTTCTATTGCCAATAATGTTTACAAAGATTTAACTCTCCACATATATCCTGATCAGGCATAACATTATCACCACCTTCCTAATATTGTGTAGGTCTCCCTTGTTCCTCCAAAACAGTTGTGACTCTTCGGAGAATGCACATGGGTCTTCTGAGGGTGTCCTGTGGTGTCTGGCAACAGGATGTTGTTAGTGGGAGGGCCTTTGAGGGGAAGGGCCTCTGTGGATCATCCCACAGATACTTGATCAGTTTGGGATCTAGTGAATTTGGAGGCCAGGTCAACACCTTGTGCTGTTCTTCATGTTTTTTTTTTTGGAGTTGTTCCTAAACTATTTTTGTGTGTTTGTCTGTGTCAGGCTGCATCCTGCTGGGGATGGCTGCTGCCATCAAGGAGTGTCATTGCTATGGGGTGGGGGTGCCTGGTCTGGTCTAGGTGGGTGCTACATGTCTAAGTAACATCTACATGGGTGAATGCCAGGTCCAAACATTTCCCAGCAGAATGCTGAATTGTCACAAGATGCTCAACGTTATTTATCCTCCTGTCAGTGGTCATAATGTTGTGGCAGATCTGTGTATATTTCGACTAATATTTTGTTGCATGCCAATTAGCGTCCATGTATACGGTTGAGCTGGAATCTCTGATCAGAACGGGTTGCAGAAAGTAAACGTAGTGAGTGTGATTATTAATCCTGGCAGCGTGTCTCTAAACCAGGAACAGCTGCGTCCAGCTCTGTCAATACATCTACTTTATGAGTTAACCACTTGTTATGATTACTGACATAATATGAAAAGCAAACGAAGAACAGATTTCCTCTTAGGACCCAGCTGCCTTTGAAAATGAAATAAATAGACTGGCAATTATAGATATTTTTTGTGATCGAGTGCCTGTTACTTCACCTTACAACCTTCCTCTGATTATAGCTGACATGTCTTATTTTCCAGTATATATAATAAACAATGTCACTGCTTTTCTTTTTTTTTTTTTAAACCCGGCGGCGGACGTATTGAACTGTTGGTAACCATAGCAACAGTGCATTACTATCATTATCTAACTATCATTCCGATTATCCTTCATATTCTTCTTATTTTAAGTCCAGCGAGTGGGATATTTGCCTTGATTTTTTTTTTTTATTGGTTCTGCTCCTTTTTATAGTCCGCTGTAATAAAGTATAATGGAATTAAATTAAAGTCTATTAATGGCCCTCTATGAGATAATAGAGCCGGGAGTGAGGGCTGAAACATCTGTGAGCATGTTCTTGTAGCTGGGGGAAGAACAGAGATGGAGACAGAGATTGAAAGAGAGAGGAGAATGAGAAGGAAATAAGGTCCAGTGCGTCCTAGAATAGAAAAAGAAAATCCATTTATTCTGAGAGGCCTGCAGGGCTGGAGGTAGCAGGAGTCCGCCGTTACTACACGCACACACACGTGCACACAGAAACATGCACACACAAACACACAAACCCCTCATCCCACTGGAGAAAATGAATTCTTTTCCTCTTTTTTCCCCCCTTTACCTTTTTTTTTTTGCCTCTGTCAGCGCAACCGCCATAACTTCAACCTGGACACAAATCCCATCTCACACACAGAAACACACAAACACACGCACACACACACACACACTGAGAGTCACTCACCTGGTCACCTGCCTCGGGGGTTGTGATGCTGTTTCCACTCCATGCAGGGGTCTCTGTTTCCTGTCCGCCTGGCCACAGAGAATACGAGGCCATCAATAATCCTGGCGAGAGGAGAGGAGGTGAGAGGAGAGGAGAGGAGGGAGGAATCAGGAAAAAGAGAGGAGATAAAACAAGGAGGAAATAAAATAGCATAGGGGAAACAATAAGAGAACACATTTAAAACAAGACAACAAAAGTCAAATACGAAGCAACAATTGAAAAAAGCCAGGTTTAAACAAGAAAAGGTAAAAAAAAAGGTAAAAAGAAGAAGTGGAGAGGAGGAAACGACGAAATGACAAAGGAAACACAGATAAGAGACGGAGGACAGGATGAACAAGGCGTCGGAGATTACAAAAATCTTGAGAGAGGAGATGAAAGCAGAGGAAATGATGACAGCAGAAGGAGAACGGTGGAGTGAGGAGAGGTGAGGGAAGGAGTGGAAGCATGATGAAACAAGAGAGAAGAGGAGGCAAATGAAGACAGGAGTGAGGAAAGGGGAGAAAAAGGAGGATGAGAGTGGGTGAGGAGGAAGTGACAAAATAAGAGGGGAGACCGGGAGAGATTATGTGTTAGGACCCTGGCACATCAAACTGACGGTCATCTGTTTCCAGGTTGGGCCATCATCTTTGGGCATCTGTGGCCCTAGCTTTCCAAGGTTTGTCCTGCACTGCTGTCAGACCGGTGTCGGCTGGAAGGTGATGTTATGGCTATTTGTTGCTCAACATGTTGCATTGCTCTGAGTCGACTAGGCTTTTAAAGGGGAATTAGAGTTTTTTACAACCTGGACCTTATGTGTGGCGTAAAATACGATCTTTTACTCACCCATATAACTTTGGTGTCATTTGGAGTCGTTCGGACGATATTTAGATCCAGCGGAGAGCCGCGTCGCTCCATATAGTGGGAGTGACTGGGGCACCGAAAAGCAGCCTCTAAATAACACATTATCTGCCGCGAAACTCATTCATTACTCCAATATTTTGTTATGATACACTAATGCTATTCCCCACTGAGTCCAGAGTTACTTATCTATTCGCGGACGTGCAGCGGTTTGTTGTTCTTTGGCCAGCTGTTCCTCTCTCTGCCTCCGCATCCTCCTTTCAATGAGCTCCTCATCCGTATACTCTGGCTCAAAACGGTAAGGACGTCCATCATAAACAAAGTCGCCGTCCACAACCTCAGAATCTCCGGACTCAACGGGGAATAGCACTAGCGTATCATAACAAAATATTGGTGAAATGAACGAGTTTCGTGGCAGATAATACGTTATTTAGAGGCTGCATTTTGGTGCCCCAGTCACTTATATATATATATATATCTATATAGATATAGATATAGATATAGATATATATTTATAGTGGAAGTGAATCTAAATATCTTCCGAATGACTCCAAATGACACCAAAGTTATATGGGTGAGTAAACAATCGTATTGTATGCCAGAAATAAGGTCCAGGTTGTAAAAAACAGTAATTCCCCTTTAAAGCAGTAACGTCCGAACAAGAGGCCCTCACCTTTTCTCAAGTGTCTTCACCATCCTTGGACTCAAGGTCTAAAGCTGGTACTCACAAAGATAGAAGTACACAGAACCACTCATGCAGACACACTCAGGAATAAAAAAAAGAGAAGACGAGACAAAAGGTACATATCATCTTCTCTTCATTACACTCCTTGCTGAGTTGATTCTCCTCCCAATTTCATTTTAAATCCTCTTCTCCTCTCTGTTCAATCTACGTCTCTCACCCAAACTAATTTCTCCTCCTCTTCTTACTCCTTCATTTTTTTTCTTCCAACACATCCTTCTGTCACCATCAACCTCCACTATTTCATCCTCCTCTAATCCACCAACCTTGAAACCACCTCTACGCCTTCCTCCAAAGTCCAGAAATACTCTGAAATATCACCTGTCACCGCTGATCTTACCCTTACTTCCAAAACTAACACCGGAAAAAAGTTTGTGTCCGGCATGAGGAATCGTGAGGAACTGCAGCTCTAGTGGATGGCCGCAATTAATGTTGTACAATTTTTTTTTATTTTTTAAAAAAGCAGAGGAAGATTACCTTAACGAGAAAAACACTGCAACGACATGATCTCCTCAATCATGTTTATTGGCTTTTTAGATCACCTTGCGGCCAACCTTTTTATTGCTGACCACACTGAAAGTCCAATTTGCCATCCGCCACATACACCGTGTCACTGCGGCTCGAGACTGATCATTTCATTTATTTTCCGTTCCCTTCTGGCTTTGGCCTCTGATGGAGTCCCCTTTTTGAGGGGCACTTTGGAAATAATTACCCGTTTTGAAAAGAGAACTTTTGAGAGGACAAATGGAGTAGAGCTATACCTCTAAAGATCTGATAGGCTATATAAACATGGACTTAAACTGCATGTGGAGGAGGGGAGAAGGATATCCTTACAATAAATACTGCATCTGTAAAGCTTTTAGAAGGTACATCTTGATGGTACTGTAAAATAAAAAAAAGTTTAAAAACAAGTACAGTGATAAGAAGGCAGACATTGCAGTTTAGGAAAAAATTTATGACAAAAGCTGTCATGTCTCTGGCCTGTGTCGCTTTTTTTTCTGTGTTCTGGCCTCCTAAATTATAAGGTCTGTCTTTCAGAGTGACTGGTGGCTGACTGCAGACACACCTGATCTCTATTTCCTCATCAGGGTCACTTCAAGTACTGGAGTTTGACGCTGGATCGTCTGCTTTCATGTGGTCTCTTGCCTGTTACCCAGTCCTCTCGCTGCTTCCCCTCTTTATGGACTTTCTCCTTTTGAGCTTTTCTAGCTATCTGTTTTTGGAGCAATAGGCGGTTTAGACTTCTGTGTTGATTTGATGCAGAAGCTACAGCGGCAGTGCAGACCCTAGCACTGTAGCTTGACGTGCACCTCCCCAGAAATGTAACTACGCAGACCGCAAGAGCTGTGATGTGTCCACTTGGTAGTAGCATGTTTCCACTTTAGTATTTCCAGTTGCTTCTCCATCTCCGCAATTTTTGAATTGATTGTTTTGGATCAATAAAATGGAACACACAGAGGAAAGGTTAACTGAGGAGACACAAACGTTTGGATGAAATTTCGGGCAATTGTTGAAGGTGAAGCAGGAAGTAGAAACAAAAATTAGCCTGACTGGCAAAAAAAGACAGCACCGACTGTTTGGGTGGTGTTGTTACAAAGCGAGCCAGACTGACAAGTCTGCACAAGTATAAATGGCTCGCACCGGCGTAGGCTACTTACGTAGGTTACGGCATCTATGTCCTGCAGTTCTCCAAAAGAGCCTTAAACCCTTTTTGGGTTTTTTCAGTTGTCCTTAGTTTTGACTGTAATTTGGGTGAGGGTTATG
The DNA here is from genome assembly GCF_963514085.1 of Chelon labrosus. Lineage (NCBI taxonomy): Eukaryota > Metazoa > Chordata > Actinopteri > Mugiliformes > Mugilidae > Chelon > Chelon labrosus. Next base: position 9,038,333 of record NC_140341.1, read on the forward strand.
TGGTTTTTGCTCCTGATTGATAAGTTTAATTAAAGTTCTTTTGTTTCAGGCGTTGACTTCCGTCTGCATTTGGGTCCTAACCAACCACTAAACATAACAAAAGCACCACAAAATGTTTTCCTGAATACAGAATATTATATAAAACACATCTCTGACAACCTGCTGATGGTTTGTAGATTTTCCTGAATTCTACTTAAACCAGTATGAGCAAGAAATAGTTGAGGGTAAGAAGAGTGGTAAGTGTAACCCTGAAATTCTAGAGGTCAGATAGTAACACCTTCCTAATATTGTGTAGGTCTCCCTTGTGCCTCCAAAACAATCGTGACTCATCAGAGAATGGGTCTTCTGAGGGTGTCCTGTGGTGTCTGGCAACACAATGTTGTTAGTGGGGAGCCTTTGAGGGGAGGGGCCTCTGTGGATCATCCCAAAGATATTTCGTCAGTTTAGGATCTAGAGAATTTGGAGGCAAGGTCAACACCTTGTGCTGTTCTTCATGTTTTTTTGAGTTGTTCCTAAACCTGCTGGGGATGGCTGCTGCCATCAAGGAGTGTCATTGCTATGGGGTGGGGGTGTCTGGTCTGGTCTAGGTGGGTGCTACATGTCTAAGTAACATCCACACGAATGAATGCCAGGTTCAAAAGTATTTCTGGCCGATCCACCTTGTCAAAAACTGTTCTATCCAGATTGAAGTTTTTGAGGCATGTAAACACATAAACCCCTATGAAATCATTTTGTTTAGCGTCCATGTGAACAGTTAAGTTGGAATCTCTAAATCACATTTTATTTATTTTTTTTTCCCCAGTCAGGTTAAAGAAATATTGTCCATGTTACCAAAGCAAGTGACAAACACTGGCGATACATTTGGTTTTAGACTCAAAGGAGGGCAAGCGAGTTTAATAAATCTCAATCCTGTGAGGAATCATTATAACCTGTTAAAAATGGCTCAAGTCCTGTCGTTTATCATGCTGCTAAACCACGGCACCGATGCAATAATTTCCAATGAGAGTGACGGAGATGTATGCACGAAATCTTAGACACAGACATACACACAAAACCCCCAGAGGGGAAAAAAAGGTGATTAGGGAAAAATGTGAACTATATATGTGCAATTCGTCTTGTTACATTAGTAGTATGAGGTAGTAGGAGATAGTGTTAGTAAAATTATTAACCATGAAGCACAGAAGAGACTTGGATACGCGAGAGAGGGAGACAGACGATCGTAGGGCCACTATATCCTGGACCTACTGACACATTGGAGACGGGGAGGAATTAGGTCAGGGCTCGAATGTAGAAGGTAATAGATGGATACAGCAGAGATTTATGTGCGGCACCTTCTCTCCAGAGAGAAATAGAGGGGCAGAGACAGAGGGAGAGAAAGAGAGATGGGAAGTTGGTATTGGAACTAAATCAGACTGTCAGTTGGTGCTGAATTCTTCCTGAGGCGACAGAGGAAGGGAGAGAGAGAGAGAAAACTAGAGAGAGGGAGAAGTGGGACATGGAGAGGGAGAAGAATAATTATGGAGGAAGCGGAGAGGCTGAAAGAAAGATCAGGGTGGTGGAGTTCACGGGGCAGAAAACAGCAAGAGTGAGGACACAGCAGAGATCAGGAGGCATTTAGAGGATGCGGCTTGCTCCATGATAGCAGAGGTGGAGGAGTTATTTTAGGCTACCAGGGCTCCAGAAGTAGAAAAAAAAAATCTCAAGACAATGTTAGGTGACAAGTAGTTGGAGCACTTCCAGTAATGAACACAAAACTCTCCTGGATGAGTCTTCAGCACAAGTCAGAGGACTAGACTATGCACCCAAAATTCAACCACTACTTGAATGTTTCTTGAACGGTGCTAAAGATCACAGTTTATAGGAATCAGATATAATATGTATCTGTTTAAAGCGCTTCATATACTGTTATCAGTGCTGGAAGAAGGATTTTTTTTTCCAGTTATAGTTCCTCAAATGTCTGGAGATAAAAACTGTTGTATGCTGCACAGATTATAAATGGCAAACTGATGTATAGAAGCAATGCTGACTTGATGCTTTCTGCAACTGTGCTGCAGAGTTATACAAAAAGTGATTTTAGCTTATTTTTTTAAAATCTACAGAAAGAACACAAAGCACAGATGTTGATGATAGTATACACTGATCAGGCACAACGTTAAGACCACTGACAGAAGTAAATAACATTGACCACCTTGTCAAAATTCAGCGTTCTGATGGAAAACTTTTGGACCTGGCATTTGTGTGGATGTTACTTAGACATGCAGCACCCACCTAGACCAGACCAGGCACCCCCACCCCATAGCAGTGACACTCCTTGTTTAGGAGCAACTCAACCTGGCCTCCAAATTCACTAGATCCCACACTGATCAAGTATCTGTAGGATGATCCACTGAGGCCCCTCCCCTCAACCCATAGGACCCAAAGGCCCCCACTAACAACATTGTGTTACCAAACACCACAGGACAACCTCAGAAGGCCCATGTCCATTCTCTGATGAGTCACAACTGTTTTGGAGGCACAAGGGAGGTCTACACAATGTTAGAAAGGTGGTCATAATGTTATGTCTGATTTGTGTATACAACAATGAGAATCAATCAGTCAAAACTACAATGTAATTTAGAGTTCATATCAGCTAATTTCTTGTTATTTTGGACTTAGTACTCATGTTGGCTTCAAATAGAACTCATTGTGCTTGTGATCACGATGCGGTGTTCAAGTGCTAACATTAGCTGCAAGTCGTGAGAATAGCACTGTTGCGCAACTGCTGGTGTGTTGGAACCACAGAGGCTAACAGTTTAGCAGGCTAACGAGCGAGCAAATTAACATGTCTATGGGGAATATCAACATTTTCCTTGGATATATTGTAAAATTCATATGACTTAACATCTGCACCATTTCTGCAACTCATGAAGTCGAGCTACACTGAAAATTCCACTTCTGAGGTTGTGAACACTGCAAGATATGGGTTGTTCTCGTGAACATGGTTAACATGAAACCAATTGAAGTAGAAAGATTAGTTTACATGGAACCTGCCTGCATAAAATAACAAGCAATACAACCATTTCAGTCCTTTCCACTGATTTTTTTGTGACCGTTTTTCCTGCTGCTGTTTTCCAAAAACGTAGCGACATTCTGAGCTAGCTGTGCAGGAAGATGACATCTCTGTTATTAATCTCACCTGAAGCACTGATCAGTCTACTGTCAATACTTAATAACAAGTAGGAAGGAATTCAAATGTTGGGAACCAAGCTGCCCTGTGCTGCCTCCAGATTTTAATAACGATAACCGATGCATTGTGAGTGGAGCCTGATGGAAATGTCAGTGGATCAATGCAGGTCAAGGTCCTCCATGTAAAACCACTCACGTATTGATCAGTTTTACATGAGCTTATAGATGTAATCCAATACACTGCCACCCATCCAACAGCTTGACATTATCTAATTTTTAATACAGTGTGCATACGCCACGTGCATGTATAATGTTGCAATCTTAACACAAGTACCCTGAACCACAGATGGCTGACAATGACAACAAGCCTTCACTGGACAGTTGCAGCACTTACAGGCTGCTGTTGATGTGGCTCTTTTACACAGCCACTCTTCTCTTTATCAAAAATTGGCACTGAGGCACATTTGAGCACAAAGAAAAAAAGGAAATAGGGGAGGAGAATTTAGACCGTTTCCCTGCACTTTGCTGTCTCTGAGTGAAAGGGAAACTCTTAAATGTCAACCTGAAAAATACAAAAACCTTGTTTGACATAAAAATGTTTCCAAATGAATTTGCTTTGCACACGTTGATTGATACAAGCTGCACACAAACAAGTCTATGTGGGCTTTAAGTGCTTTCTCCCACAGAGACACAATCATTTTGTCGTTGAAACACACTCTTCACACACACACACACACACACACACACACAGACTAGCACACTAATCAGTATTACACTTGCTGCCAGTGACTCTTATTGAAGGCTGTGTTAATGATGACTTAAACAAACAGTGTGTCTTTAGCTCCAGTCAATAGCTTTAAACAGCCACGAGTCACAGCACCCATTACAATTAGGGTAGAAGTATTAGAGCTGCTTCTATTACACACAGTCATATATGTGTGCTTAGACGTGTATTACTCACATTGTGGGGACATAGATTGGTTTATGCAGTTGCACCATGGGGACCTACCTTCGTTGTAGGGACAAAAAGGAGCTCTGACTGAGTTAAAGGGTCAATTCATATCATGGACAAGGTAGGGTCCTCTGAAGTTATGAAAACATCCCTATGTGCGTCTGTGTGTGTGCGCGCGCTTGTGCTAATGAAGGTATTGAAACTGCCATTAATGTGTGATGAGTCAACACTAGTCTACCGCAATTGGGTTTATGAAAGGCTCATTGCCTTCCATATTTCAGCCTTAAGCAATATAGATGTTTATGTGTTTTCCCATTGGCAAATCCATTTAAAGCAGCTTCCAAAGACCCGACAGGCCATAACTAATTCTGTGTAGCTGCTGGCCCACGAGGGTTACAGTGACACATTGGACTCTTGCAGCACAGTTGTCCAGTTAGCGTCAGCCACCATTGATGTAGTATGAGGCCAATGTGCATGGACACTTGTGCTATGAACATCAAAACATATGTGTTACAGCTGACATTCCCAAACTATTACCATGCGTTAATAACTGCCTACGCTCGGGGGCTGTTACTGGAGCCTCACATTTTTCAGCATCAATGATGTTTCGTTACATCCTTCTGCACTCACACTGGCCTGATCAGCCACACCTGAGGAGATGCCTAGGAAGACAGCGCCGCTCTTTGCTGCGGAAGCTCAAAATGACCCCCCTGTTGTCTTTTTATCTACTTTTAATAAAATAAACCCTTTAATTTTGTAACTCTGTCATCTGTCTCCACTCTGTGTTGCGGCCCTTGAGCTGGTTTGAAACACACTGGAAAATATTTTCTTTATGGACCGGACTTTGTGTTTCTTGTAAAAGCTAGGAGGTTCAGCAGTTTCCTTCCCAGGATCTAATGCACTAATCTAATGAAAATTGCATAATAATAATAATGCAATGATAACTGGTGGTTGGTTCAGCCAATTAGAAGAACCTGTGCTGGGTCATCTTGAATACTTTGTTTAATTTGTTCGAACAATGCCCGTATTGGCTGTGTTGCAAAGAAGAAACTGCTACAATTATGTCCAAATGTTCAAAGCATTCATGCTAGCCATTTTCAATTCAATTCAATTCAATTTTATTTATATAATGTCAACAACAATACACTGTCTTAAGACACTTTACAAAATCTGGTCTGAGACCCGACCTGAAACCCCCAGAGCAAACATGAACTCAACGGTGGCAAGGAAAAACTCCCTTTTAACAGGAAGAAACCTTGAGCAGAACCCAGCTCATATGGAGGGATCCATCTGCATGAGGCCGCCCAGGTAGAAGCAGAAAAAGTAAGAGCGCAGCAAGAAGAACTAGCTAAACGAACATCTGTCATAGATACATGCATCTGTTGATGTAGTAGCATGTATGAGTAGTAATAGAAAAGAAATATATCTAGAATATATCAAGTTCAACATGAAGTGAATTTCAGAGGCAAAACATGACTGAAGGGGAATAAAAGACCACTGGACAAAAAAGGAGGTCTTGCTCTTTTATACACAAAATGGAAGTGTGTTTTTGCCCACTTGCATCCACATATTTAAAAAAATCTTTTAGTTTGAGAAAAATGTTTTAAAGATGTGTGGCACTCAAAAAGAAATCAAACCTCAGGAAAATCAGCCAAGAACTAGCAACCTGTAATAGCTTAAGCTGGAAGAGTGAGTGTTTGTGAGGGTAAAAAAAAAAAGGAGACATGCTGCAAAAGCCCTCTGGCAGTCAAAATCAATTGCACAAAGTCAGAGACATATTTTTGTTGATTCAGTTTGATAGCACCTTAAAGGTACAAAGCACGCCTAGGCAGCGTCAAGCTTCCTTCAACCATGGCTGCAATCTCTCCTAAGTAGTTGTAGTAAGGTTAACCAGTCTTTAACTGTGGGGATGATAGATGAGATCAAACGGTCCTCTGAAGGCACTGACGAGTAAGTCTTTTGGTTATTTTGTGACTGCTAATTAGGCATTAAGCAGTATTTAGCCACATAGATGGGTTGGTTTCATTTGGATTTATCAAATGCGATACAGAGATTTCTGCTTCCACAGCAATACAAGGAAGTAAAAACATATTACTGTGTTATTCCAGAAGAAATGTCCCATTTATTCGGAAAATAAAAGTTCTTCAGCAAGGTCGGAGAATTATTCTGAATCACTTGCACATTGTTTCTCTTGAGATTTTAAATGTGATTCTGAATAATCTGAACGCAACAAGCAAAGTGCCATTTAGCTCTATTGTACTCAGAAAGCAGCACAAGCTCTCAGGCGATTATCTGAAAACCTTAAACTGCAAATTTAAATGAAAGTGTCTGCAGGACTGGTGTGATTCCAAAAGCCCTTAAAGGAAATCTCTAGATCTGTGTGTGTGGATGCGATAAAGTTGCAGAGCCGGAATGGTCTCAGTGCACTCAGTGTTTACTTGGCCTCCATTATCTTTTATTTGTAGGCCTGATAGTGTCTCTTGGCAGGGAATAAACGGGCTGTAAATCAGAAATGTGTTTGTGCATGGGTATGAGGGAATTCACACATGCACAAACACAATAAATATGCATGTGGGGAACACAAATGCAAGAAAGCACTCTCTGTTTTATTTTACTGTGAAAATCAGAAGAAGAAAAAAAATCACTGAGAAAAAAAATAGCCTGATGCATCTATTAACCGTGCAGAACGTGTACACAAATCCACTATGTGAATATGCACATTAGAGAATCAGTCATGACAAGCGTCAGTCCTCAACACATTTGAATATGCAAATGTTTCCCGGCACAAAAAGCCTTGACAAGCTGTTATTACATGATTCCAGTGGGTGCAGATAGAAAAAAGGCTAAAAAGATATTAGAGGAGAGTAGCCTCAGACAGTTGCCGGGGAGATGTGTGCCTGCATGAATCTATTTGACGGTGCTTGTATGTGTGGATTCATAGTAATAATGCCAGTGGTGTTTTTCTGACTGCACACCAGAATCTGAGATGCGCAGGGTCATACTGGTTATGATAGGGTTGGTCACAGGGGGCATCAAGACATTCAAGGACTAAAACCCTGATCACAACTCAACACAGCGGGAGGCTGCAGCTCTCAGACGTTATTGTTGTTTTCAAAGAGAGAATCTGACATAAGAAGTTCAGAAGTCATAAATGCAAAGCCCAAGTGTTCATGATGGTGATGTGCTACCCCGCGCTCCCACTGGCCTTGAGGTGGGAGTGCAACTCTGTTTGGGTGGCCTTTGGGCATGGATAATTAAGATGAATGGCATGACCGGGAAGGCCTGCAGAAATCGCCACTCTTGCAGAGACTCACTGTGTCATCTCGCTGCCTCAGTCTAGTCCACATTTAAATATACCTATTGAGGAACTTTCTTGAGGACCACTCATCCAAACAACCGCACAGTCGACAATGCACATCTTTGATTCCTGAGCAAGAGACCCACCGTGACATACTTGCATCCCCTGTCAATGCTAAACCTTGGCCACAGTTAAAGTCTGCCCTCGCTATAATGAGACTCCTTTAGCTGCAACAAAAGTCAAACAGTTGCTGGCTTGGGTTAAGCACTCAACATTTAACATTGCGGCATTAACTTGAGGAACAGTGTTTGTGCAAACTGAGCCAGCTGTTGCTACATAATAAAATGGTCTAATACTAGGTTTGTGTTGGGTCCTTTTGGGAAGGTTTCTTACTAAGGTGTCATGTCAAATTGTCCACGAGGAAAAGGAGTTTGTTACTTCTGTGGTTGGTCACCAATATATGATGAGTGCTCATCCAAACAACTTCAAAGTCAACATTGCAAATCCTTGGTTCCTGAGCAAGACACCTGCCATGACATACTTGCATCCCTTGTGAATGTTAGACTTTGGCCACAGTTAAAGTCTGCGCTTACAATAATGACGCTACTTTAGCTGCAACAAAAGTCCAACAGTTGCTGGCTTGGGTTTAACACTCAACATCTCGTGTTGCTGCAGTAACATGAGGAACAGCTTTCATGGAAGCTGCTACACAATCAAATGGAAACAGCGGTGATAAAATAAATAGTGGGACTAAATTTAATGTCTAATACTACGTTCGTGTCGGGACCTTTTGGGAAGGTTTCCACAGGTGAAGGGGTTTGTGACTTCTGTGGTACATTTTGAGACATTGCTGTGGAGTGAAGTTTGGCAGCCCTCTGGGGTCCCTATTGGACCCATGCTATTTCTTGCCTTCTTTGATTGTTGTCGGTGCACAATCGAAAACATATTTTCGCCAAAATATGAGGAGTGATCATCCAAACAACGTCAGTGTTTAACTTACTTGGGTCACCAGCAATATACCTGCCAAGTGTGAGAAGTGGTTGGTGAGAAAAGCGAATAACAGACACACAAATCCTTTCTTTTAGTGGTAAGATTTTACAGTTCAGAACTGTTTAATTAATACAAACACAAAGAAGACATACATTATCCAGGGAGAATACTGAGAATTTGAATAGTAAAAACATACTGTACCATTTACAAGCAGTTCTATTATTACATGTCAATGTCAGAGCTGGCAGATTAAATCCCTGATATTAAAGCAGTTAGACGCATTTCATTTACAGTATACTTGTTTACTGTTGCAGCACAATAGTTTTAATGTTCATATTATTAATCTGTCTTACCAGTCTTACTCTTATTTGGAGTCTGAATCAAGTCTAAACCAATTAAAATGAGCTGCGCATTGTGTCATCTTTGTGTAACTGATGCTCTGTTAAATATCTTGTGTAATGTCTACACATCAATGTCGACAAGTTTTTACAGCAGGCATTGAATTAATCCTGTCTCCAATATGACTTCTGCACGGCTTCCATCTATTCATAAACCATCCAGTTTGACCAGTCTGTTTTTACCCCAAAGGTCTTTGGTGTTTTTTATCTTCAAGGGGATAAAAGAATGTTCCGATGCAGAACCAACCTAACTTGATCCGTCTGAAAAGTAGCAGCTTCTCATTGTCTTTTTTTTTTTGTTTTTTGTTTGTTTGTTAAAGGACTGCTAAAGATCTTAACAGTAAGAACACCCAGGCTGATAATAATCCTGCTTGAGCTTCCAGTTTCCAGTTTGTATTCTAACCAGCGCAACGCTCCACTACAGTCCAATGCGGTTACAAACGGAAAAGACCGCACCTGACCACACCCAAATGAGGGAGTGTCCCTTTGAAGCAAGAAAAGGATCCGTTAACGCAGGCCTACAAAAGTGGGGCTCATTGGGAAGCGTGCAAGTCAACAGTCACATGGCTTATTTGGTGTCTGTACACCAACCTGATTGAACTTGATGCTGACATGTTATCACATATGTTGGAATACCAAAGTCCCAGTCATGAATGATGACAAAGAAGTTGTCAGTGGCTTATTCCTACATAGCATGTTGGCATAAAATATAGCTAATGACATGTTTTGTGGTTTTACTTTAGATGTAGATTTTTTTGGAGATAGACATATATAAATATATAAAATCTCATCTTTCAACTACCTGTGTGTCAGTTGCATCCTTGCAGAGCTGCGACGACCAAGTCCGACAGCTGTGAAGGTCAAATGATAATTTGGGGGGAAGAAGCAACAATAAAAGGAGAGGAATGAATACCTCCCATTTGCTGGTCATTTCGTAAAGGTCAGGGCGAAAAAAATGTGAAAAATCTACCGGGAATGAGAAACTGCAGATGGCAGTGGTAAAAAAAGAAAAAAAAAATCAACAGTGAATTTGAAAATGTGTTCTTATGCCGGAGCTCCTGACCTCTTCTGCTGAACTGTTTGTGTTCGATTTGTAGTTTTTGTGAATGTTCAAGGTCTCAACTCAATTTAGATCAGTGTAAAACTAATAATCAGATTCACACTGAGACTTTTGAACCACATTCAGCCGGTGTGTTGTAGAGGAATCTATCCTCGATGTTAAAATGAGCAAATACTGATACGAGGTCTCTTATACTGTAGGTCTCCATACATCTCAATTATTTAGGCTTATATTAAAATAATTTGTTAAAGCTTCTATTACACCTACAACGTTAAATATTAAAGCTCCAGCTCTGGCCTCGAGTCTCGTATCTGACAATTATGAATTCATGCGAACCGCTGAAAGACTAATAATCAAATAATGTGCTGCGCTTCCGAGTAAATATTTCGGCAACTCCTTTTGCTGGCCACTAGATAGCAAACCAAATAATCAAACCTCACAAGATAGATAATCATCAAAGAGTACCTTAATCCCTGAGAGCAACTTTCTGATGTTGGAAAACAAGTGTAAGAAACCCAACATCTGAAAAAAGACACAGATAGCTTCAGATCGTGTGACGTGCATCGAGGGAAAGGGTCTTGACAGCTGAAACTCTCAAGGTCGTCCTCTGATGTCTTCCATATTAATGACCAGCTTTATGGTAATGCTCCGATGAAAGAGTCTGCACTGCAGGTGTCGATCCAGCATCACAAATACGACTCCTTGAGAACTCAGGAAGAGTGATCACTAAAATGAATGGAGGATTGTTGGGCCAAATATGAATGAATGTCTTTGTGCAGTTGTACAATGAGATTAGATGTGCCACATCTGAACAATGCACAGATACCCATTCACACAGCCACCAATATCCACAATCATACAAACATAAGGGCAATAAAAAGCACGTGATTTAAAAATAATAAACTACTATGTAGTTTGCAAGTGATTGCTCATAATTATAGGGTGGAATATAACAGAATGTCTTTATTATCATTACACTGAGAGCAATACAACGAAATTTAAAAACAGCTCCGCTAGAGATACTTTCACCCACACACCCTCACATACGCACGGGTAAAATCGACTCGGTAAAATAAATATAAAAACTTAATGAGCGTGAAGATATTAAAAGTGCATTGCAGTGAGTCCAGAAGCTATTTAGATGGTGGAGTTCTTGGACAGCTGAGGGGCAAAAGCTGTTTCTCAGTGCCGTGGTGCGGCACTTCAGGGCCCTGTAGTGCCTTCCAGAGGGCAGCAATGTGAAGATGGAAAGGTACATAATCATAAATTATTCAATTACAAATACACCGATCAGCCACAACATTAAAACCAGTGACAGGAGAAGTAAATAACATTGACCATCTTGTGACAATTCAGTGTTCTGCTGGGAAACTTTTGGACCTGGCATTCATTCATGTGGATGTTACTTAGACATGTAGCACCAACCTAGACCAGACCAGGCAAATTCACTAGATCCCAAAGTGATCAAGTATCTGTGGGATGATCCACAGAGGCCCCTTCCCTCAACACATAGGATCCAAAGCTCCAAGGGAGACATACACAATATTAGAAAGGTGGTCATAATGTTATGCCTGATTGGGGTATGAACACCATCTCCTAAGAGATATGTTTATGTATTACCAAACATAAGTATAAAATACTGTAGGGCGGAGGGGTAACTTCAACAGTGTTTGATGTTTTACAAGTGGCATCACTCATACAATGCATGTCATGCACATTTAAAGTAGTATGTGTCAACACTGCAAACAGAGTTTCTGAATATCTTAACTAGGAATTTCTTTGCTCTTTCAAGTATTTTACTTTCTGTGACATATAACCAAGTTTGCATGTGGACAATAGGTCTTTGAAATTGCCGTGTTTGAAAAAAGCAGCTCCAGTTCTTTGCAGGGTTTACAGTCTCTGTTGAACACGTACCTTTTAGTCATCATCCATTCAACCTTTTTTCCTTTTCATTTTGTCATGTAAAAGGCAGTGTCATACGAGGTGTGGCTATGTGTCTTAATTACTATAGCAGCCACACCTCGTGAGCAAATACAACAGTCGTGTACAAGTTGAAAAAAGCACTGGGCCCACAAAGGCGTGTCTTTGAAGGAAAAATAATGGGGTCTAAAATTAGTAAGATTCATTAGCGGGAAGTTTCCGTCAAGCACCCGAAAAAGCGTTAATATAAAGTTCACTTTTGTTAGACGTGTGCAACAATCTTGAATGGTGACAGGGTTATGTTTTATTACTCTAGTCAGAAGCACTTTTCATTGATTAAAGTTCTGCAGTCCTGGCAACTGCAGCCTCTTTACCGCAGATACTGTAGGACCAGACTGTTTATTCTAGCTGAGTCACAAAGTTTAGATGGAGAAAAAAGAGTTGAATAGAAAATAATAACAATAAAAGAAAGCCTTGAGTGGCTCAGACGTTCCCAGAGAAGCCAATAATGACCTGACCTCTTGAGACTAAAACATCTAAATGTCAACTAACAATGACGGCAGGAATATACAATGTGCCTCACACAATAAAAGAAAAGGGACATGAATGGGCGGCTGGTTTCTTCTCTACCAGCCTGAAAGGTCAGGAACCACTTAATATATGTTGCCAGATGTCAGAATAGACGTACATGTGATAAATATTTGAAAATACAGACACCACAAAGTGATGCTATACACACACACACACACACACCTGCGTGGAGACTTCAGCCCCATTCAGCTGGATGGTTAAATGTCATTACAGCTGACAGTCTGAGTGGGCAGAAGGGCAGCCAGTCATTTACTGAAGGGTGCTTACAGTGAAGTGTGTGATGGCTGTTAACAGACCACACACAAACAGACAGACAGACGTCCAGGCATCACAGCAGACTGCACTGTAGGAAAGAGCTAAGAGAGTTGTTTTGGACTGAGGTCCGTGGATAGGGAATTATCCTTCGACTATTCGGTGATGTGGTTTCTGGCCGTCAACCCTCACAAACGGCCTCATTAAGAAGCTTTCATTCGTCAAACCGTGCACGAATTGAGTGGATTTCTGTGAAAGACCCGCACTCGGATGCAGAATACCGCAGTAGGAAAAGGTCAACACATACGCAGCTGAACGAAGAAGCAGATCTCCGGTGAAGACGAAGGCAGAAGGCTAAAACAACTGCAAAAAAGCAGAATAATACAATGACAAGAAAGACCAGAAAATTCCCCCTTAATTAAGTTTTTATTACTTTTTTTTTTTTTTTTTTTAACTTGAGGCATATCACAAAAGAACACAGATGTGAACAATAAAAGAACAGCGGCCTGGTTTTGTGGTTCACTGGCGCTCTGTCATGGCTCATTTGGGCTTATCTGTCCAAAAAAATAGAAAAGCTGCTGTTGAAAAGGCCACATCAGCTGGAGGTGATCAGAGTAATCAAGATGGTGAAGGGGGCAGCCACACCTGAGAGAAATCAGGACAATTTGCTCACACAGAAGTTTTTACTTCACTGTATGTTTAGTTTTCAGGTTGTCTGCTTCAGTTCAACAGAACTGGAGGGTTGGACGACAAATGGATCAACGATAAAGGATCATACGTGCAGTAAAACTGTCTGTTAACTTAGATAATCTGGGCATTGACACTGCTAATGTTGTGTTTCTCTCAGTCTAACATCTATATGCCAACAACAGAAAGGTATACAGCACATTTGTAATATGCATCTCGATAGGGGATTTTTGTACAACTGTTTGCAAATGCTACGCCCGTGCATTGCACAACTAGCCAACAGTTTGCATGGGCAGGGGTAAAAAGGCATGGCCAAAAGAAATGTCCACCCCGATAGCCAGACGGACATACACATCTATTTTCAATATGAGAGACAAGGTTAGTTTGAATTTGTTGAATGCAGAGGCGCAATAGGAGATTGATTTTAAACAGTCAAACAACTTGGCAGTAAGAAATATAAGTGCATCAGTTATTTTTGTTAGTCATATAAACAGCTTAGTAGGAATATTGTCATTTTCGTATTAAAGGGGAACTACTGTTTTTTTACAACCTGGACCTTATTTCTGGCATAAAATACAATCGTTTACTCACCCATATAACTTTGGTGTCATTTGAAGTCCTTCAGGAGATATTTAGATCTGCGTATATCCATATAGTGGGAGTGACTGGGGCACCGAAACGCAGCCTCTAAATAATGCATTATCTGCCGAGAAACTCATCATTTCACCAATATTTTGTTATGACACGTTCTGTTCCCCCGTTGAGTGACACCAAAGTTATATGGGTAAGTAAACGATCGTATTTTATGCCAGAAATAAGGTCCAGGTTTTAAAAAACAGTAATTCCCCTTTAAGTTCAAAAACTGCAGCCACTGAATGCAGACTGCTGCTTTCTTAAAATAAAATTGTGGACAGACATTTCAGTTCTTGCCACAGTTTTCTCAACACAAAGAAAACCGTGAAGTCCATCAGCTTAAAGTTATATAACGTAGACATGAGCAAATAAACTTAGTTCGAAACTATTTCACACCCTTGTGTTTACTTGCACTGATAATAAAAGACAGTGTTTAGTTCTGGTCTAGCAGTTGTAACCTTTATTTAACCAGTGTGTAGGTGGTACAGAACAGAAAAATGTCTCTGTTAAAGGGCAGCTTGCATAATGCATTTTATAATGCATTGTTCAATGGCAACAAACAGCAGACACAACAAATGAGGAGGAGAAACACTGCTCATCCCCCACTCCGCGCTGCATCCACACCTCTCTAATTTGATCTCGACGTTTCAGGCAAACCTCCCAGCTTCTTCTGTGCAGCCTGAAGCCAAATCAAAAAGTTCCACATCATTAACAGCGGAAGGTTGCTATACTGTTAATGAGAGGCCCAATTAGCCTTTACTAAAATAAACAGACTCAGAGGAACAGTTTCCCTCCTGTGTAAAATTTGTTGAGCCATTGCCAAGTTTGCACAAGACGGAAACTAGTCAGGAAAAGAGATAATAGGTGAAGCAAGTCGGTCCAGGATATTTTGAGATTTATTAATATGCTTTTATGACGGGAAACACAGTTTAGGATGTACAGCGCTGCTTAAGAGTTTTTGGGCCCATCAGAATTTTCTACATTTCTGCTTGACAACATAATTTTCAAGTCCTGAAAGTAGACAAATTTCTGGAAGAGCTCCTATTAGCTCCGAGGCTAGGAAGCTAGGAGGAGCTACAGACCACCGAACAGAACTGGCCCCTCTTGAATCATGGTGATAAGTTGTTCTACAGTTTATTCGCTCTAAGCGATCACGTCATTGTGAAAATATGTGCGTATTTGAATGCTAAAACAGCCTTCTCGTGCACTGGTTCCTTAAAGGGGAACTACTGTTTTTTACAACCTGGACCTTATTTCTGGCATAAAATACGATCATTTACTCAACCACATAACTTTTGTGTCATTTGTATTCCTTCAGGAGATATTTAGATCTGCGTATATCCATATAGTGGGAGTGACTGGGGCACCGAAACGCATTACACATTATCTGCCGCGAAACTCATTCATTTCACCAATATTTTGTTTTGATATGCTCGTGCTATTCCCCTTTGAGTCCAGAGTTACATGTTATCATCATCATTCTGCAATTTTTTTGCGACATGGCTGAATATTTTTCCGATTCTGAGGTTGTGGATGAACCATAGCAGCAGCAAATTACAGGTAAACAAGCCGACCGTCACGGGTGCGCGTGGCGCTCAGAGATGACATCATCCAGGTCAGAAGACTTTATCTGTAGATTGACCTACAGACCCCGGATGATGATAACAGGTAACTCAGGACTCAACGGGGAATAGCACTAGCGTATCATAACAAAATATTGGTGAAATGAACGAGTTTCGCGGCAGATAATGCGTTATTTAGAGGCTGTGTTTCGGTGCCCCAGTCACTCCAACTGTATGGATATACGCAGATCTAAATATCTCCTGAACGACTACAAATGACACAAAAGTTATATGGGTGAGTAAACAATCGTATTTTATGCCAGAAATGAGGTCCAGGTCGTAAAAAACAGTAGATCCCCTTTAAGATGAACAGCCAATCGGGGCGATCTGACAGGGGTCCAACTAGTGCCAGTGGCTTGGGACACACTGTAAAAACTGTGGCCACAGATGCTCAGCAATGGCCTGACACTTGCGAATGGACAACCGTTAGCTTGCTGCTTCTTATAAAAATTAGGAAATGTTGTCCAAATTTACGGCTTGACTTTGAAGTTCACATTTTCTTTCTGCTTGTTCGCCCTTTTCAAAAGTCCTCAAAAAGTGCTTGAGGACATCTTCCCTATGCCCAGATGAAAAATATAATGTAAACACAATTTATTTCCCAGGTGTTCGTGTTCAGATGTCAGGTCATCACTCCAGGTAAACACATCACAGTAACTGAGTCGATGAAAAAGCCACAACAAGATGTAAGTAACAGGAGCCAGGAGCCACAGAGGGAACCAAGTCTTCCATCAGTGCCTCCAGCCAGCGCCCGAAAAACAACCTGCCTTCACCTCAAAGCTGTTACATTTAAAATTTATAAGCACCACGGAATAATTTTGTTAAAATTAAAGACTTGAGGGACTGTGAGAACGGGACGAAAAGGGATGGATTGCAACTTTAGCTTTAGGCTTTTTTTGTTTGCCTCATGTTGCGACACGTCACAAAAACGAATGGCCCCGCTGCTCCGATGCGGATACCCCGAAAACACACGAGCAGACATGTGACGACACCAAGCGGAGCTCACACACACTGTGCCTGGTGTTGCCATGCCTCTGCTGTTTCCCATTTGCCGATGTTGCTTTTGTGTCAGACTTCCACTGGTTTAAATGCAAATAGGAGCCGTAAAGGATCACCTGAAGGCGCCATTAGTCTGGGTCTCTGTGAGGAGGATGAGCTGCAGATTCAGCCTCTGTTCACCTTCAAAGACTTTATATTAACACCTGTAGTACATCCTGTTCTGTTGGCTCAGTATAGGTGCAGTTTATGTTTCCTCTTCACAATTATTTAAGAAAAATCACTCAGTTCAAGCAAGTTTTTTTTTTTTGTAAGTTGTCTTACAGCATCCAGCTGTGTCGACCTCATCCGCACCCGTCAATGGCAATTTGTCTGCTGCAGATAAACAACACCGACGTCCTCATTTTTAATCCTGCACCGAAGCGCTGACCGTTTTCAGAGCAGACATTTTGACTCGTCACAGCAGGGAAGGCACAGGTGTATTAATGATGGCTGCATTCCGCTTACGGGAAGTCCTCCTTTCGTGCAGGGCTGTTCGTGGTTGTGGTTTACTAGGGCAGTGATTAATTCCACCTGTGCTTTTTTTTCTATAGAGACCAGTCAAAATGTCTTCCCTGATAAAGGTCTAGTGAGCGCAGCACCAGACCTGTTTGCATAATTAAACATATTGGAGGTGTAGATGGTGATGCTGAAGTCGGGAAGCAACCTAGCCAGGTCCTACCAGAGCTGAAACTTTGTCGATTTGTGTTTTTAATTGTGTAAAAAATCTAGATACAGCAGCTGTATTGCCCTCAAACACAGAGCGTTGCAGAGGATGGTAAAATCAGCAGAGTGCATTACCAGGTCAGAGCTGCCAGCCATCCAGGACATTCAGGAGGAAGGCACAGAGGATCCTCTCTGACCCCAGCCACCCAAGCTATAGACTATTTACACTCCTGCTGAGCACCCAGACTCGAATCAGCAGGTTCAGGGACAGTTTTTATCCACAAGCCATCAGGCTACTGAACTACTGAATTGCCACACATATACACACCCACATGCACACTTCCACTTTTATTCTGTTTCTATTTCATTTCTATTCTATATATTTTATCTTGGGTGGCATAGTGAGTTCTCTCCAGGTACTCCGGCTTCCTCCTGGTGATTCTAAATTGGCTGTAGGTGTGAGTGTGAATGGTTGTCTGTCTCTCTGTGATAGCCCTGAGATAGACTGGAGACCTGTCCAGGGTGTACCCCACCTCTCGCCCAATGACAGCTGGGATAGGCTTCAGGACCCCCCGCAACCCTCCACAGGACAAGCAGTTACAGAAGATGAATGAATGAATATTTTATCTTGGGCGGCACAGTGGCGTGGTGGTTAGCACTGATGCCTCAAAACAAGAAGGTTCTGGCTTTGAATCCGGGCCGACTGGGTGTACCTCGCCTCTCGCCCGATGAGAGCTGGGCTAGGCTCCTAACCCTAACCCTAACCCTGAAATAGTTCTGATTATAGACTCTGTGTACATGGACGCTAAATAAAATGATCTGACAAGACATACAGTATGTGTTTACGCTCCCCAGACATCCGAATTACGACAAAGTCGGTTGGGCTATCGTGAAACATTGATTTTGCCAGAATTACGACAGAGAAAAGAGAAGTCCCTCCACATAACTTCATTGACAACATGGAATTCATTCAATAGAATAAGAAGACCATACCAGACGCAAACATTTTGTTACCGCTATGTTCCTGCCCCTCCCAGAAACACGTCAGGTCACTTGATGTTTACCCAATTTGGGAAGCAGGGAGCATGTATTTATTCCTGCCAAAGAAATAAATTAGAACAAGTGTTTGCATGCTTACTTGGCGCTGACATTTTCCTAATCAAAGCATAATCAATTAGACACACCACCACCTCTTAGTCTGATAGATTTTCAGTGTCCTGATTGTTACTGGAATACTAGCGTCCATGAAAATATAGTGAATGTACTGCACGTGTCCGACTTCTCAACAGCAGTTTCACTGTTCTGTCTCTGCGTAGCTTAATATTTACAGTGTACTGGATTCATGATGCGCCTCCTCGCCAAGGAGGCATCCCCGTCGCTCTTAGTTTGATTCAGCACGGCGACGGGCGCAAACATGCAGCAAGAGTCACCTATTTTCAGCCACGAGGCGTCCTTGAACAGATGGTGCGATCCCCACCGAGCCCTGATCTTGACATTATGGAGTCGGTCCAGGATTACACGAAGAGACAGAATCTACAAAAGAAACCTACACCTACCAAGAACTCTGACAAGCTGAGTGCAAATTCAACCAAGAATACTTGTGATGTTTTAAAGGCAAGACGTGGGCACACAGAATTAATCTGACTTTATGTTAGACTGAGTCAAGGTGTAGGACTGGTTAGGCTTATTCTGTGACTAAGAATTTATTTCTACATTCCCTATCAGCAAGAGTACTGCGAGTCTTGGTCATCTGAAGCACTGTGTTTCGAGGTCTGCTCAGAGGTCTATTAGAGCAGCAGAGAAAGAGAATGAAAGAGACGAAGCACCATTATTTTACACCGCTGGGTCAATGTCAAAGAGAGCTGCTGGCAAATTAAACAAGAAGAAAGGGAAGCACTCTCAAAGTGTTTTAGGGCACTTCCTTCTCTCCTCCGCCAGAATTTATCTCTTCCACATTCCGTCTTTTTTCTTCTCCTTTAATCAACTCATTCTCTGTTATCCCCAAACTCTCACTTTATCTTGCTCTTCCTCCTCTTTATCTCCGTCTCCTTTCTGAAAGCTCGTCTGAAGCGCAGCTAAGTCTCAGGAGACGGCAGACCTCTCCGTCTCCTTCTGCCTCTTTCTTCTCACAATTTACAGTCAGCGCAGCCGGCAGTGCGAGTTCCCAAAGTCACATGCTCGCTGCATTGCAACCAAAGGTTCAATGCCACATGGCCCGTGACTCGCGATAACCAGATGAGTGGGAATTACAGGGCGCACTGCAGTGGCGTCACCACTTGGCAACCCCGGCGTCGACAATGCCGTTTCCTTCAAGAAACATTGTTGGGTGGTTCGCAGCTAAGAACGTTCAGGAGTCAAGGTGTCATCGCGGCGGTTTTACATTTCAATTATCACATTTTCATTGTGTTAATTAAAGAACCTGCACACTCATAGTACTGCTGACCCCAAGTGTATACAGATGGTTTGATTTACATTTTTCCTCTCGCTCGGTTTCTCTGTAATTCCTCGTAGAACTCCTTCCAGCATCGAACTGAGCACAAGTAAAAATGAAACAACCGTGGAAGGAGTTCAAAGATACGATTAATTCAGTGGTTGCCGTTTTGTGCCATACTGATGGGGATCAAGGACTAAAAATCATAACGACAATGGTAAGCAATCTATTTACATACGTGGATTAACCCTAAGGGCCCCGACAAACCAAAATGATATCGACCAAGAACCCTGTTTTGGGTCCAAATAGACGCAGCAAAGACTACAGCCTATAACTAGCATAAGCTTAATCATAATTATAGTTGGGTGAGTAAATTATGTTGTCGACCTGTCAATTTCAAAATTAGGGTATTAATAATTAATAAAGTTAGCCTGGTTAGCTTGGTGCCTGTGCTACAAAAGGCATAAATATAAGGAAACACCAAGTTTCAATGAAGTTCTATAAATTAAATTGGTTGTATTTAAACCCCATTATAATTCAACATACATAAAGATCAAACTGATATGTTATTGTCATTAGATCCAAAGATCTGTAGTCCTATGTCTCTGCTACGCAACGGCCAGCTGGCTCAACTGGAAATAACTCTCCATGCCAGCAGGTGGCAGTAGTCTGTATTCTCAAATGGGCTGGGACTACAAAGTTATAAGATGAGAAGAGCTGCCTGTGTGTGTGTGTGTGTGTTTCCCTTGAACTTTGCCGTTCTTTGCCTATTTTTGTCTCATCCATTTCTCTTCTGGTGCACTGGTTTGCTAGAAGATGATCATCCAATCAGAGCGATCTCTCTCATTGACACACTCCATCGCTGATTCAGCGTGGCTGAATAGCTGCCAGGGGTTGTCCGACTAATGGCAACGGTCCAGGACACATCACCAAAACTAAGATCAGAGACGCTCACTGATTGGCCCAAAGTTGGCTTGGTGAGTCTTAACTGTTTCAACTCATCATTTAAGAAGTATTGATATATATAAGTATCTACACTGGCGTGAGTGATTTGGCCATTAGATCAATATTTGTAATATATCTTTGTCAGTTTGACCGACATACACAGATGAGGCATAACATTATGACCACCTTCCTAATATTGTTTAGGTCTCCCTTGTGCCTCCAAAACAGTTATGACTCATCAGAGAATGGACATGGGCCTTCTGAGGGTGTCCTGTGGTGTCTGGTAACACAATGTTGTTAGTTGGGGCCTTTGAGGGTAGGGGCCTTTGTGGATCATCCCACAGATACTTGATCAGTTTAGGATCTAGTGAATTTGGAGGCCAGGTCGACACCTTGTGCTGTTCTTCATGTTTTTTTTTTAGTTGTTCCTAAATTGTTTTTGTGTGTATTCCTGTTTCAGGCTGCATCCTGCTGGGGATGGCTGCTGCCATCAAGGAGTGTCATTGCTATGGGGTGGGGGTGCCTGGTCTGGTCTAGGTGGGTGCTACATGTCTAAGTAACATCCACACGATTCCACGTTTCCCAGCAGAACACTGTATTGTCACAAGATGGTCAATGTTATTCACTTCACCTGTCAGTGGTCATAATGCTGTGGCTGATCAGTGTACGTGTTGTGCTTTAAATAAATAATGGAACTTTGCATCTGCTATATGTGATAAATGTAAATAATTCATATACATCTGATGTGTACTGTTGCTTGTACGTCTGGTCCTTGTCAGGGCAGAATGATAGAGATGCCACATAAAGGTGGCGGTGCGTGGAGATATAAACCAACAGCTCGCCAGAGGGCCAAAAACAAAACAAAAAACTGCGTCCGGGGAAAAGCTTTCATCAAGTCCCGCTCATAAAGACGATTTACAGCCATCTGGGGCACCTGACCAAGGCTGAGGTGTGCTTTTTTGTCCATATGGGTGTCTGCGTATACGGCCGTGTTCGCGTGTTCGTTTTAGGCGTGATCATAACTCAACCGGACGAGAGAAAAATTGGGATGTGAGAACCTGGTAAAAACGCATCAACACGTTTCAGCACCTGAATGGATTTTTAACATGGCGACCAATGTGTCGCGTAAAATGAAGGTTGATTTGTTAGCCTGTGAACAATATGTGAACACACACACACACAACCTAGGTCTTGCAAGTAATGTGAAGAAACATGTCCTGAATACTGGAAAAAATAATTGTGTATCCAAACTTGGGAAAAAAGACCACACTGTTATATAAAATATGGATTGACAAGCTAAAATATCTCCAAAGTCACTGTTCCTCAGTTGCAGTCTGGCTGATGATTCATTAAGTGGATACAACTGCACATTAATCGCGACAATTAAAATGAATTTTGAGTTTTATCCTTTCAAACGTGAACGTTCCCTCAGTTTCTTTCCCTTGGTTGAATCCCCTTGGTCTCTTGAAACTTCTAATAGGCATTTTTCTTTATATTCTGACAATCCAATTAATCACCAAAGCATAATTTTGTCTGATTAATAACTTTATATGAAAATAACTGTTGGTTGCAGCTATGTTTAGACTGTAATAGAGTACAGCACACACCGCAAGGGTGCCCTGAAATATTAAATTTATGCTCTGCATGTCTGAAACATCTTTCAAATACGTCTGGTGACGGTAATCTGGGAATAGAGGTACTTGCTCAGCGGGTCGCTCAGATACACTTCCCTGTTTATCATTTTCTATATCATGGCTGTCCCTTTCCAAATTTCTTCAGCAGCTTCCCAAATCTACCCACCTCGTGCAGGTGTTTAGTGTTTGCCTGATTAGTCCTCTGTCAAAGAAAAAGCGTGCGCTGGTGCTGATCATTTTGCCTGGAGGAGGTGTGGGTTGGTTAGCTGTTAGGAGCCCCTGGCAGCTGATTTCACTGATTAGCGCTCCTTCACGTAGAAGGGAGGGAACACGGGAGTGAAATCTCCAGCTGAGGTGTTTGGTTGCTGTGAAAACCTGCAGACTTGTTAGTCCTCCAGCACATCGGCTGCTTATCCCCGTCACCACACAGCTCATTCACATACACCTGCACCAAACAGGACGTGTTTGTTACGACCAGACGCTCAGATTTTTGCTCATTTACAAGTTCATCATTTTGTTTTAAGGGTGTACAAGAATGGTTTGACATGCTTTAATGTAAAAAAAAAAAAAAATACATTATTTGTCTCATTTTGTACATTCCTGCCGCATTTATTTTCCATTTCTGTCTGAAACTCTCCATTTTAGCTCCCGTCTCTTTAAGGCCCTGCCTCCTGAGAAGCCCAGTCTGCACTGATTGGTCAGGGTTTTTCTTGACCAAATTATCTGCCTTTGTAAAGGGGGGTTGTGTTTATCATGTGTATGAGAAATAAACACTGCCAGGCCAAAAAAAAGTTCCCACCTGGATTTAACTAAGCAAATAGGTACGAGCCTTCTATTGGATAATTATTGCATGGGCGATTATCTTTCAGCTGGCAACAAGTTATTTAACCCCAACTGATGCAATGAGTAGTTTCTCATTTCTTAAACAACCATGTCTTAAGACACATCCTGTGGTCGTGTAAAATATGTTCGACTTGTTGAGAAGGGTCAAATCATTGGCATGCATCAAGCAGAGAAAACATCTAAGGAGATTGAAGAAACTACTAAAATTGGGTTAAGAACTGTCCAACGCGTTATTAAAAACTGGAAGGATACTGGGGAACCATCATCTTAGAGGAAGAAATGTGGTTGGAAAAAAACTCTGATTGAACGTGATCGGTGATCACTTAAATGTTTGGTGAAATCAAATCGAAGAAAAACAAAAGTAGAACTCAGGGCTATGTTTAATAGTGAAAGTAAGAGCATTTCCACATGTACAATGTGAAGGGAACTCTGTGAAGGGATTGGGACTGAACAGCTGTGTAGCCTTAAGAAAACCACTAGTCAGTGAAGCTAACCGGCTTCAATTTGCCAGGGGGCATAAAGATCGGACTCTGGAGCAATGGAAGAAGGTCATGTGGTCTGATGAGTCCAGATTTACCCTGTTCCAGAGTGATGGAGGCATCAGGGTAAGAAGAGAGGCCGGTGAAGTGATGCACCCATCATGCCTAGTGCCTACTGTACAAGCCTGTGGGGGCAGTGCTATGATCTGGGGTTGCTGCAGTTGCTCAGGTCTAGGTTCAGCAACATTATGTGCCCAAAGAATGAGGTCAGCTGACTACCTGAATATACTGAATGACCAGGTTATTCCATCAATGGATTTTTTCTTCCCTGATGTTCACGGGCATATTCCAAGATGACAATGCCAGCATTCATCGGGCATTCATCAAAATGTGTTCTTGTCTGTGTTGTGTTCTTGTGAAACGTCTTCTGTACTGTTGCAAGTAAGCATCTGACCAAGAACAGTACAAACACCCAGATGTGTACTTGACGTTTTTGCCACTGTTCAAATACCAGATTGAGTTTCCTGCGTCCTCTTTTCCTCGAGAGTTAGTACTTCAGAATCGAACTACCAAGTACACAAATTCAAAGTTTGCTTACATTGGTATTGATACCGTCTGACTGTTGGAACTCCCCAACAGCCAGCTACAAATCAATGGAAGATGATGATGATGAGCGATTCGCTTTACTGTATGTGAACGGGGCTTAAGTGGTAGATTTACAGGCAGTTGAAGAATAGCAAACATCTCAAAGTCAACAAGAAGAATCCACTGGCTAAGAAATGCTCAGCAAGTTCAACAGACTCACTGACTTCCTTCTGGTTTTTAGTTGGTCACAAAAAGAGCTCTTTGTTTTACTCTGATTAATCAGATTGTTTACAGCATCTCATTAAACAGTCAGCATCAGTGGCAGAAGCTAGATATTACATCTATTACCTATTGCCCTTAGACTTAGAGTTTATTGATCGACAAGGGAAATTGCTTGGTTACAGTAGCTCAGTTGCACATAAAAACACTGCAAGTAAAAAGAAAATCTACAAGAAACAGAAATAGAAGTAAATATACAGTATATGAATAGAAAGGATAAATGATAAGGTGCAATAATATGGATGGACTTTGATTCACCCTCAGCATGCGGTGTTAAAGTACAATACAAATGCATATTCTACTTTCTCATAGTTGGTACTTTATTGCTAATTTAGGCAACAAATACACCCCCCATTTGTAACCTTTGTTCTTTTTATATCCTCCACAGTATAACATGTGGGCATAGCTATTTTTAACCAAATGAGAATTTACATTTTGCAAATTAGCTGAGCTAACACACCTAACTGGAAATCACGGGCCTGTGATGACAATGAGCCAAAGGAGGTACTAAGATATGCTTAGCATCATCACAATCAGTGTGAAACAATCACATATCAACTCACATTGTGGAAGACAAAGAGGCAGAAATCCTACTGACATTTGATTACATGTGATTAGATTGAGTTTCCAGCAGAAAACAGGGTTGGTGCAGCAAATTAAAGTGGTACACGGCGTCAAAAACATACGAAGCCTGCGCATAATGAACGGCTTTCTCCGCCGCCTCTATTTTCTTTTTCCGCGAACATGCAAATGAGAACAACCGCATTTGCATGTCACCTGCCTAAACAAGTTGGAATTAGCGGAGACAATCAGAACACATGAGGAGTGAGAGATGAGATGTGAACAGCACCTCTCCCCAGGCTGTTAAATAATACATCACTGTGGCTTTTTAAATAGAGTACGTAGCTGTTGGAAAACCAGCCGAGACGCTGACAGATATTTGTTCATTATGTTAAAACAGTGATGACACGGGAAGTTGGCCGCAAAGCACGACGTTCGCTCACAGCGGGGCGTCCTGATGGGAGCTGGCGTTACTTGTTGATGTGTGTCATGTAAGTTGACAAGATCAGAATTCCCCGGAGAAGTTTCATCAACTCCGTTTATTAATTTAAAGTGAAAGTGCGCACTGAGTAGGTTTTGTTTTAATTAAATTTTACTGCGAACACTCACAACATTAAGAACAGACATGTGACCACTAAGAGCAGTGAAATATTATTGTCCACGATGTGATGAAGACATCGATGATGTTATTTCAAAGTAAAATGGTTTATTAAACTATTTGGATGATCTGCTGTAAATTAAAATACATTATGCACACGATAACCCCTTCCACTTGTAGTTTCAATAGATCAGACAAATTTGTAATTGGTAACATTATTTATGCCTCTGTTCCATTTTGTTGGGCCTGAGCCTTGGTATGTGGGTAAACTGAAATGACTGAGACAATGAAAAGAACCATATTGGTTGTATGAGTTTTACCTGTGTTTACTCTGCCTTGACATTTCAATATGGCTGCTGTAAAAAATCCATTACAGTGATAGAGCATACGTCTTGGAGAGTGTTATCCCCCTTACACCATGACTGCTTGCAATCAAAATGCTGTTTGTAATCAAATTTAAAATCATTCATTCATCTTCTGTAACCGCTTGTTCCCATGAACGGTCGCGGGGGTCTGCTGGAGCCTATCCCAGCTGTCATTGCGCGAGAGGCGAGGTACACCCTGGACAGGTCGCCAGTCCATCGCAGGGCTAACACAGAGAGACAGACAACCATTCACACTCTCACATGCACACCTACGGCCAATTTAGAATCACCAATTAACCTAATGAGCATGTCTTTGGACGGTGGGAGGAAGCCGGAGTACCCGGAGGCATCAGTGCTAACCACCTTGGCACTGTGCCTCCCCATTTAAAATCATGAATCGGTCAATAATTTACTGATGAGTCGTAATTCATTCATTCATTTTCTGTAATGGCTTGTCCTCTGGAGGGTCGAGGGGGGAGGTACACCCTTAGACAGTCCATCCAGTCTATCATAGGTCTAACACAGGGAGACAGACGACCATTCACACTTACACCAATGGCAAATTTAGAATCACCAATGAACCTAACGAGCATGTCTTTAGATAATACAGTAGCAGAATTAGTTGCGGAAGCTAACACGGATGTGCCAAAGGTGCAGTTCCGCAAATGACCACTAGAGCACTACAGGCTACCTCCAAGAGTGAGTCAATCCTCGTAGACCTTCCATTGTTTTATTTATTTTTTTCTTCTGTACAGCACTTTGGTTATTTTTTAAGTGTTTTAGAAATACAGGTGGATTGGATTTGATTGGATATTAGGCCTAACTTTACAGAAGAAATTAACAATTTTTTTCCGCCTGTGGTCTCCATGTCTCACAACAACATCAATATCATCACAGGGGTAAATATTTATGTAACTCACCAGTTTGAACACATTTCGGGGCCTCAGCTGCATTAACACTTTTTGAATTAGCTGTGAGTTAGGTGGAGTCCGTCTTTGTATAGAGCCAATGGGTGATCCCCATGTGTTCCAATATAAGGATAATAATCATATTTTATCCAATAGAAACCTGTGATTTATGACAAAATACCTGCAAAACTAAGAACATTCCCATTAGCTAAACTTTGCATATTGGGTAATGAATGTAAACTTTATTTCTGCTCGACACTAACATGAAAGCATCATCACTGTGAGCGTGTTAGCATGCCAAGGTTGGCATTTATCTCAAAGCCAAGAATGGCTCAAGTTTTGGTTCTGTTGCTGATTTGTGAAACTTCCATCTTCTTCATCTTCTATACCCGCTTATTCCTGTTAAGGGTCGCGGGGGTCTGCTGGAGCCTATCCCAGCTGTCACCGGGTGAGAGGCAGGGTACACCCTGGACAGGTCGCCAGTCCATCGCAGGGCTAACACAGAGAGACAGACAACCATTCACACTCACACGCACACCTACGGCCAATTTAGAATCACCAATTAACCTAACCAGCATGTCTTTGGACAGTGGGAGGAAGCCGGAGTACCTGGAGAGAACCCACGCAGACACAGGGACAACATGCAAACTCCACACAGAAAGGCCCAGTTCGCCCATGGATTCGAACCCGGGACCTTCTCACTGTGAGGCATCAGTGCTAACCACCTCGCCACTGTGCTGCCCGAAACTTCCATCTTATCCATCAAAATAAATTATTAAATAGTAAATATCAAACAATCAAGTGGCTCCCCCGTTTATCATCTTTGCTCTATGTGCTTTCACCAACATACAGCATCATCTGCTTCTTTTTACCTGTCATCCAGGAGCTTCACCCTTGGAGCTTCATTGGACATTCATTAGCATGTATGAATCTGTATTTATGCTTTTGGCACTGCAGTGCTGGTGAGTACTTCACTCATCAAGAAACTTATTCTTCTCATTTAAAATGGAGATCAAACACCCCCACACATACCGATGAGTTGTATTGCTGAATGTCACTTTACAACCGTGCTGACCTAGATAAAGCCTTGGAGAAAAATGCTCTGCACCTCCAGACTGAAACCATGTTTCAGTTTTAATTAGAGGGGAGAACTTTATCTCCCTCTCAGCCCTTCTCTCCCTCGCTCAGCTCCCCTCAGCCACCTGGCCGAGGCAGCAGCAGAATGTAAATTGGGTTCTGGGCTTTAATTGGACACTGTACATGCTGGGAAGGACCTGCACACTAACCTCACACACACATACACACACACACACACACAGACCCTGCTGTCTTACACTGAAAGGTTGCGCTAGAGGATACTGACAGAAGATAGCTGGACGAGTGAGGCTCTGCAAAGCTGAGCAAGTTGGCACCGATGCTTCATTTTGCCCTAAATTCGATTCAGAACTCAAAAAGTGAATGTGTTGGACATGTTTAAAATTCAGTCAGCAGTTTCAGAGTTTCTTAGACTATCGTAGGTAAAAAAAAAAAGACTAAAAACACGATTTAAAAGGGAAAACCGTTGTGACTTCTTCCTGCAATAATAGGTATGAACAATAAACAGACAACCAGGGGAGACTGCAGGAAATCATAACTCTGAACAAAGAAGCAGTTCAGCACATAATGCCCCCCTGAAGCAAATCAGCATATTTCTAAAATTCTGAATAGTTCCTTGAATGAAATACTAAAAAAATTCAAGTGGACTCTCTCAGCATGAGTCGGCTCACCCAAAAATAACATCTGAACCACAGGTGCAGATAAAAAAAAAAGACCTCCCATTATTTGGCATTATATTTATACTGCAATCAGTTTACAGATTAAGTCAATTCACAGATTATAAACCAAACGGCAGATGAGCTAAATTAACTTAATCTATAAAAACTGACCTGCATGAAGCAAAGACAAGTGATATGATCTCGTACGTGAGCAGCTGTGTTTTCTTAATATTACCTGAACCTGTGAGATTTTGTTGAAGTACAAAGAGATACCTCTCAGATAATTGCAGCTCTTTTGTATCTTGGTTTTCAATCGAAAGGTCTCAGGCTAGTAAGGACTGAGAACTAAGGAAAAGCAGAAGGAGAAACCAGATCGCAGTCGAGTGTGGGTGGAAACGCACCGGAGGATCAAATCTTGGCCCACGTTTGGCGATACGGCTGTGAAATGACTGCCAGGCCGGCCTCTGAGATACAAGCCTGAGATCATTTGGGCTGAAGTCAGCTCTAGTTTAGAAACTCACGGGCAGCTGCCGGCTGGTTCCAACACGCCGTTTTTTTTCACAAATCTGGCGCGGGATTTCACCGCTGTTTGGACAAACCAGTTTGTCTGCGTGGATGAGATGCCAAACAAGCACATTTTGGGGAAAGTGTTTAAAAAAAATAAGTGTTCAATATGGTCTATTTATATGTGCATAAATGTGTGTGCATGTGTGTGAGATCTTTTTTGGGAACTCTTACTTGTGAGGAGCCAGTTGTTTCTGTGAATTTAGAAGCTGACAGTGACAAACTGTTGTTTATTCTGCATTTGAGAGTGTGTGTGCATACGTGTGTGTGTGTGTGCTCTATCTCAGCTTATCGACACACACCTCACCGGGAGACACACACACACACACTCGCACCCAGTGGGAGATGCTTCAAAGCGTGGCAACGCTGTCGGCTGTATTGCTTTGTGTTTCATGTGTCCTCTATTTTTCCACCCAGCACCCTCCTCCCCCCCCCTTCCTCCCCCCCAATTCTTTATTAATGGCCCAGATGTGGCAGCGGCACACGGGGAGCTCATTACTCCAAAGACAACACAAAGCAGTTGTTTCCATATTCAAACATTTTGGGAGGAGGTGCTTTCATGTAATATGTAACCGAACCAGTGTACAGCTTCGAACACTAACGACGTTGCTTGTTCGGCAGTTTCCTCTCCATGTTTGATTAGGTGTGAAGGAGGAAGATGGTTCATGCATTATGTAACTTCGAGCTGTGCGAGAGTTTCGGGCTTTGTGTTTCGGGAGGGAGGAAGGAAAGAGGAAACGAGGAGGAAGGAAGGACAGAGGGTGGAGGAGAGGATTGAACTGTGTAGGTGGGGAGACAAGAAGTTAGTGGTAAATGGGGTAAGGAGGAGGAGAGGATGAGGACAAAACTGCGGTGAGGAAGAAAAGGGGGTGATGAGAAAGATGAAGATACGAGGCATGAAAGACATGAAAGAGGTGATGTGGACTAAGAGGTCGAACGTAACGGAGGAGATGATGGAGAGGATAGCAGAAAAAGAGGTGAAGATTTGATGGTGAGGGAGCAGAGAAATCAGGAAGTGAAGGAGGAGAAGAGGAGACCAAAAAAAATAGTCGTGAAAATACTGAGACCAAGGTTTGGACAGGGAGAGAAGATGGAGGTAGAAGGACAAGAAAAGGTGAGGAAATGTAAGGACAAGGGAATAGGAGAGACAGATAGTGGAGGACATGAGAAGAAAAGGTGAGGAGGAGGAAGAAGAGACAACTGGGTCGAGGGGACGAAAGAGGAGACGGAGTGTCAAGAAAAAGAGCAGGAGAAGAAATAAGACAAGGTGAGGGAGATCAGGAAGTGAGGAGAATGATGAAGGTTAAAATGGAAAGGGGTGATGACTGGTTTGTTAAAGAGGGAGGAGGGCTGGATGGAGTGGAAGCAAAGAGGAGGGAGGAGGAGTGGCAAAAGAAAAGAGGCTGGGGGGCAAGACGGAGGTGAGGAAGGAAAAAACGAACCGAAAAAGAAGCAGCGAAGGAGACGAGAGCGTAGGAAGGGCTGTGAAGGAGAAAAACGAGAGAGAGAGAGGGATAAAGTGTGGGAAGGAGTGAAGAAGAGGAGAGGGAGGAAGTGAGGAAAAGGAGGAGGTGGGCGTCAGGAGTCAGAGTCACTTTCATCACAGAAATTTGTCGCGTTGATCGGAGGTGTGAACCCAGCGAATCTGACAAATCTCGCTCACAAACCCGTCCAAAAAGCGAGGTGACTGAGTGTGTGTGTGTGTGTGTATATAAGATACACCCAAGGGGACAGTCAACCTTTTCAGCAAACAGTCTTTATCAAGCTCTTGTTTGGGTTTGTGTCTGCACTACATGATCTGCTGTTATTCACCTCCTCGGTTGCATGTTGCCGAGACGACATCTATAAGGTCACACTTCCTGAATTATGGCAGTTGGATCAGTGCATCGGATCACGAGTTGTGGCTGCGTTCTTGTTTAACTTGCCACCGAGCGAGGAGCACAGTAAAAATGTCTGGATCTACGGACAAAACACTGCGACCACCTCAGCATATTAGGGTTCTGCACCTTCGACTCACTGAGCCACTGACTCGGCGAGACCAGACATTAGTGGAGTTGTAGCCACGGTAATGTATTAGGGCCTTGGCACGCCGAGCTCATAATCGTCCGTCAGCCAATGTCAATGTCAGTGTCATGCATTTATCAGTACCAAGTACTTGGTAGTTCCGACTTGACAAGTTCGACTCTGAAGTACGGACTCTGGAGGATAAAAGGACGGACGACGGTCATTCTGTAATTGGAACAGCGGCGTATTTGATGGCGTATAACTTCGCAGTGCACTTGATTCTGGGATACGTAGCTCAGTAGTCCCAAGTGCACACAAACAGTGGCAGTCCTCGATTCTGGCTTCTCTCCCCCAAGTCTAAAGTACCGAAATCTGTCAGGGGGTAGATAGAAGGAGGGTCCTCTGAGGGTTGTGGAGTATTGTTGATGCACTGTGTTGTCTTTATTGGTTTAAGGAGGGTTTACCAATCAGGAATAACATCATGACCACCTTCCTAATATTGTGTAGGTCTCCCATGTACCTCCTAAACAGTTGTGACTCATCAGAGAATGGACATGGGCCTTCTGAGGGTGTCCTGTGGTGTCTGGCAACACAATGTTGTCAGTGGGGGCCTTTGGGTCCTATGGGTTGAGGGCAGGGCCCTCTGTGGATCAGGCCTGTTCCAATACATCCCACAGAGAGTGAAGAGAGTAGTGAATTTGGAGGCCAGGTCAACACCTTGTGCTTGTTCCTCAAATGTTTTTGTGTGTGCGCCTGAGTCATGCTGCATCCCGCTGGGGATGGCTGCAGCGATCGAGGAGTGTCATAGTTATGGGGTTGCATGGTTTTCCTGTCCTGATGGTGCATAAAAGCTACCTTTTGATGTGTGCTTCATAAAACTGGTGTTGCAAGAATACATTCAGGTACATTGATTGTACTTGGTCGGATGCGTACTTTGAATTAGAACAGTCCTTGTGCATCAAATGATAAAACACAAACAAGAATGCATATTGAGCAATGCCCACCTTCTAAACAAGTCGGACCTTGTTTTTGTTTTTTTGTTCAGCCTATAGAGTGTGCTAAATTAGAAGTGACAAAAGCCAAGAGGGAACACGGACTGCTCTAGTCAAGGGGCCAGCAGGTGAACCGAAAAGCAGAACAAAAAAAAGCCAGTAATCTGGGACTTTGTTCAAACAGCCTGAGAAAGGTTGAAGGTCACAAGTCTCGTCAGGCCCCGGGAGTCCAGTGGATCCGAAGCAGAGCCGAAAACAGAAGCAGGCAGGGTCTGCACAGTCAAATCAAAGGCAGGAGTTGGATAGGAGATCCGTCTGCAGATAAATTAAAAAGGTTCACAGTAAATTGTTTTGTGATGGACTGGAATGTGACTGCAGTCTACTATGTGGCAGCGTGGTGGAGTCGGAGCCCGGTAGTTGTAGCAGCGGTGATTATGGATAGTTGGCAGCGGGTAGGGCCACTCCCACACCTGACTCCACTCTCGCAATTAAGCCCGACACAAACAGACTCAAGGAAAAGCCTCGAAGAGGAGGAGGAGGAAGAAGAAGAAGTGTGGAAGTTTCATCTCATTAAACATTAAATGCACAAATATGATCATCTGGAATGTAAAACCTGAAGACCAACGGATCAGCAAGCTTCAGAAGAGGCTGGGTCTCCACAACAATTTTTATATCAACCATATTTGCTCTTCTGGCTTCCCTTTTTTTTAAAATGTTAGATACAGTCTAGTGCCACCTGCTGGTATGGAGTGTTATCGCCTCACATAGACACAGAACGTACGTTAGCTGACCAAGTAGTACAGCAACGGACCTCCGTATGCCTTTGTCGCCACTCTTTTGACGTCAGTTTGATGTGTCTGGGCCTTTAAATGAACTGTCGCTGAGATAATCGATGCTGTTCACTTCATCTGTGGGTGGCCGTAAAGTTTTGGCTCATTGGGGTACTGTGAGTGTAGTGTAAATCCGATTTTATTGGGCAATGATTTAATGCAGAGGCGCCTAACTCCGGGGCTGCACCAGACTGCCGGGCCACAAAACATTACAAAACCGAGCACAAAAGTGGCTCAATAATAATTATATAACTTCATAGGCTGTTACAAGCTATGTTTAGTCTTAAGCAGGCCACAGTCACTCATCACCACCTTTCAGCTTTCAACACTACATGTAACCAGAAGTGATTATTTTTCATTTGTCAAGTAATCGTAGTGAAATGGTGAAACGCAGACTAAATAAAAGTTTTGGTTTCTGTTCAGACTCAGTTCAGCTTTCTCTTCATTCTAGTGCACACTCCTTTGCCATTTTCAAATTCTTACGAAGCAGTTGAGAGGAGGAAGAGAGAGATTTAGATAACTTTAAGGGCCTTGCTTAGTGCACCAAGGGATTGCAACAGGAAATGCTTGTCCACAAACTGCTACCTCCACGAAGATAAAACTATTTTACCATCTAATACAGTATTATATTTAGTATTTCCCTTTACTGGAACTAAGGGGTCAAAACTTTGTGATGGTGCACTAGCAATTTCCCAGAAGACACCATGTTTTTTTTTCTGTCCCTGCGTCTTGCAGGCTATTCAGCATTTTACTGCACTCATTTTGCATTATTTTTTTTTAGTTCAGGAAATGGGCCCAGTTTTATATAAAAATCCACAAAACATCATTGGTTTCATCTTGCGCAGTCTCTTTTGTTTATGCTGCGTTTAGGTGTTTTTTCCCTTTTCAGACGTCGTGTACCTGCCCGTGTCCAAGCATGTGTGCGTCCTGAGGTATGAGGAGGAGCTCGCCGGCGCGTCCTGCCAGCATTATCGGCTTCGAATCAAATCTCCCCGTGATTAGCTCCGTCATGTGTTGAAGTTCAGGGTGATCTCAGCGGGCCTGTGCGTAATCAGAGAATAACCATATTCATGTGACGCTCCTCTCAGCAGCTCGGAGGGCAGCCCACCACGTCTGTGTGGAGAAATATTGTTGATGCTAATTAGAGCGGCTGCACTTATATCACATCCATCCATGAGGGGTGGAAGGTAGCGATGAGAAAGGTTGCGGTGTTTCTTGTTCACAGCATCAGACGGCTTGAGACAGTTGTGAGTTTGTAGGGTTGGTGGTGAAGGAATTGCACGAAATAACAGAATATACATCATATAACCTTGAAGGAACTAATCTACTCTGCTGATGTCAAACGTCTTTGTCTGCTTTTTATGCATATTTCTATTGGTTAGCAAGGAGGAAGATTCATTCGTTGAAGATTCCCATTTGAAATTGCAGTATGACTATGATGTACTGGTAACGGTAGTAAATAGTTTTTCTATCTCTGTAATACAGTGCTGCTCTTACCAGTTAAACCAGGGGTGTTAAACATACGGCCAGCGGCCAAAACCGGCGCCCGTCGCATGAATTTGCAAAGTGCAAAATGAGGAAATTACATAGAAGACTACTAGGATTTGGGAAGGTTCATTAAGTAAAGTTTTAAAATGATTTACTCTATGTGCGTCTCTTCTTAAAGATTTCTTGTAGATGCTCCAGGCTCTGGCTGCCTCTATTACATGTCCCACCGCATATGTTTCAAAGTGAAAAACATTGGTGCTATATTCTTCCTGCACGATAGATTGCAGGAATGGAGATTGTGCCGATGGATGAATCTTCTAGCTCAACATTCAAGGTTGGTTTGGGTTATGCGCTACTATTTGTAATAAAATGAATACTTCACGTTGTTGTGTTGTTTACCTCCAGAGCTGAATGTTCAGAAAGTGGAGCCCTTCATTTTTGAGTTGTGCCTTAATCATTTGCATCTTAGCCCTAATTTACGCCACCAAAGAAGAACCGCCATTTACGCTGCTGCCTCGCAATGAGAAAACCTTTTAAGAAAAATAAGGACAAATGTTGTTTCTAGCCCTCCGTAAACCTGAGAGATGATTAGTGTAATATTTTGCTTGTTAGATGTTTCGTGGCTTTATGACGACAGGGCGTTAGCTTTCGATACCGTTGTTACGGAGACAGACACGAGTCCTCCTTGTTCCCACTGCAACATGAGACTGCTGTTTAATTCACTCAGATGTTTCCACTCTGAAGAGCCTCCTTAGCTCCCATTACTGTGGATGAACATGCAGAGAACATAAGATGCACTTTCACGTTTATTCACATTAGTGTCGACATAGCCTCTGGGACACAATGACAACAGGAAGGAATCAGACAGTGAGGTGCTGAAATCTCCCTGGAGACTGATAGAGAGAAATGGAGACAGTTTCTACCCATTTCTCCCCATCTGACCCTTCCTTCACCCCCTCGTCTCCCTCCCCCTTTCTGCTGCACACACACATCCCGCACACATCATGGCACGTAGTCGCACATAGCCTGCAGCATGCTGGGTAAATACATGACAAGCACACAATAGAAACAGAGTGTGAGGGCTGCGCACATGCCCCCTCACACGCCGTTTTGTTAGGAATTGTTTTTTTTTTTGGGATGTCTGGATGCGGTTGTTGTGTTGCCAGCTGGTTTTTCCGGTTGCCAGGCTTCTCGCAGCTGGCTGGGGCTTGTTTACAGCTGCGACCCAGACCAGTTATTCCTCTGTGCCGGAATCACCACCTCTACTGGTCTTCGTGGAGCACAATCAGAGGAGGAATCAGGAGTGCACTTGAACGCGGGGTTTTATCCGAAGGCACAATGGCTGTCTGCACGTTGAACTTACACCGAGTCACAGGAAGTGTAGTGTGGCGCTTAGCAGAGCAGAAGCAGCGAGTGCTACATGTCTACACATGAGGTGTTCAGGTGCAGTGTGGGATAGCATAGTGTAGGTCACCTGGAGTAAAGAGCTGACGGTTATGCACGTAAACGGAGAACTCTAAATATATACCACCGTCGTGACTTGTTAGCTGTCAGCCGTCACTGTAGACAATCACTTTGATTACTGTGTGGGTCTGTTGTTATGTCAGACATGTGTGAGACGGATAGCTGAAAAGCTTTTTGTGCAGACACTGTGTTATAAAGTTAGATAACATGAGCTATTGTCCATCATTATCTTCCTCATTTTGTCTATTTTGTTATTCATCATCTGACCCATTTGAAGCTTAAAAAAACTGATGATGATGGCCTATGCTAGGGGTGTCAAACATGTGGCCCACGGGCCAAAACTGGGGTTCCACGGAGTCCAGTCTGGCCCGCAGGATACTTGTCCGGCGCCCTTGAGACCAAATTGGGCTGTATGTGGCCCCTGAACTAAAATGAGTTTGACACCCCCGGCCTCTGCAGAGGCTTGGACACGCCTCCCAAATATGAGTAGCACAGGACAAGGATAAAATGACATTTAAATAAAAATGTTCATCACATTGTAATACCAGCTATGTCTTGCCTTACATTATCAGACTCCATCACAGGTGGCTTGAATGGAGGCATCAGCGTGTTTCACGTCTATCAAGATTTGGGCGTTTACCAAGGTGTTTTGGTTATGTTGCCATGTTGATCGCCACCCTTAAGAACCGACAAACATTTTTGGTTGCCGTGCATCATTTATTTTTATGTATTTGTGGTCCCCAGAGGAGGGTATTGATGAGCTCCTTACACATCCACCACTGCTATCAGGCTATAGTTCGAAGTGGTTGGTTAATTGCCATGAAACTTACTGTGAGTTAGTGCTGATACAGTTAGTAAAGGGAGATGAGTCAATTGACACCATCAGACAGATAATTAATGGTTCAAATTACCATCTTATCTATATTTATATTTTAATTTTGTTAATTTTAATAGTTCATTGCATCGTAGAAAATAATTAGAGTTCTTTTATAGTTATTCAGTGTTCAGAAAAATAACACAATGTTAAGTGTTTCCCTTCTTGTCATTTTGTCTTGGTTACTATTAAAGGGGAATTACTGTTTTTTACAACCTGGACCTTATTTCTGGCATAAAATACGATCGCTTACTCACCCATACAACTTTTGAGTAATCTGTAGTCCTTCGGGAGATAACTAGATCTGCGTATATCTATATAGTGGGAGTGAATGGGGCACCGAAACGCAGCCTCTAAATAACGCATTATCTGCCGCGAAACTCGTTCATTTCACCAACATGTTGTTATCGTATGCTATGGTTTGTCCACAACCTCAGAATCAGAAAAATATTCAGCCATGTTGCAAAAAACTAGCAGTAGCAAATTACAGGTAAACAAGCCGACCGTCGCGGGTGCATGCGGCACTCAGAGATGACATCATCCAGGTCAGAAGACATCATCCAGGGTCTGTAGGTCAATCTACAGACCTATAACAGGTAACTCCGAACTCAACGGGGAATAGCACTAGCGTATGATAACAAAATATTGGTGAAATGTACGAGTTTCGTGGCAGATAATGCGTTATTTAGAGGCTGCGTTTTGGTGCCCCAGTCACTCCCACTATATGGATATACGCAGATCTAAATATCTCCCAAAGGACTACAAATTACACAAAAGTTATATGGGTGAGTAAACGATCGTATCTTATGCCAGAAATAAGGTCCAGGTTGTAAAAAAGCAGTAGTTCCCCTTTAATGTGGTTGGATCTTTGCATACATTTATTTAGGCTGTGAAACACTATATAATAGTTAAAGCCTTCTATATAAGAAGTTCTCTTTGTCTTTATTGCGGTCATGCAGCCCCCACCAGTCCTTGCCATGATGTTTGAACACATTCACAAGAGAAGCTCCTTTGTATTACCACAGCCTTTCACATTTACATTTCAGCTGGTGTAGATTCGCTGTTTGTACAGTCTTGTAGCATGGTCTTTTGCTTAAGCTTACTCCTTTTTTTCTGCACTTGCCTTTTCTCCAATGTTCGGGATGTTCACACATGACTGGCATCTTCATTTTCTATCCTCTCTCTTTATTATCTTCATCCACCTCCTCCCCTCCACTCTCCTCCGCCTTGTAATCAAATAAAGATGAAGGTGTCGCTCTAATCGACATTGTTGCCAATGAATCATTTAGCAGTGTTAGTCTAACATCCCTGATTCCAGGTCAGTGCGTCTCCCTACACTTCCCGCTGCCAGCCAGGATTTAGCCTGGTTCGGCCTGTCTGCTGGTTGGCAACGGCGGCGGCAGAGACACAGCGCTGGCTGGCAGTCTGTGGCAAATCCGAATGCTTCCTTTTAGCCCTGCTGTCCCCTGGGCGCTGACCCTTGTGTGCAGGCATTTCCCCGCTGGAGCACAGAACGCTTTCGGGGGTTGGATGTTTTTGAGGGAAGCGTACATTTACCCCTCAGCTTGGTTTGGGTCAGAATGATGCTTTTGTGCAAATCTGATCTCCAGTTATTTGGTTTTACCCGCAAGCGCAGTTAGAATCAGTTGCTGTGATTCCAGTTTTGATTATTTTTTTGTTGTTGTTATGCTGCACACTATTGTGTTTACTCTGGTTTAGCACACTTAAAGTTATTTCTCATTTTTTTTGACTGTTATGTAGCAATCTTTTGTATGGCTGTTAAAAATGACTTTACAGCGTGTGCGTTTCTTCAAATTGGCTTGTGTTTTGTACAGAGAGTAGGCGTAATCAACTGTAGCTGCAGCCAACGTCTTTTTAGTCTGTGAAAATCTCTGCGTGTTGCATTGTTTCCTGCAGTATTGTTCAGAGCAATTGTCATTTTCTTTGTCTGCTTGTTTTGCAGTTTTGTTGCTTTTATTCACGTTATTACGGAAATATTCAAGGCCTAAAAATATTCCAAAATTGTTGTCTGGATAAGCGAATTTGGACCAAAGTAGCACAACACAAGTGAGAGAAGTAAAACAAAAATGAATGCAAACCATAAAGAAATCAGATTATGAAATTATCTCTTTAAAGGACCTCCATACCACGCTCCATAACGGTTATTCTGTATGTTCGTGCACATGGTTTGAGTCTCGGTGTGTCTTGAGTGTGATGTTTGCAAGTGCGCAGCAGCGTGGCAGCCAGTAAAACTAGGTCAGGAGAGAAGGGCTCCCTGGAAGACGACGTGAACTTGTCACCTTGAATTGTGTTAGAGGCTGCTGAGGGAAGAGAGAGGGAGAGAGACGGATGAGAGGAAGAGGCGGAGGAGGTGAGGTGAGGGGAGGTCCAGAAAGAATGGAAGATGGAGATGAGGAGG
Source organism: Chelon labrosus (assembly GCF_963514085.1). NCBI lineage: Eukaryota > Metazoa > Chordata > Actinopteri > Mugiliformes > Mugilidae > Chelon > Chelon labrosus. Next base: position 9,077,616 of record NC_140341.1, read on the forward strand.
AGGAGAAGGTAGAGGGGGAGGGGACGAGCAACAAGAAAAAATGAACCATAGGTGAGAAAAAACTGTCCCGTGTGCATGTCCTCAATAGTTTCATTTGGTTCGAACGTGTCGTCAGAACGCCATAAAGCCACAGTTTGATTTAATTTTGCAAAGACTATGTGTAATAAAACTTGGTTTGACCAGTATTCTTTTGAAAGTGAACCATTTACACCCATTCACTTTTGTTTTGTTAAACCAGCTAAAGGGTTTCTTCGGTTATTTTCCTGCCTGGCATTATTTTGAGATGGCAGCTTTTAATAGCACCGCACATTTTAGTATGTATATTTATCTGCTCATGGTTTCTTCCTGTCAAAAGGAAGTATTTCCTTGCCACCGTCGCCTCAGGCTTGCTCTGGGGGTTTCAGGCTGGGTTTCAGACCGGATGTTGCAAAGCGTCTTAAGACAATTTGTATTGTTATTGACGCTATATAAATAGAATAGAATAGAACTGAATTGAATTCATTTAAATATAGAGCACAGAGCTGTGATCCAATCACAGGTGGTCACTCTGGATGCATTTAGATTCCAATGCCAGGTGTGAATGGACATACATAAAGTGGTCCACTTGTGCTCAGATCATTCATATTAACGCTAGGACTGAAAGGCACCCAATAAAACAAACAATACCATAAAACAATTAGAAATCAGTGGATTGATGTGGCTTGGACTGAAATGTGTGCAAACACCTTGACCTGGCCGTCACGACAGCACTCCACCTCTTCTCGCATATTCACCTTTGTAACGACCTTGGTCAGAGAGAGAGCAAACATGCAACTAACAATGGACTATGGGAAAATGCTAGCATGTGAGATCATGTGTTGTATCTTTAAATGACAAGATCGATCATGACAGCGCTGAGGACGAGAGAAAGGGGGGAGATGGAGACGATGAGTGGCAGATGCTCGGCTGGTATCAGTCACGAACACACTGAGGATATGTTCAAAGTTTTCAGCGAGGAAATGCTCCGTGTTTAGAGCCTATAACAGGAGTCCCTATGCATTGCTGACTTGTCTTTTTTTACCCCCATTTGGCTATGAACATGGTAAATCCATTAACATGAAGGTCACGAGGTAATGGACATGCTATGTACGAGAGAGTTCAAACACTGCAGCTGTTCTTATGAGACACGTACAGGAAAAAAGCATCTGATCCTGTCACACAGCTATGCTGCCCTGCTACATATATACCCCGATCAGGCGTAACATTATGACCACCTTCCTAATATTGTGCAGGTCTCCCTTGTGCCTCCAAAAGAGTTGTGACTCATCAGAGACATGGGCCTTCTGAGGGTGTCCTTTGGTGTCTGGCAATGGGATGTTGTTAGTGGGGGGTCCTTTGAGGGGAGGGGCCTCTGTGGATCATCCCACAGATACTTGGTCAGTTTGGGATCTAGTGAATTTGGAGGTCAACACCTTGTGCTGTTCTTCATGTTTTTTTTTTGTTGTTTTGTGTGTGTGCTTGTGTCAGGCTGCATCCTGCTGGGGATGGCTGCTGCCATCAAGGAGTGTCATTACTATGGAGTGGGGGTTTCTGGTCTGGTCTAGGTGGGTGGTACATGTCTAAGTAACATCCACATGAATGAATGCCAGGTCCAAACGTTTCCCAGCAGAACACTGAATTGTCACAATATAGTCAATGTTGTTTGCTTCTCCTGTCAGTGGTCATAATGTTGTGGCTGATCGGTGTATATATATATACTAAGAAGTTATACTTTCAGATATGCTGTCTATAACTAGAGCTAAGGGTTAGGGTTTAGGTTAGGGTTAGCTGTGCAAACAAAAACATTTTTCCATGCATGTCAGTGTGTTTGTGATTAAAGAACCTTTACCTAATTTTAAATTTTAGTCTTCCAAATGAATAGAATTCCAATTTTACATCTATTAAAGGTAAAATTGGAGGAACCTTATTTCAGCTTTGTGAAAATGTTCCTGAAAAAAAAAAGTCATGTAGGCAAAAACGGACCAGATCAAATCAAGTCATGAAAAAAATCAGAAAACAATTATCTGAACAATTTTCTAAATCTCACCTCATCTTGTATAGATTTAACTAGGTGTGTGTTTTTTCATCTAGACGTGGTCAAATGAATTATGGATAGGGGGAGGGGTTGTAAAATGATGTGTGCTTTAAACTGAATCAGTTGCTTTACTCTTTTTTCTGTCCTAGCATTTTTAGAGAGCAGGCTGATTATATTTGTTGCAGTAATACAATCTTCAAAGTAAAAGGGCATTCAAGGAAGCACTTCATCTGAAGCAAAATCAGTATTCCCCGCACAAGTGCAGGGTGAGTCGTCAACATTTGTAATAATTTCCAGGAAATGCCAAACTCTAAAATAACAAGAATAAGAATAGCCACAAAGGGCTTTTTGTCTTAGCCCAGTCAGATACTGGCATATAGATGACATGTAGTGCAAAATATATCACTTGAAAAATTTTGTTTTGGTTCTAGGGAGGTTTGTTCATTCATCACTGGGTTTAATACCCACTATGTTCTGTTCACATGGTGAAGTGACCTTGGGGAAGAAACGAAAGACACAGTTTACCGTTACCATGGCGATTCGTTGCATTTAGACTCTGCCGCACAGATTCACAAGCCGTGCTAATTGCAAGGCATCACTGGATTAAACTAGTCTGCGCAGAGACTGAGGAGGAAGCGTCCTCTTCGGCGGAGGGTTTGGAAATTTTCGATTCTTGGTTGAGGCTCCGGACCAAATCCTGGATTAGTGAGGCTAATGAAGACTGAGCTAAATCCATTCAAACCTGCTCAGCAAAAAAAAAAAAAAAAAAAAATGATCAAGACAAATTTAGAGAAGGATAACGGAGAAAGACACTGGAGAGGAGAGAGAGAGAGGGGAAGAACAAAGAATGATGGATGGACAAGCTGTCAAGTCAGTCTGTTAGGACAGAGAACAATAAGAGGTTCAATCCTGACCTGTCAATGAAGAGGTGAAATATTTGGACCAAGCATGAAGGCAGCAATTCTGTTGTTTGTTTCTTCTAGTTTTTACATTTTTTTTTCCTTCCACATAATGATATCCTAATAAGGTTATGATGCAAACAGTCACAAACATGAAGAATAGGCTCCGTGAATGACACACATTCATAAGGCTGAGGTAAACAACCATGTTTACTTCAGAACTCACAAGTTAGTCTTATATTTGGCCAGTCCAGTCAACAAGATCAAACCACTGTCCGGAAATCTAATTAATTTAAGCATAATAACCCACTTTCATATCCTGTATTATGAAATTAGCTGTATTCCATTCAAAGTAAATGGTAAAGTTTTTACCCCCAATCACAGGTTACATAAAAGCAAAGGTCAGTAAGGCAAAATATGTCACCTCTCATTGATCTTCAGTTCGCCATGATGACATCTTTTAACAAAGCTGTCTGGTCCTTGTTTCTCCTTCCAGGTCAGCTTGTTTCAGTCCAAAGTGATTTTAAATTGGACATTGGATGCAAGCCTCACATTTTTTTAGTAGCCAGCTCAGAAAAGCTGATAAAACTCCATGCAGTCAGTTTGTTGTGAGTGGTCTGAGAGTGAAAATGTGTCCATTAGCGAGTCTGTTTCAAATTTGACTAATTTGTGACATAGATAATTTGTTCTGAACATAAGCCCCGCCTCCGAAGCCTGTCTCTACATGGGTTTAGATCGCCGCCCTCCTTCCTTTGTATGCCGGTTGTGACAACTCCAGTGAAGCCACATTTTTTGTCAGCAAGTATTGGATACACATTGGTCCTGACATGTATGCTGCTCAGCTGTAATGATTCACAGACATCTTTACATCGAATCCCAGCTTCAGGAGAAACAAGTGCTGTTACTTAGCATACGTTAAACAGAATATCTGCTTATTGTGACAGTTGACTGTATCACAATAAACTGTATAAAAGTAAACATCACATTCATTTCAGACTCGAGTTGGCCGCTGTTAGCTAGCCCGCCAGGTAGCAAACAGCGGCTAAAAGTAGCATTAAGTTCGGCAAACATTCAAAAACGTCTTGTTCAAACCTTTATTGCCCTATTTCTTCTGGGGTCTCCTGTTGTTCTGGGTTCAACTCTGGTACAGATAGATGGACTGATGTTTCTTTAGAGGAAATCACTGCTGTAGTATGCCAATACTCTGAACAGTTGCCAAGGCTTCACTGGGCTTGTGGAAATGGGTATCCAAATTCACATTAAAAATTAAAAATAAAATATAATGATATACTGTATATAATGAGACAGTGTGTTTACATGATAAAGATAGACAAACATAAGGTGAACAAACATTTGGGTAGAGAATGTAATCCCTTAAAACATAACTCTACAATACACAAAAATGTCATTTGCCAGGCTTCCAGTTTTTTAAACAGACGTAGCCAACAAGATGAAAACAAAACACAGACGATACACAATAGAAAACAGAAAATTATACTTGCATGTATCCATCAGTGGAACACAGAGATGAGCTCTTCTGCTGCTTTGTCTCTCAGAACTACAGGCAATCACTGTGTTGTGGCAAACAGGAACAGAAAATGACAGTAATTCAGGTAATGAGAGAGAAATGGCAGGATGGGACGACAGAGGCTCAGCTGTTCACAAAATCCAGGCCTCGTGAACTTAAAAATCTAAAAGAAAGAATACATTTTTAGAAGCTGCCTGTCAAGATCTGAAAGGGTTTTTGTTTTGCAGACCCCGATGTTTCAGGTCTGGCCTTGGTGAGTAAACATGAAAGAAAATAAAACTGCTGTCAGGGGATGATGCAGCTGCGGGATGATGAAGGCAGGAAAGGTTTTCTGCACGCAAACCAGCCTAACCACCATAAATCTAATGTCTGACCTGTCAGCTAATGACCATGCAGTGAATCCTACAACTGTATGCCACCACATTTATCTTCAATATTTGGTGAAGGAATTTAATGAAAGTATTTTGAAGATTATGATGTTACAGTAACGTTGGCCTTTGGCCTTTTGGATATAAAATGCCTACACTGTATTTTAATAGACATGTTTTGTGAGGTCACAGTGACCCTTAACCCCCTAAATCTAATCGGTTCATCCTCGAGTCCAACTGAGTGTTTTTGCCAAATATGAAGAAACTGCCGCAAGGTGTTTCTGAAATATTGCTTTCATGAGAATGGGCTGATTGTGCATAAGTACAGAAAAACTGTACGTGATACCGCCAACATCAGCATGCCATCATTTACTTATACCTTCCAGAAATGTGACAAATCATTTTTGACAAATCTAACTTTTATGATTAGACTATTTTAAATTACAGTTTAGTTGTAGTTGGATATTATTTGGTGATGATAGAAAAAAAACTTGAGGTTCACTTGAGGTTGGAAACAGGAGAAGGCGGAATGTTTTTTCAACCCAACAATCCACCCCAACCTCCTCAGCTCCATGGAGTTTTGCTGATTTATTATGACGTCACCTGACTTTGTCATTAGCTTTTGTAGCAATTACTGTAAATAAGAATGGGATGGATGTGACGTCACAGTGAAGTTGACCTTTGGCAACCAAATTCAAACCCAGTTTAACATCCTGTTAAGATTTTCCTGAGACACTGCATTCAGAAGAATACGCTGAATATATGTACGGACCGAAAAGGCTTCTGAACATGGCTGGTACATTTTCTGATGTGATGTGACAGCAAGACATCATCATTTGTCTTTCATTACTGAAAAATTAAACTCTTTTATGATTTATCATTGATAAATTGAAGTTTCGTTAAGTTTAGACCTTCAACCTTCTAGGTTGTTTTTTGGAAAGATCATGGTAGGGTTTAAAAAATATATATATTTGGAAATGAACAGTGGCTACTCACGTGAATTGTTTTTTGACCCAACAATGACCCCAACCTCCTCCCTCTGTGGGGTTTATTGCTCCATAATACCATCACCTCACTTTGTAAGTAATTGTTATAACAGCAACGGACAATTACTGGACACTCGGTGAAATGGCTGAGTCAGTCATTTTTCTTGGGTCATTTTTGGATCTGACCCAACGGTTACTTTCAAATTTGATGGCAACCATTCTGCGAGGATTCGCTGATGACGCAGAACCTGGAAAGTCTCCAAGTCTGTAATGGGGTTTATGTTTTCATGTCAGTTCAGCTATCCAGACAACTTATCAATTAATGATGCTATAGCTATTGGCCCCCGTGGAACCAAACCAAAGAAATAAGTGTCCCCACTGTACCACATCAGAAGAATCATGAAGGTTTCACACTTGATCAGATCACAGAATCTGTTTTTCTGCTTCATCTCGTCATCTCTCAAGTTTTGTTTTTCTCACTCGTTAGCCTTCTTCTGCTTTTATCTCAACTGTTTCTTAAACAAGCTGGAAAGTCGGTGTTGTTTAAACATCAATAAGATTAAAAGGAATTCCTAATATGGACAATCAGCCCGATCAAAGCCTGAATGGATGCAATTTGTATGTTGCTGCAGTCTGGATCGGTTGGTGACACTCAGAGCTGTTTACTCCTTCCAGTGATTTTTGTGCCAGAGATTTGATGCATGCTTGACGCAGAAAAAATTTGGGATTCTTGGGAATGAAAGTTAGAGCAACATTACTGTTGTTCAAAATCAGGTAAAACTCCTCCATGCCCGGAACAGTTGGTTGGAAAAAGTTCCTGCGGTGCAAAAATGATAATGTTCATTAGTTATTTACTTGCAGAAAACATCCACACATCCTGGCTCCGTGTGCAACATTTCCTTGGGTGGACACAGTGCAGGCATTCACCACTAATAGTCCAGGAAGCACTGAGAGTCATCTGAATCAATAGGACAGAACCTGTTACTCCCCATTAGCAATGCTGTGTATGTGTGAGCGCTAATTAGCCTCCATTACCTTGGATAAGAGCTGCACAGAGAGGAGAGCATCAAAATTTAATGAGCCTCTTGTAGCCGTACTGAATATTCGCTGTGTTTTTAAGTGCTGCATCTAACTCTCTCTCTCTCTCTCTCTCTTTGTGTTTCTCACTCTCACAGCACCAGTGCATTCAGATAAATAAGCAAGTCAGTCGATACAAGTGATATTGGTTCAAGGGAAAACATGATGTCCATTTTAGAAAGACTGCTTGTTTCTGGCTGTGAGCCACATGTAAGATACAGTTATTTATATAAAAACGAAATAAAAAACTAAATAAAAAACACCCCGAGTTTTCAAGACAGCTGTACTCAGCTTTAAAACGTCGATTCTGCTAAATAAGGGACTGGATGGGAGTCAAACTGAAGGACCAATTGATTTTCTTTGAGCCACACCAAGTGAGTAAAAGTGGCCATCTTTAGCAGGTTTCTGTTTGGTACATTTCATCCGCATCTCGTTGCAGTGTGTGTCTCACTTAAAGAAAATTGGAAATTTTAGATAAAATTTCTACAGCTGTGGCAGTGATGACACATTCAGCAATATACTATAATCTATTTTGTCTTTTCTCAGGATTGGCCTAGAGCAGTGGGTTCAAATGGTCATGAACTGTTGCTGTGTGTCTCTTACCGACCGTTTGAGTTCATCGTGCAGTTCTCAGGAGCTCTTGCTCCACGGTGCGGAAAGCTTTGTCGCAATCTGTCATCCCGTCATGGAGATTTCGGAGACAGAAGAAGTCCGAAGAAAATAAATTCTTGTTCCCGTAACTTTAGCAAAGTGTGATGGATTGAAATGATCTTTTGTTGTCGTGCATGCCTGTTGAGAATCGGATTAATGTAAGTGTCGGTTCACACAACTCAGTTTATTAATTAAACTGCATGTGTTTGCTCTTTAGCACAGTGTGGATATAAGTATAGATGCAGTGAAGATAAGATGCCCTGACAAGATGGTCACTGATTTGGGGAATATCTTGCCGCATGACCCCGCGTGAGAAGAAAAACTTTCTGCATGGATTAAACAAATAAGGTGCAACTTGTAAAATAGTGAATTTTAGAGGTGCTTGTGTCCCCCTATAAAATAACAGCACACTTTATTGCCTCAGTTAGTAATTATGACAGGAGTAAAGGGAGGAAGTGGGAAGACATAGATATGGAGCCATTAAGTCATAAAGTAGAAATGAGGTTGGGGTGGATGGACGGGCCAAAGGAGGAAAAAAAAGGGATTTCAACATAAAATACTGCTCTGCAATTCCTGTTTCAAAGTGATAATCAACATTGCGTCAACATTACTTTTAACCATGACTGTTTCATTAGACTAACAACATTTTTGTCATCATAAGCCTGACAACAAGGGACCACTGTAAGGTTTCCTGCTCCAAACTGATAGTCAAAGATCGTCAGAGTCCTTTATTTTAACCCAGAATCAAAGTGGTTTATGTATTTAAAGCAAACATGTCTATATTTTAACTAAAATTAATCTGAAAATGACTTAACAGATGTGTTACAAATGATAGATTATTTATACTATGTATCCCGAGGTTCATTTTCCATGTCTCAGTCATGTATTTCTAACCCATTTATGCCACTTAGAAAAATCAAACCCAGAACTTTGACTAATCTCTCGGCGTGTGCGACTCATGACATTTGAGGCCTCTGCTGTGGAGAATTCTGCAGTGTTTGATTAGTATCTGATAAACCCCTCATACGGAGCCGCACACACTTCAGACAGACAGAGCGTCTGCCTCCTGGGTCACTAATGGACACAGAGAGCAGCAGAGATCGATACATCGAGACACATCACTGAGAGAGAGAGAGAGAGAGAGAGAGAGAGAGGAAGTGGTCTAACTGGAATAGAATAATGAACCTTGGTAGTGGTTTGTATTGCGAGCCTTGTCCTCCTGTAAAAGTGTGTTTGGGCATGTTTAGAGTTGGGTTTGTTTAAGCATACATACATACATTCACGACCCCTTTAGATCCCCTTTAGACATACTGGAAGGTAAACTCTCTTGCCAGCCCATTACGTAAAAATTTATTCAAATATAACAGCCCTGCACTAAATCTTATCTTTAAGAAGTTTATGGTATTCAGCATTTGTATGAAATAACTGAGAGCGCTGTTGATTCAGTTGTGTTTTGATTGTAGCAATATTGAACTGTATTGTACCGACACACCTTTCCAATATTTTGACAACCTCATTTTAGTCAGTGGGCTAGACTAATGTCAAAATGTGTTTAAATTAGGGATGGGACTCAATTAAAAGAAAAAATAATCTAATTAATTAGAGGCTTTGTAATTAATTAATCTCAGTTAATCTCATTTTAATCGATATTTGCCCCAAAAAGCCCCAAAACATTTTTTTCAGTTTAAATTAATTTTAGTGGATGACTGAATCAAATAATAGAGACTATAGATAGAGATTGTAAACTCAAGCTCTTTTAACGTCTGGAAAAATGCATTTAACTGCACTTCAATTCAAAACAGTAGGAAAAGAAAGAAAATATCAATGGCCAAAACTGAACAGACCTAAAGTTAAAGTGCCATTTTAAGTACTTTAAGTACTTTTTCAGAACAGTATTGACTTTAAATGTAAAAAAAAAAACAAAAAACAAAAAAAACCCGAAATAACAGTTTCGCTGCCGACTCGTCATGTTCGTACTCGCACCACTAACGGCTGTTAGCACTACCAGTCCTGCTAACGGCTAACGGCTAACATTTTGGTAGCCGTCAGCCGAGCTCTGACGTGTGCATCAGTGTAATGTGTCAGGAAATCATGCACTGACAAAAGTTCCGTATTGCGATTAATTGCGTCCATTTTCTTTAACGTTTAACCTTTTTTTGTAATTAATTAACGCGTTAAAGTCCCAGCCCCAGTTTAAATCAATTCAGTTTAAAAGCACAAACATCCTCCAAAATAATCATACAGTTAGATTACCACCTTTCTCATGCTGTTTGTCATAAACTGAACATTAAACCTGTCAAGTTGGACTATTATATGAAAATGCTTTTTTTTTTTACTAGTGTACCTAATGTTTTGGCAAGACATGATCAGATTTGAGTAATAATTTTACATGTTTTTTTTTCCATTAAAAATTCAATTACTTGGTTGGAAATTGACCGGCAGTCAAAAGAAAAAATTGCTGTTTAACTTTTAGACACCTAAAACTTCTTTTGGGCATGTAATCCATCAGTGAAAAAAAAAAAAAAACAGACGCTCCAACATTACCTTTTTAATAGCCTGCTAACTCCCTAATTTAATTTGTTTGGTGAGGAGACAGGAGCCTGTAGGAGGACTGAGGCTTCGAGCAGCAGTGACACGTACAGTTCAGCGGGAGTTTTTGACCACAAAACCATTTTCTGGGTGGGGGGGACATTAATTATCTTCACATGCCCTCCTTGTCTTATCTGTTCCTATCAGAGAAATGGATGAAAGCCATTACTCTGAATGATGAGTTTGTGTTCGCCTGGTTTACACAGGAGTTCAATTACAGCGCGTAGAGCTACTTTCAGCTAATGTTTTCTGAAGACAAACAAACCTCCGACTTAATGAGCAGCTCGCTAGAGCAAATTTGAACTAAATTGAATTAGAGCTTGTGCTGATGCTGCCCAAGCTGAGCGCCACGGAAACTCGGTCGTTCGTCAGTGCCACAGAAGTGATGACGTTAACGTGACTTAAAAACAAATCTCGCCGTGTAACGAGCTCGGGAGCCGGTTATGAAATGCGCAATGTAATTACAAGTCATTTTAAGTCTCATGGCAATAATTGTTAGCTATTATCAGCCACACAAAGCAGCGGCCACTTCACCGCTGGACTGGAGGCTGCTTTCATTTGTCACTGTCACACACACACCAAAAACACATAATAATACATACACACACTGTATAAACACACACACACAAATGGCTACAAGGCACAAACAAACACACAACCTAATTTAGTGGTTTTTATGATGAGGTACTTGGACCAACAACTTAACGATCGTGCTGTTGGTGACACTTTGAAGCAAAACTGATAAAAAGAAGAAAAGCTTTTCTTATGTATCAGTAACATAAAGGGATTTTAACCACAATAAACACCATGTGAATGGATCAGCTAGCTAGTCGGTTCATCACCCTGGTCCAAGATGAATTGTTTCAACTCCACCGTGAGATCAGGCCAAAGCATGAGGATACTCGGGTGGTTTAAAGAAAAAAAGGGTTTTATTTACCCAAAAAAGCAAAAAGAAGTAATTTACAAAAGAGGAATTAAGGGGAACTACTGTTTTTTTACAACCTGGACCTTATTTCTAGCATAAAATACAATCGTTTACTCACCCATATAACTTCTGTGTCATTTGCACTCGTTCAGGAGATAATTACATCTGCGTATATTCATATAGTGGGAGTGAATGGGGCACCGAGACACAGCCTCTAAAATTTGTAGCATTATCTGCTACAAAACTCATTCATTTCACCAATATTTTGTTATGATACGCTAGTACTATTCCCCGTTGAGTCCGGAGTTACCTGTTATCATCATCCAGGGTCTGTAGATTGACCTACAGACCCAGGAGGATGTCTTCTGACCTGGATGATGTCATCTCTGAGCGCCGTGCGCACCTGCGACGGTAGGCTTGTTTACCTGTAATTTACTTCTGCTGCACGGCGCTCAGAGATGACATCATTTTTTGTTTTTATTAGATATTCCATCCATTATCTCTAACAACTTAGCCCGTAGAGGGTCGCACTGGACTGCAACCTGTCCCATTGGGCTAGTCCATCACAGGGCTAACATGGACACACCTGTGTGCTAAATACTGCACCACTTAAATCCGATTTAATTAACAGAAACCACAAGAAATATTTTATCTTCCACCGTCCAAACGAGGCTAAACACGACTTAATCTGAACACCAATTTAAGTTATTTTTTTTCATGAAAACCTCAACTGGAAAATGGGATCAAAAGAAAAACAGTTACTTTATTTCAGAGAGCAAGTTAAAAAAAAAATTTTAAAAAAACTGGAGCACACAGTCCTATGCCTCTTTTGATTAACCTCCGTTTTTTTTTTTTGTTTTTTTTTTTTGTTTTTTTACACGTTTTTTTTCTGTTTTTCATTATCAGACAATCAAATGACGAGAAAACTGTGATTAAACACGGCTCATGAACGGTGTCAGACAGTAACTCCCGCTCTGCTCGACTGGTGCATCAGTCAAATCACTACTTTATGATCCAGAGTCATCTGTAAGGAATTTAAATTTGTTTTTTTTTCTCACTCTCCTGACTACAGGAGCGTAACACCAAACCTCTTTTTTCCTCTGGATGCCACATCACTTCATCTGGTCTGTGTTCACTTAATCCAGAGTACAGTACATTATTTGTGTCCTCCTGCTTTAAATCACAAAGCAGGTAGACATCAGCCTCAAAGACATTTATACCTGCATCCATGGATACTGTCGGCTAGGTAACAAGGAAAATGCTCGATTGCTTTACTTGTATTGTACATTAGGGCCACTCAAACACACTTAACGTAACATCCATCTAAGTTTATTTTGGATTCATCAAAATTAGTAATAAACTCTGACAGTTAAAAGGTCTTCATTTTTTCTGTCTTGGAATAAAACCATCAATAAATCATTTTATCTCTCCATCCCTTTAGCCTTTTCTTCACTCCTTCCGTGTGTGAGTGTGTGTTTTGTTGGGGGGGGACACACTCACCTTCACCCATTTCCTTGACCCAGTTTCAGCGCTGAGTCTCCACTGCACCTTTTTAAAGCTGAAGGAAAAAGAAATCCCATTTAAATCCCCCCCTCCCCAACATGTCTGACCTTCTCTGCTGCCCCTTCCCACACACACACACCTACACACAAACACACACACACACACACCCTCCCATGTTGTCCTCTTTCTGCCTGGCTTCACCGCAGATTTTGGGCAGGACAGTTGAATTATTCAGCATCACCCCTCCCTCCAAAACACACACACACACACACACACCATCGCCTAATCTTCAGGTCTTTCTCAGGGGCCAAAGTAGATTACACCTTTCTATCTTTGACCATAAAAATGTGTCCGTTTTTCAAGCAGCGCAGCAGCTGCTGGCATCTGGTCCGGCGTCTGTAGGTGCAAAAATACGACTCCAACCAATATCTGTCTATTTCATATGTCATGCACGGGAGGTTTTGGTGCGAGTGCACAGATGCTCCGTGTGAGGCAGCCTCATTAAATTAAATTCGTTTTGCAAATGAAGAGTATCTCCAGCTCCACAACTTCATTCATTCATTCCTTCATTCATTCATTTTCTGTAACCACTTGTTCTCTGCAAGGTAGCGGAGAGACAGACAACCATTCACATTCACACCTACGGCCAATTTAGAATCACCAATTAACCTAACGAGCATGTCTTTGGATGGTGGGAGGAAGCCGGAGTACCTGGAGAGAACCCAGGGAGAACATGCAAACTCCACACAAAAAGGCTTCAGTTGCCCAATGGATTAGAACCCAGAACCCAGAACCTTTTATGCGGACCAGTTTTAGCTCAATACAAAGAAGAAAACAAGATCTGCACAGTTACAAAACATTACAAATAGTATGTTTATTTATTCGTGCAAATTTCAAAATCTTGGTACTCTCTAATTAAGTGATGTGAAGTTCCCCTTGGATAAACACATGTCAATCGTGCATCTTAAGTAATTGCCAGTAACCACATTCTAAAGTTGCCCCATACAGTCATTTAGCTGTTGAAATCATGCACTCTGAACTTTGAGGAGTGTTGTTTCTTACCCTCAGCGTCCTGGGAGCAGTTGCATAAAGTTCTGGCTCCGTCGCAGCTGCCAGAAACGATCCACTTTCCCAGCATCCTCTCTCCGTCTCCCTCTCTCTCTCTCTCCATGTATTGAATAAAAACGAAAAGAAAGTGTCGGCAAAACGGCTCACGACCATAACTGAAATGCGTCTGCTGAAGAACAGGCTGCTTAGATCCGATCCGAAACCTCACCAGTGAACGAGACGACCGGGCTGCTAGGTCTGCAAAGCCAATGCGAAAAGCTTACAAAGGAGATGGCAGAAGCCCTTACATTTTTATTTGCCAGATATTAATTTCACTTGGCGACAGACGAAAAAAAACCAAAATGGTCGGGGCACTTTGGGAACAGGCTGTTGTGGCGTCTTGTCATCTTTGTCCCATGACATGTCTTTTTTTTTTTTCCTACTCTGCAGTGAAGCGCTCTCTTTCTCTTTCTTTTCTCTCTCTCTCTCTCTCTCTCTAGCTGGCTTGTTATTTCGGTTTGGTTTCTCCCCGGAGGCCAAGCTTATCAGACAGCCCCTGAAGTATTGATGGTAAAATCCCAGGCTAGTTTCTATGCGCTGCTCAGCAGGTGGCTGCACGCGCAGACGCACACAGATTACAATGGTAAAGTCCTGAGGGACAACAGTGAGGGAAAGTATAAAGAAAAAAATATACCCCTCTTGCCTTTGCTCATATAGAATTAAAGAGCTTTTCTGTCTCAGAGTCTTCTTTAACCTCCAGCCATCCTTCCAACGAGACAGATTTTGTAGCCTGTGGTTCATCATAGCAGACAGACACACACACACCGGTGTCCCATAGATGAATCTTTGGCTACCAAACACTGTCACCCAGGGCTGATGAGGGTTCGCTCCGCCAGCTTACATCCCAAAAGTAATTACATTCAAAGCAGACATACACCCAAATGCGTTTTTTTTTTCTAAATTCCCAACGCACACAACAACAACTTCAAGCGCAGACAACAGTAGTTGTGTTGCAGATCAGGTTCTGATACCCTCAAAAGGTCACGTCTGACAAAAGCAATGAGAGCTTGAAGGATAGAGGGATGAACTCACTTCGGCTTCCGCAATGGTACGGCTGAATGTCAAAAAAAAACAAAAAAAAAAACAGCCAAAGTAATGCCGGAGACCGAAACTGATTAAAGGGGCCACGTTAAGGCTCTTACCTTTTATGTGATCTTCTGCAATCTGTAAAGAAAATTTTATTACTTTTAGAGAAATGTGCTTTAAAATCAAAACGGTGAAATTGGGGCAATTAAAATAGACACACACACAAAAAAAAAGAGAAACGGAGTAAAAGCTGCAGCGGGTTAATGGTGAGTGTAGTTCAATTTATATCACGGGCATTTAAAGTCTCGGCTAAAACAGGAACAAGTCATGAATTTTACTTTGATTGCATCCTGCATAGCTTTTACATTAAATCAGTCTGAGTCTAATGGCCACTTGTATAAAGGTTTGGTGCAACCATCAGCGGTGAGTTGAGGAAAACTACAGACGCAGTGGATGGTCCCCAGCTTGTGTCCTGTTACAGAGCCTTATTCTCCTGTGTTTCTAATGCAATTCCTACTGAATCAGGAAACAAGGTGAGGCACTCCCTGTAAATCCTTTGCGGTCTTGGTCAAAACAAAACCGATGTTCTGTTTTAAGCTAGGTTCGTACTTCTGCAACGGATCTACTCGAAGCTTACACCGTTGCCAAAGCTTGCGACCGTTACACTTGTGCGTGGATGTTTCGGTAAACGTTAACAATTGACTTATGCCGCCAAAACGGTAGTCGGCTGTGGGATTTCTGTGCCAATGTGTTGAGTTTCTTCGTGCATTTCAACTGTAACTGGAACTTATTTTGGAGTTGGAGCAACTTTTACTCAAATCACTGCAATGCAGAACATAGAAAAGGCGTCAGAGTAGATGGTGTGTGCAACCACTTTTTGTTCTTGTCTAGCTACTAAGAGAAACTGACAAATGGATCAGTCATAATTGTTGTAGTTGCGTTGCCGCCATGTGTAGTCACATTCCTGGGGAGACACTGTGATGTACCTACACTGTAGATCTGGTGCAGAAGTTTAAATCTCGTTTTAGGCTTGAAGATGTTTCACCACTCACTGGTGTAAGTCCAAGTTATTAGTCAGCGTGCAAGAAAATAAACCGACACCGCTACCACGGCGCACATGGTGCACCGTGCATTCGCATGCATCCGAAAAAAGAAGAGCAGATGGCGGTTTTATGTCCCGATAGCGTCTTCCTCAGAGCGCTCAGACATGAAGACAAAATCCACGAGACCTGTGGCAGATACTCAGGCGGAGATATAAAAATACGAGCTAACTACCTGTGGCATTTATTCAAATGAACGACAGATGGTGCCGAGCAGAGGAGTAGAGGAGCGGCTGAGAGGAGCGATAAGGAAACTCCACGTGGAGTCTGTTTGGTGTCATGATCTGAACATCTCAGTGCGTTGGTTGACGGTTCAGAGGATATGAGCTGCTGGCTTCCAGTACTCCTACACTGGAGAGGAAACCATGTCTGTTTAAGATAAAGTTCAATAAAATATAATAATCTAGCAGATAAATTGTGCATTAACTGAACTGCTCATTATTTTTAAGCAGCCACACCTTTTAGGTGCGTTGTGCCAAAATGTACCACCATCACCACTGCCAACAAACGATTAAGCTCCCAAAAATGTTTGCTCATGCTTTGAGACTCAAAGCCTCACGGTTTAGTTGTCTGATACAATAAAAGGTTCACAACCGGTTGTTTTTTTAAAGCAGGTACACAGAGATTCCTCCCATGCTCATTATTTTACAGCCACATCTTTCACGCTCCGTCTCTCAAGGGCCCCTTTGATTCAGTCGTCCCAGAGGAATGAGCTCAAACATGATTGTCATCTTGAGGGCCAAAAACTACTGATGTGTAATCTTGGTTTGTACCAGTGCACTCATCTACACAGAGCCTGTGGCGAAGCTGGCCAAGCAGTTGTAAGCGGGTTTAAACTTGTGTGCTGGTTGCTCGGTGTTCATTTTGTGTTACATCACTAAAACGATAGCTGATGGCTAGTCGGCTATGTTGAGTTTCTCTGTGTGCTTCAAACAATGGCGATTCAATCCCAGTCCCAACTCCAGCATGTAGCATTCATGCATTTTGGATCAATCACAGCTGTTGAGGTCTATGTTGCTGCAACTTGTAGTTGTGTTTCTGAGGAGGAGCACATCATGCCATAACCATAGACTGTATATAAATATGGACAACGTATCCCCACTTCCTTGCATTGGCCAAACTGACGCTATTTTCCGGGGATATGGGCGCTGCCATCTTGCGAATTTGGAGCCGGAGTCCGCGCGGTCAGAGTGGAGCCACGTGGAGCCTCGTTATCGTTGCCCCGCCCACATTTACACCAGACTCACTTGTGTTTTCGTTTAATTAATGCTGCGGCCTGCTCTACCTCCACCAGTTGCAAGGAAATGTTGGATTATTTAGTCATTCATTATTTTTTTTTTCTAATTCTCACAGTCCTACAGGCCACCGCTTTATGGAGCGGTAACCATGGCAACTGGTAGTCATCATGAGGTCACATCCTGTTTCTGTAGCGTCAGATAACAAAACCTATCAAAAAAAATTGACACCTGAACATGCATCAACATTATATTACCTACCTAAAATGGTTATGAATGAGACTATCCTTGAAAAATATTACTTGACGTGTATTTTAATCCACTAACATGGAGGGGGTGGAGCTTATGACCTATACTGCAGCCAGCCACCAGGGGGAGCTCTACTTGCTTTGGCTTTACTTTAGAGAAGCTATTCCGCCGTCCATCTTTATTTACAGTCTATGTACCGTACCTATAGCACAGATTTGTTGCAGAAGAATAACTCTAGCTTAAGATCCAGATGTCTGCTAAGTGTGTAACTGTAAAAAACAAATTTGTCCTTTTTTTTTCTGCATCCATATCTGATCTGCCAATCACGTGTCCGGTGTAGTGCTTCAGTACAGGCTCCTAAAAACAACATTATTGAATTAACCATAGAAAATCTACTGTTCTTATTTTGATATCTGAAGCCAGTCATATAACACTGAAAAACGTTGTATTTGCTGTTGTTAGCGTAGCTGCAAATCTCACTGGGACTTTGTGTGAGGTTTTGTAATGTAGCTCTGGAATACCAATAGATATCCACTTACATAGATAAAGACCTTATTTGAATCAGTCAATAAACTCAAGTCAGTTTTATTTATATAGTCCAATATCACAGATTACAGAGCTGCCTCAAGGAGTGTTACAATTTCTATAAAACTTTAATGGGGGAAAAAGAATCCCAGGATGAACAAGAGAGGAGGGGTCCCTCTTTCAGGACGAAGAGACATGCAATAGATGTTTTAGTACTTTTACGGCATTAACGTCATCTCGTCTAATTTAAAAATATGAACACACTTCTGCGTCTTAGTTTCCTGAATCCCTCCCAAACAAACGCTCATTGGGGAATAGCGCGTCGCCACCATTGTGTTTTATGTTGTTCATCTGTGTGGTCTCTCCTCCTCAGCGCCGCTGACAACAACACACTGTGATTTGTGGCTTTTAGCACAAGTTTGTTTACTCGGTCTCTGGTTCCCATCTGTCACAGTTCAGCTGAATCCTGATTTAGTTTTCCATGTATCACGCGTTCTAACCCACCAGAAAGCCCCTTTCAGTCTGCACTCAGTCACCTGCCTGCCTGCCACGCCCACCCCCACCTGCTCCCAATCTCCCAGTTTGCTCCCCTAGCGCATATATTATCTTCTCCACTCTGGGCCAGATTGTTTAGTGCATTTGTCTTTCTGCCTGTCAAGCTGTTTTATTATATATATTTTTGCACCTCCTATACTTCCTAAAGTTGTTCTTGTCGACACAGTTTGCCTGATTCCTCAGCGCCAACTGTGACACCCAACATCGTATTGCTGGCAGAATATCAGCAGTTGTCAATCAAACTATGTATTTCCTCATAAAACTTTTATTTTTTCTATGTATTAATAAACAATTATGTCCTCATGACTCTGTGTCAGATATGACTCTGATTCAAATAATACTGAAAGACTGTCTTTATACTTGAATTGTTTTCTCCTAATTGCAGCTGCTTTAGGCTTGGACTTAGACAGACTTTATTCATCCACAAGGGAAATTGCTTGGTCACAGTAGCTTAGTTGCACATAAATAACACTCTTGAGAACCACAATAAAAATAAAATATAGGTAAAAATCTAGTAAAATAAAATAGTATGGGAAAAAAATGTACAAAATTAGCATATGAACAAATGCATAAGAAATAGATTACATTATATACTTTAGGGAGGATTAATAAGGTGCAATAATGTGCATTAACATCAATAACATGGAGTTATCTGTTGCAGAAAGGTGAGTTGTTGTACAACTGGATAGAGCAGGGTATGAAAGTAGTCCTGTAGCGTTCACTGTGGGAGCGGAGCTGGATCAGTCTGTTCTTTATTTATTCTTGTTTTTCCGCGGAGCCGCGTTGTCTCTCTTTTATTTCTAGAGCGTCAAGTGACTAACGAAACCAGAACTTATCAGAAGGAACAGGAACAATCTCTCAGCATTGAGCAATCAAACTTTCTCCAGGAAATGCACATTTCTAGTTATTATGTGGTTTAGACTCTGTCTTTAGTGTAACTAATGAATTCAGGTTTTCTCCACATTAATGCCAATTCCAAATTATTTTCTCGTCTTTCACTAGTAGAACTCACTGAATTCGATGCTCTCTTGTTGGCTCGTTGCTGCCGGTTGCCCCTTAAAGTAGATTTTCATGGATTTTGCTGCTTTTCAGTTTAAGGGTGTATTCTCCAAGCCTTCTCCTCCTCCGTCCACATTCACTAAAAGACCATGACAGTGCTTTCCACAAGCTTTAATTTCCCAAGACAGATGTCCATGCCAGGACCTCGTAAACAGCAGAAGAACTAGCATGGAGGAAGAGGAGGACAGATGAGGCATGGGTGGACTGAAAGACGGATGGGAAGATGGAAGGAGAGAGGGAGACGGAATACAGACAGGAGGTGAGGAGGCGGAAGGCAGTTTGGGAGATTTCAGACTGCACGGAGAAGATTTTTTGGAGGGGGGGGGGCAACGAGGCATGTGTGTTCACGTTGTGTCTATCTATGTGGGAAGCTCATAACTGTTGTCAGTGTGTGTGTGTAGGTGTGTGTGTGTGTGTCTGTGGAGTATGTGTGTGGGTGGATACAGTATGTGCGATAAGGCTTCTGGTTCACTGAAGTTAGGAGAAAATCACCAGAAGCACAACTTAGAAAACTGTATTTTAGAGAGTTTAGAGAAAACGTAGCTGTTCTCTACTTTTATTTTATTTTACTTCACATGACCTTCACCGAAGAGGGAAGCAAAGTCTTCCAGTAACATGATGTCATCTCTGAATAAAACATGTTGGAGTAGAGCAACAGTCCTCCGCTGGAGGGATGATCTCATCGTCTTTACAGGAAAAATCTTCTGCTTAGCACAAAGAGATTTAAACGCCAGTGTCATCACGCCATATCACATCAGCGCCCTAAAATACACTCTGACTTCATTTAAATGAATTCAGCTGCACATTATGCACAACGTAGAATGACTCACAGAAACCTCGTCAAATCTTAATGATGCACTGATTTCGTCAGATTGATTTATAGCAGCACAGGATTTACCTCTCACTGGCGAAATTTAAAAGCAGAGCAGGCTAGCTGTTTCTCTTTGTTTCAAGTCTTTTATGCTAAGCTAACCAAACTGACTCCAGTTTGGCAAACATGACACATTTTGGGGTATTATCAATGGCTGTAATGAGTTGAACCTTATCCAATACTAAACTAAACAACTAAACAGCTTTCAAGATGAAACGTTATTATTTGTATGTGATTGGGAAAGGTGGTGGTTGAGGTGGATGGTGGGCACACAAAGCAAAATTGTAACACCAGAGTGTAGGGTTTGCCTCTAGTCTGTGTTCATGTTTTGCAATTTCGTTACAGTTGGGGGAAAACAATCCTAGCTGTAATTTGATTAAATCTTAATTTTCTTTTCTGTACTTAACCAGATCTTTTTCTAATGTTAATTGAAAGGTGTTGTCTCTGAACGTATAACTGATATGTTGACTTGACAGTATTTTTAACTTCCCTTAAAGGGGAACTACTGTTTTTTTACAACCTGGACCTTATTTCTGGCACAAAATACGATCATTTACTCGCCAATATAACTTTTGTGTCATTTGTATTTGTTCGAGCAACATTTAGATCTGCGTATATCCATATAATGGGAGTGACTGGGGCACCGAAACGCAGCCTCTAAATAACACATTATCTACCGCAAAACTCGTTCCTTTCACCAATAGTTTGTTATCGTACGCAAGTGCTATTGCCTGTTATCATCATCCGGGGTCTGTAGATTGACCTACAGACCCCGGATGATGTCTTCTGACCTAGATGATGTCATCTCTGAGTGCCCCCCGCACCCGCGACAGTCGGCTTGTTTAACTGTAATTTGCTACTGCTATGGTTCGTCCACAACCTCAGAATTGGAAACATATTCAGCCATGTTGCAAAAAAATAGCAGTAACTCCGAACTCAACGGGGACTAACTCTAGCGATAACAAAATATTGGTGAAATGGATGAGTTTCGCGGCAGATAATGTGTTATTTAAAGGCTGTGTTTTGGTGCCCCAGTCACTCCCACTACATGGATATACGCAGATCTAAATATCTCCCAAACGACTACAAATGACACAAAAATTATATGGGTGAGTAAATGATCGTATTTTATGCCAAAAATAAGGTCAAGGTTGTAAAAAATGGTAGTTCCCCTTTAATAACAAGGTTTCCACCTTATATTTATACATAATGAATAGAAAATTATTGTTTATTTTTCCTTTAAAACTTTACATTTGATATTTGTATTTTTGAGATGCCTCGTGTAGCCTGAATCGAGACACAAATGCTTTGTCTGTGGGATCTTCGAAAGAGAAGTGGGAAATTGCACGCCACAACGCCAGTGCCAAACACAAACACACACACACACATGCTCACAGAAATGCAATAATGGCCACGGAAACATGATGCGCAGCCAGTCCACTCATTCGATTTGGCACAACAATGGCATCGTAAAATTATCTTTTGAGTGATGTGAAATCAAACTCGAGGCCCGAGCTGTGCAGGTGCACCGGGACTGAGTGTTTGCACTGCCGCACTAAAACAAACAACAAAAAACAAAAGGCTAAAGAAATACACATACACAAAAAAAAAAAATAACCGCAGATCGTTTTAGTCGAGCAATCAAACTAATGAGAGCAAAGATGAGAAATTGAACATGCAGTAATTACAGGAGAACATCACGACCTCCTGCTTGCACACCCCGAGCACAGGAAGTGGCACGTGAGAGCAGGCAGTGGTTAATTACTATTGGCCCTCCACCGATGTCCCACCGGGCGTCAGCCTCAGTCGCTCCCGATACTAAAATAATTAATGCTGTCGCCGTCATCCCCCGGTCCCTGTAGCCATGGCGATGAGAAGATCTTCCCCCAGGAGCTCCCCCCTTGGTTGTCAAGCAGCAGTTGGCCAATGAGCAGAGCCAGCGAGTGTGTGTGAATACGCTCCAGTAGTGATTGTTCTGAATGATTTAAGGTATGGCTTTAAGCTACAGGTACCAGCTGCCTTCAGTCGGGCTAGGCTTTCAGAAGGTACGTATCCTGGGATGCAACAAAGAAGGAATCTTATCAAATAAGAATCAACCTGAAGTTGAAGTGAACTGACTCGCCGGCTTTGCAAGACTATGTTCAGACTTTATTCACTAAAAAACTAAGATAAAATCTAATTTAAAATTCAAATGCCCTGCTCACATATTGCAAGAAATCGCCGGGGATTCTGTCTTTTGTTTTTGCAATATCAAAAAATGTAAAACATCAGCAAGACCTGTTTTTCAAACCTTAAAATTGCGTCGAGTGAAACGGACTTTGTAAATTTGGTAAAAGTCCTGAAAGTAATTATTTCATATGTTTACAGAGCAAATATTCAAGGCCTTGGGCACTTGAAACTTTTTAATTAAGTTTGGATGAATTCGGGAACTGTTGGAGGGTTTTGATATTCATTCATCCTCAAAACAGTCCTTGAGTGTTGTTTTTTTTTTTTGTATTTATTTTTAATTTATTTTGTTGCTTTGCTCTCCTAAAAATGTGTTTCTATACTAAACTAAATAGTTTTGCCAGTTAGGATTTCGAGGAATCGCGGTGATTGCTTCCATCGTGTTCTCAGACTTTGACATTGAAGACCAGGTTTTTCTGTGGCACATGCGCGGTTGTGTCGAAGCTACTAAATCACTAAGTTGGGGAAATCCTGTCATTTAGCTTAAATACTGATTAAATAAACAAGTTCCCTCCTGTGTTTTAAATCTTTATTAATTCTGACAACATTTAATAGAAGTCAGTAACTCTCCTGAACTTTAACCAAGCATGTTTTAGTTGTTATTAGCAAAATATTGGCAATACAAATGCACACGTTTATGTGTTACACACATCTGTGATCTACACAAGTCCAGTCTAGCAGATTGAACTATAATTTCTTAGCTGCATCTTAGCTTAGTTAAGGATGAACGTGACGGTCAAAATTAGGCAGGTAGAAAAAAATAGTTTCCCCTGGATAAGGCGTATGTGTTCAACATATTTCCATTTTTCAGTGAGAAAACTTGCTAAAAAAGTTTGAACCTAACATCATAGAATAACTCTAGGTGCTGCACCACGCTGAACACTGCATGTTTATTCAGTACTTGAATATGTCGGGAACAGTGAACGCCTCATGCAACTATGCAACGGCTGTGTGTGTAAATTTCTTTTCTCAGATGCTGCAGTCACTGTGAAGGTCAGTTACTGTACCACTGTAAGAATCTGCAGAAGAACATTTTGTTAAAGTGCAGACATGATGAGTAGAGTAGAATCCAATTTAACATACACCGATTAGCCATAACATTAAAACCACTGACAGGCGAAGTGAATAACACTGACTATCTTGTGACAATTCTATGTTCTGCTGGGAAACTTTTGGACCTGGCATTCATTCATGTTACTTAGACATGTAGCACCCACCTAGACCAGACCAGGCACCCCCACCCCATAGCAAAGAATCTCCTTGATGGCAGCAGCCACACGCATTTAAACGCTTTAGGAACAACTAAAAATAAAACATGAAGAACAGCACAAGGTGTTGACCTGGCCTCCAAATTCACTAAATCGCAAAGTGGGATGATCCACAGAGGCCCATTAGGTGGTCATAATGTTATGCCTGATCGGTGTAAGCCTTTGCTCTGTTTTAGAAACTCTAAACACAAAACACAAATTCTCCACATGTTCAACATAGCTTGTTGCCGCACTTGGGGAAATGTGTTTGATCATTCACCAATAATGAAACTCTAAATTTCACCAAATGACTTCTTCTCCACAGAAACAGGAACTTACTGCGCAGCTATAAAAAAGGCGGATATTAGCATCAACACTGGATAAGTTACGAGAGCATTTCCTCAAGAGCCTCTTCACTCTCATGAGCCACGTTAGCAGCACTCGTTCTGCCGGTGATAAGCTTGCTCGGGTCCCATTGATTTTTCATTTTTGTTCTCCACAGTAATCTCTTACACTCTCCACACGTCTGTTGTCCTCGACCTTCTCTGCCTCCATGTCTGTCAACTGCGCTCGCCGTTATGGATTGCATTGCAATGATTATATGGGGCAAAAAAATAAATAAATAAAAAAATGCTAGACGCACGTGATGCACTTGAAAAAGATTAAGGGACACTTGACATTTGCACGCGTGTGTATGTATGTGCACGTTCCCATGCGGATCAGAAGGTGTCCTGTGGTCCTCTGTTTTCTTTTGGATCCTCTAATCCTTTTAAATCAGCTTTGTTAATCCCACTTTCTTCTCTCAGCTGCCGTGGCTTCATGCGGGCACATGCACGCAAGCATTCTCAGCTCTGTGAACACGAGCCGCTTAAAAGGAACATTTTCTGAAATAATTCTTGTTTGCTGGATTCCAGACGAAAGAAACGAATTAAAAGATGGATTTATTAGTTCCTTCTCTGTGCTCTGAGCGTAAAGAAGCAGAACTGTGCAATAGTTTTAACGGACTTTAGATGTTAAGATTCCAATCACAGAATACGATTAGGGAGTCATTTAATTTTGATTACCATTAAATGCAAGCTGAGCCAGTGTCTTTCATCAAGAATTAATGGACACCCTGCAGCCAATCAGAGTCAAGTATTCATCAAATGTAGATTAGATATCTCATCTTTACAAGACTATAAAAAGATGTCTATCTATAAAAATTGAGTATAAGACAGAGAAAGAAACAAAAACTCAGTGGTGTTGTGGTTCACTAACCCCTAAACCAGAGCTAGGAACACTTTTTCTTTTCTTCTGTGTGTATGGATTCATTTAATTTTTAAAGGGGAATTATTGTTTTTTACAACCTGGACCTTATCGTTTACTCACCCATATAACTTTGGTGTTATTTGGTGTCGTTTGGACGATATTTACATCCAGCGGAGCGCCGCGTATATCCATATAGTGGGAGTGATTGGGGCACCGAAACGCAGCCTCTAAATAACGCATTATCTGCTGTGAAACTCGTTAATTTCACCAATATTTTGTTATGATATGCTAGTGCTATTCCTCGTTGAGTCCAGAGTTACCTGTTATCATCATCCGGGGTCTGTAGATTAATTACTATTCATATAAATTACAGGTAAACAAGCCGACCGGGTGTTTGCGGCGCTCAGAGATGACATCTTCCAGGTCAGAGGTTAGTAGGTCTACAGACCCCAGATGACGATAACAGGTAACTCTGGACTCAACGGGGAATAGCACTAGCGTATCATAACAAAATATTGGTGAAATGAACGAGTTTTGTGGCAGATAATGCGTTATTTAGAGGCTGCGTTTCGGTGCCCCAGTCACTCACACTATATGGATATATGCTGCGCTCCGCTGGATCTAAATATCATCCTGAACGACTCCAAATGACACCAAAGTTATATGGGTGAGTGAACGATCGCATTTTATGCAGGAAATAAGGTCCAGGTTGTAAAAAACAGTAATTCCTTTAAGTCTGTGAGACAAGCCAGTGTCTTCCGGGAAAGACACTTTCTTGGCATTTGGACAGCATGTATTATGGAAGAAATAACACCACCACTAATTCTCATATTACACTGTATGTCCTTGTGTTTCGACTCTCTCCTATCCCATGCTGGAGCCTCTGTTTTAAACCTATCCACGTAATTAGCAGTCTTTCTAGAGATACCAAGTTGTCACGGAGGACGACATCAAAAAGAGCCGCTCCTCGTCCTGTTCTTCTGGTTTTAATAAATGCTGAAAATGTGTCATTTATTTGTGTTTCCTGATCCAACCGTATCGCCAAAATACAGCCTCTTTTTGCTCAATAATTGGGATTTCTTTTTAGTTTTGCAAGTTTGCCCCCTTTTCACCTTCACCAAATTCCTTTCAGATATTCTCCCCACCTCTCCCGCCATCCCTCTTCCCGAAGATCTGTTCGTGGAGGCAGAGTCTTTGAACCCCTGCAGTCTTTATAGTTCAGAAGCTCTGAGGTGGCGGATGATAATGTCAGTGCTAATGATACTTCAACCTGGTGAACCGAGTCCAAGGTGACAACAGTCTTGAATTCTAAATTTTGAGAAGTTGGGTGAGGTGAGCATTTGAGGGATTTATTTTTTATTTTTTATTTATTTATTTATTTATGGCTCTGTGAACGGATTCAAGAAAAACAAAGATGAACCAGACAAACAGTCGAGAGCTGCTAAGCTTTCGGGTTGTTACAGAAGTGACTAGAATGGGTGCATTCTTCGGCGAGCATGTCAACAGTGAATTAGCATCGCAGCTGGAAGCCCCAGGGACAGAAACATTGGGAAGCCCCTATTTCCCCCCCGCTAAATGAGGGAGGAAACAAAGCTTCAAGGAGAAAGAGAGAGGGAGGGATTGATCTTATACAGAGCGCCTGCAGCTGTGCTCCTTCGAAGGATGCAGACTGTACTCAAGGGCTGGAGGTCGAGGGGGTTTAACTTGCACCTCCTCTCAAATTTAACAGCGTAATACTCACTGTTATTGTCGGTTCGTGCACTGGTCCCACTAGACACAGCAGAACGAACACTGCTCACCACAGGGGGTGTAGAACAGGCTTACATGCTCCAGGCATGCAGACACCGAGTTAAATATCACAGACGATTTTAAGTTTATACAGTTGTGGGGGCGCTGAAAGGAACAAAATTAACTTTTTATTTAGCATTAGCATCATTCAGACTGTGTCTCACTGATGTATGTGTGCATCCAAAGGTCACCTTCAGTCCAGGTCAAAGGTGGAGATGACCATCTTCCTAATATTGTGTAGGTCTCCTATCTGCCTCCAAAAACAGTTGGGACTCATCAGAGAATGGACATGGGCATTCCGAGGGTGTCCTGTGGTGTCTGGGGCCTTTGAGAGGAGGGGCCTTTGTGGATCATCCCACAGATACTTGATCAGTTTGGGATCTAGTGAACTTGGAGGCTGTGCTGTTGTGCTTGTCCTTCATTATTATTTTTAGCTGTTCCTAAAACGTTTTTGTATGTGTGCCTGCATCCTGCTGGAGATGGCTGCTCCAATCGAGGAGTGTCATTGCTATGAGGTGGTGGGGGTGCCTGGCCTGGTCTAGGTGGGTGCTACATGTCTAAGTAACATCCACACCAATGAATGCCAGGTCCAAAAGTGTCCCAGCAGAACACTGAATTGTCACAAGATGGTCAATGTTATTTACTTCTCCTGTCAGTGGTTTAAATGTTGTGGCTGATTGGTGTATACTTCGTAGCCTGGTAATACTTGGAGTGAGGAATGAAGGATTTTCCATCATGGTTCAAGAGAATAGTTTCTCAGAATTGGCAGCACTCTTCATTCTTCTTTCTAACTCTTTCGTAATCCCTGAGAAATTGGAGGTGTGCAGCCTGTCGCCTGCAGCTCTTCATCTAACAGCTCACTGTAGCTGCTCCCCTTAGTTCTGTTACTCCCAGCAATGTTATAAACTGATCTACTGTCAAAAAATGTAAGTTCATTGCATGAAAGGTTGTTTTTCTGGTTAAATATTTTTTCTTTATTGTGAAGTGCTGGACAAACCAAACAAATATGGCCCAATTCTGATCGAATCACGAAGATCCTGTATTTCTATAATTAATTCACTATATTTGTTTAAATATTGCAGCCATACTGTTTAATGTAGTAGCAAACGTATGACTTTAAGTCACTGAGGAATATATTAAATCTTCTTCTTATTATTTTTCTCAGGTTCTTTCTCTTATGAAAGGATTCGCTCTTTCCAGCTGCTTTCTTCACTCTTTGTCCGTGGAGGCATTCGTCTTCCGTTTGAAATACTGCGGTTATTTCAGGTTTCTAAATTCGATTCAACCACCCCGTGTGCATTTCTTGACACATATTTATCTTCAGTTAATTTATGCCACGGTTTAACCTAGTTTTCCCGTTCCCATGTTAGCGCTACCGTTCCTCACAATTAGCGTCCAACACTAACTGGCTGTTAGTTAGCAATTACCGTCTTCTCCCGCAGTAAAGCACTTGAGTTGTAACTGCCGGTCTCTCCACTGTCTCCCAACTGAAACATACTTTAACACATCAAAGCAATTCAATTAGATGCCCACAAAACACAAAACAGAGATTAGAATATTAAGCAAATGAGGACGCAATAAGCAACTAGGTTCATTGCAGATTAGGTAATTAGATGTATTATGGATTTGAATAAAAATCTACCAGCAGGGGGTGCATACTACGAATTGTACGTATAAAGATAAACTGCATGAGGTATTTTCAAACACAGTAGTTCAACAGTGGATTGTAAAATTATTATATTGAAACCATGGTATTACTAAGTAATTTGACCAAATTTAACTTTACTTTGGTGAATAAATTTGGTATTCGTTAAATTTTTGGGGTCGGTTTCCGCAAATTCGAAAAGACAGCAAAATGAAAGTGTTTTAAAAGTAAGTGAACGCAACTTATACCCTTGTCAAACGATTTCACAATGTAATCAGAGACAGGTAATCAGAGAAAGATAATTTTGCAGTTACCAGAATTATAAATCTGCATCAACCCACAATGAGTGTTTGCAAGAGGGGAGCAGCCTCAGGAATGAGGTTGCTAGAAGTATGGAGGAGCCTGTGATGAGAGTTACAAGTCGTGTTTGGCTTCTATGGATACACCATCACGGTCAGGAAGAACGAAACAGAACCTAGTGAGCGTCCAAGAAAATATCCTAATGCTCCAGATAAAGAAAAAAGAAGTGCAGCGTTCAGATGAAGGATTACTAACAGTGAAGATGGACACAGATTTGTTGGCGTAGCTTTTTGTCGTAGAACAGAAAGAAGAGAAACGAGACTTCAGCTCTAAGTTATACACATACGTCAAGAGACTTTTGTATAATTACTCTCACTGCCAAAGGTGGGAGATGCCTCATAGAGATCCATGCTGCAGCTTTTAAGGTTTCAAACTCAAAATGACTCCTGTTCTGAGAACCCTAGGAGAAGTCGGTGAAGTCTACCCTGAGTGTTTCAGACGGCAATCATGTGACAGCATGGGACTAACGCGCCAAGTCATGTGCTAACAGTATGCATTTTGAGGTTTTGACATTTTATTTTAGGCCTTGTAATCTCAAAGTAATTAAAACGGCATAAGAAAAGCTTAAACGCTTTGCCATGACGTGCAAAATGTGCCTGCAGTAGTGTGTCGTGTATGCACAATTTCACAATATCACATGAAATGGTTTCGAATTCTACAGAAACTGAAAGGGACTGATTAATTTCATGTGAAAGTGGTCAGACTTCAGCAATTTCACACGTTTTATTTATTTAGATGAGAAAGAAAGAAAGAAAGAAAGAAAGAAAAGACAAAAAGCACATTTCCGCAGCTGAAATAAGCCACGGGCGACGCTGTTCTCAGACAGCACCGGCTTTTATGTGCGCTCAACTCATTACCAAAAGACACAATTCCGATGTCGCGATTGATTTCCCGACTCCACCATCCGAGCTGAAGGGATCGCTGTGAAGAAAAACGCGAGAAAAGTATAATAAATGATATCAAACAAATCACCTGCCAGAAACAGACAAAACTGATAAGAGACGTGGAATTAGTGTGAAAAGTTAAAGTTGTGGGTAATAACAATGTTTAAAGACTTCCTGAGAGGGAAATGTCAACAGATTCGCAGCCGCGGGGCAGAAACCCCAGATCAAGAGCCAATGTCTTTTTATCTTCTAGTGCAAAACTCACACACCGAAGCCGCAGTTGGCAGTTGTATAGCAATTAGAGCGAGGATAAATCAATACCTCCCGGTATATATGACACAGTGAAAAGGTTTCCTTTCACACAAGCCATGAAGTATTAAGGTGGTTAAAATAAATATATATATTTACAAAGTAATTGGAGATGGGAAAGAGAGGAAAACTCTGGCTTGATTATTATGCTGTAGGCAGCACAGAACCAGTGATCAATGTCAGTGCGGGGCTGTTTATGTAGCGAGTTGGAAAATAAAAATGTGTGAATATATCTGATGCACCAGACCGAGGTTCCTGTTTTACGTGAAAACACTATTAACTGTCAGCCTTTTAAAAAGTGTTTGACTGTGACGATTGTTCAAGTCGTCTCGGACTGGACTCTGGGCTTATCCCTGATTTGTCTGGTACTGCCAGATTGGCCCAGATTTTCCGGCGATGTGAGGGGTTTGCAGCCCACTTCCAACGACAACCAATGGGAGATGTCTCGAAGGACACGGAGCAGCTGATGGTGTTGTCAAACAACGGTAAACATTCGAGCCCTCCAGGCTAACGTTAACCAGCGCGCTGCTGTTGACAGATATGAAAGCCGACAGTTAAAATCTCACCTCCAGTTCTGACTCAAGAATAGACACCCAGCATGGACTCAGTCTCCCCAAACCTTTTCTCATCCACACTCTTTTAGCCTTCTGCAAAGAATTACCGTCACTTAATGGACTGGAGTCTCCATTTTGTTGGAATAAATTTAGTTAGATCACACGAGGTGGTGCAGTCAGTACGTGTTGTGTTACTATTGCCAAAATAGTTTCTCTTAAATATGGAGTTTCAAAATTGAGTAGCATTTTAAAACCATTAATACACCTTTAGTGTCTGTTCTGTTTACACCCTACAACTAAGTTCCTCTGAATGTGACGCTGTGCACAGTGGTGCAGTGGTCAGCACCAACACCTCCCAACAAGGTGTCTGCATGGGTTTTCTCAGGCTTCCTCCCACAGTGCAAGGGCATGCTCGTTAGTTTAATTGGTGATTCTAAATTTGCCGTAGGTGTGGATGTGAGTGTGAATGTTGTTTTTTTT
Organism: Chelon labrosus; assembly: GCF_963514085.1. Taxonomy (NCBI): domain Eukaryota; kingdom Metazoa; phylum Chordata; class Actinopteri; order Mugiliformes; family Mugilidae; genus Chelon; species Chelon labrosus. The sequence continues at coordinate 9,108,663 of NC_140341.1, forward strand.
TTCTGTCTTTCTGCGATATCCCTGTGATAGACTGGCAACCGGTCCAGGGTGCCTCTCACCCAGTGACAGCTGGGATAATCTCCAACCCCGATGCAACCCCTAAAGGATAAGCAGTTACGGATAATGATTGAATGCACACCAACCAGGCATAACATTATGACCACCTTCCTAATATTGTGCAGGTCTCCCTTGTGTCTCGAAATTAGTTGAGATTCATCAGAGAATGGACATGGGTCTTCTGAGGGTGTCCTGTGGTGTCACGTGCAACAATTTCCCAGCAGAACCCTGAACTGATACAAGATGGTCAATGGTATATCCAACAAGGTTCAAAAAAGGCAACTGGACTTTTGAGAAGACATTTCACCACTCATCCGAGTAGCTTCTTCAGTTCTACTCGGATGAGTGGTGAAACGTCTTCTCAAAAAACTCTACAAGTCGAGTTGCCTTTTTTAAACCTTGTTGGATATACCATGACCTGGATGACTGAGAACCTTCACAGACATGGTCAATGTTATTTTCAACATTAGTGGTTTCAATGTTGTGGCTGATCGGTGTAACAGTAGTGTCTCATACCTTTTTCAGAACAGAAGCACAACCTGGAATGCTTTGTGCATGTAAATGTGGTCATTGTCTTTTTGATTCTATCACTAAAAGTAACACAAGTGAAATCCTGCAGTGCTTCAAAACACAGAACAAAATCACTGATTTACATATTTATTGCAACCACAAAGCACAGTGCTGCTTGATGCCAGACATGCAAATGAAAAACACATTGATTGTTCTGAACATCAGTCTGCAGAAGTCTGCTCTCACTTACATCTTAAACTATTAAAGTGAGTTCTCAAAGGTGTTGGAGTTCTGTTGCCTTTAGTTTAAGTTGGTCATCCGTCCCAGCAGGAGCTGACCGATTCAATTAAACCAACACCTGCTGTGCTATACTATATGAGCTCCAGGCTTGCTTCTGGCAGCCAAATTGCTTTTTAACTCCCGACAAAAACAAACAGACAGAGACACAGGCATAGCTACAGAATGTGAGAGCGAACGCGGAGGCAAAAATAATTTAAATCAGAGCATTCAGTGTAGGAGAAGCATTGTTGGAGCCCTCCCACTTTTAAATTAATTAAAATGGAAGAACGCTGTTCATTTGTTGGTCCTCATTTTCATAATGTGAACTTCACTTTAAAATGTGCACAAACACTAATTAACCTCGCGCATTATTGTAATTCTCATAATTAGTTGTTTTTGCTCGACTGCACTGAGTTGCTCAGTTTAATTAGCCGGGTATTAATATGAACAGAGAAGTTTTATTTTAGGTGAAGATGGTGAAATGCTTTCTGAAGAGATCATCACTTCATCAAGGGAAGGAAAACGTCGACCTACTGCAAGTGCTTGATTTGTTTAATGAAGAAGAAAACGATATCTAGCCTAATAAAATTAAAACTAAACTAATACGTTGAATAAAACACACCTCACACTGGTTACCTGGCAGTCAGTTGCAGAGAACAAAGTGGTAGTGCTTGCCACAACATTTGGGCATTTGTATTGTTGTTGTCACATGTTTGGAGGACCTAACATTGCAAGTGTGGGGCCACACAGCGGCCTCTTGGATATGGAGAAGCAGCCGGAAAAACTAAAGCGGAAACACGCTATTACCAAGCGGACCGATCACTGCTCTTGCGGCCTTTTTCACTGCGGCGCATAGTTGCATTTCTGGGGAGGTGCACGTCAGCTACGGCGTTGGATTCCGTGTAGGGTCTGCACTGTCGCCGTAGCTACGGCGTCAACTTAACGCAGAAGACTAAATTGCCTGTAAGTCCTGGTTCCTTCTGGCAATCACAACATAATGAGGCGATGTTTTAGGGTCAGGTCTGAAAATTTGTTCTGAAAAGTTTGTATTTTTGTCTGTTGTGGCTGAGAGGAGCCGTATGCTGTTTGGATCCCAACTGTGGACTATATTACAATGGCGACACATCATCAGGATGAAAAAGAATAAAACACTTGCTTTATTTAATGTATAGTAATGAGGATGTATATTGGCATTTTTGTAGGTAGGAGCTTGAACTTCTTCATTCATTCATTCATTTTCTGTAACCGCTTGTTCCTGTTAAGGGTCGCGGGGTCTACTGGTCCCAGCTGTCATCGGGTGAGAGGCGGGGTACACCCTTGACAGGTCTCCAGTCTATCTCAGGGCTAACACAGAGAGACAGACAACCATTCACACTCACATTCACACCTATGGCCAATTTAGAATCACCAATTAACCTAACGAGCATGTCTTTGGATGGGGGGAGGAAGCCGGGGTACTCGGAGAGAACATGCAAACTCCACACAGAAAGGCCCAGTCGGCCCATGGATTCGAACCCGGGACCTTCTTGCTGTGAGGCATCAGTGCTAGCCACCTCTCCACTGTGCCGCCCCAGCTTGAACTTCTTAATTTTCTTTTTTATTTTCATTTATTTATTTATTTTTTTAATGTCAGCAAATTCCAAGTGTAGAGACAAACAAACAATGAACTGATCTGACAACAAGTGTGGTTTCTCAAACGAAATCTCTCCTTTCCTCTTTTACCCAAAAACTATTAAAAACACACTAGTGAAACCACGCTGGTTGATCAATGTGTTCCTTGACTACCCTCACACTAATCTGCTGCTAAAAATAGTCCCCAGCACTTGCGCAAGTTCCTCCTTTTTGAATAATGCTTGATAAAACTACAGCGTCCTGCTGTTCTAGGAAATTACCGAGGCCTTTTCTAAAATGAATTAAATGAAATGAAAAGCAGGACCCACTGAGTGTGAGTATGTGCAGCAGAACCAGTCCTCATCTGACACTCATTTGCAAAAGCAATTTGCATCCTGGCAACGCTTTTGAGCTTTTACAAGTCCAGCTTATTAAAACATGTGAAATAACCCCTTCCGCCGCATCAGGATATCGTCAGTGCGATCAACAATTCCGCTGCAGTTCATTATCTGGACGGAAGCTCTGCGTCGAGAAGGCCCTGCCGAGCGTGTTCAGGCATGTTATCCTTGTGTCATCCTCTGTCGTCTCGGTGTGACTCTTTTTTATGTGTTTTTAATAGTTTTTGAGGAGTGGTAGAGCGCAGTGGCACGACTGGGAATCAGATTCTGCCTTTACAGAAAACACTTGTTGGAAGAAGCGCAATTGGTTTTAGTCTTTTGATTTGTTCAGAAAAGTATCCTAAAACACGTATACTTTTTGACATGGGTACCATTGTGCAAATGACAGTTAATTTTGAGGTTAGTGTTAATATTAAAACTCCTGAATCTATACAAAGCTTTAATTTTGAAGCTAAAATCTCTCATTTGTGATGTTTCTTTTTTTAGCCGAGTGAAAGACGTGCCTTCAAACCTCCGCAAACAGTTTTCACACACAGGTGAGATGCGCGGCAAAGGTCTGAAAATAATGATCACCCTCTCAATATAGGCCACATTAGCATCACATTAACCTTTGAGAAGTGTGTGTGTGTGTGTGGGTATGTGTGATGAGGTTTAGAGGAGAAAAGGGTCAAATTCTCCGATTCTTTTTGTTTATCTCTTTGGCTTTTCTTCAGTTTTCTAAAACTGTTCTCTCCTCGCCTTCTTCCCTCTTCTTCATGTATATCTTTACAATTCATTTATTCATCATATTCAGCTTCTACTAGCGGCACCAAATAAAGACCGCAGGTGGCTTTTACAATAATATGTATCCACAGTCTTCCATATATGATAATAGCCTGACCACATTTGTGTTCTTCTCAGTTTGCTGGCTATGCAGCTCAGTTTCTCGCGTGTCCTTGTGTGTTCTCAATTTAGGTAGCTGAGGTTGCCCTGTCAAGTGTTTTTGGCCGAGTATGGCAGAGGAATGAGGAAAATATAAGAAAAAATCAAATAAGATGACACAGCTTTGCATTCCTGGAGAACCACTCTGCGTCAAATCTGTATTTGTGTTGTTGTTTTATCACGTTTCGAGCAATTGGCATTGAAGGTGTGGAACATTTTGCACTTGCACAACTTAAAACATCACTCTAAAACTGGTCATTGACCTTAAATTTAAGAATATATTCACTTTTAAGTTACTTTTTTCTTCTCCTGCATGCCCAGCAGGGCTTGGTGGGCACCAAACAAAAGCTAAAGGCAGAATCACAATTGACTTGACAGAAACAGAGCTGCAACAGGCGGCTAATGCTTCTACATGTTGTCTTGATGTGTAAGTCGTAGTTATTTTTAGCAATGAGAATAACAAAATGTATATTTTGGGGCTGTGTACCAATTCATCCTCTATGTGTTGGAAAGGTTGCTCTGGCAAGTTTGTAAGATGGTTCTTTTGCAGAGGACAGGAGGTATACAGAGTCTGGATCGTAACCGTTGCAATGGATTTGAAATGAGCCGCCTTTAAGCCATTGGGTTTATTAAAAGAACAGGACTTTGGCATCTAAATTCGATGCTCTACCAGGCCTTTGGGTCGTATCGGTTGAGGGACGGGTCCTCTGTGGATCATCCCACAGATACTTGATCAGTTTGTCATCTGTTTTTGGGCAGCGGTGGAGCTCAGTGGCACGACTGGGAATCAGTTCCTGGCTTTACAGAAAACACTTGTTGGAAGAAGCACGTTTGGTTTTAGTCTTTTGATTTGTTGACGATAAGGTAAGTGTCCAAAACACTAATCATTTTGGACATGGGTGCCATTGTGCAAATTACACGATTCGTTTTGAGGTCGCTGTTAATATTAAAACAGTGGTAGGACAGGAGATATACAGAGTTGCAATGGATTTGCAACGTGCAAATGGCTGGTTACAGGTGTAATAACCAAACATGGTTTTCATGAGCCACTTTAAGCCATTTGGGTTTATTAAAACAACAGGATTCTGGCATCTAATTGTGATGCTCTACCAAAATGTAATGACATCTTTAAAAACAAAATAACAAATATTACAAAGAAAGCAAGCACTGAAAATAAGGTGTATATATATATGATTGTGTTGCTGCTGCTTCTTCCTTCGTCTCACTTCTCTCCCCTTGAAACGTCTAGAGAGTGATTACAACTCCCCTCTCTCCATCAAACTCAGACTAAAGTCACACTCTGGTCTCGAGCACACACATGCTCAGAGGGGGATGTCAGTATATTTTTCTTATGGTGCAATGAACCGTCCTTGTGCGTCTGACTGACAGCTTCCTCACTGTCAGTAAACGCAGGATTTATGCAGCACGGTGGCTGACCAGAGGCACTGCGACGTACCATAGACTGTATATTTATGTGTGTTTTCTGCCGTATGTTACGTTTCTCACATCATGCTTTTATGGGCCACTTTGGACTGACCTGAATACAACCAGGCATGGATGGATTAGAAAGCAGGGAGAGGCAGAGCCCAGCAGGTGAAGGATTACACAACAATATTGCCTTGTTTATTTTGTATTCATACTTTCAGCACAATTCTATGTGGAGTTTGCTGCTGCCCCTCCGTCCTTATTTCTCTTCATATTATGGCCTGTTTAATGACGTTTGTTGGACAAATCTGAAAAGATCAGGGCCTCAGTCAGTTTTGCCCGGGGCTTGTCTTATTTATTTATTTATTTATATATTTTTTAACCTGCATCTGCAGATTAGAGAGGTTATCTATCTTTATAATATTAGATACGCACATTTAATGGTTATTGCGCCTCTTATCTTTACTATTGATTTATGCACTGCTGACCTTTTTGGTTCATAAATGCTCAACATGCTCTCTTAACTCTGATGTGACAAGATTCGAGACACCTACATTACTATCAACACCCATAACATGTCCGAGGAGACTAAGACATGTAGCTGCCACCTATAAAATACCGTTAGGGTTGTTTATTATTTCATAAAAGACATAGTTTCTCACATATTCAAATCCTAATCCTATATGATATCTCTTTTTACAGAAAGAAATCTATTGGTCTTTCTCTTACACATACAGACTTAAAGTACTATTTTCACTACTGAATCATAATTCCATATTAAAATTCTATGCATGACTTGGAATATTCCATGAAATATTCTCGAAATATTCCCCAATAGATCAGACTTACTGATGCAGATGTGTGTGGAATGCTGCTGTTTAGAGATTTGGTAAAACTAAAGGTTTGAATCACCCAGATGGATTCATAATGGTGTTCCTCAAGGATCAATATTAGGCCCACTTCTATTTAATCTCAATATACTGTATATATAAGTTTGTACATCTTGTCTACCATCACCGTTTCCGTAATCAAGGCTTTCTCAAGATCAGTTGCTCTTAATCACTTGCAGGCCTATTTGTAGGTCATCTACCTTTATAATATAATCTGGAAAACAACTCTGTTGGCATCCATGGCACTGCACTTAAGTGTCCAATAGAACCTTTTCTGTGATGATCACTAACTTGTCTTCTTCTTGTGCTTCTCTCTCCGGTGGGGTCCCGCAAGGTTCCATTCTTGGCCCTATTCTGTTTTCATTATACATGCTACCACTTGGTTCAGTTATAGCCTGGCACAACTTATCTTTTCATTGTTACGCCGATGATTTGCAAATCTATCTGCCATTGAAGCCTAGTAATGCACAGAGCACTTTATTTGACTACATTGCTGATATTAAGCAGTGGTTTGCCCAACATTTTAAGCACCTAAATGAGGACAAAACACAATGTATTGTGTTTGGGGAGTCTGTATCAACTGGATTTGGCGCCTTGCCTTTAACACCCAGTCGAACTGCACGAAATTTAGGAGTGATTTTTGACAGTTCCATGAAATTTGGTTAAGAAATTGACAATGTTGTCAAGACAAGCTTTTTTTAGCTATGTCTTCCGGCCAGAGTTAAAAGTTTTTTGAGCCATCACGACCTTGAGAAAGCTATCCATGCTCTACTTAGTTTGAGACTGGATAACTGCAATGCTCTGTGTGCTGGTGTCTCCCAGCATCCCCTCTCTTAGCCGCCTTCAGCTCGTGCAAAATGCAGCTGCCCGTCTTTTAACTAGCACTAAGAGAGCACATCACTCCTGTCCTTTATTCCCTCCATTGGCTTTCGGTCCATTTTAGAATTGATTTTAAACTTTTAACGTTTGTTTTTAAAGCTCTTAACGGCCTCGCCCCATCTTATTTATCTGAGATGTTAATCGTTGGTGAGTGTGGCAGGGCTTTTCGGTCGTCACGACTCTTGCTGGAAGTGCCCAGGTCAAAATTTAACCGAGCCTTTTCAGTTGCTGCACCAAGACTCTGTAATAAGCTTCCCACTTACATGCGTCTCATCACTGACCTGGGCCTTTTCAAATCAAAACTTAAAACTTCTTTATTTAGAATGGCTTTTAGTACCCAGTAGTGTGGTGACACTTTTATTTTATTTCATTTTACTTTTTTATCCTCTTATTTATTGTTTTTTATTGTTTATTCAAGTATTTGTTTTCCGTTTTTTTAATCGTTGTTTGACCTCTTGTAAAGCACTTTGGTTCACCTGTGGGTTGTTGTAAAGTGCTATATAAATGAAGTACATTTACATTTACAAAGTACATTTGTATGATTTAGTACTTGTACCGAAAAAAATATGAGCATTTTATGAGAATAAAAAAATCCCTGAGGTGAATCTCGCCGAAAGAACTTAATTAATTTAAAATTTTGGGGTATTTGGATCGAATGCAGACAGTCCTACAAAATTCATGTTGTGTATCTTACTCGAAAATGAATTTGGCATGATCCTTAAGGCAAGCTTGAGCTCCATTCACCATGTGAAAACTAAAAAGATAATGTTGTATAACCCACTATAGCCTACTAGAATACCAAAATATCTTGAATTCTCATGCTGCTACTCCCCTCCAAATCCTGCAGAACGCACTCACCACTGTGAGCTATATGAAATGATTGAACGGTCATCGTGTATTCATGTATTCATCTGAGTAGCCGAGCAATTTAACAGCCCTAGTTGTAATGTCACATGTCACAGAATACGCTGTCTCCTCTATGACACTGCTACTGTAGGACTTTTATCTTTAGCGTGGTCATGTGTGATGGTTGTTTTAAGGTTGCGACCCTGCTCTGTGACATTTGCCCTGACGTCTGTCTTGGAAATAAGATTCGTTTTAAAGAATTCAAACGCACAGAAAAAAAAAAGCTAACTGCAGAGCTCAGCTGCAGAGAGGTCTGATTGCTCCGACGCTCAATTCAAGGAGAATTTAAAGAAATATGTGTGTGTGTTCACTGATGTGTGTGTGTGTGTGTGTGTGTGTGTGTATCCATCTTCCCTCCCTTCTCCTCCCTCCCAGTTATAAGCCCAGTGCTGAGCCACTAATGGAGGACAAGCCTGTTAGAGCAACACGCCACGCTGTACCGGCAACACACCAGGGACACACACACACACACACACACACACACACACACACTGAAGAACTCTCTCACACGCACTGGAGACAGACTGAGCAACGCGCACACACACATATTCACAAAAAAAAAAGAAAGATAACACACAGAAATCCACCAAAATACAGAACGCATACACTCTGATGAATACTCAAGCGCACAACAAACACTCACTTCCACAATAGGCAACACACACACACACACACACACACACAAACACGTATGCTACACACAGCCTCACACACATCCCAGCAGAGTACACCGCCATAGCAACAGCCTCCAAACAGCTAATCTATTCAGTGATGCAGCAACCGTCTCTCAGTGTGAGCGCTGCATCCACAATTGTACCTTCATTTGTTTGTCAGTCGTTTGGAAGTTGACGGGAAAACATAACGTGCAACAACGGCAGCTCTACAGTTTGCGGGTTTAGAACGGCAGCAGGCACCAACACCGCTTCTCAGACGCCATACAACGGCGCTGTATTCTTTGGACCAAAATACTTACAGGAAAAGCATTGTTAAATGTTGTGCTAGAGACTCAAACGGCATCCAGGGTGTAGTTAACGTAGTTTCGCTGTAAGAATCTGAAACTACATTTCAGGAGACTGTCAGGATTTGGAAGTTTGTTGGTTTTGGTCACCAAAACTCTAACTCTGCCTTCAGCGGGAGTATCTCACAGTGAGATCCAAGACCACTGCTCTGCATTCTCTACGTCTCATGATTGCCCCAACACTGAAGTGTATAGGGGACAATTTTCTACCCACTGACACAGTACTATCTCTAATAGACTCACTGCTGACGGCGTGCAGTGCAGCCAGTTGGGCTTTTCTTTCTCTTTTCAAACTCAAAACACATTGTCTGAAGGCTATCCTTTTATACAGAGCAACTGGAACTCTGGTTGCATCAAATATAGAGAAGTATTTGCACATTTTGTGCAAGATTAAGTGTAATGTGTGGGGATGCTTACAAGACTTAGCTTATCTTCAAGTTCCTTTACTCCTCTTTCAAATCATCTGTCTTCTCTGGCTAAAATGCACCTATCAGGCATAACATTATGACCACCTTCCTAATATTGTGTAGGTCTCCCTTGTGCCTCCAAAACAGTTGTGACTCATCAGAGAATGGGCATGGGCCTTCTGAGGGTGTCCTGTGGTGTCTGGCACCGGAATATTGTTAATGGGGGGCCTTTGAGGGGAGGATCATCCCACAGATACTTGACCAGTTTGGGATCTAGTGAATTTGGAGGCCAGGTCAACACCTTGTGCTGTTCTTCATGTTTTTGTTTTTAGTTGTTCCTAAAGTGTTTTTGTGTGTCTGTGTCAGGCTGCATTCTGCTGGGGATGGCTGTTGCCATCGAGGAGTGTTGTTGCTATGGGGTGGGGGTGCCTGGTCTGGCCTAGGTGGGTGCTACATGTCTAAGTAACATCCACATGAATGAATGCCAGGTCCAAAAGTTTCCCAGCAGAATGCTGAATTGTCACAAGATGGTCAATGTTATTAACTTCTCCTGTCAGTGGTTTTAATGTTATGCCTGATCAGTGTATGAATGTTGTCATCTTCAAAGTAGTGTCCTTTGTCCTTCAGGCGTAGGTGGACATCTGGTTTCTATAGGTCCAGTTGCCCTGATTTTAAAGCCCACACACCGAGCCAGCATTAAGGAACTGTGTCCTATGAAAGAAGTTGCACTTGAACACACTTCCCAGACTACAGCCAGTGGATACATACGGTATGTTCTGTACCTGTGTCAAAGCCAATAACTCTTTATACCAGCATGTGGCAGTAGTCTGTTTCATAATTCAAAATGTGAGATAAGAAGAACAACTGTTAGCAAGTAGGCGAGGAAGCTAGGAGGTGCTTCCTTTCTTCCTAGCCTGGCCTTTTCCTGAATCACGCTGATCAGTTAGTCTAGAGTTTATTCAATCGCTTTCTGTTTATCGTCAGAGTGATCTCACCGGTGCAACATGCTACCAATTTAACATCCTGAATCGGCTGGACCAAATACAGCCAAAAACAAGTGCCACAGACGATCGGGAGACGTCTGAATACCTGCTCGATGCGTCACAGCTTTTGGAATAAAAACCTGCAGGGAGGAAAATGTAGCCTCTATCGGAGGTTTGAAACAAAAAAAAAAAAAAAAAAGAAGTAGTTCCTTACATTTTTTCCTGAAGCCTTGCCAAAAATTATTTCTGCCAATAAGACACTTTTCTTACCCCAGGGCTTCGCCACACTTTTATCACTCAGATGTGAGGAAATGAGATGGTGAAAGCTGGTCGAGGCAGAGGAGAGTAGGAAGGAGAAAAAGAACAGAGGACGTGTAAAAGGGAAGGAGGCTTTCAGAGACACAGCCATGTGTTAACGGGAGCCAAGCATGGCAAATTGGACTGAATTTTCCGCCTGTGCGATTTCAATACACAAACCCAGGCGTACATAACCATGCTTAATAAGTGCCGGGCTAATGCATTGTATAATCTTCTCTAAATTAATATGTTAGACACAATTGCCTGGTAATTAATTCCAGTCACAGCATATCCAAATGAGAAGATTTATTCAGATCTGTCAATCATAAACCCCAAAGCCCGAGGCAGATTATTGCCCAGTGTGATGTGGCGGTGTAAGGATGATGATGTGGTTATGTGTGGTGGTATATGTCTGCTATGTATAAACATCCATTACCCGGGCCTTTAAAGAGCCCGTGAAGAGGGCTGGTCATCAAATGAAGGTCATTGTGATGACGGGACGAGGGGGAAAGGCAGCAGCCTTTTGTTTTATGGCTTCATAAAGAACATAATGTCTCCACGGGCTCCTCAACCATCCAACATCCACCCACCATTCACTTTCATGGCTTTTCCTTTCCCACAGTTGTCTTTCTTTCTTATTGTTTCCTAGGATTCCCATTAGATGAATCTGGGGCCACAATCTACACAATGACAAACATTAAGACCCACAAATTTTTATTCCTCTTAAACTGTTGTGCCCAGAAGCAGCAACTAGTGAATAACAGGTGAGCGGATGCAGGGTACGCACACTATAATGTTTGAGTTTTTACGATTTTGTGAGATTTCTGAGGCTTGCTAACCTTAATATTTGCAAGTTTTGAATATATTCCATGCATAATTCCTGGAATATTATTTTAAATGGACTTTTTAAGGGTTTTTAATGAAGCTATTGCGCCTGATCATCCTGAATGTGTTATTAAGGCTAACGCTAAAGCTTTTTTGGTAGCTGTGATGGGGATGGCTAGCCACTACAAACACATATTTTCCTACATACACAATAGTTTGTAGGGAAAAAAGAAAATCAATAAATAAACAATAAACAGTGCATGGTTTCCAACCTTTGGAGTAGTCTTGAGGTTTTAAGACAAATGACAAATTGATGACAAACGAGAGCGGAAGCGCCAGAAATAGGCAATCAGTGACGAGACTCATGCTGCTGTGTTTATGAGCGTTACCATACAAGTGACTAATTTTAAAGATGATAAAATATATATATATTTTGAACTTCCTCATGGCAATGGGAGTAACTACACAAACAGTTTGGTATGCTTACAATGTGCGCCCACAGTCTCTCCAGATTATTTCAGCGCGCTGCAACAAAGAAGAGACAGCTACAACAACAACAACAACAATCATGCTCCGTGTTTGTCCTTGCCTTTAATCAATTTCTTTTTTAAACCTTAATTCTTCCCCTGAGCGCAGAGTTTTCCTCTTTATCAGAACTATCACAAGCTTTTCTAGGACGTTTATTGGATTCACTCTTCCCAACTTCAATAGGCGGTGAATTCGTAGAACCTTGGTTACATCTGTAACTCTTGTTTCTCCACCATGACAGTCCGTAAGCTTTAAATGACAATACCTGCTCTTTTCCTTAGTTTTATATCATGGTAGTTTGTATAAATATATGTAGTTTGGGTTTTTGACTGTTAGTTGGACCCAAAAAAAGAGAAAATGATTATATGGTTGAACAAGATTGGACGGTTATATTGACCACATTTGAAAACTGTCTAATTGATAATGAATGCAGATGTTATTTTTTATTTTTTTGCCCTATTAACAGTGACTTTACCAAATTTGGGAAACAGACTTCTAGCTCCTCCTGCTGTGCCTATTACACAGACACACACACTATATCACCTTTCAACAGTTTGCACAGTTTTGCACATGCCTGGTATTGGTTTGAACATCCACACAAATACACACACACACACACACACATACGTGCACACACACACACACCCATACACACAGGCCTGTAGGCATGTGGTTTTTCTTTATTAAAAACCAGAAAGCGCAATTAGCGGCGGAATATGCTTAACCCTGTATCGCTCCCTCAGCTCGAGGATATATTGCTTCTTCTTCTCCATTATTAAAAATATCGCAGACATGAGAGGAGGAGGAGGAGGAGGAGTAGAAGGGGGGAAGCAGACAGGAAATATCACAGCTACATGTTTAGCAAGTGGAGACTGGGAAACGTGGCACTTTGTGTGTGCTTAATTGTGTGAAAGACAGACTGCATGCATCTTTGTCTATATGTCCGTGGGTGAGTATCATGCTCTGGATGTCAGTGACATTACATGTGAAATATGACAGTAATGACAGTTATGGCTGGACTGTGGAGGCTGAGTGAGCCACGCCAGCGCCCGTGGCTCATTGACTGCATACTGAAACGTATGTGTGGCAGCTCTCACGGCAGTTTTTCAACGTAATAGCAGCATCCATACAGCTGCTACTATTAACATGTTATATTTACACTTTGACAGAAAGAGCATTAACTTTGGCGCTGCGTTGTGCATTGACTTTGCTGTCTGAAAAGTTGGCCTCTTGACAAATGCAATGAAAAATGACGTAGAGTGGGGAGTCAAACGTTCATGGCTTCCACTAAAGAGGTGAAAGCGCGAGCATCAGAACTTACAATGAGGCCGGAACATTGCTCAACTGAATACTTAAAACATATAGAAATGCCCTGTTTGCCATCATTTATTACTGGATTACCATTCATATCACTGTCCCTACTTCTTCTGTCGTTATCCTAATGGAACCGGACTGGACAATTAAGATCAGTTCACTCTTTCTGCATGCACACAGTAGATGGGCGCATGGCTCCACTCATACTACAGCGGTACTCTTTGGTCTGTCCATCACATCCAACAGAGAAAACCATACAGGGCTCCTGTGGATATTTCTGAAAGACTGGCTTCATGTTTTTTTAGCTTTTTAGTGGCTGTAGCTAAGGTAGATCAGAGTTTGTTACCTTTCATCCCAAGCACAGTCGATGGAATGATTCATTATAAAGTTATGGATAACGGCACATCTTCTCATAGCTTCTCCTCCGCAATATAGTGCTTACAGTCAACACTGCACGCAGAGGTACCTGTGCAGACTCTTGCAGATTTGAACAGATGTGGACCCCTGTGGTTAGCATATAGGACGAATTAGACTTCTAATATTAATGGATGGAAATGTGTATTAGTTTGCATTTTCTGTTGCTGATTTCCTTGGAAATTTTGATTTTCATTTGGACGGAAACTTAAAGGGGAACTACCGTTTTTGACAACCTGGACCTTATTTCTGGCATAAAATATGATCGTTTACTCACCCATAAAACTTTGGTGTCATTGTGAGTCATTCAGACGATATTTAGATCCGCGTATATCCATATAGTGAGAGTGACTGGGGCACCGAGACGCAGCCTCTAAAAAACGCATTATCTGCCACGAAACTCGTTCATTTCACCAATATTTTGTTATGATACGCTAGTGCTATTCCCCGTTGAGTCCGGAGTTACCTGTTATCTATTGGCGGACGTGCAGCAGTTTGTTGTTCTTTAGCCAGCTGTTACTCTCTCTGCCTCCTCATCCTCCTTTCAACAAGCTCCTCATCCGTATACTCTGGCTCAAAACGGTAAGGACGTCCATCATAAACAAAGTCGTCGTCCACAACCTCAGAATCGGAAAAATATTCAGCCATGTTGCAAAAAACTAGCAGTAGCAAATTACAGGTAAATAAGCGGTGCGGCGCTCAGAGATGACATCATCCAGGTCAGAGGTTAGTAGGTCAATCTACAGACCCCGGATGATGATAACAAGTAACTCCGGACTCAATGAGGAATAGCACAAGCGTATCATAACAAAATATTGGTGAAATGAACGAGTTTCACGTAAGATAATGCGTTATTTAGGCTGCGTTTCGGTGCCCCATTCACTACCACTATATGGATGTACGCGGATGTAAATATCGTCCGAATGACTCCAAATGACACCAAAGTTATATGGGTGAGTAAACGATCGTATTTTATGCCAGAAATAAGGTCCAGGTTGTAAAAAAACAGTAGTTCCCCTTTAACTTGAGGATGCTGAAGAACATCCAAAGGTAGTGGCAGTTTTCAGATCCAAAGGACATTCAAAGCACGTCTCAAATTATGATAATTCATAACAAATTTGATGTTTCTCTTGTAAAATGTAGTCATGTATATTTCCTTTTCTTTCTTTCTTTCTTTGTCAGAGATTACACTACATTTATGTCACTGTTCTTTACACAAAGTGTTTCTGAGTTATTTTGGTCACGGTTCACAGCTTGCGGTTCTCTCCAGCAGACTGAAATGTTCTGCTATGTCCTGATGTCCGGTTCAGCGATGCAGCTGTCTCATCATCTCACAGCTTAACATGGCGTCCGAGTCGCCTCCTTCTGTCCGGGCCAGACGGGAAAAGAGCTTGTGTGCTGTTTGGAGCGCGTAGTCCATTCTGAATTGAGAAGTTTTCTCTGGCAGACACTCCACTCTGCAGACAGGAGGACTATGTGTTTGTGATGCATTTCCCAGGAGACAGGAGAGAGCTGAGGCCTCGGGCCCGCCCCAGGGTCCAGGCTCTGCTCAGTAGCTCCAGTTTTTAGGTCTTTTTAGACTTTTTCTGATTTGAACTGCATTTTTACAAGCTTTCAGATTAATGTAAATAAGCATACCAACTGACATGAAATCATATATGTTGTTAAGATACAGTATGTACTTCATAATCAGAGTTGGGACTGACAGAGAGAGTAGATTTTTTAAATGCCAACCAAACTGTATAACAGGTGAAATACTGCAATGTGACATTTGAACTTTAACATTCTGGTTTTAGTGCAGCTACGTATAAAATTCTCTTACCTTCAACTTTTTATCTGCAGACTTTACAGTACACGTCGGCTGAATCTCTCCATCTGTGAACTTTCTATTAGAATTAGTGCTCTAGCGAGATCACAGAGGCCCCCTGATGAATCTCACTGGACTCCTTCTGCAATAAAACGTGTTGTTCTTTTATTTTATGTCTCTTAAAAAAAAATGCGTATGCTGATGAAAACATGACGAGTGTCTAGGTTTGAGTAAAGTCAAGGTCTGTTCCTAGGTGCAGTTTCCTTTTTAGAGAGGTTTCCTACTCTATGTGACTGACTACAGACACTGCCTCAGATCTCAGACGCGCTCCTCCAACCGCTGGGTTTCTCAAGATAGAAACAATTAAAATAGAGTGCGAGGTTTGTAAATGAAACATTCACAAAGCCCGGGGGCTCTGCGGCAGCCAGTGGAAGGCTCTTGGATGGGTGGTGAACTGTGGCTCCTGCAGCGTGCACGGATCAGACACCTGGGTGAGATGTATACTCGCCATGACGCCATCTGATTGTTTACGGAGCAACTGAACCAGCACGTTTCTCAAAATCTTTTGTCCGTGCGCAACAATGACTGTAACAAACTGAAACCTCAAGGGGGTTTATGCAGTAGTTTCGAATCTCGTCTCGACCTATCGTCCTACCTTTATCTTTCTGAGTTAGGGTTAGGATTAACCCATTTTCCGTACATACATTTTTTATGTATTCATATTTAAACTGACTTACTAAAATCTTGACTAGTAATGACAAGAAATGTTGTCATCTTGACAATCCAGCCATGATCAGATTATGAAAATACAGCGATAAAATCCTCCTCCTCCTCCTCCTCCTTCTCTCCTAACAATCCTTCTTTGTACCAACACAATAATGAGATTACAAGTCAGTGATGCAGTGATGCCCAGATTTTAAAAGGTTGTGTGGTAAAGAAACATGCAGCCCACACACACACACACACACACAGTACACACACACAAAGAGGAAGAGAGAGAGAAAGCTTTTATAGTTTCTCCTTTGGCGTTTAATGGTTTTAGCAGGAAACTGAAAACATTGAATTAAACCACGGATTCATTTCTTTTCTCCATCCTTATTTGCAAACGAGTCAAAGGCAGAAAACAGGTTAATAGTGTTAGTATGTCCATAGGATGGATGTGAAAGTGCTAAAGGTGATGCAGCAGTGGATACTATTAGTACTACAATAAAACTGTTTTATATAGTATGATGAAAATGTGGGTAGCTGAGCAGAAAACAAGAATCACAGTGTTGTTAATGGTACTAGCAGTAGTTCTGCAGGAGTAGTGATAGTGGTGGCAATAATTGTTGTTGAATTCTTTGCATTATTAGCATTCGTAACTACTTACTGCAATTTGTAAGTTGTAGTAGTAGAAAAAGGCAAACAACAACAGTGATAATTGTAATTGCTGTAGCAGTAAATACGGAAGCCCAGAACGGGTGTATTTGCAACCTTTACAATGCTGTGGTGGTTAGCACTGATGCCTCACAGCAAGAAGGTTCTGGGTTTGAATCTATCGGCCGACTGGACCCTTTCTGTGTAGAGTTTGCATGTTCTCCCCGTGTTCTCCTGGGTTCCCTCCGGGTACTCTAGCTTCCTCCAACCGCTTGCTAGGTTAACTGTAGGTGTGTGAGCGTTAATGATTGTCTAGCCTTATGATAGACTGGCAACCTGTCCGGGGTGTAGCCCACCTCTCGCCCAATGGCGGCTGGGATAGGCTCCAGCCCCCTCCTGACCCACCAGAGGACAAGCGGTTACAGAATGAATGAATGAACTACCTTGACATTTAAGTTGAAAAAAACAGGCTAAGTTTATCTCGCCAATCTGCCGATTTAGTCATGATCTTGTGTTTTTGGTGCCTCTGTTGTAATCCTGTTTGGTTTCTTTGTGTTTCCTGTTTTTATTTTGTAAGCTTCTCGCTCTTGTGTTTCTTGGCCATGCTTTGCTTCCTGTGTTTTCCCTCTTTGACTGTTTGATTGGTTTCTCCTTGTGTGCTCCGCCCTCATTGGTTTCACCTGTGTCTCATCAACCCCTCTGCCCATGTGTGCTTATATAGCCCTGCCCTTTCACTTTGTCAGGTTGTCTGTGCTGCTACCTCTTGCTACCTCCTGGTTTCCAGAGATTTTTTTTTTACTGTTTTTGGTTGTTGGTTTTGCGTTTGTGGATCACCTTTTGATCTAAGTTTTTATTAAAGTTATTTTGTTTCCCGCTCCTGCCTCCCTTTGAGTCCAGCGTTTTGGTCCTACCTCGCCGTTCGACACCACCAAAACATTACAGATTTCTTTAGCTAGCAAGATAACTCTTGACAAGGAAACTACTTTTTGGAGAGGATCCATAAGTGAACAATAAGCCAAGACTTATCACAAATAAATCTGAATATGAATGTTGTTCTGTCACATTGTTGCATAGCAGGCCAAGATGAGAGGTCAACCAATTCTCATCTCTCTGCTTAAGTAATAAGAGCTAAGAGTAACAACCTTTTTGCACTGTCTTGCAATAACCATTGATGGTGATAAATAAACCCTCGGTTACGTCACCCATACGTTTTAAGTAGAGTGCTTTTGAAGCTGAGTGTGGTAGCTCCGGTCGTTACCCTTCTTAAAAGTACCTGAGTCTAACTAATTCAAAAAGGCGCAAAGAGCTGGAGTTAGAGTGAATCTGAGGAGGGCAGGTGATGCCGAGGTAGACGGCTAGCAACCTGTGACGGGGCCCTCCTGACAATCAAAGCAGCAACACCATAAGTTATGCACAACTTTATATAATATGAACAGTTATTAAAAAAAATTAAAATTAAAATGCATTGTTCTCTTTGTACCAGGCTGTAAACATGTTTACTTCTGCTGTAAAGTTGGACATTTTAACATGGAGGTCTATGGGGATTGACTCACTTTTGTAGCCAGCCTCTAGTGGCCGTTAGAGGAACTGCAGGTTTTCGCATTTGGCTGTTTGGTGATGGCAAGTTAATTAAATTGATATCACACACACAAAAAAATATAAGTTTCAAAGATGATAATGTCAAGTTTGCAAACATGGCAGTTCTGGGCTTGTGTAAACGATAGCAGAAGGAAGTAGTTTAATCAAATACGGCGATTATCAATAAAAGTGCTGGTTGTCGTAGACACAAGAACGTAGATTTAGCAACAGTATGAGTGACAGCTGAAGCGGTGGGCGTCGTAGTGGAGGCAGATGTGATAGAAGTGGCAGATTATAAAAAATCAAACCTGATAATGATTCCTTTGTTCTGTTCTTTAAGTCTCATATTGCATGTAAATCTTCTAAGAGCCTCTTACAGGCCGTCAGTAGCATATTGATCCCTACTCCCTCCTCCTTCCTCCCCTCCTCTCTGACTCCAGCCCCCTTCTTCTTCTTACTTGCTCCTTCAGTGGCAGACTAGAGCTGCAAAAAAAAAAAAAAAAAAAAATCAATGGGGAAAATGTCCTGAAACAGCCCGATCTAGGAGCCATCTGGCCCCGGTCGTCCTCGGAGAGCGGCGGCGGCGGCAGCAGCAGCGTGTCCCCGGAGACGAGACACGCAGGGGAGAAGCTGAGAGGGAGAGAAGAAACACAAGCACACGGCAACACAAAGCAAGTGTTAACTCAATAACACGCTAATGCTCGGCATGGGCTGCACATCATGTGGTTGTTACATAAGAGAGAGAGAGCGAGAGAGAGAGAGAGACAGGTGGACGCTTTCAAAGCTCATTTCAAGAACATTTGATACGTTTCTGGAGTGATTTAGGTGCAGAAACTTCTTACTCCGTCGTCCCTCCACCCGCCAAATCATCTGAATTTGACATGTTTCTCTCGTTCCACCCAAAATTAGCTTAAAAACGCATCTTTTTTGTTTTAATTCAGCGCTTCAACGAAGTGCCAGATTTGAGCACTCTTCCAGGTTCCGTCAAAGCTAGGCCCCGGTGTTGTCTGGTGAATCCCATTAGAGTTTCAAATTTTGACCTTTAATTATTGCACCCTCGTTGCTGCAATTAATGCAATTTGTAAGAGTAGCTAAATGCGTGCTGCGTTTTGTCAGTCACACTAATGGTGTCGGAGGAGGAGGAGGAGGAGACGCGCGGTGTCAGACGTGAAGAAATCAGGTGTAATCACCGACGGCAGAAAGTTACAGATGATTAAATTATGCAACTGGAACCGTGAACTTGGGAACGAACGAGAGGAAATTAGTGAAAAGAAATAAAAAGAAAAACAGACGGAGGGAGGAAAGACGGGAACGTAGCAAGAAGGACGAAATGAGAAGAAAGTGAAGTGGGGATGAGTGGCACAATAGAAAACCCAATCATCTTGGAGGAACTTCCTCTCTTAATACATCTCTGCAGCCCATCAAGCATTTTGAGAGCTTGGAACTGATCTCTGCCATCTGATCCTTTAAAAGGGTTTACAATTCTTAATAACAAATTAAACAAGAGGGACCATCCTGTCTGTCTGTCTGTCTGTCTGTCTGTCTGAACCTGAACCTTGAGAGCAGACTCATGTCAGTGTGTCAGATAGATCACTCATACACGACTTCATGTTTCACTGATCAATAAACAGTTAATGCAGAAATAAGATTTGATTTATTTGGCATCTACGTTGAGTCTACAGAGCCACAAAAAAGTCAATGAATTCGTCTTTTATTTACAGTCAAATCACCCAGCAGCTTGTTTCGGAAAATATTTACTTACGCCGATCAGCCACAACATTATGACCACAGACAGGAGAAGTAAATAACATTGACCATCTTGTGACAATACAGTGTTCTGCTGGGAAACTTTTAGACCTGGCATTTATTCTTGTTGATGTTACTTAGACATGTAGCACCCACCTAGACCAGACCAGGCACCCCCACCCCATAGCAAAGACACTCCTTGATGGCAGCAGCCACACACATTTAAACGCTTTAGGAACAACTAAAAATAAAACATGAAGAACAGCACAAGGTGTTGACCTGGCCTCCAAATTCACTAGATCCCAAAGTGGGATGATCCACAGAGGCCCCTCCCCTCAACCCATGTGTCCCAAAGGCCGTCCCACTAACAACATTCTCTGATGAGTCACAACTGTTTTGGAGGCACACAATATTAGGATGGTGGTCATAATGTTATGCCTGATCAGTGTACATGTATTGATTGACACTTGACACGGTGTCAAAGGAAGTTTTCATACACTCCTTTACAACAAATACTGGCTGCATCTGAAAAAGTATAAGATCTTTTATAGAGGTCTGAAAAACTATAATGTTGCACATTTAAGATCAACATGGCTACAGGTCGCTAGGGTCACTTTAAAACCTCCATATCGTTTGACTAGCTGGTTTTGTCACGGGTACCGCTCCTGAACTGCTCGCTCTCAAGCCTGTACTTACAAAATTTAAAAGAACTTAATAAGAAAAAGAAGATGGAGTTTAGTTTTTACAGCCCAGGAGGGACCATCATCACAGGGATCCATCCCAAAGCCAGTTTGTCTTGTTTTCCACAGTTGCAGCGCTTTAACTGATCTACAGAGGTCTGCAAATCCCAAATCCCCCTAACTGGAAATCTTTAAAAAACTGAGCGAGATTATTTCTAAATGTTTCTAATATGAACCCGTTTTATTTATTTATTTATATATATATATATATATATATATATATATTGGATTCCATACATTCTGTGTATACCAGCCAGTGATGTCTTATTTATTTATTCATTTAATTAAAGGGGAACTACTGTTTTTTACAACCTGGACCTTATTTCTGGCATAAAATACAGTCGTTTACTCACCCATATAACTTTGGTGTCATTTGGCACTGGTTTAGGAAATAATTAGATCAGCGTATATAGACTGACCTACAGACCCCGGATGATGTCTTCCGACCTGGACAATGTCATCTCTGAGCGGCGCGCGCACCCTGTAGGTCAATCTACAGACCCTGGATGATGATAACAGGTAACTCTGGACTCAACGGGCAATAGCACTAGCAATAAAAATATTGGTGAAATGAACGAGTTTGACGGCAGATAATGCGTTATTTAGAGGCTGCGTCTCGGTGCCCCAGTCACTCCCATTATATGGATATACGGTGATCTAACTATTTTCTAAACCAGTGCAAATGACACAAAAGTTATATGAGTGAGTAAACAACCATATTTTATGCCAGAAATAAGGTCCAGGTTGTAATAAAAACTGTAGTTCCCCTTTAAAAGAACTAATGTCATTATAAATAGTGACTGAAAGCAAACGGGCCTCTTTAAAATTAGGTTACCTTAGTAAAATTAGATTTTTTTTTTTTTTTTAGTTCTGGTAAAGTATTTTTACAGCAGCAACTTCTCAGTAGCTCAGCATTTCTTCCACCACTGCTCACAATGCTGTTAGTTTTTGTTTTGTTTTTTTTACAGTCACTTTTGGCAACAGTGGGATTTAAAGTCTGGAGGATAGATATTTATAGTGTGGCAACAACAACAAGAGGAAACAAAAAAAAGTGCTGACGGATGTGGATTTATGTGTACTCCACCGATAATCGTAATAAAAAAAAAAAACAAGGATAAACGCTAGTAAACTGAACAGGTGGGCGGATCGAGCTGAGCTCTTCCCTCCACTGCATCCCTGCTCTCCACGCAGACACCGCCACATGGAAACCACATGGCCCAGTGTCTGTGAAAAAAAAAAAAAAAACCTTTCGGAAAAAAAACAACACTCTATCTCCACTAGGACTGCTGCTGATGATGATGCCTATTCACAGACGCTTAACTTTCTCGGTTTCACTCTGTTTACATCTTTTTTTAGTCGCTGTTTCCTCACAGCAGCAACACTCGTGGTTTCTCTCCTCTGCCCGTGCAGCCTGTAATGACTGAGAGAGGAATGCTGCTGGTTTTATATAGGCCTCTAAAAATAACTCACCCCCTCGCTCCGGTCCCCGGCCGGACTGACAGCCTCCTGCGGCCAATGGCGTCTCCGCATCCCCTCCAAGCTCCACCCACCTCCCTCTGTCTCAGCGCCTCCTTAATTGGACGCCAGTGACATCATCAACCCTATTTACCTTATTAGGTCACGCATGAAATTGATTGACAGGTGGCTCCTCCCCCCCACACACCGCCCCGGCTCCCTCCCCTCTCGCGCCGCTCGCCTGGATTGCAGCGGGGTCCAGTCTTCGCTGCTGCTGGAGGAGCAAACCTGGCAACCTGGCTACTTGCGCGGAGACCGATCGGGCAATCTGGCAATGCGGAAATAGATCTGGCACCCCGGAGCCCGGACCGCGGAGAGAGGCGTGACAGAGCGAGCAGAGAGGAGAGGGGATTTTCACTGACAAAGATAAAATAATCATCACTTTCTTTCCTCTCGGCTTTTTTCTTTTTCTTTTTCTTTTTTTAAATTAAAGTGCTCAGGTGCGCTCGTCTGCACCGGCTGGGGATTATTTTTTTTTTATTTTTCCCAGCGTTTGTTTCTTTTTTAATTTGTCAAGTCAGAGAAGAAGGAAGAAGAAGAAGAAGAAGAAGTGCGTTTTTATCGTTTGGATTCCGGACTTCTTTACTGACTTCTTGTTTTGAATCAAGCATGGATGTGTTGGCGAATTACAGTATTTTCCAGGAACTCCAACTCGTTCATGACACTGGTTATTTCTCCGCGATGCCTTCCCTGGAGGAGAACTGGCAGCAGGTCAGAGCTGATGCGTTTTCTCTTCTTGTTATTTTAATTTTATTTAAAAAAAAAAAAAAAAAAAGGTTAGAAACTGGGATGAAATATCACGTGGTGGATGTTTTTTTCTTTTATGTGGTTTGTAGTGTTTTGCATCAGCGTTGAGCGCTCCGGAGCGGCAGCGAGGGCTCCACAGTGTAGTTGCGTCTTTTTTTTTTTTTTTTTTCTTTTTTCGCTCACATGGAGCACGGCGAGGTCCGCTGACAGGAGAAAACACACGCACACACAGAGGGAGTGGGGAGAGGGAGGGAGATGGGGAGGGAGGAGAAGGGGGAGGATACAGACAGCGTTACGCACTAATGGCACTAATGGACAAACAGCGTATTTTATAAAGAAGAAAAACGAGTAAAAACGCTCCGGCCGTACATTTACGCGCACAAATGCACCTTTATCGCACTCGAGGCTTAGTTCAAGCCCTCGATTACTAATTTAAAAGCGAGAACGTGACGCTATTGCGGCGTGAAGTCCCCAGTGATGATGTTCATATTTCAACTTGAGCCTCAGAAGAATGATCCACCAGCTGGATTTAACTCTAAAACGCAGAAAACCTTACTTCTCCTCTAGCTGTTTTATTTAAAGCCTGGCGTTTTGGAGATGGCAGGTTTTCACCTGGCAACATTTAGGGCCCCACGTTTTTTGTCTGATGAGGACTGCAAAGTTACTCATTTATTTTATATATGTTTATTTTTGCTTTAAAGCCAAAATGGTTTGATTTCCAGTAACTTTCCATTAAAACTTTGAGTCTTCTGCCCCCTCATGTTTCATAAATGTTTCATAAATCTGTCAGGGTGCATAACTGACAGCTCAGACTCTTAAGTGAGAGGGGATTGAAGGTGAAAGTGAAGCGATTCTCGTGATATTTGAGTATTTTTGAATCCTGGAGCGTGATGCTGTTTTTAGTGTGACTGATGTGATCGATAGACCAGTCTCTCTCTCTCCCCCTCTCTCTCCCTCTCTCTGTGGCAGACAGACAAATGCCTAATAGCAAGTGACTTCTTCTTAAATAATACATCCACATCTGCCACTGTTTGTTTGCAGATAATCCATCTGAATAATACATGTCACACAGAACGTACAGTAGTAGACATTGCGTGAAAACTCTTTTATGATGTGCATTTAAAACATTAAAACCTCCACTATCACTGGATAAAACTGTCTTTCCACTAGTAGACCACACGTGAGGTTTTATGGCCTGTGAGTGCAGCGTTGAATGGGAGGCGTTAATTGGAGGCCATCTTCACTCCTCGCGCGTGACTTTATTTGTGTTAATACTCCCTGAACCAGAACAACCAAAGTCTCCACCGTGGCAGAAAGGGTCTACTCAGACGACACAGGGTTTGCTCCATTGTGTGTGTGTTTGTGTTTGGGATTCTTGAACCGTACACGTGTGTGTGTGTGTGTGTTCTCACACTCCTGAATGAAGCCCAAATTTATTTCTCCTCTCTTGACTGTCTTACTGACACCAATTCACACGGTCTCGTCCTATTTTTAGCGCAAACAGCTCGTCGTTTTTGTCCCCTGTAACCTATTTCTCCCCCTGTCTTTTTATCATATTGTTAATTGATTGAGGGCGTTCAGGAGTAGAGCTAATTGGGGCCGGTGTTGCTGGTGTTGCAGCAGTTTTCACTCCTCTTGTTTGGTCAGGGCACATTAGCATCGAGCTACTGATTTCCTTGTAAATGTTTACTGATCAAAAGCACAAATGCAAAAAAATAAAGGCTACTCATTCCTAAACATACCCAACAACCTTTATTTAAGCCCCACTGTGGGATAAATAAAGATTATTTTTTAGGATTATCTTAAATATAAGGAGTAGCAGATTACATAATGCCTGATTTTACTGGAAGTCAATAAGGCAAAACATTTTTTTGCAAGAAATCCTTGTTAATAGTTGCTTATGTCACACAAGCAGACACTCACACTGCCCTCTGGTGGACAGGTTTTGAACCGCAGCACAAATTTACATATGTGCACCTTAAGATATTCACGTCTGTATTCTCATATTGGGAGCTTCTTAACCGAACATGTGAGTGTTTCTCAAATTTAAAAAAAAAAATTGACAATTACTGCAACAGAAAGGACAACACAACATCTCCCGTAGGTAGAGCTCAGCTGCCATGACTCATATCTTCTCCCGGTGATCTCTCTCTTGTGATTAGCTGCTTAGCTTTAAGTGACTTCCCACCTAACAATCATTGACTTGTAGCAATGACAGGTTAGAGGCTTGTTATACAGAAAGGCCTCAGCTGTTTAAGAGTTGTTGCCTTGGAAACACTGTTTAGCCCTAATATTCAGTAAATAATGGCTCAATAGATGTTTAGCCTAACCTAGCGCAAACACTTAAAGCAGGGGAAACGCTAATCCAAACTCTTGCTGCCTTTAAATGTGGTCATGTTTTACGTATTCAAGAGAAAAGTGCATATAAATGGCCCACTCTTGTTGTGGTACTCACAACCGAGTAAGTTAGGATTTTTGGTAAAGTCTGACGTCACGAGTTGTGGTGAGTTTTCTGATCTTTTCACAAATGGTGGAGGTAAATGGTTGGTAATATACTCTAATTTGATCACATAGCGTTTTCTTAGATATTTATGTTTGAGGAAAATGCTGACGTTCCGATCGGCCTCAACTGTTCGTAGTGCCTTTACCTCTTTCCCGGTTGTTAGCTTGCTAAACCCTCAGCTTCAGTTGCCACTCGATGCCAACAGTGTCCTCCACGCGACGTTCCCTGATGACTTTAGACTGATGTTCACATTTCAAACCCAAGAATTACTGCTTCCTGTGTTGTGTGTAACCATGTTTCATTTGAGGTCAACATCTGTAACTGTTGCCTTCCACCTGTTTTAAAGTTGTGTGCGTGCAATCTGTGCAGTGTAGAATGAATCAATGTCAATGGAGCCCACAATAACAATAACCACCCGAATTGTTAAGCTCACTTTTAGCTCTGTTCATTCATTCTGTAACCGCTTGTCCGCTTGGCAAGAGGCGGGGTACACCCTGGACAGGTCGCCAGTCCATCGCAGGGCCAACACAGAGAGACAGACAACCATTCACACTCATATGCACCACTTTTAGCTTCAAGTTATGTTTCTCATAAGACACGTATAATATGTCTACTAAGTTACAAGAACTCCACAAGACACTACCTGCACAGCACCAAACAGCTGACAGATGAAGCTAGTGACTAGATTATGAAGAAACTGGAGAGAGAGTTATGTTTATCAGGAGTTATTGTCCAAAGCTGATTTTGACGTGACTATGAATGGTTGTCAATGGCGCTTTAGGCCTGCTGACTGTGTAAGTAGGCAACTTTTTGCTAAAAGCTTCTGTCACCTTGATGTGAAATTCTTTTGCGGTCTAATAGTCAAAACATAATACGTAGTGTTAATGAGCAATTAACACTAAATTAGAGATTTTCACTGACCTGCATCAGCTGAGTTCACCCAAAGTCATCCAGAGTGTACTCGGTAATTAACCAGACGCAACATTAAAGCTGATGAGATTTTCCTTTTGGAGCTTCCTGTGTTTGTGCTAAGCTAGGCTAACAGCATCCTGGACAACTGTCTAAAGAGATTCCTTCATCTGACTCTGGGTCAGTTCTGTAAATGTTGCTGCTTTGTGGACGTGGATGGTTGGTGCATGTAACCATTACCACCTCGGTGAGTTCAGCTTTTCAGGGATGGAAAATGCTGCGCTAGTGTGGACGGAGGAGGGCCAAAAGTGAAAGGAAAAGATGTGTTTTGTCAAATTTATCTGCAGTAGCGGGCGACACGGTCTCGGAGAGAGAAAGACGCACACACACAGAGACCAGGCGTACCCGCATTTTTTCCACTCTTGTTCCTTCTGTCTCCCTCTATCCCCTCATTCACTCCATCACACACACACACACACACACGCTTGGCTGGCATGCACTAATGGAAAGCTATGGTCTGGCAGGACTCATCCCGCCACTTTCGACAGTAATTGGCCGTTTGCTGTCAGACGGACAGAACAACACACACACAGAGACAAACAACACACACGCACACACAAGAAACCTGATTTGTGAGTGTCATTTATCTTTCCTGACTGTCCCTGTTCCTGGTCTTTGTTTCCTCGTACAGGCTTCTTTTATCAGCTGCTTTGCATCATGGCTAAACATGTGGAAAACACACGCACACACACACATACACTCTCTCTCTCTGGCCTGTCTATCAGCCTCGTTGCCTCTGACAGTATGAGCCCATGCTCTGCGTGTAATTGCTGCATCTTTGCAGGTTTGGGATGATGTGATGGGCTTTAGGGATTTATGTGTGTGCGTGCGTGCAGAGTGGCGAAGGATCAAATGGCGAACCCAGACTTCCCAATTAGACATAATCCATTTATTTCAAAGCAGAGCTACGCCAGTGTCTGATGAATGGGAGGGAAAACAGAGAGGCGGCGAAAAAAAAACAGAGGGATGATAAAGGTGAAGCAGAAGCTGAGGTTTCGGTTTCATGTGGCTGTTGTTGATCGGGCCGTTAACGCCGCGTGGACGATGTCTGCAGGTTTTCCAGCCTATATAAACCGGCTGACTCTTTCTCATCTCGTCTCCTAGTTTACATGCTCAGTGTGTCTGTACTTCTTTTCAGGCTGATTGATTTATTTGCCAGGGTGTCGTTAAAAGCACCGCGCTAGACCGGCCAGATCTCTGTGCTACTGAGATACAGTGTCTCCATTAGGCCAGGCAAGCCCACAACCCCGTATCTTTTTAAAGAGCGCGATCGATCAGGATGCTACCTGTGATCGCAATAATTTGCGCAGATGGAACCGTCACACGTCGTCCTGTTCAACCCTCCGTGTTTCCACAAAAGAGATGCCCGCAGTCGTAACCACTGCTATTCTTCACAATAAATCAAACAGTTCAGAGGCAGTGATAAGAATTTAATTTTGTCTTGGCAGGTAGAGTTTATTCTGCAGTTATGCAACATCCCATCCAGCTCCATCATTTCAAATCTTTGTTGACTGTTTTAATACATCTGAACTATAAATAATTAAATCATCGAAACATTTGTGCTTATTGGATATGCAGTTAAGGTTAAGGATTGAAGTCATGATTAAAAATGACAGCTTTAATTCATCTTAAAGGGGATTTACCTTTTTTTTACAACCTGGACCTTATTTCTGGCGTAAAATATGATCGTTTACTCACCCATATTACTTTTGTGTCATTTGGAGTTGTTCGGACGATATTTAGATCCGCGTATATCCATATAATGGGAGTGAATGGGGCACCGAAACGCAGCCTCTAGATGCTGCATTATCTGCATAACGCATTATCTGTAAGGTCCAGGTTGTAAAAAACTCTTATTCCCCTTTAAGGATCTCCTTTTCATTCTCTTTGGCACCACCTGTGGCGAGAAGTGGTAACTGCAAGTGTATTTTTTACATATCGGCTGATATCGTCAGCCAGATTAGCATTAGCTCTGCCAGTTATCTCTCACATAAAGATTGTTGGTGGATGTGTCATTATCTTAAAACTGCGCGACTTGTTGTTTCGTACGAGAGAGTCTTCACGGACGCCCGGTTCTGAATACTGTAATTAAAAACCCTTTGATTTAATTTAATCAGTGGGTCACAGGTTCACTTACCACTTTGTCGCCTCATTTGGTGACAGCACTAACCACTTTAAATATATTCAATGTATATATAAGTAGCATAAAATGCATATAAACACATTGTATTGCTGAATAACACAACAATTTAGCAAGCAGTGCATTCACAAGTGTTTTTCTTTTGAAATGAGGTAGCAACAGAAAGTATCAGTCTGGGTTCAGTGCTCTAACTCTGATCCTGTATTACTGCTGCCATCTACACATTAAACACCATACGCAGACCTGTTATAGCAAGCTGCACCTGTGCAACTTCTCATGTGCAGTTTCTGTTATTCCTCCTGCTTCTCATCTTTTTTGGTAACCTGTTAACCTTCTGCATGGACGGCTGCATCAACTGTGTTTTTCCTGTGTTTTCTCTTTTTCTCACTCTCTATGTTGCCTCCTCTCTCTCTCTCTCTCTCTCTCTCTCTCTCTCTCTCTCTCTCTCTCTCTCTCTGTCTGGCTTGAGGCAGGCCCAGGGAAGTTTGACAAGATAATGAATTGCCATGCATGCTGCAGTTTTTCACATTTTACAGCCCAGTAACTCTGCATGTAGGGATGAACGGGACGGAGAGAGAGGAGGAGTGGAGGAAGGGATGAGACGGAAAGAAAACACCAGCAGACACAATCGATGAGGGGCGGGGGGAAAAAAAGCAGTAAATGCAGATGAAAGTTGGGACGGTTGACCATCTATTTTAACTGCATCTTCCCTTTGTCTCTCTTGCCATGCATCCTGTATGACCACAGACGCACACACACACACACTCTGAGTTATGTAATTGTCTGTGGAGCACAGCTGCTTCCTCATAGTCACATCAGACAAAAAAAAAAAAAAAAGGAGAAGACGAGGCAGAAAAACAAAGACCGGAGAGAAAAAGATTAAAGAGACGACTGGGAAGTGAGAGAGCGACACAAAGAAAGACAGACAGAGAGAAAGAGATGAAGAGGAGGAGGGATGTGTTGGCTGCTTATGTAATAACTTTATTCAAATGTCAAAAAATATACCTTTAAAAGTGACTTGCATGGATAGATATACTTTACTGATCCCGAAGGAAATTCACTGTGCAGCTGCTCCATACCATGCAAATAAAAATAATACTTAAAGATAAAATGCAAGAATGAAATATATCTATATACATACTATTGTATAAATATCTATTGTAAAGTGGCAGAAGTGGCTTCTGTTCGTGCATTTGCTCAAAACATTGAATCTATAAATCAAAGAACATTTCAAACTTTCCCCAAATTACAAAACATTAGATTTATTCAGTGCAGACACAGCTGGGACAGATGCTCTTTACTGTATTCTTGCAGTAATTAGCTGGAACCAACATCCTTTTCTGCATCATCTGGAAGTTTTAGTCATATTGTTTCCTCGTTGTGTGGCAGGATCACAACATGCATTTACCTGCATGAACATAAACCAAACGATGGACCAGTTTTTGAGGAAACAAAAAGGATGGTTCCACTTTTTAAATTAATCATTCACAGCTGCACTGATGTTACTTATTACATAGCTATGTTGTTTTGCATTGAGCACGTTGACGCTTCACGATATGCCGAAAGTGTGGTCATTCTTTAAACAGACACCAAATGAGAAGCTTTGTAAGAATGAAAGCATCAGCGTTTGGACTATTATAGTTTGCTGACTGGTGGTCAGGTCTCACGAGTTGCTGTGTTTCAAATAAGAACTCAACAAAGATCTCCAAAAGAAGAGTTTGAAAAAAAAAGAAAGAATACTGGGCAGATGCTAATGGCTAGCATGGCAGTGGTGCTTTCCAGCACATCAGCACAAGCCGCCGAAGTTAAACCCAGACTCAACACTGTCCTTGCTAATCACTGCAAGAATGTAGTAAAGAACATCTGTCCCAGCTGTGTCTGCACTGAATAAATCTAATGTTTTGTAATGAAGTAAAAGGTGGCTCCTTCATTTATAGATTTAATGTTAGAACAGAAGTTTAAAAGTATAATGGTGAAAGATATGATTAGTATGATATAGTAAGGTGACCAAATGATTAAATGACTGCTCATAAAATAATCAATCGTCCAAAAAATGATCAGTGCATTAACTGACTGATCAAAATTCAGACAGTATTTGTTGCAGCTCTACTTTTATACGTATTGGGACGAAATTTGACTCTCTAAGTTCCCTAAAAGAAGAATCCTCTTGCTTCTTCGTTCAATGTCACCAGTACGTGAAAACGTCTTCTCGTCCTGTACAAACGACCTCTAGCTTCGTCGTCTGCAGGAATACTTGATTAATCCAAGATGCACACACTCGTTTAAACCTTAGTCACGCCGCATTACTGGAAAATAAACCTAATGCAGAGGTTCCTTATCTCAATCAGTAGAGCTGCTAGTAATTTCCAAAATGTATTCAGATATTGTAGCTAGACGAATTTACAAAATAAATGACAACAAGGATGCTGATGTGTTTTTTTATTGTGCAGTTCCTCGTAATTTTATTCTTAGCGGAACATGCCAAGCTCAGGTTGAACTACAGTCTGTCTTCATGTGTCAAGCCCTGTGATTAACTGGTGACCGGATCAGGATGATCCACCTCCTCCCTGCTGCATGCTGACAGAGTCCACAACCCACTGCGACCGAACAGGATTAGCCTTACAGAAACTAAAAGATTCTTTCTAAGCACATAATCGGGAAGCATACACCCTTATTATATGGGTGATTCGTTACTGTATGTAGATATTACTATCCAGCTGCAGTCACAAATCAGAGACTGAAAATGCTTGGAGCTGTAAAAAGAATGCAGATCTGTAAAAACTAAAGCCTTCAGGCACACAGTTCATCACTTCTTACAGCGTGGAAGCCGGTGCCAATATTCCCCTCAATATGAGACGCTCTAATCACTGCACTCATTCATTTTCTTTTTTATCTTGTCCCCAAACACACACAGTTATTGTCTTTTCCTCATAATTTGAAATCACTGGAGTCAAACATACACACACACACACACTTGCCCGGGAACCCATAATTCAGTAAGTGAATAAGGCATTCAGTGTACGGTGGCAGAGATTAGATAAGAAAGTGAGCAGTCAGACTGCCGCGGCAGGAAAGCAGAACAAATGAACTGCACTCGTGATGGAAAGAGCTTATACTGTGAAAGCCATAGCCCTGATCTTTCAAGATGAGTGGTTTTCTATGGAGGGCGACTCTCCAGCACTATTCACCATGGAGCCCGATTACTACAGTTTACATGGAGATTTACCCATTCATCTCTTCATGCTTCAAGCGCACAGTGGATATCTGGTATTGTGGAGTGAATCATCCTATTATATGACTTGTTGTTGCATATATATTGATTTCCCCCCCTGTTTTGAAGAGGAAGAGTCTGGCAGTTCGGGAAATGTACTTGCTGCACTACCTGCTGTCAGAGGTGTTACCAAATTCTTCTCTGTGGATTTAGACAGGCACTTAGCCTAGCTTAGCACAAAGACTGGAAGCAGGGGCAAACCGCTAGCCTAGCTCAATCTGAAGAGAAAAACGCTGCAGAGCTGCTTCGTTCAGACTTAGACTTGGCCTTTATCGATCCACAGAGGAAATTGATTGATCAAGGTAGCTCAGTTGCACATGAAAAAAAACACATTTAAAAAACACTATTAAAAAGAAAAAAGAAAAATATATGTGAGATAGTTATAAATAATAAATATAATAAATAAAATACAATAGCATAAGCAAAAAAAATGCAAGATTTGCATATGTACACGTCTACAAAATATAGAAATATACATATGATAAGGTGCAATGATATGGATGGAGGAGCATTGACATGAATGAGATCCAGTTATCAGTTACTGAAAGTTGAGTTATTGTACAGCTTGAAAGAGAATGGTATTAAAGGGCGTCTACCATTTTTTACAACTTGGACGTTATTTCTGGCATAAAATACGGTTGTTTACTCACCCATATAACTTTTCTGTCATTTGCACTGGTTTAGGAAATAATTAGATCAACGTATATCCATATAGTGGGAGTGACTGGGGCACCGAGACGCAGCCTCTAAATAACGCATTATCTGCCGCGAAACTCATTAATTTCACCAATATTTTGTTATTTTGTTATTCTCCGTTGAGTCCAGAGTTACCTGTTATCATCATCCGGGGTCTTCTGACCTTGATGATGTCATCTCTGACCTGCTTGCACACCCGCAATGGTCAGCTTGTTTACCTGTAATTTGCTGCTCAACGGGGAATAGCACTAGCGTACAATAAAATATTGGTGAAATGAACGAGTTTCCCAGCAGATAATGCGTTATTTAGAGGCTGCATCTCGGTGCCCCAGTCACTCCCACTATATGGATATACGTTGATCTAATTAGTTCCTAAACAAGTACAAATGACACCAAAGTTATATGGGTGAGTAAACGACCGTATTTTATGCCAGAAATAAGGTCCAGGTTGTAAAAAACGGTAGATCCTCTTTAACTTACATGATTCATTTTAATCAGCAGGTTAGGCACCAACACTTACAAAGATCAGAGCACATAAATATGTGGCTAATTGTATTGGTATGTGCTAAGTAAGATGCTAATGTTTCACTATAAGTAAGAACGTCTTTTTGTGGCAAATAAAGCAGAAATCAGCTGCATGCGAGCAGAAACGAGCCATCGCATGTGCAGGGCTCAGTTCCACGAGCATTTAGACCCGTATCTGCTAATTTTATTGGCGACGCTGCAATCAGCGCGTCCGCTTGCAGGAGTGAAATAAATCTATAGTAAGCTTCATATAGAGTAAGCTTTGATTAACATTGGACGTTTTAGTCATTGGCTGATCACTGATTAGTCAAGTGGCAAACAGTTAATTTGCAATCTGCAGTTATTTAAAATGTTACTTACAGTAACTATGCCCGGGCATAAACCATTTCCACAAAATACAACTTGCAGCAAGGTTTGCAGTCGGGAGCTGATGGTCTAAATAAACTCTCATCAAATAACTGTTCTGACGTTCTGTCTGGTTGGTGACTGAGTAATGTCACCAAGTAAACACCGTCTCATGTCTTAATAGCCATCAATTACATGCTGGACACACAAAAAAGAAAAGTGTCTGTGTGACCAGGCACCTACAGATGTCATCTTTTAGTGGCTGCACATTATTGCACAATGTTATATTAACTACAGTTTATACAAGTAAGAACTATTAGAGTAGGCTACTCAAATAAATTGTTGCCTAGAGTGATTGATTTGACTCTTTTTTTCCTAAGAGGAATCCTCTTGATGATCACAGGCTGAGCTGTGTGGACACACACACACACACACACACAGGTGTGTTGTGTTGTGTGTTTGTGTGTTTGTGTCTCCACATCCTGCTGAGCCAGTGTTTGCAGACCAGTTGGCTCAGGGATAAAGCCTCGTGACCTGGCATCCTTCCAACCTTCCTATTCTCTTCTCATCCAGCTTTCTCATTCTCTCTCTTCCTTTCATTCCCTCCACCCCCCATTGTCCACCAAATATGCTTTTGTTTTGCACATTTTAAATTCTGCACATTAAAAACAAAAGTGAAGGGAAACAAGGGAAAGAAAGAAGTCCAAATAGGCCAAAGAGTTTTTCCTCTGGATTGATGTGGAAAAGTTGATGTGTCATACAAACGCTGATGGAAATTCATTTTCCAAATGAACAATGACAGTGTAGGACTTTTCCGTTTTCTTCTTTTAGTCGTTCATTCCTGCAAGATTAGATCAGAAATTCCCAAAAATGGTACCTGGTGTTAGACCAGATGAGACCAAATATGTTTCAGTGCACCATTGCTCTTTTTATAATGCCATTTGGAATTTTCTGAAAGTATTCCAACAGCTCTAGTTAATTAAGAACACAGCGTTTTAATATAAATTTAATTCAATGTTTTGCACATCTGGCCGGAAACACACCCTCTTCCTGTCTCTTCCGTCCCCTGTACTGAACCAACAGGCACCGGGACACTACATTGCGTTCTGGTTGTGTGTTTGGGCAATGACATCATTCATGGTGTGCAGAGGATGTTGACAGTGACACAGGAAATGAGTGTCTATGTGTGTGTGTGTGAGTGTGTGAGTATGTGTGTGTGTGTTGGCTTGCCAAGGCCAAGAGCTGGCAGCATACCATCCAGGATACACTCAGGCATGCCGCTGGTTTCACAAAGATTTTGTGGAATAATGTGCAAAGTTTGATCTGGATTAAATAGTTTTCGTAATCTGCAACATGTTTAGTTTAATTGGGACTCATTAGCTGCAAGGTTTCAAAGATAAACATATTTAGGAAACCATGAAGTGAATGGACCCTCCTTATGAACAAAGGCACCATCATTCTGCCATGTGGTTTAGTTTGAATGAAGCCTAATTTAACAATATATGGAATACAATGTGGAATATGGAAGACCCTGTTTTTTTAAATCTAATTTTTAGAGTTTATACAGTTTACTTTCAATCCAACTTTGCTAGCTTGAGCATATAAAGTTTAGCTAGTTAACGTTACGTCTGGAGTCTTTTCCTCCGGATTTTGACCAGCTCTCTTTAAATAATTGTAAATCTCCATGGTCTATAAGTCAAGAGCGCAAACATCAGGTTTTAAAAAGTGGCGGTAACGTCGGTTCAGCTCACACTGCGTGAGTTGTCTGAGCCGTTTTCTACGTCAGGTTAAATTCAGTAGGGGAGGGAGGGATAGATGATTTCAGAAGCAATAGAAAAAGCAACGCAAGAACAACGGTGTTTGAGACGTGCAAAAATATTTCCGATTCGTTGTGAGATCATGGCAGAGTAAATTAGGCCCTGGCTGGCCACTGTAGTATTAACACTGTATGGAAAATACTGGAATATCACCTTTAATATTTTCATACTCATTTGAAAGAGCGTGTCCACTGAGCAGCCATGCTTAACAGCAGGCAAAACTTGGTGTACAAAAAAAATACATTTTTGTTTATGTACAGACCTCGTTCAAGAAGATTTTAAAAGCCATTAAATGATTTAAACTCGGTATAAGATACTGAACTGTCGCCAATCGAGGCTTGAACTCACCGTCAAAGTCAAAGTCGTGTTGGGGATGTCAGGACACAACACAGTGACACGCTCTGTGAGGTCTGTGCTGAGACAGAAAGAAAGGCAGCGTTGCAGTGCGGTCGGTGCGTGCCAGTGTTTCAGTGTGCCTTTGTGCATGCATGATCGCATCGGAGTGTGTGTTTGCTGTGCGTGCGTGTGTGTGCAGAGTGTGAAAGTAAATGGGTCAGATGCAGTGGAGGAGGATGACCTTGGGAATTTGTCCTGTTTTTCTTCACGACTCTGCCGGCGCGTCTCTTTGTCTCGGGCCGGGAGGGAGGAGCAAGTCGACTCAGAAACTACCGATCTGCACAAAGCTCGATTTGTTGACAGAAAATGAAAGAGTCTTCTCAAAACTGTTCGCCTCGAAGTGGAAAGTACTCTAATTATGCTAACTGTGTACACTGTAGCATGACGATTTATGCTGTAATTTGAACTAAAACAAAACAATGAAAAAGAAACACAGACACAGACAGTGGTTGCGCATTCAAACCCATGTTTCCACATCTTCTCTTGCAGCCGTCTTGAACGACATTAGTGATAATATCGATCTCAAATTTGTTCTCCCTTCACTGGTCATTAGAGGTGGGCGGATCGATCCAAATATCGATAATATCGATACCAACGTTGGTATCGAGATTGATCGATACCAATGTAATGAGATCGATACTTAAGTTTCAGTTTCTCTCGTTTCATTAAAGAAGCGACCCGACTCTGTTTGTCTAGATGCCGCTGCTGTCACAGAGCAGATCAGGCTCGTTTTGCTCCTCCTCCCCCTCGCGTGTGTTTGTTGTACTGTCATGTGACTCTGCAGCGCCAGGTGACCGAACACCGCCCACCGCTACCAGCCAGGCTCGGCCAGCGGCAACGCATTACACACAACGAGAGAAAGAATAGGGCTGTTTGGTTATATTTTCGGGCCGAAAATGAAACGATAGCAAGTTGTGCTATTTGTAAAAACGTGGTAAGATACAGTGGTAACACAACAAACTTGTAAAAGCATATAGAAATTTTTAAAATCCCCGCCCAGTAGGCCCATACAGATCGCTGATATGACGAAAAAAAGTGCACTAAAGGGGAGAAATGTTGTCTTATTTTTGTATTGTATTGTACTTCCTAAACACGTCCTTACATTATTTATAATATTTGTTGTGGCGTGATAATTTTCTACACTTTGTTTATTTAAGAAAAGAAAATCCAGAAAGAAGTTCAATGAAGGGAGATTAAGTTTTTATTGTAGTTTCTGAACATGCCTGAAAAATAATTTTTATTTATTTGTCCTCAAGTGATCATTTTGTTTCTGAACAAAAACTTTTATTGTGATAAAGTATTTTCTATTTACTTATAAACCAAATTCTGTACTGAACTTTAATTGATTAATAATCCAAAAGGCAAATCACGAAAACACTTAAAATGTCATGAGAATTAATTCAGATTTAGATTGATTCAGATTGATGGTGCATCCACCTTAATTTTTAAAAAGTATCGATATCGGTATCGGTATCGGCGATACTGGCCCAGTATTTACTTGGTATCGGATCGATACCAAATCTAGCGGTATCGCACACCTCTACTGGTCATTCTTTCAAATTACAGCACCTCTCATACTGGGGGAAAACATAAAACTGTGTCACTTTAAGTTGAGTACAATTTGCATTTCAGAGCTGCTGCTATAAACAAATCAATTGCATGATAATTGGCTTCGCTTGGTGTCTCTTCTCTGTTTCCTCCTTTTAACATTGACTGGATCCACCTGATCTGATCACTGGATATCAGACAAACATGAAAAAGCTGCAGGGCCAACCAGGTGAAACGTCTGAGACACTAACTTTAGCCACATTTTCTTAATACCTGCTGCATTAATGGATCTGAAGTGTTGTCTTGGACAAGATTTGAGTAGTATGTAGGTAAAATATAACTGATTGGAACATGCCTCTCAACATAATATAGTTAAGCCCTGTTCTTATACACCAATCTGCCACAACATTAAAACCACTGACAGGAGAAGTAAATAACTTCAACCATCTTGTGACAATTCAGTTTTCTGCTGGGAAACCTTTGGACCTGGCATTCATTGGTGTAGATGACACGTAGCACCCGCCTAGACCAGACCAGGCACCCCCACCACATAGCAATGACACTCCTTGATGGTGGCAGATAAGTGTATAAAGCAATTTGCTAGTCGCCCAATGCTTTGTGGCTGGTAGTTGGTCGCTAGTGGATGTTTGTTCAGGCCTGTAGTTGCTTAAATTACCCTCTTGTAAATTTTGTAGTATATAAACTGACATTATGGATTATCAATATCTAGCTCTTCCACCTGCCTATTTGTAAAGAAAATACCATCAATGACTCTACGACTCTACTTAAATTCACCTGATGCTCTTGGGCCATCAGCATGGTAAATATGGTGGTAGGACCAATTCAAAGGATGGTATTTCCTTGTCGTATACATTTTGACCACTCTGTGTCATTTGTCAAGCAACTCTGTCAGTTGCTCCCATTCGTTGTTTCATCAATCGCGTTGTCTCAAAGATGATATTAGTTCAACTTGGTACTTGGCCACATCGCATTGCCATCTCTTTAAGTCATCGTCATTACCGTTCCATGGTCTTGTTGCCTCATTGTTTCTGATCTCTTCCTTTGTGTACCATCCTCAGGCTACATTTTTTTATTCCTTCATGTCTAAATATCAACCAGTATTTATTCAGCTAA
Organism: Chelon labrosus; assembly: GCF_963514085.1. NCBI lineage: Eukaryota > Metazoa > Chordata > Actinopteri > Mugiliformes > Mugilidae > Chelon > Chelon labrosus. The sequence continues at coordinate 9,147,158 of NC_140341.1, forward strand.
CAATAAGGGTAAAACTATTCATTACCAGTGTTTGAGCTGGTTACCATTTTTCAATATTTGTCATAACTGGATGTCCTAAATCAGGCCAGCTGTGCTGCTGTTAGTGGACAAATGTTTTATCTTGTCCGGCCCAACAGTGCCATGATTGCTGTGCTGGGATATGTGGGTCGGCAGCTATTTTAATCCGCAGTGTTGCCAGGAATACCTGAGAGAATAGACAAGTGCTGCAGTGCGTGTTTGTGTGTTATTAAAAATGTGCATGGATGGGACACAACACAGAAAGACGATGTCTATCTAAGAAAAACATAAAGATGGAGGAAAGTGTGTTAATTTATTCATTTGAATTGTTGTATACTTGTCAAACAGTGTTCTGTTGTTTTCTAAAAGCACTCACAAACGGAGTGATAAATGGTTAAATCTATTTTTTCCCCCCTCCATTTTTAGTTGGCGTACTGTATTCCCCTGCGCATTACAGCTCTCATCTCTTCATAAATGGATAAAGTGTTTCAGACGGGCTGAAAGTCTGCTTGCAGCTTAAAACTCCGTTGCGGATCAGATCAAACAGTGCAGGTGTTGTTATCAACATACTGTGTCTGTCTGTTGTATTTATGGTGAGGTGACAGCTCAAAGATAAAAGTGGTGATTAAAAATATATTTGATATCTTCTAACCAGATCCCTGGACTGCTGCACTGAAACACTGAAGCATCTGACTGGTTTATATGTCGAGGGTATGAAAATAGAAACTACTTCAACGATCACATATCAAAGACAGCACTCGTTACTGTGTGACCACGAATATTGACAGGATAGATCATGGAATTTAAGGCAATACTGTCCAGAAAATAAAGTCCACCTCTTTGCTGATGACAGACAGACCTCCGTCTAACCCGGACATCCTTCAGGAAATTGTGGTCGATGTGGTCCAATGTGAACAGCTGCACTAGCTCAGTCAGTTGAATGGACACACAAACCATCTAGATAATCACAGATATAATCAAGATGTAAGCTGCTGATAAGAAATAAGTATAAAAGAGTAAACCCAACAAAAATGGTATAAAGCCAAGTCTTTCAGACTTTAACGTATAAACCACAAAGGGATATAAGAAACTATGAAATCTTAAGAGCTAAAATTGAATCAGCCATTCATACATTTGACCAGAAAACCTCAAGTTAAGCTAAGGATGGATGTGTATTTCCTCCAGATGTGTCCATAGCAATGTTCATGTGTTGTCAGTGAAGCTCAAACCTTTAAAATCAGCCTGAGGAGTTTTTTAGACAAAGCTGTCAAACGACAACTTCTTCTTGGAAAAACTGACGATGTAATAAAACGTCTTTACATCTTTGTTGCACATTATTGCAGATTGTTGGGAAGATGCTATACGGGGATAAAAGGGTATCGTCTGTATAAATGAATATTTTATAGATGTGCAAATATTATTAATATACAGGTAAACTGGTGAAGATTTGAATATCTGCTGCCTTTAACTTTAAAAAACAAAAGAGGCCATCTTGGATACTAGACGATAATGCTAAATTCCATTTTACAAACAGTTCATCAGTAAAAGTAATTAGCAGATTAATCAGCCCTATTATTAATTTCTCAGTTGTTGTTTGGATGAGTGTGACTGTCAAACTTCCTCCATGTGACCAGTGTCTACTGTGTACACTGTATGGAGTACCAGAGAAGGTGGCTGGCAGCACAAAGCATAGACAAAGATGCGTTTATTCACATTACCGCGGACATGACCTCAGTTTCCAGCTGGATGAAAAGCAAACTTCACTTCGATGCCAGTTGTAGACACGAATCATTTGTGTGTGTGTGTGTGTGTGTGTGTGTGTGTGTGTGTGTGTATGTGTGTGTCGGGGAGAGAGGGGACATCTGAATTATTTAAGGATGAACTGCAGGACACAAAAAAGTGGAGTGTTTCTCTTTTACCCCCAAGACTTTCTAATGCGGAGAGGGTTTCGTCGGCCTTGTCTGGCGACACACACACGCAAACACACACAAAGGCATGATTTGTATGAGTCATGTGTCCAGCCACTTTGCTCTCCAGCAAGGCCAATGAGATCAGTGACTTCCACAAAATACAAAAAACAAACCTCTGGTGGTAAAGAAGACAGAGAGAGAGACAGAGACCGCGGCTGAGCTCTCGAGTGAACAGAGTAAATGCTTAAATGCCATGAGGTCTTATCTGAACTTCAACCTACAGTAATACTTTTTATTGTTAAAAGCAAATACAATATCACATGCTTTTTGATCATAATGCCTTATAAATAGGCTACTTATGGAGACAATCACTACCAAGTGACGGTCTTAATTCGATAAAAAGGGTATGTAATGCTCACAACTGCAGCAGAGATGCAGATCTTGCAGCACTAAGAAGAGTGTTTCTGTGCCGAGGATGTGGCCCAGCATGTGATGGATCCATTCTTTGCTTTATCGATCCCCACGGATGCTAGTATCGGTGCTAAGGATAAGAACATGCCCTCATATCCGTAGTATTGATTCTTTGGGGGATCAATTTGTCCTCCCATAATACAGAGGGGCAACAAATTAAAGGACTGGCGTTGAATAGACCAGCGGAGACCTTCGCTTCCTTTGCTTCTATACAAACCGCGAGGGTTCATTCAATGATTCGCTGTTTGTTGAAATGTTGCGTCTCAGGTGGCAGAATCCGCTAATTGCAGGGTTGCATTCCCAGCCCCCCCACCCTCATGCTGGAGTGTCCTTGGGTAAGACACCAAACCCGACGTGGCCCTCAATGGCAGGTGACCTTGCATGATGGCTGGGCCGCCATTGGTGTATGAGTATGTGTGAATGAATACCAATGACGTGTAAAATTGGTACATAAGTGCAAAGCATTTATGTCGAAGTGGCTGAACACCTGTGCTCTTCACTACACTCATCAAAACACTAATTAAGAATAATTGTCGCCAACAAGCACGCCAACATTAACGCGTCCTCCGATAAAACATCTGGCCGTGTCTCTTGGTGATAAATGCCAATATATTGGTTCACGTCATGTGCTGCAAAAGACGTGGCAACTCTGCTTAAATTTTATGAGATATTGACATTTTGACAACCCCTAAGTTAGCTAGCTAATCCATTCAGCTGTGCATATGCCTCTTGGCTGCGTGTTGTCAGGTTGAGGTGACACATGGGTTGAAAATGTACATAGTTTGGGCAATGTTTCCTGTACAGTGTTAATACTATGTCGGCCGCTAGGGTCTAATTTACTCCTCCATGATTGTGCGTTGTGTTTTTCCTATTACTCCCCTCCCCCAAAGCCGCCCCTCCCCCACAGGAATTTAACCTGGCACGGACAACGTACGGAAATCACGTAGCCTGTGAAGCTATTTGGTTGTTTACTACCACCACCATTTAAAACCTGATGATTTTTTATACCACAGAGATTGAAAATGATTTTAAGGGAGTTGGTCAAAACACAGAGGGAACGACTCCAAACGTGACAGGAACTAGCTAAACTTTATAAGTGCTAGCTAGCAAAGTCAACTGAAAGTCAACTGTTTACTATAAATTTGTTTTATTTGCTGATATTTAATCTTACATTCATTTTTCCATAGAATGCTACATCTCAACAGGCTTTTGTTGATGAGCTCCATAGGTTGCTGCTGTTTGTTGCTTAAACCAATATTCGTGTCATAGGTTTAATAGACGATATCGCATCATATTTAGGGTTTTAAGACAACCCCGATCCGTATATGACGACAGGTCACGATAAAGTAATGGGCCATATTTCCTGTCAGGAACAATAAAATGGGAAGATGTTTTGAAATAAAGGTGAAAACAGAAGTGTTAGGTTAGGTAAGGACTCTACCATTCAATTTGGGCTCTTCTTTCTGCACATTATTCCAAGTTTCCTGAGCAGAAAGCCTAAGATTTCTTCCCATCTGTCAGTACATTAGGGAGAAAAAAGGAAATATATGTCTTGGCCTGATTGGTAGTGTTTTCTCTGGCATTGCAGTGCACTTCATCTGAATTTAATTTGCGTGTTCTGGGACAAGACTCTGATAAAAAAAAAAAGAAAAGAAAAACGGTTCAGGACGTCTGAGCTCCTTGACGTCATAACAGCTGACATAAATTATTCAGTGTGATGAAAATGTGTTGTTTCTGAAGCTCGTGCTGCGTTCGAGTTTCCCATTTTCTAACTTGTGACATTTTCAGAAGAACAGTTTCTGCTCTGATAACGCTCATCCCGACAAAAGACGATACGCTGAAATTCAAACACACGCGTTCAATTTTTAAAAAATTGTTTGACATCACATTAATAAACGCACGCTATGATTTAGAACATGACAGCTCAATTACTAATCCTGATAATCTAATGGCTGCCTTTGATATATTTATATTAGACTCTTGGAGACAATGAAGTGAAACAAGCCGAGCATAAAAGAAGGGATCAGCTGCTGTTGCTTCTTAATGGATTGACCCTTTCTGTGTTTGAGGGGGTGTGTGTTTGATGGGGCGGAGGTAGGTTGGGGCGGGGGTGATGTGGGGGATGAAGTCATTGCATAGTGTGAGCATGCGTGGCTCTTTGTGTGTGTGAAATAAAGGCTGCTGGGACCGAGTGTGTGTGTGTGTGTCTATAAGTGATGACTTCATTCGTTATGCATTTATTTATGATCATTGTTCCACCTCAAGCAGTGTGTGTGGGTTCAAGGTCTTAAAGAGAAAAGACTGAAGAGAGAATTTAATTTTCTAGTCTATTGCAGTGACTCTTGTACATGTGGTCAGTACATGTAACGACAATAAATCCACCATCGCAGCATCTAGACTGGAACGTCTGCACTGACCAGCCACAACATTAAAACCACTGACAGGAGAAGTGGACGGCACAAGGTGTTGACTTGGCCTCCAAATTCACTAGATCTCAAACTGATCAAGTATCTGTGGGATGATCCACAGAGGCCCCTCCCCTCAACCCATAGGACCCAAAGGCCCCCACTAACCGCATCCTGTTGCCAGACACCACAGGACACCCTCAGAAGGACCATGTCCATTCTCTGATGAGTCACAACTGTTTTGGAGGCACAAGGGAGACCTACACAATATTAGGAAGGTGGTCATAATGTTATGTCTGATCAGCGTATGTACATATTTTTTTCATCTAAAGGAATAGTCTGATGTTTTGTAACTTTTTACCCACATTCAGAGCTCAATATCATTTCTGTGTGTCAAATGTAGACATGCAGGACAGTCCAGTACCCGGTTTATCACAAAAACTGGGAGGACAGGGAAAAATGTACATTACAGTACCTAAAATAGACTAAAATGTGTTATGCAATAAATTAAAAAAATAAAAATCCCCCAAATAAACTTTCTTTTGAATATTTAATATATGTTTGTATCAGCCTTAAAAAATCATTAACCCTTAATGAAATACTTGGAAATTCAAAATTTCAACCATAGACTGTTATTGTAGGGCATAAGAAGACTTATTTTTTTACTTTTGTTAGAATTTGTCATTTTCATGTAGAAGATAAAGGTCAGTGAAGTTACCATATATTCCATATATTATTAAACGGTTAACGCTGAACTGGTTTTGAACAAAAGCCCGTTCTGATTCAACACCAAGACAAAAGAACAGCAGAAAGGATAGATATCATTCTGTAATTTCCGTTTATATGCACTGTCCTCTCTATTTTTTATCAAGCTGCAAATATATGATGTGGAAACTAAGAGGAAAGTGTTTTGGTTTTTTTTGTCTCAGCAGCAACATGTGTCTGCCAGGTGATGTTGTGTAATGACGCCCTGGTCTGAGTCAGGACACAGATGTGCTCTGTTGTGTTTAAATGACAACATGACAGTTTACACTTGGCAGACTTTACACAGTCTAATAGAAGTATAAATGAGCGTTTCAGTTTCTGTTTCTTATTTGTTTCACCAAAAACATATCTTAACAAAGCCCTGTTCAGTTAAAGCAATTTGTGTGTCACCCCAGCTGATGCTAGTGGACATTTCAGGCTCTGGTTGCCAAGGTTACCCTCTTCCACCCCCAGTGTTTCTGGACGAAACAGGCAGAAAATAAAAATATTGCTAGTGCAGTTTGAAAGAAACTGCTACCAAAGCTGCTGTTGCGCCACCGTGATTTGCCTGGTACCTGACCATCTCCCGTCTCCAAGGGTTGTTTTCTTTATTTTTTTTTTTGCCTATCATCACAAAACCTCACTGCATTTCATGGTATAGTATGTGGCATTGTTCTTGTTTCACTTTAAACTGCACTGAAATCACTTCAGAATTCACTTGCATGCGCAGCTCGGCACTAACCCAAGACTTTCCCACTTGGATCAAGTGTTGATTTAAAGCGTCTCTCTCTCTCTCTCTGCTTCTCTGTGATCTGTAAACAGTTCACCAAACAGCATCATCGACGGGTCAACAGCGTTGTTGACTCTCTGCCTCCGATACACATCAGACGATCCTCTGTACACTCTCGCTGTTGGAGGACAGTGCAGGGAAAAGCTTCGGCAAGCAATCACAGGAAGAAATAGTTTGTGGGCCTCCGGGGGGCTGCGAAAAGAGATTTTGGGTTGGTTGTGTAGCTGACAAAGATCTTCTGAGCAGAATGACACAAAGAACCTTTCACACCCTCTCAAATAAAATGAAGTAGCAGCAAAGAGGATCTGTGTAGTGTCAATAAAGACCAAACATATTTTTTGCACAACCAACAGCGATGGTGAGCAGCAGTGTGGACCAGTTAGTGGTCACACTGGACAATACCACTGAACACTAGCTTTATATTTCTTCAGTAGATGACTTTGTGTTGCGTTTCCTCTACATTTGTTCATAATGCAAACAAATCAGTGGTTGTGGAACCTCTATGGGGTTAATATCATGCAAAAAAAAATATGTTTTCAAAGGCTGAATGTGGTCAAATATCACATGACTTGAAAGGTCAAACTATGGTCATATACAAGTACAAATATACAGTACTTCGGTCAAAGTTTCAAGGTTTCAGAACTTAAATGAACAGCAGTTTTTAAACCCCCATGGTTTCAAGCTTGGAAAACAAACTAGAGAATACACCTAGAGAGCAGTGACAAATACAAAAAAAATCAAAAAACATGCCAGAGAAACAATGTAAAAAGACTGCTGCAGTTTTATAGAAGGAAAACTGAAATATAAGCTAATATTTGCACAGATAAGATTTTTGTGTGGCTTTCAAAACGTTATGCAAGCCTTCAAAACTCACTTTCTGACTTTTTCAGTTTCAATTCGTGGCATGATCTTAATCCCATAAATGTGCACATTAGCCTGCAAGAGACAACTTTAGTGCTATGTAGTGTATTATGATACAGGACAGTGGTGAGACCAGCGATGTTGTGCGGCTTGGAGGAAGAAGAGCTGAAGATGTTGGGGTTTTCTTCTGGGAGTGACCAGGATGGATAGGATGAGATGTTTTGGAGATAAAGTCCAGGTTGAGATGGTTTGGACATGTTCAGAGGAGAGATGGTGAATATATTGGTGGTGTTGTGTGGTTTAGAGACAGTGGCTTGGAGGAAGAAGAGCTGAAGATGTTGGGATTTTCTTCTGGGGGTAATCAGGATGGATGGATGAGATGTTTTGGAGATAAAGTCCAGGTTTGAAATTGTTTGGACATGTTCAGAGGGGGATAGATAATATGTTGGTGGAGAGATGCTGAAGTTGGAGCTGAAAGGAAGGAGGTCTAGAAGAAGACCAAAGAGGATGTCTATGGATGTAGTGAAGAAGCACATTGTGAGAGAAGAGGATACAGAGGGTAGGAAGCAGATGGAAGCAGAAGATTCACTGTGGCGACCCCCTGAAGGAAACAGCTGAAAGAAAAAGAAGACAAGTTGAACCTTGTTGTGTTCGTGTAGCTTCATCACCAGTCTGAACTGTTTCTTAGATGGTTCCCCGCCTGAAGGTTCTCAGTCATCCAGGTCATGGCATATCCAAAAAACTTTTAACTGGATCTGTAGAGTTTTTTTGAGAAGACATTCCATCCAAGTAGCTTCTTCAGTTCTAAGGCACTGATGGGAAGTTGAGGTTCAATAGGAACATCTGTGGGTGTAGCCCATCAGAAATTTGCTTGACTTGTTTCCGTAAAAAGTCCATAAACTGTCACGACTAGTGTCCGTTAACGGCTAGATACTTACCTGTCATTGAGGGGTAGGCTGTTTATCCCTGTCCTCCTTCACTATGAATGGTGCTTCAAATTATAAGCAGCTCTATCATGACCAAAAGCCTGAAAGTGGCATTTCACTCAGTCTGATCCATAGGGGTAACAGTACTTTATCAAGGTTACATGCTGTGGAGAGTCAGTTTGAGCGTACAGTATCATCTTATATGTTCTAGTACAGACAGTGCACATAATACTCGTAACAGAGTTGCTGATCTGACCTCGCATAGGAGAAAGGTGACGGTCCTCTGCTCCTGCATGGTTATTACAGGCTGAGTGCATCCAGCTCTATCATTTTCTGTGTGTGTGTGTGTGTGTGTGTGTGTGTGTGTGTGTGTGTGTGTTTTCTTTTGTTCTGCACTCTTTCTCTCTCCTCCCATCTCTCGTCACGTCTTTGTCTCGGCGTTGTTCGCCGTGTCGCCCGCTATTCTTTGGCCCTCTCATCGCTCTGAGCAATGAAGATTAGCTCGACGCGTGGGACACACACACACATGCGCACACATAAATACACACGCACACAATGCAGGGTCTTATTACAAGCTGTTAACCCCCGTTTAAAAGTGTGGCCCGTAAATCAGCTCAATGAAAGGGAGTATAATCCCTGCCGGACGATTTAATGGTAATCTCCATATCCTGAATAGATTAGACACACACACACACACAGACAGACACACACACGTTGTCTGCAACACTTGAATTGAAATCAAAGTTCACCTAAATAATAAGCAGACAACTTCTTTCTACTCGCAAACTTCTGAGCTTTATTTATTTTACCCTCTTTCTGGGTTATTCTTAGCTCCGGATGCGTCTTTGTTCTTCATGATCACACGCAGTCGTGATGATTTACAAAGATCAACAGTGATGATGTCTTTTTATAGCACGATTGCCTTTTACCTTGTTGTGGTAACTGGGAGTAAGAGTGACAGAAAGCGTAGAGAGTCTCTGCCTCCACCAGTCATGTGGAGGTGCATGGACGACTTTATATATTTAATAATTCTGCTTTATTTTTGGAACAATTTGTAGTTCGAACAGTTTAAACTGTCACACAGCTTCTCTAAATTTAGAACGAGGCCCAGATTATGAATGTACATGGATATGAGGGTCTGCAAGAAGGATCAACATTAAGTGAACATGCATCGTACTTTAAGATTACAACCTATATGCCACTAAATGTGTGTAAATGTACCCAAACTCATTCTGTGTCCATTTTTTAATTTCACCAATCAGGCATGACATTAAAACCACTGACAGGAGAAGTGAATAACTTTGACCATCTTGGGACGATTCAATGTTCTGCTGGGAAACATTTGGAGCTGGCATTTGTGTGGATGTTACTCAGACATGTAGCACCCACCTAGACCAGACCAGGCACCCCCACCCCATAGTAATGACACTCCTTGATGGTATCAGCCATCCCCAGCAGGATGCAGCCTACTGGCTGACTACCCTGAAAGACAAATTTAACACTAGCCTACAAAGCAGTGTTCCACCAGCTTCTAATAGGTAACTTGAGTACACTTCTGCATCACTAGTGCAGGCTGAAAAATGAGTCACTGTATAAAACATGTCTTTTGTTTTTAGGGTCAAATATAATATTTTATTTGACCTGGTATTTTTATTTCTCATAGATGTTTCCTGCACAACGCTGCCAGATCCAGTGTTGACTCAGTCTTACTTCCACAAGAAAACCTAAATTCTTCAAATGAACCCCTGCAAAATGTTGATTCTGGGGTGTTCTCTTCATCACTCTTCGTCTCTTAGCCCAATCAGAACAGAAATGCCTCATGTGACTGTCACAATCAGCTCAGACTTGTCAAATTGGAGGGAAACGCATTAAAAATGGTGGCGCAAACCTTTGATAATTCATTCAATGAGAAAATATCACCTAACAATCAGGGTGCAGATCAGATGTCAGGACTGGGGGGGGACGCAAAAGTGATTTTTTATTTATTTTTTTTTTGCCGGTATGCAATTCATACCATGCCACCATAAATCACAACTACGTAGAAGCTTGCCATATCATTCAAAAAGTACTGCACAGGGAATCATTCATTGTGCTTACCTTTCTTGTTTATTTGTCCTAAACAGCCAAAAGCGCGTATCACTGCTTACTGTTATATTAGTAAATCATAATTTTAAGGGTTTTGGGGCATGGAGTGTCTACTCATCCCTACTCATTTTTATATGTGAATCTAAAATGTGAAGAATGTGAAGTCTGAAAATACATTTGTTCAATTTCGAATAATTTAGGTCATTTTTTTGGGGGGGACAATTCATGTTTTTCAGAAACTGGGGGGGACATGTCCCCCCCGGGATCTGCACCCATGCTAACAATCATGTAAATGTTCGACCTGATTGTTTCTCCCTGGTTGGAGTGAATCAATTCTTTCTGCACGCATGCATCAAAAATCAGGCGAGTAACATGCAAACATGGAGGCAGCACAAAAGCGAGCCGTTCAAACCACCGTATGAAAATATGAATGAATGTGGGCAGTGCTGTTGAAAACATGGGTTTATATTGGTCATCTTCTATATCGTCTCCTATTCTTCTGTTAGATTTGATTTGATTTGAAGCTCCACTGCAGGCAGAACAGCTTTGCAGAAGATATCCATTTAGCATCCAAGTGAACAATTAAGGTGTAATCTCTAATCTGAATTATTTAATTTGCATTGAATAAATACTGTGGATTGCGCATTAGTATGCATTTGTATATAATATAATAAATTCAGTCCACTCCAAACCAAAAGTCAGAAGTCTGCAACATCTTGTGCCGTGACCTCTACACATATAACCACACATACACTCAACTACTGTATACACTCAGCAATCATTAAATGAATGCGCTCCTCAGACTGCAGCCTGTCAGCAATATACCAGGAATGCATCAGGGAAAAAAGTCAGCATGTGTGTTGTAGTATGCAGCACACACACATACACAAAACACACTGAGCACAGTGATACTGACATCATATATAAACACCATCATCATGCAGAACATCATTTAACAGCTTGCGGTGTCCGTGAACGATGTGTCGGTTGATAGAAATCGGGCTCGTTGTTTCGGAGCGGCAGACATTTAAAACCAAACGAGCGTCACCAACAATAACCTCATTTAACTGAGTGAGGAATGGGCGATGAGCGACAGTTCACCAAATAACTGCTGGGCGAGCTAATGAGCTCTCTGTCTGTGTGGGACTGTTAAAACAATAAATAAATAAATAATAAAAGAAAGGAAGAAAGAAAGCTGGAGCAGCAGATGGAAAAGAATGGATTAATAACAACTCTCGGTTTTATTTGTGCATCAGTTTATAGCTCACTTACTCCCGGCTGAAACGCAGTTAGGAATGTAATTGTATGTCATGCTTTTTGTGTTAATAGGTGCTTAAGACTTTGAGTTTATTCAGCCAAGAACTCTCTGTGTGAGAAAGTTGTCTTTGTGTGTGTGTACACTGAAGCCGTCCCTTTAAGGTTTTGTGGCCACATTTACTGTCTGCTCAATTTTTGGATCCTGCCTCGAGTGGCCGTTTGCGGTACTGCAGTTGTCGGATCATCCGCACTGGGGGTTGCAGTCTGCTGAGCTAAAAGCATTTCACGGGCTAGTTCTTTAACAATGGAATGAGAAGAAGGCCGATTTCTGCATCCTGCATTACACCAAGCAATATAAAAAGATAAATTATTCACATGAGAAGATTGGGTTTTCTTTACGGCTTAAGTAACTCAGTCAAGGTTTCAAGCAATTTCCCTTGTCGATGAATAAAGTTTATCTAAGTCTAAGTCTAAGGTTGAGCTCTTCATAAACTCAACCACTGGTGTTTTTATTTATTTATTTTTTGTTTAAGTCAACTCTGAACTTTTATCTGAGTAGAAAAAATACTTGATTTCTAACTTAACCTGTTATGTAAGCATTTTTTTCCCATAGTTCAATCAGAGCCCTCACTATTTCCTGTAGCTCACATTTTAATGATTAGTCCAAATGATTCCACCACTAGAATTTAATTATAAACCGTTCTATGTTTGTTTATGTTTGGCTATTTCTCCATTCTCTGCTGAGCACCTTTTATTTATTTAGGCCTTGGCACTCTGATGGCTTTCATGATGACTAAGAGAGCACTTTTAATTTATTTTGCATTTACCTTGAACCCTATTAAGCATATCGTTAGCCTCATAGCATAATTGTCATATAAAAGTCATATTTTAATGTTTTTGGAAAACAAGAAAATAAATTATTTTTTGCAAGCACATTGGTATTTTTTATTGGTATTGTAACAGTGGCCAAAAAATGACTTAGGCAATTATGCTAGGAGGCTAACGATATCTGAAATGACTGCCATCACCTGAGATTGAAAACACACTGGAGGTGTTGTACACCTGTTGTTTTTGCATTGGTTCCATTCCAAAGCATCAACTTCTTACTTTTTAAATCAGTTCTTGTTACTTGTGTAAAGTTGACTGAGAGTAACAGCACAGCTCTAATGAGCTCTGTAACCTACATGTTCTTTTTCCACCCAATCCGGATGAAGGGTACCAATCCAGTGGGTATCCGAGGCAGAAATAGCTTTTGTACCTGAGCCTGGCATCCACAAAGTCAGCAACTCTGAGAGTAGCGGGGTGGTGCGATCAAAGAATTAAGCCTACAGTGTGAGGTTTGGTTATATATAACACTGGCCCTGCACTCTGACAGCATCGGCAGGACTCAGGTGCCACGGCCTGATGCTTTGACTTCGTTTCTGTGACACCGACATGGCATAAAAAATGTCCGTGAACTCGGTCACGCAATGCAGACCGCCCTCCAGGACCCCACACAGTGGGGCGGGAAGGTAAAGGCCACGCTCAACACAGCTTGACTGACCTTAAGCAGGCTTGTGCTCTGCACACACACACACACGCACACACAGTTATAGATGGGTTGTCAAATTGTCCCACGCTGTAGAAAATGCAGCAGTAATATCAGCATTTTCCGAAGCGGGTTTCAAAGCAGTGCTTGCCTGCTGACAGCAGCTGATACTGAAGTAAAACTCACCTCACTTCATAAAGCACAAGTATAAAAGTAATCAAATGTAAATTTGCATACTTATCACGATTGGGCCAGCTGCCATGCACACACTGCGCCGTGCCTTTCATGCGCCTAAATAAAGGCAGAAACCCTCTGTGGATTTGGATGGGAGATATAATGTGTGCTTTATTGTGCACGTAGATTCACATGCATGCTGTCTCATCTCTGGCTACCTGGCAGGAGAGCGGGTTCATATCGCAGCATTACCGTAATGTTCTACTTCAGTGGGTTCACTGGGTTCAGTGCAGCGCTGCACGGTGAGGCTGGTGGGGGCACAGACGATCAGATGCGGCTTTACTTTTTTTTAATCATGTTTTTAAATGTATTCGTTTAATGCACACTCAGTATGTTGGGTAATATTGATCCTTTTTTCTTGATAGTGCTATTACCATATATATGTATACATTCTGTATGCATTGAAGAACAGACTGCTCTGCATCACGTGGCATCAGCTTTACTCTCTGAGCTTTTATGTTTAAAGAGATTTCGCATTTGTCAGATAATGCAACATTCATGAGGTTTCAACCTCTCAAATGCTGATTTTCAGGTTACAAAGCATACATAATGAACATGGTATATATGTAGATACAAACAGTGTGGTGCACAGTGCTGTGAATTTATTCAGTATCTGCTTAATCAACACTACACTGACAGGAAATGACCATCGACTTAAATACTAAAACCCATGTTGCCTGTCTGCAGGGAACACATCACAAGTCAGCTTTAGTGCAGATTTATCCTCAGCATCGTTGTAAACAATCACCCCCAGAATTCAGTCAGACATTCTTGACAAGTTTTGAAAATTAAAACGTATTCTTGTAGAATATAGAGCACAGTGGATTTGAACTATTCTTGTTGTTATTGTTACAAATATTTCAGTTACGACTGCAGGTCAGTTAAATTTTAGGTGACAATAACAGTGGGGATGGCTATTTCCTGCACCAAGGACAGTGGCTGTTTGTATAGTTTGTTTGACATTTGGTATTTGAAATTGGTTTTTGATTGGCGATGGAAAATGAAAAATGAAAAATGCCATGCTTTATTTAAAAAGAAGTTAGCACAGGATGCTTTTTTACTAAGTTTCTTTGCGGGGAACTTTTATCTGTCTATCGTTCTGTCTTGATGATTTCTGTGACATTTCGTTGATGATCTGTGAGTGATGCAATTATTGTCTTAATTTTCCCCAATTTAGCTTTAAAGGGGGAGGCTGCATCAATAAAAGAAAAAACATGGCCTCGTTAATGTTCGTCTTAAAGACGTTTCCCAAAGTGATAATGTCAAACTTGTCAGCAAACGGTGGCGCGGCGCTAACTGATCTGGACCAAAGTAGAGCCAGAGGGCGGATTTCTAAACCTGGTCCCAGAGTGTCTCGGCCCTGACAGACAGGGGGTTGGGTGGGTGGGTGGGGGGGACAAATGAGACAGTGTCAATATTGAAACAGGCTAATGGGCTAATGAATGTGGAGAGTTCTGCCTAATGTTCCCAACAGAGCTCCTAGCAAAACCATTAAAGCACTTTTATATGACGAGACAGGCACAATGCAGTAACTCGATTTATGGGGTACTTTCATGGTCAATTAGGAAGGGAGAGGGAGGAGAGAGGCCTGATAGGGGAGGTTAGCGTGTATGTGTGTGTGTGTGCATGTGTGTGTGTGTGTGATATGAGCTTATTAGCTTTAGACTGTTTTTGTCAATATTGTCCTGAGCTGTATTGCTTGTGATTGTGTCAATATGATCAGCGTAGTCTGAACACTTGCACAATAACCATGCTGTCAGTCAAACGTCGTAATCTGTGTCGCACTCGAGGTGGACATGTGACTGACTGGACGGTCGGAGTCAAAGACTAATATCAGTTCAAATGGTCACCTGGGATTCCTCCGAAGATCAGTATGTCAGGCTGAATAATAAAGTTTGACATTATTTTTATGAAAACCCAGCTCCCCGTGGAACCGTCTCATCGGCAGCTTTATTGCCTTTTTACACAGCTGACTGCAGGTGTGACCGAACGTCCTTTCATCTTTGAAAATTTCCAGATGACTCTGCCCTCGGGGGTCTTATATCAAATAGCAAAGATCAGACCTGTGGAGATGAGTCTGCCAATTAAATCTCGACACAAAAAAAAAAAAAACAGCAAAGGCTTAATTATTTATCTGAAAGAAAAATGTCTGATGACTTTGTCTGAAAAGACTCCAGACAGAAGGTTTCTGTTAATTCTTCGTTTTTTTTTCCAGCTGGATCTGATTCTGATTTGGATGCAAACTAAAACGGTAAAACCCTTTAGAGGAAGTCGCCTGGAACATTCAATTTGTCGTGGGAACAATATCCAACCTCAGCGCGACCCAACCACAACGCAACAGCTAAACAGCTTCTGCAGTCAGTTGCATACAGATGAGGAAGTTGCTACCAATTAGATGGAGAATGAACCATGAATTAGGTTCTGTCCTAAACAAGCAAAGATGGCTCCCCCGCTTGCATTTTCACTCCTAACCCAGACCCTTCTAACCAGCGAGTGAACATTCTCAAGTGGTTTTGGGTCATTTATTATAGTTTGCTTTCGTTTTACGCGTGAAAAGACGGGGAGCTGAGAGGAAAAAGGATTCGGAGCGGAGTGACATAATGCCCTGAGAAGATTAGAAATGCTTTGAAATCAGTGTGGACAGAGTTACAAAAAACATTTGCACAGAAAAACTTATTGTCACACTCAAAAAACGTTGGCGGTAGAAGCTTAGTGACACAGTGGCTGTGTATGCCCTCGGGTGCTAGTGAGACATTAAGTTAATACAGCTATTTCAGCTTGTTATGTTGAGCAGCACAAGCATCCTCGTCACAGTCTGTGCCGAAGCCAATCTGGCCTATAATTTCACCGCTGTGAATTTCATTGAATGTGTAAAAAGACGAGTGGACCCTTCATGACGTCACCAATATCCCCAGATTCTTGAGGAGCGGTTTTGAAGCTCAGATTGTTGGCTGTTCCTGCTGCCATCTGGGCACTTCCTTTCTCCAAGTTAATTCACAGATGGAGCCTGAGACAGACAGCTAGCGACCTGAGACGGCACCTACCTGTCACTCAAAGCCCTAAATTATGCACAACTTTAAGCCTTGATATGATTTAAATGCTAAATTATATAAAAAGTCATCCCGTACAGCTGTCGTGAATCTTAAAATTACTCATACAGGCTGTAGACGTGCGCGTAAAGTTGAACATTTTGGAGTCAGCCTCAAGTGGCCATTTGTGGAACTGCAGTTTACGTTAGCTTCGTTTGTACGTTGTCGGTTGTACCTTGGTGAATTTTGGTGTGAGCAGGCCCCTGTTTTGTAGCTCTGTTGAGCTAACAGATGCCAGGTCTTTAATATTTTAGATTTATACTTTAGTATTTAGGGCATTTGCTAGGGTGAACTCAGGAAATAGAGTGTGTAGTGGTAGGTTTGGTAATGCTGTAAACTCTCTGAACCCTCTGTCTCTATTAAATTTCTGTTTAATTTGTGATGTTGGCTGAGGATGTCTGGATGAGAAAAGGACATTAGATTTATTAAATATTTATGGACTTTATGGACCTCTCTCTCCACATCATCCAGCCACATGCACAGACAGGTTTATCATTTGAGAGACCAACATCACAATTTGATAAAAGTGGAAAGAAAACAGAAAAGTTTCATTTTTGTTTTCTCGTGAGACGCCGACACCGGTCACAAAGTCTCCACCGACAGCTTCAGTCCAAAAAAAACCCCCTCGACCCTGACAAATGATCACATTGAAATTCACCCGAGCTGTATTCGAAATAGAGCACAACAGCCGGGCATATGCTGCTCCCTGTTTCACACACAGAGAAACACTCATCCCCGGCACCGTCTCCGCTCCGTTACTGCAGCTTCCCTCGAGAGATGTTGCGGCAGGCGAAGTCAGTGGAGGATATTTTTAGTGTGCAAAGAAAAAAAGAAAAAAAAAAAAACCCAAATCAGGTTGTACAGTTTCTCCCTTCTACTTCTCACAAAACATTCGGAGAAAAAAAATGTTTGAATGGAAGCGGTTCAGCGGTTCGAGCAGCATTTGAATGTGTAACCCTAATGACTCAGTGAACCCTGCGGGGGTGAAGCGTAACAGAGATCCCATTGTGGGGTTGGTATACAGTAGCTGCCGGGTTTAGAGCATTTTAAGTTGAAAATTTATTAAACTGGCATTGCACACATGTGACTGTGCCACACAACAAACTGTACTGGAGTCACATTTATAAGCGCCCCATGACTTTAACTCCAAGAGTCATTGCTCAAAAGACTTTTTTTGGTGTTTCCGATTATCGTAGAATATTAGTTTCATCTCTTAAGCTTGCTACCTCTTGGATACCTCTACCGATCACCACGTGTGGGCAATGAACTGTATGCAAGTAGCCTGGATCTGCACGTAAAATCTATAGTACCTTAAATGTACACTGGTCAGCCACAACATTAAAACCACTGACTGGAGAAGTTAATAACATTGACCATCTTGTGACAATTCAATGTTCTGCTGGGAAACTTTTGGACCTGGATGTCACTTAGACGTGGAGCACCCACCTAGACCAGACCAGGCACCCCCACCCCATAGCAGTGACACTCCTTGATGGCAGGATGCAGCCTGACACAGGCACACACACAAAAATGCTTTAGGAACAACTCATGAAGAACATGAAGAACAGCACAAGGTGTTGACCTGGCCTCCAAATTAATTAGATCCCAAACTGATCAAGTATCTGTGAGATGATCCACAGAGGCCCCTCCCCTCAACCCATAGGACCCAACGTTTTGTAGGCACATGGGAGACCTACACAATATTAGGAAGGTGGTCATAATGTTATGCCTGGTCGGTGTACATTCTTTCTATTTGCTATAAGAGGGCTACTAAGTCAGATTGAATAGAAGTTTGTGAGGAAATGACCATACTTGTCACTCAACAACAGTTTTCAACCAATAAAATACATGATAAAGCAGGGTATGGATAAGGACATAGTTAAGTTGTATGTTTTGGTTATCAAATCCTATTTCTTGGCTTCATATTGGGTGGCACACACACACAGGAAGACACTAGCAATCGTAGCGACGATGGGAGAAGAGAACATAAGCCGGTAGTTGATCTAATCTCAACTTTGAGACGACGCAACTGAGCCGGCGACCAACGGGGTTGTCTGATGCGATCGATTGACGCCGCATGATACAAACACGCAGAGAGCTCCCCAAACGATTAAGGCAAGGAAACACGTTGCACAACTTTGGTTCCCATCAACAAATTCACAGAGGCTGACACCAGGCTCGGATCATCGAGTTGAACCTCATACAGCGGTAGCGTTGATGGCATTTTTCAAACAGAAAGCGGTGATGGCAAGAAGAGCTACCTCCATCCATGTCGAAACATTTTAGGTTGTAGGGTTGCCAAGGTAACCAGAGCCTTGAATGGCCATTGGCGACCAACTGTCAGCTGCAAAGCGATGGGCAAAGAGCAAAACGCTTCAGGCCTTCTGTTTTTTTGTTTTTTTTCATTCAGATCTGTGGTGTAGACTAGCAAGTGTCAAACTCTCTCTTGCGGTGAATCTGCAGCCTCCTAAATGTGAACGAGTGTGTTAGTGAATTACCAGTTCCACACGGTGCCCCGTCTAATCTGAACATAATCGTGCTGTTTGTATTTATGTCGTTCTTTTGTCTTCCGTCGGGGAACTGCACTGAGCTTTCATCACGCCACTTCCCAGAAGAGCCTCTTTAACACTCGCGTTTACTCTCGTTTAAGTTTTGGGGTCAATGGCTTTCCTAAAGTCAAGTGTTTAACGTGCACTCTCAGTCTGTGCCTCTCAAACTGCGGTGATAATGGAAGCGCAACACAAGCACTTAGAGACAAAAAAAAAAAAAAAAACAACCCTCGGTGCTTGGAGTGTCACAGATACGGATGATAAAATCTGGATTTACATGAGAAAAACACGGGTAAGATTTATTCAATGCTTTTTTTTTTTTCTCTTTTTTTTAATTCTCAAATTAAGTGTGAGCAGGCTTTAATGATCCCAGTGGGAGAGCAGAGTCGCTGTAGCAGGATATTGAAATGAGATGCAGCAGAGACAACAGAGTATAAATAAGAATGTAGTTAATGGGGGGGCTTTAATTGTATCCCATAAAAAAATCTCAGCACAATAGCAGAACAGAAGTACGATAAAGCTGGAAGTACTTATATTAATGCAAGGAGAGGACGCAACAGTCCTGCAATTTACATTTGGAAAAATAATATGAACCTGTCAGATGTTCTGCTGGGAAACTTTAGGACCTGGGATTCATTCATGTGGGTGTTGCTTAGACATGTAGCACCCATCTAGACCGGACCAGGCACCCCCACCCCATAGCAATGACACTCCTTGATGGCAGCAGCCATCCCCAGAAGGATGCAGACACAAAAAAAATCAACAACTTGACAAAAACAACATTAAAAACAGCACAAGGTGTTGACCTGGCCTCCAAATTCACTAGATCCCAAACTGATGGAGGCACAAGGGAGACCTACACACTATTAGGAAGGTGGTCATAATGTTATGCCTGATCGGTGTGCATTCTTTCCATTTGTCAGGTGTTTAAAAGAATTATTTTTAACAATTGCACATTTTTATGTTGAAATTTCACAGGAAATGCTAAAAAAAAAAATGAACAAGTGGCACTACAGCTGTTCACAGACAGACTGTGCTCAAAGGTTAGACTGTTGCCTTAGTGCGTTTGTGTGTGTGTGTGTGCAATGTGTGGACAGCGAGCCCATCATTTCTCCAGCTTGGACAAATGCCTCATGGTGGAGGACAGGCCGTCCGACATGAGTAATGACCTGCAGACAGAGAGAGAGAGAGAGAGAGAGAGAGAGAGAGGGAGAGTGACTTCATTAACAGAAAGCACAACAGACAGACGAACAGATGATTCTGCCACAGATTTCCATCCCTCCATCTCCAGCCAATTAATGAAATAGCACGGACGCACACACACGCACGCACACACACACACACTCGAACACACACACACACACACAGACTAAGGGAGACAAAGGGAGAGAAAGGCCATAAGCCTGGTTAAGCAGTATTAAATTATTCTTCAAATTAAAAGGCTGTACCTGCCTTGTCCTTTTAGAGCTATGTGTGTGTGTGTGTATGTGTGTGTGTGATTAAGCTGTTAATTAATTTTATGTCTTTGTATTTAATTACCACGGACAGTGAAAAGGGGTTTGTATGTGTGTGTGTGTTTGATAGAGAGAGAGAGAGGTCGTCCTCAAAACAGTTTTTAGTTAAAATCACAAAGACTGTATACATATTTTTATCTAATTTGTCTTTATTTAACTTTTCTGCTCATGTATCCGACGTTTGGTGGCTTTAGTGAAGGCAACTTACTGTCTAATTTGCTGTGATTTGTTTCTTTCATTTAATTCGATTATTATTATTAGTTAATGATCGAGCAGCCGAGACTGAAGTAATCGCCGCAAGTCAGGAGTTCAATCGAAGGATCGTCAGCTCAACTTTTGGCTTTAAATAAAACATTTTCTGCAGCACCTGTGCTAAAATCACGCCTCGGGTGTTAAGCATCGGCAGGAGGTGATGAGAAGAGATGAAGATTAAAAATGAAGAGGTGGGAGAGGACGGGAAGGGGAGGATGAGACAAGACGAAGAGGAGGTGGAAGACGAGGAGAGGGAAGAAAAAAGAGGTGACCTTTGCTTTGTGAATGAGGAAGGAAGAAGTAAAATGAAGAGGAAAGAGAGTGGGGTGTGGAGGTGCAAGAGGAGGAGGAGGATGGAGGAGGAGGAGGAGGAGGAGGAGGAGGGTCGGCTGCTCAAAGGCATGAAAAGATAGAGAGAATAGAGAGAAGATGGAAAGAGAGGGAGAGAGAGAGAGAGAGAGAGAGCAGTTACACAGCAGGAGAGTCTGAGTGCTCTCCTCCATCAGAGGCTGTTGATTAAAATTTCATTGGCTGAGGCTGGAGGTCGGAGGTGACGCTCTGTGTGTGAGCAATAAAAGCTCCTGTCTTCATGCACTCGCTCACTCCTGTTCTCCCGCTCTCATTGGCTGATTATCTTTTCTTTGTCTCTTTCGAGCCGGCCGCTTTCTAATTGACTCTCAGCTGTTGAGCCGGCCTCTGTCTTGCCGCCTGTCTCGTTCCTAAGATTAAAAGTGCTCGTTTATACTTCGCTTTTAGATCACGCGTCCTATATTAGCCGCTCTATAGATCCCGCTTTTGCTCCTGTGCGTGTCGACCGGGTGGAAATTGACACTTCAGGATGCAGCCGAGCACATCAAGGGTAGTCGAGTGAGTCTTCGCAGGATGGTGGAGTACTTGACATCAAACATTTAGCTTCCTCCGTGTTTGACTCTTTGTTGGCTTTCTGGTTGGTCTGCTGTCGACCAACCGGAGGCCTCCTACCCTACTTTATATGTATGCTACTGTTGCTAGGACAGACACAGTAGCCATGCTGGGGTCCAGTCGAGTCTAGGGGTAACGTGGAGGCGAAGCAGCTAAAGTTCGCAAACGTGCTGGCTTTCGTAGACGCTGGGAAAACGACTGGTCTTATGCAAAAAAAAATCTGGTCAACTCTTGATTTCAGTGATGTTCTATGGCATACGTGTCAAACATACGGCCCGGGGGCCAAAACCGGCCCGCCAGAGGGTCTAATCTGGCCCGCGGGATAAATTTGCAAATTGCAAAAATTACATAGAAGACATTAACTGCAATTTTTCCAATAAAAGTAACTGCTATTCCTAGGGTTCACACAGATTTAGTAAGAGTTGTGGACGTAACACAACACTGGGACTTAGAACTAAACAGAAATTGCATTTCTTTTTCGTAAGAAACGTCTTTGCACTAAAACAAAGGGAAACATTTGGAGTTTTCGTTATTTATAAGTAAATATGCTATCGTGTTATTGGCCCCTGAACTAAAATGAGTTTGACACCCCTGTTCTATGGGAACGGATCCCTGCATTGTTAGTATTTGTCTAACCTAGCAACAGTGATATAGGTAGTCAGGACTTGATAGAGGGTGGAAGCCCTCAGGTTAGCAGAGGAAGTTCATTATTTTCAAATTTAGAGAAGACTGATTCTTACTGAACGATTTCTTTTGATTGATCTTGATTAATCAGTACCACTTTGGAATTGGTTGATGAAATTCTATTTGTTTACTATTATTTATTGTCTTTATTGGTTTCAGATTCAAAAAGAACAGATATACTCAAATCACTGATTAATCAGTTTAGTTTCTCTGCAGTGAGAACCAGTTTTGACTTTCTTTGATATTATCCAATTACGCCTTTTTGAAATGACAACATATTCTTCATTTTGAGTTAAATGATAGAAGCTGCCAATCCAAACCTGTGCGTATATGAAAGGGTTTCACTATATTTAAACCAATTAAAGCAGGGAACATACAATTAAAGGACAAATCGCAGTAAATATTACAAATCTGACATTTAATTTCAGCACTGTTAACAACTGAAGCTGCAGCCTCCAGTCAGACCTTTCGCTGCCACTCGCAAATATTTCTTTCTTGTCACCGTCCTTTCGGTATTTATTTTTGACATTTCACGAACTAAACAATGAATCAGACCGTCAAAAAGGCAATATACATAAAGACAATATGGATTCGCCGCAGCCCCGGGCTCAGACGCGTTCACTCTGTCCAGATTATCCTCCTCAGATCAAAGTCTGAGTGATTCCAGTGATGTCGCCTCGCTCCTCCATCAGGTCTCGTCTCCATTAACCTCTTTTATTGAAGCCTCCTCCTGCTTTTCAAATCAGACCCCACAGGACTCTCTTGTTTGTCCTGCTGCTTTTTCAATCAAGGCGGAGTGAGAGGATAGCCGAGCGCACTGACTGCACACACACACACACGCACAAAGGTGGTCGCGCAAACACAGTGTCAGCTCTGTCACTGTCGAGTTATTGTGTCTTTTTCTTTGGCAGTTTCATGCAAAACTTGTCATTTCTGCCCGTTGGTGTGTTCAAGAAGACAATCCTGAACCACATTTTTTTTTTTGAAGTAGTATGCAGCAGTGTGCGTCTGTGTGGGAGTGTGTGCGTCTTTGATAGTGTCGCGAGGTTTAGCAGAGCTGTGTGGGTTTTTGCTTTGAGTGTGTGCGAGGAACTGTGAAAAACTAGAAGACGATCCTCAACCAGACGCATTCCTTTGATAAAGTTTGTACTCAGCTATTCAGTGCTGGACATTTTTAGATAGAATATTCATAGATTGCTGTATTAATAACCACACGGGACAGGTGATGTACATGGATCAGCCACAACATTAAAACTACTGACAGGAGAAGTAAGTAACATTGACCATCTTGTGACAATTCAATGTTCTGCTGGGAATCTTTTGGACCTGGCATTCATTCATGTGGATGTTACTTAGACATGTAGCACCCACCTAGACCAGACCAGGCACCCCCACCCACAGAGGCCCCTCCCCTCAACCCACAGGACCCAAAGGCCCCCCCACTAACAACATCCTGTTACCAGACACCACAGGACACCCTCAGAAGGCCCATGTCCATTCTCTAATGAGTCACAACTGTTTTGGAGGCACAAGGGAGACCTACACAATATTAGGAAGGTGGTCATAATGTTATGCTCAGTTCAATTTAAAGTTAACGATCGACTTAAATTCTGCATGGGCGTGTCCAGGTTTTATCATTTGCATGTTTTTCTCCAGAGTACTGCAGCTAAAGGGATTTTCCTTGCACATGGACAGTTGTGCAGTCAGAATCACTCTGCAGTTAAAGATAAAACACCGATCCATCAAAGCTGAACAGCTAAGAGGCTGGACCGTCTGTAGTTTGGTTACAACGAGTTCGGGGTTCTCGAAACCGCTTTTTATCCCAGTCACACATCTTCAACCAGAGATTTGAGGGGAGCACTGATGAATTCAGATGAGCCGGAGTTGGTCCCTGTAACTACCTGCCACGAAATATTAAAGTAGAAAGAAAAGCAGAAAAAGAAAATCACACCGTCTGTCTTTAAAATATAGAAAAAAAAAACATGTTAGGGTCTACTGTAGTGTTGGATATGAAATGTCTGAAGACAGTGAAATATGTCAGAGCGCTGCAGTGTTAAGAGAGCTTCTGCTGCTGTTGGAAGCAGCAGCGGCGGTAACATAATTGGAAGCAGAGGCAGACAGGTTGAGGTGGTCGCCATCCAGCAGAATGATTCGGGCTCATTACTACAGCTGGCTCTGGAACCTGTGCCATGTAGG
Source organism: Chelon labrosus (assembly GCF_963514085.1). NCBI lineage: Eukaryota > Metazoa > Chordata > Actinopteri > Mugiliformes > Mugilidae > Chelon > Chelon labrosus. The sequence goes on from NC_140341.1 coordinate 9,171,592, forward strand.
CACGAGAGGAAACTGATGTCCCCAAAATGGCAGCTGACCACGAGCACGCCGAGGTTAAGGCTGCGTTATTTTTACTGCTGTTTGAGAGGGGGCTGTTTTTTAAGGTTTGGTCAGGAAAAATCATAAAATGCTATCGTGTAAAAGTGTATATTTTAGACGGGGGTCGTGCTTCTGCGACCTCAACGCCCCGTTCAGCACCTGTGAGATTAACTGTAGCGCTGACTGTGAGCCAGGCCTTATCTCCACACTAATGCGCTTCGTCGTGCCGTCCATTCAGAGATCTTGTGGAAAGATTGAAACCTGAAAGAGTGGAGGCTGTTCAAGAAGATTAATTTAAAATGACATGTTCAGGATTCACTTAGACAAAATTTGTCCAAGTACAGTGTTGTGCATGAACTGAACACGTTCATATTTTTGCGAACTGTGAACTGAACGCATCATTTTTTTCCAATTGTGAGCGTAGACGTGAGTTTCGCTCAATCCAGAGGGAAATAACGACGTTCACCCTCGTTCAGGAAAAAAAAGTTTCACGACAGCTGTCAGGCGACGTGCAACTTACGCCAAACAGCGTGGCTGGTGCGGCTGAAAGAGAAGCATCTGATCCACACAAACATTTGAAGGAGTTATTTTGAAAAAACAGTACAGATTCTAGTGGAAAACAAGTCTGGACGTCCACCACATCACAGATTTGAAGCGACACATGGAGTTGGAAAAAATGAAAAGTCGTAGTTCATTCATTCAATCAGTCATTCGTAACCGCTTGTTCCTGTGAAGGGTCGCGGGGTCTGCTGGAGCCTATCCCAGCTGTCATTGGGCGAGAGGCGGGGGTACACCCTGGACAGGTCTCCAGTCTATCGCAGGACTAACACAGAGAGACAGACAACCATTCACACTCACACCTACGGCCAATTTAGAACCATCAATTAACCCAACGAGCATGTCTTTGGACGGTGGGAAGAAGCCGGAGTACCTGGAGAGAACCCACGCAGACACAGGAAGAACATGCAAACTCCACACAGAAAGGCCCAGTAGTCGGCCCATGGATTCAAACCCGGGACCTTCTTGCTGTGAGGCATCAGTGCTAACCACCTCACCACTGTGCCGCCGAGTCGTAGTTCAAATTTGAAAAATCTGTGCAGACTGAACTTTGAACTAGTTCTTGTTTAGTGTGAACTTGCACAACACTGTCCAAATACTTTTGGGCCGTGCAGTGTCGAGTCTGCAGGCCTATCATTACAATTAAAGATGTCAGTTTGGTCATTACGGTATCTGTCTGTGAAAGCTGCAGAACAAAATGCACTAGATAGAAAGTAAAAACACATAACAGACGCTTCAGTGCTCAGCTAAAGTATTTCATAAAAACCTGCAGCAGGGCAGTTATTCTCTTGGATTTATCAAAAACATTTTTAAGCGCTCACTAAATTGGACACTGCACCCACTCTTTTACTTCTTTGCCTCATTAAACCAACTCTCCCTTCTTCTAGTTTCAAATTCTTTTTGTCTTTTTTTTACAAAACAATCTTTTTGTAAAACAAGTTGACTCGAAGACATGCTCTGACTTCACTCTTTAAACGTGAGCTTGAATAACAGCAAAAGAAACTACTCAAGTTCGGCGTTAATGCATCCGGTTTTCACAGCGCGTGCCGCTGTAAGCCGCCGCCAGTCCATGACACTGCAGCTCCGGCAGCTTCGCTCAAAAACGCAGTTCAGTCTCCTCCTAACACAGTCTGCAGCAGTGCATCCCGCTCAGACGGAGAGAGAGAGGCTGCAGCCCGCTGCCAATGGCGCCCGTTTGATAATGTACACACTCCCGAGCGCGAGGCATCTCATATTCACACACATCAGTTAGAAGTCATTATGCTCTTCTCACTCTCACAAACACGCCCGTCCTCTGTGTACACAGCCACATCAGCGAATTAAACTGAATAAAGAGCCTCTTTTTTGCCTTCCCTTTTGAGTGGCTAATTAGCCATCAGAGCCCGCTGTGTGGAGAGAGCGAGATCCATCAAGAGGTAGAGCTTCAAAGAGCAGTTTATGGAAGCCAAGGCGCTTTAATTAGGACCTATTTGTACGAGAAGGCAAAGAGAGAGGAGCGTAATTCGAAGCCAAAAGCTTGCGCGACGTGGCGGAGAAAATAAACACGTTCTAATGCGGACACGGATGAAGAAAGACAGGAGCAAAGTAGGAGGATTAAGACCTGAGGAGATGAGATCCTGTTTCTGCAGCGGTGTGAGGAAACTGATTCAGTTTACATAAAAACAGCAGATAGCAGGTAGACGTAAAACGCGTAGATGCAAAAAAGTTATTACTATTAACAGAGAGTGTCGTATAGTGTCTGTATTTCTTCTTCTTTTTTGCAGACTGTCCAGACCGTCCAGTTACAAAAAAGAAAATCATAACATCAACTCAAACATCAGCCAGTAGATAGTTCTACAATTTGAAAAGATTATATGACCCTTTTCTCATGTCCATCCATGTTGTGTACATATTTTTATCCCGGATTCAGAAGAGTGTGCCATAGAAATTTAAGATAAAGCCTCGTCAGCCAAACTGTAGCTTCATGTCTCATAATGCACCTGTAGTGGACAATTTCAACTCACATGTCCACTCTATCCAATGGGAATTATCCGGCACAGACGCGGTGCAGCAGCTGACGCATAGACAAATTGCAACGCGCAGTTCCACATGCAAAAAAAAAAAGTCATCCTTTGACAGTTTTCTTCTGTTGGCGTGCACCTGACCTCCTCGTTTCCATCACAAGACTCCCGCCGCGTTCGCCCCCCCCGCTGGCCGAGCTGCTGCTGCTGCTGCTACATCTGTCTGCCTTGATCACGTCATTATACAGATGTCTTTATTGTCAGAACGGCATGAGAAACTCATTACGCGGGCACTCGTGAATAAGCAAAGTCTTAAAATGTGCACATTTAAGTGTTAAACGTGTGTTGCAAGTCACTTTTAGCAGAGCATTCTCTAGAAATAGTCCCTTTTTTCAATATTTTTCCATCTCCATCTGACCTAAACATTTAAATGTGCAAATATCTTCACACCGACGAGGTCTGTTAAAGTCTTAGATTAGGGAGATGCTTCATCAATTTGTCTTTTTTCTAATTTTTAAATTATAAAACTAAGACAAATATTCAGGAAGTAGCAAATTTTGTCAAAACAATTTGGGAAATGATTTGCAAAAGGAAGATCTATTTTACAAAATATACTTTTAGTGGTTAATTGAGGTTGTGAACGAATCAGTCTTTGCAAAAAGCTGCTCCTCCCGCTGTGCAGTCAGTAATTTGTGTGCCAATAACCGCACATGAAGCAGATCCTTATGGGAAGTGTCACTTCTCAGAATCACGTAAATGGTTTAATTCCACCTTTGTCCTGATGGAAATGTTGGTAATAGTCACATTACTGTGCGCATGTAAACACAGACACCGCCGAATCCACTTCAGTCTGTTTGCCGAGCTCCGTCCTCCATGATCCTTTGTCTGTCAAAAGCTCTTAGCGCTTCCATCCAGAGCCCTCTGCTCTCTGCATTCATTATTAATGGACCCCAGCAGGCCGAGAACACACACACACACACACACACTGAAACACACATACACGCATGCAGACGTAGGACTTGCACGTCACTGGTAGCTATTTTAGATAAGATATTAAATCAAACACTCACATGTAGAGAGAAAATAGAGGGAGGCGAGGAGATAGATTCTTTCCCATTGTTTTTTATCTTTCTGTCTGTGTATGGAGTCGCAGCTGGTCACATGAAATATATCCGCACAAGGATTCACGTGCAAATATGGATGTATTTAAAGTAAACGGTAGCATCTAAACACAGACGTTCACAGCTTAAAGTGCAATATGCTCAGCTGACTTTCACTCCTGCAGCGCTTTAGCTCTTAACCTTGACTCACCTTGACACTTTGACGTGATTAAATCAAACTGCTTTGAAGACCATTAAATGACAATGATTTGAAAATACAAACTAAAATATGTGCAGTTGTAGTTTTTTCCATATGTCCGTTGCTCTGTGTTCTGTTGAGGATTGAACTCAGATTAAAATATGGGAACTGTGGTGAAGCTGGACCTGCAAAAGAAAAACGAGATCTGCTGGTTCCAGAAGTATCTCCTCCTCGTTAACACAGAAACATTTGACTCTCCTGGAAGATTTAAAAGCATTGCACGGTTATTGCAGTGTTATTTATTTATTTGTTTTTTGAGCAGGCTATTGATTATAAGGTGTAACAGTCCAAGTTGTAACATGTACTGTACCTTTAAGATATATCGTGTTGCTTGGATACGAGTGAGACAACGCAGTTGAACTCATGGTCTGGTGGTCAGATGCTTAACTCTTTTATTTTATGTTTTCTCTCAATTTAATGGTACACTGCCTGGCCAAAAAAAAAAAAAAAGTGGATTTAACTAAGCAAATAGATACGAACCTCCTATTGGATAATTACTGAATGGGTGATTATCTTTCAGCTGGCATCAAGCTATTTAACCCCAACTGATGCAATGAGTAGCTTCTCATTTCTTAAACAACCATGTCTAAAGACACATCCTGTGGTCGTGGAAAAGATGTTAGTCTGTTTGAGAAGGGTCAAATCATTGGCATGCATCGAGCAGAGAAAACATCTAAGGAGATTGTAGAAACTACTAAAACTGGGTTAAGAACTGTCCAACAGATTATTAAAAACTGGAGGGACAGTGGAGAAGGTGCATCAGAGTAAGAAAAGCGACAAATGAAGTGATGCACCCATCATGCCTAGTGTCTACTGTACAAGCCTGTGGGGGCAGTGCTATGATCTGGGGTTGCTGCAGTTGCTCAGGTCTAGGTTCAGCAACATTATGTTGCCCAAAGAATGAGGTCAGCTGACTACCTGAATATACTGAATGACCAGGTTATTCCATCAATGGATTTTTTCTTCCCTGATGCCACGGGCATATTCCAAGACGACAATGTCAGGATTGATGGGGCTCAAATTGTGAAAGAGTGGATCACTTTGTCCAAGTGTTTATGCCAAATCTGGATTAAGTCCCTTGAGGTTTTTTTTTTTGGGAAGTTGCGTTCGCAAGATTGGAACGGACTTATGGATGTGGGAGCAGACAACCTGGAAACATAACTCCTCCTGGCCACGGCTGCTGTTGGAGCAGAAAGTAGAAGATCTGGGACACATTCCCACTTGCTTAGAATTAATGGGTATAATAAACAAGCCCCCTCGTTTCAGAACAACACGTTTTCTTGGTCTTACCGCATGCTAAAAGAATGCGAACGCAGATTTGATCCACAATCTCAACCTTACATCTGAAGCTTTTATTCTTCTTTTTTTTTTATCTGCAGCAATTTGTTGGATTCTGCCCTAAAACTTTTTCTCGGTGTTTAACTTTTAGTCAGGGAAGTAGATTTTCTCCAGCTCTGTGTCATTGTTCGTACTGATGATTCAACAAGGAGAGTTTCATGTCCATTCAGTGTGTGTGTGTGTGTGTGTGTTATTCGATGTGACCTTTCCCCATATGGTGTGGGACTGAGCAGGGGAACAGGAGGTGAGCCCTACACATGCTATCAGTCTGAGCTGTTAGCCAGCAGCCACATGCACACCACAGTAACACACACACACAAACACACACACACTAACAAGCTGCAGGCCCTACATGTCATTGTTACCTGATATTTATGGTGTGTAGGAGAAACAGACGAAGAAGAAGGTCATACGTGTGATGTCAGAGACGGTGCGTTCGCTGCCGGCCGTGGGTTTGACTGCCGCTCGCTCCTCTCTCGCACAGCCTCGGGCTCCCTCTACCCTCTGTCCTCCCCGCCCACCTCCCACAGTCCTCGGCATCGGCGCAGCCCCTGCCAGGAGACACACACACACACCTTTCTATTTTAGATTTCTAGTCCAAGTTAAAACAATGGTGCAGCACGCTCCCATACAGGGACTGTACTCACTGTATCAAAGAGGACTAATATTCATAGTGCTGCAGTTGTGTCTGAAGATGATAAATAATGTATGTAACACATGCTGGTGCTGTAGCCAAATGTAATTCTGCTGAGGCCTGGAGAGGATTGGGAGCACAATATTTTAGGCAGAAATGTTCTTGCAAAACTTTTCTTTTATCCCTTGAAACATTTTGCTTGCCTCCTTTATGCAGCAACAGCTCGAATCCTTCAGGATGAAACCACCATCTCCAGTAACAAACAAGAGGGGGGAAAAAAAAATTAATTTAGGGAAAAGGTGCATACATTATAAATCAAAGTATTTATCTTGAGGACCTTTACAGTTGCATTTTAAATCTGTAACAGTGAAAGTGAAATCAGGACAGCATCGGCAAAGTTACCCGGTGGTATAATTGCTAGGGGTGGGACTGATTAAAACAAAATTAATCTAATTAATTAGAGGCTTTGTAACTAATTAATCGCGATTAATCTCATTTTAATCGCATAACAATATTTGCCCCAAAAAGCAAATTCTTTTAATTTAAATGGATTTTAGTGGACGACTGAATCAAATAATAGACACAGACATGAATATTGTAAACTCAAGCTCTCTTAACATCTGGAAAAATGCATTTAATTGCATTTCAATTCAAAACAGTAGAAAAAGAAAGAAAAAAATTCCTGGCCAAAAATGAACAGACCTAAAGTTAAAGTACCATTTTAAGTACTTTAAGTACTTTTTCAGAACAGTGTTGACTTTAAATGATAAAAATAAATAAATAAATAAATAAAAATGTTTGGGTTGCCAACACATCGTGTCCTGGGACTGCTAGCGCTAACAGCTCCGGCAGTTTAACGTGTTAATTTTTTGTAATTAATTGATCATAATTTGCAAGAAAAAGTTCTGTAAAAGGTGGCAAAATAATTAACCTAACCAACCTTAACCCTAACCCTAACCCTTAAATGAGATCAAATTTACTCTACACTAAGTCTTGACATGTAGCGTGGAACTGAGCACTATACGATGGACATGGAAGACAATGGAAGATTGTCTCATAGGCTGTCTTAATGTGATCAAATTATGTCGTTTTTTTCATCAACAACAGGACAAATAAGGTACTACTAGTCAATGTGGCATCAAGTCTGTAGCCATATCTGTTAAAACATACTCTATACTCAAGGTTGTCTCATTGTTCAATTGCATAGAACAACTTTCTTTCATCAGCTTTAGTTACGTGATAACAGGTGTTTGTTAACTGGAGCCGTGACAGTGCACATGAAATGAACTTTTCAAATATTTTTTTTATCATAAATCTACTGGAATGAATTCCCAAGGCCCATTTACTGTTTCTATGGTTACACAGAGGTGTCATCTTGAAACAGTGGTCTCCTCTTAAGAGTCCACGTTCAATACGTTTACTGTCATTTGCACAACGGTTTCAACCACCTGTTTCATACAATGACGTTCTTACTTTGCAAGTCTCCCTTAATGAAAACAATAAACAAAAAAATAGCCAATAGACCCAGACAAGATGCAGGAGAAATCAGCGAAGTCAAAAACTGGTATTTTTGTCACCATAACTGCCATCAAAATGAATTTCAAAATCGTTATCCGAACATCTGTTAACTTTAATTGTCTCCATGTTAGAGGTTTTATTTGGATTTTTGGTTTTATAACCCATATCTCAGCAGCTGAACCAAATGTTATTCCATTCGATGAATTGCACTTGTTGAACTTTAGCTGGAGTTGAAACTTTACAAAGACTTACATTCAAAAGGATTTGTGTTACTGTCTTGTTCTTTGCAGATCATTCAGCGTGTCCAGCTGCCTACTGCTTCTCGATATGATCAATGAATGCTGCACTTATTCTATTTTCCAGCCATGCTGTATTTTATTTTTCCACTCAGCTTTCACTCCAGATAATCTGACAGCTATTTGACATGCATTAGCTGTGTCTAATCTAATTCTATAGAGCGATATCGTATATATATCTCGCCCTTTAGCATGCTTGGCTAGGTATTGTATTACACGCATTAACTAATAAAAGGAACACAAATACTAACAAAACAAAGCAAGTTTGTGGACAAAAGGCTGGCCAGAAGGTTTTCCTCGCAGCACTAGTGTCGGCTTTACAAAAGACGTTGTTACTGTGTCTGTACGTACATGCTTATCATCTTCAAGTTTCCTTGCGACGCGGCACAACCCTCGCGAAGAAACATCTTTGATTTGCATTCATATGCAAATGCACATCCTTAGGAAAAAAAGGCATTCTTTTAAAAGGGGAAGAAGAAAGGGAGAAAGAAGAGGGAGAGGGAAGTTCAGCTTATCACCGCTCAACAGATGTTCAGACTAAATGTGTTGGTTTGTCTCGTCACCGAGGCCGAGCGGAGTAAAGCTCCAGAGCTGGCCTGTCTGAATGGACGGAGTCAACCAGCTGCAGCTAAAAGAAAGAAGAAACACATTTGTATAGTGGATGTAATTTGCTCCGATGACAGAGGTGGAAGGAGCCAAGGGATCAGGATGAGAACCGTCAGCTGCCAAAGGCCTCTGGCCAAAGGCAGGGAAATTCATTTTCCAAGAGGATGCAGCACTAAGCTGCAGGACGGTGTCAGAGCCAGGTAGCTTTAGGGAAGTGCTGAGTGGACAGAGCTGGGGAATGACCTGTCGTCTTTTGACAAAAACAAACGGAGATCGAACAATGACAGCAAAGATCTTGTGGGAACCAACGCAAACACTGTTTACTCCAGTACATACGGTAATTTAAGCCAAGGGTCAGCAGCTTTGTTTTCTGAGGTCCAGAGCTGGCACAAACCAAAACTTAGTTCCAAACATCTTTCACCAGAACTATGATAACATTTTGTCTCCATCCAGTAACAATATCACTCATTGCACAATGGCATGACAATATGTTTCACCGATCAGACATAACATTACGACCACCTTCCTAATATTGTGTAGGTCTCCCTTGTGCCTCCAAAAGAGTTGTGACTCATCAGAGAATGGACATGGTGTCTGGTAACAGAGTGTTGTTAATGGGGGCCTTTGGGTCCTATGGGTTGGGGTTGGGGTTGAGGGGCCTCATCTGTGGATCATCCCACAGATACTTGATCAGTTTGGGATCTAGTGAATCTGGAGGCCAGGTCAACACCTTGTGCTGTTCTTCATGTTTTCTTGAGTTGTTGCTAAAGCGTTTTTGTGTGTGCTCCTGTGTCGGGTTGCATCCTGCTTGGGATTGTTGCTGGCATCAAGGAGTGTCATTGCTATGGGGTGGGGGTGCCTGGTCTGGTCTGGTCTAGGTGGGTGCTACACCAATGAATGCCAGGTCCAAAAGTTTCCCAGCACAACGCTGTATTGTCAAGAGATGGTCAATGTTTTTTACTTCTCCTGTCAGTGGTTTTAATGTTATGCCTGATAGGTATGTGACTACTATTTTGCATAGTGATTCCAAGTGTACAAAATGAATTTCATGTAAAGGTCATCCACGTCAAGTCCTTATCCACATCACACCGTATGTTCTTTCCTGTAATAAACCTGGAGAAGAATCATTTTGCAGCCAAAAATCCTGGTAATCTACTGCAGATACGTCCAGACTCTGAATATTCATTATGACTTCGATAAACCTCTCATCATGTGGGTGGCACTCGTAAACTTTTCTATAATGCTCGAAAAATTTGAAAAGTCCTGGGATGGGCCGTAAACCAATCTGGGAAAGGAAAGTGAAAACCACAAATCAGCCCATAAAATACAAAGCATTCACCTCACCAGCTCAAACCTATCCTGTTCTGAACAGTCTTCTGCCTTGGAATCTGATAATCTAACATCTGGTTTCATCGGTTCATGAGGCGTACTCGTTTTTTATCCTCCTCTTGCCTTTCAATAAAGGTTGCTGTTAGTTTACATCTGCATTAAACAGGTGCGCAAGTTTAACTTTTACCTCTTCGGGTCGTGATCGTCTCCGGCTCAGACGTTATTTTTTCATGCCTGATGTAGCAGATAGAATTTCGATATATACCAGTGACGCAGAAAGAAGAGATCAAAGAAAGGAGAAGATCGAACAAACACTTCCACACAGATCTCGAAAGCGTAACTGAGAGGAAGCAGGAATTAGAAAAGGTTTAGAGATGAGAAGCGTGGCTGTGAGGTTATAACAACATGTTAGTGTTTGGAGGCTTTCTGCCTCTGATGCCTTGAGGTAATATGACAGGTGCTTTTGACCAATGCACCAACAGACCAGTGACTCTGGCGATGCTGCTCTGCTTCTATCACTAAAGCTGTTTAAAACACATTTCAGAAATATTATTTGTCCTTGTTTGATTTCCTCTCCGTCGTCTCACCTCCCTCTACCTTCTTCCACCTCGTGATATGAACTTCCATGGCTGGTTGATTTGGTTGCGCGCGGGGAAACAGGGAAGGTTTCCACAGTTCAGGGCTCCGGAGAGCACGGCCAGGCAGTAGCAATCAATCACAGACTAAATCCTTCCTCTCTCAGGACTGCCGCGTGCCAGGTGACATGGTCAACAGCTGCAGAGAAATAAGCCTACGGCGGGTATCAGAATTTAAATAGACTAGTAAACCTCGTCTCTTGAAAGAAAACCAACAGAGATGTGCAAAGAAATCGAATGAGGAAAGACTGCAGAGTTTGTTGTGCATTAGTTGTTGTGATCATTTTACCCCTTCCTGACAAACCTCTTTCAATCGGTACCAAAGGCAAAAGGAGCAGGACACTAGCATCCCTCTGCTAAAACTCTCAGGGTGACTTTGTGAGAAATGGGAGATTAGCGTTTTCCTGCCACTTACCATAGTAAGCCTAAATATTTCTTTTCCAACTATGACCATGAGAATTTAGTTTCCTACTCTTAACCAGACCTACCATATCAGAAAATGTTCATTTGAACCATGTTTGGTTATCTTATGGTCTTATGGAAGCCAATTTTAGGGAGTTCTTAAGGACACTGAGCAATAACGACTAATTCTTCCGGCATAGGAACAACCTTTACGAATGTGGTTGGTCTCAGCCAATATACGCTGTGTTCTGGTGCAGTGAGACTTGTTGAACAAATGAAGATTGAGTAGACAATAGACAATTTTTGATGTGTTTGCCTGTGTTACAGGCTTATATGATCCCGCCTTTTCAGTTTGTCATTTTTTTGTCTTGCAGACATGTCTAGAGTTGGAGCGCTACCTACAAACAGAACCCAAACGACTCTCTGAGCTCTTTGACGAGGAGCTGGACTGTCTCCTAACGCCAGCCTTCATGCAGGGCGGGGACAGCGACGAGGACCTGATGGACCCCCTCCTCCCCAGCCTCCCCGACCAGCCAAGCCCGCCTCCTCTACTGGTAACCCTCCCGAAGGTCCAGGCCAAAATCCTCCAGGTTCCCAACCCCAGCAAGAGCCAAGCGGCAGCTGGGACCGAAACCCTCACAGCCAAGGACCAAGTCCTCGGAGGAGTCAGCGCAGCGCAGCTTAGCGCTGCCGTCACATCCCTAACGCCGCCGTCGTCACCGGAGCTCGGCCGGCACCTCGTCAAACCCACACAAACACTCACTGCGACGGCAGACGGCACGTTAACGCTCAAACTGGTGGCGAAGAAGGTGGGATTAGGGGCGGCTAAGCTGGTTGCGGCGCGAGCGCTACCGTCCCCTCCGAGCCGAGGAGGAGCCCTCAGTGACAGCGAGCAGGGAGGTGGAGGAAGCGTGGGAGGAGACGTACCGGAGAACAAGAAGAGAGTCCACCGGTGCCAGTTTAATGGCTGCAGGAAGGTTTACACCAAGAGCTCCCATCTGAAGGCACATCAGAGGACCCACACAGGTAAGATGCAACAGTCTGTAAAGAATTACCTTCAGTACACGTGTATTAAGAGGCTTTGAATTTGAAAAGACGCAGTGATAGTAGGATTACAGCGCTACCTGAGGCCATTTTGATCACATTTGCAAACTCTTCTTTGCATTTTGATATTTTTTTAATTACAAACCTACAGTGTTTGCTTCTCATACATGAACATACAAGGCAGCTTTCCCTTTTCTGCAATTGGAAGCAAGCAACAATTTGATACACTGACTGGCCAAAAAAGAAGTCGGCACCTGGATTTAACTAAGCAAACAGGTACAAACCTCCTATTGGATAATTACTGCATGGGTGATTATCTTTCAGCTGGCAACAAGTTATTTAACCCCAACTGATGCAATGAGTAGCTTCTCATTTCTTAATCAACTATGTCTAAAGACAAATCCTGTGGTCGTGGCAAAGATGTTAGTCTGTTTGAGAAGGGTCAAACCATTGGCATGCATCAAGCAGAGAAAACATCCAAGGAGACTGAAGAAACTACTAAAACTGGGTTAAGAACTGTCCAGCGCATTATTAAAAACTGGAAGGATAGTGGGAAACCATCGTTTTCAAGGAAGAAATGTGGTCGGAAAAAAATCCTGATCACTTTTAGTGAAATCAAATCGAAGTGCAAATGCAGCAGGGAAATCCCCCAACAGAAATCCCCCCCCACACACACACACACACACACACACTGTCACACAATGATTTTTCGTTGTTGCTTTTCTGGCCAAACAAAATAATGTCTGTTCTCATGACCTCAATCTAACTGATTATGCGTTTCATGCTGAGGGCTAAAGTCCCCGAAGCGAGAAGTGTTAGTACAGGCCTGACAGAGCATCTGCAGAGAAACAAGTGTCTGCTGATGTCCGAGACTTTAGATTTGACACCGGTTACGATTTTACGATAAGTTTGTTTCGTCTTCCAGTTACTTCCAGTTATTTCTCCTGAAATCAATAATGTGCTCAAGCTTGGAGCCGGTGACTAAGGCTGTGGACGAAACCCAGCGGTTTTACTTCGACAAAAGATGCTTCATTATTTTGTTGTTTAATTACTGGAGAAATTGGCAAAGAAACTTCTGACGTTTGAGTTTTTAAAAGAGATTAGGGTTTCTTTTTTCCTCTTCTTCTGCTTCCTCCAGAATTACTCATTTGAGTCTTGATATCAGCTCAGTGCTGAAAGGCCCTGCCTCGGTAATTGCCTGATGATTGATAGACCGGTAGTAAATGACTCTGCGAATTCAGCCGTGTCCAACTGGGTCTGACGTGCAGCGTTAGCTGCTTACTACAGCTGCCCTCTCAGTGACCCTCAGACAGAACACGCAGCAGGCTAATGTGTCCAGGGGCAGGAAGCTGGGAGCTTTCTGTGGAGCAGGATGTGGAGACGGGCTCCGGGTTGATAAAGGGGACACACGAGGAAAAAAAAAAAAATGGATTCGACAAATGCAGACTGCGATGACTGAAAGTTTAGTGATGGTGAGAATTTTACTCAATAGGGAAGAGTCTGTTCTGTTTGTCACACTGAGGACCAGATCTGTGAGTCTGAGGGATCTGAACTACTGTGTAGGTTCAAATTCAACAAAGACACTTTATCATTATTCACATCACGGCACTCATTACTTGCACTGATTGAGAGACGGCCGTATCAGCACCTCCGCTGTGTCAGTACAGTTTGTCTGATTAAAATTAACGGCGGTAGCTTTGTTATTCAGTTTGTGGTTCTGTGTGATAACCGAAAACCACATTGGCTCGTAAGCAATATCGAAGAAAATACCACAGAATAAAACCTTTATGAGCTCTTTGTCTGAAAATGGATTTAGCAGTTATTCACACTGGCGGTTGTTTTGATTTACAGTTGCCACCTAGAGCGACATCGCCGCCTTTTAAAAGCGACAGGTACCACTACACCGCTGATTTGCGCGTTCCCGGAAATCCATTAATCGGTTCTGGAGTCAAAAAATCCGAGCGACTCAAGCTGAATCCATCGCTTATCTGCAGCTGGAGGCCCGTGCAGACGTGCGCCACCTGAAGCTAGCATTACTCAGGTTTAGCTTTAACCGCTCCATCATTTACGGTATACGTAGATGGCCTCTAGTTGTCGTCATCCAGCGTTAGCGGTTTCACCGGGATCGCGGTTTCGCCACGTAGCCCGCGGACCTCCGCCGCATTAATACAGGCAACCTTGGCATCATTAATCCAGCGTGTTACAGGCTTATATGATCCCGGCAACCATTGCATGGCTTTAAGTGTAGCATTACATTCCAGCGCAGCACCTGGCATAGCTGGGGGAAGCCTCCGCTGCAGCTTTATTATAGCTAATCCAGAATGGAGCAGCTAGTTTTCTGGTACCGTGACCGCCAGCTGCAGTATCTTTAATCTTCTGATGATTCGACAGTCGAGTCATGCCGACCAACGAGGAGCTTTAAGAGGCAGAATTATTCACTGAGAAAAAAAAAAAAGAAGCTACCCTGAAGACACTGCAGCTTCCTCGCTCTTTGTGTGTCTATATGTGTGTGTGGTATAAATGTGGGGGTGGTGTATTCCCTCCCGATGTGTTCATTACAAGCGCAGCGCTGTGGTTTAATTAGCTTAATCCTCTTTTTGGGTTATTATGACCATAAATCATTGAACATACATGTAGGGAGGGATTAACGTTGCGGAGACTTCAGGGAGGAGCGGCAGCAGAAAGCCTGCACAGTGTCAATACACTCGCACACCAGAGGCCATTAGAAGCATCATTATATGGAGGTCTGTCTGGGGCTATACCGTACATGTGCCGCAATTCCACATTATGTTAGTAATCATATTCCAAAACAATTTCCCCGGGCTGCAGCTGTGGCGTGAAGTCAGGTTGATTTTCTTATGTCTGAAAATGCTCAATTAGGGATGAGTTGCAACATTAATAGATGCACAAATTAATTCAGCAAATCTCCTAAGTACCCAGTCAGAGCTGCTCTGAGTCAGAGCCAGGCGTTTTTTTAATTTTTTTTTTTTCTGGTTTTCCATCACTCCTTTGGATCCTTAAAAGCAGAAGAAAGCTGGTAAGCGTATCCTCCTTGTTATTCAAGCCGGAGTCCAAAATGATGTACTCTGCTACATATACTTGGCACCCGAGATAGCGGAACAAAATAGATGAGCTGTTTTGGAAGGAGCGCTCATCTTTCAGAAGTCTTACACCAACATATTCGGGGAGGTGCTCGGGCGCGCTCGGGTACAATTACAAAAAAAGACACCGGGGTAAATACTCTGTATGGGGTGTACACTTTGTCGGGACAGCTTTAGACTTTAGACATCTTATGACATGTGTCGCAGCTGAACGGCTTTAATGACCACAAAACAACAATCGAATGGGAGTAAAGCAAAAAAGACCAAATAACAAGTGTCTAACACAGTATAGGATTAATGATTCTAAACAATTCCAATGTTTCCGCTCCAACAAAGAGCTAATTGAGTGTAAATCTGAAAAAAAAGCCATTTTTCTAATAATAATCTCACAGAACAACAAATTATCTGAAATGAATGCCGCAGCTTTGCTAAAAACCAGACTCTAAGTACGTAAACCTACACAGAAGGCAGAAAAACTGTGCAGAAAAGAGTGTCCTTGTAGAAGACAAAGGCCGAATTTGTGTGAATGCCTAAACCACGTCCACACAAACCGAAGGCGCGTCTTCCCGGTGCGGCATTTTAAAGAACCGTAAGCTCGTCGAGCCTCTCAACCTTTTCGAAGCAGAAGGCGCCGGTCCACGGTGTTAATGGTTGACATTATAACGTGCCCTCAGACATTAAGTTTTTGCGAAAAGAAATGTGTAGCTTGCTGCTGAAGTCACTGCTGATTAACACAAAAGCCACCGTTCTGATTACATTACTACAGTCCTTTATTTTCTGTTAATTAGCTGTTCATTTACTACAAATCATGCATAGTTTACTTTTTTAGTATAGTTTTTATTTCAGTTTTTTTAGTTAGTGGCTTCCATTCATTTTTAATGAAATCATTTCGCATGGTGCGCTAATTGTTTTTGACATCAGGTCCTAATTAACATTTGTAAAAATCACCCGTCTTGGAAATTAAAATATTGAAAAAGCGCCTTCTTTTGGACAAAAACCCAATGCATGTAACTGAAGGAAGCTTTAAGAAATCTGCTAGAAGCATAAAAATCCCCAAAAATATTGACTCGTGCTTTGCAAAGCGTCTAGCGCAGCCCACACACTGGTACACTGGTCACTCCAGCTCGCAGCCTGACTTTCCGAGACCTCGACCCCTTCCTCCGTGGACACCACCGAAGGCGTGTGGATTCAGGAAAAAGCCCGGTCTAACCCCTCGACCTCCCCCCAGACCTGCACCCCTACACTCCTCTACACCCACTGAATCCCACCTCCAACCTGCACTCCCTCTTTCTTTTTCTCACTCTCTCTCTCTTCCATTTGCTCATCCAGTTTGGGTTGCCAAGCAACTGCATCACACTCTTCCATAATTGGTTGGTGGCTGGTGGATTGTCCATGCCTGTTAATCTCTCTCTCTCTCTCTCTCTCTCTCTCTCAGCACCCCTCACCCCCCCTCTCTTCTCTCTTTCTTTCAGTTGCTAGGTGACTTTATCATGCATCCTTGCCTTGCCGTGCTATAATTGGCTGGCGTCATGGTTGCTGTGGCGTCAGGCCCGAGCTGGCCTTGCTTCATTCCTCCGACACTGTGTGTGTGTGTGTGTGTGTGTGTCCATGTCTAATGCCGTGTGCATGTGTGTGTGTGTGTGTCTTTGAGGGGGGTCCTATTGAAGGAAGATGGGGTGCTCTGGCCAATTACAGAAGACGGGTGTGAAACGGCCGCCTGTCTGGCACCTGAGGCCCCCACTCTTACCCCCATATCACACGCACACACACACACACAACACATTCACACACGTGCAGGTTGAGAATGTAGCTTTTCTCCAACAAGCCTTGAGGATAAGCTGCCAAGTGGTTTCGCTATTGTATGTTGCGAGTATTGGTCCCATATTCAGTCCTGGGCGAGGAGGACTCTGTGGAGTGAGTAGGAGGATCCACACATGCAGAGGCTCCAACGAAACATGGATGATTGCTTTGGTTCTTTACAGAGCTTGAAGTAATCTGCAGTAGAATCACATGTGCAGATTCTTTTTACAGCTGCTCCTGCTGTAGCAGCCCCCCCAAATATATTCTTGTTGGTGCATGAGGGTACTAACTTGCAGCCTGTGTCTTTTTTTGACCAAAAGAAGCTGGAAAAAGTCTTGGGCTGACTGGTTTCTTGCAGCATTATTAACCTATTTTGAACACCATGGCTGAATTGGAAGAGAATACCAAGACATATAGTGTGTGCTGCTTGCTCTGCACGTTGACAGACTTGTTGTTGTTGTTGTTGTTGTTGCTGAGTTTCAAATCGGGGCACCGCTGCCAGAAAAAATCACCCTTCTCAAAAAGCCTGCAACTGTCTGGTCAAATCTCTTAAAAGTGGGTGGTGTAAAGTCGGCCCTGAAGGAAGAGCGGAGTGCAGGTGCAAAAACGTGCACCCGCCACAGCTTCAGAATAAAGATTTGCCCGTTCCGAAGTTAAGTTTCGAGGTTTGAGAATGTTCTTCGCAAACATGTGCACAGATGGAGGTGTAGGAATTAGACTAATGATATGCCTGCCACATGGAGAGTGTTCCTCGCTTGGATGGATGTTGGGAAGTGGTTTGTCTTTACCATGGAGAAGATCCTGAGATCATCCACCACAGCTGTCTTCCTTGGATGTCCAGGCCTGTTTATGTGGCAGAGGTCACCAACGTGAATGTGTCTTTGTCCAAGGAATATATGGACCTAGCTTAACATTGTAGAAGTTGACAGAGTTTAATGTACAACCGGTGGAGTCATTGTCACTCCTCATGAAATGTGTTGTCATTTATTGTCACAAAAACTCTGACGATGATGAAACCCTAAATAATGAACCGCAATGAAATATAGATGAACCTGTAAGAGAAGCTGCAGTCGACCGGAATGATCACAAACAGACCAGAAAAACTCACAAGGGCGAGACGGCAACGAAAACCCCGGATCCCCGTCTGCCACTGCCCGCCTGAGATTTGACTGGAGCATTTGAATATGCAAATCCTGGAGGGCACGGCTCGCGATCTGGAATTCATCTGGTCCGAGAGCACCGCCAGTCTGTCAGTCGTGTTGTGTCTGCGGAGAGAGGACGGCTCCCGATCAAAAGAGGCGCCCGGGCTGTGGGGAAATAAAAAGGGGGAAGAGGGCACCGTTCGGCGTTTGGATGCTCCCGTAGCGCATCATCTTTTACTCGTCGTTGCATCACCTCGCTGTCAGGGCTCGCTCTGCACCTCAGATGCTAGGGCATGTGAAGGTGCGCTTTCTTCTGGTTGGATTGCTCTGGCGTGATCATTCAAGGTGATGAATTGAGACATTTGTGAGAGCCGGCTCACATTTCATACTCCTGTTGCCGTACGACGGCAGCACGGAGGAGAGAGGGATAGCTGGAAGTAGGGAAGACGAAGGCAGCTGTCAATATGTCTGCATGCAATTTTGGACATTTGGACTTTTTTTTTCCAACATGCAAATCTCAGTATAAAGGGTATAACAGCCTGGTGATGCAACCATTTTGCTGTTTGTCTGCTTTGTTAGCACATCAGAATCAAGGACACAATTGTCCCTTGCAAACAAAATTTCAATCAACACAGAAGCTGAGGTATTGGCTGCTAGGATAATTTATTTTTTTCTCAATTCTAATTCCAGCTTTTCATCACTTCTCCAGCTTTGGCACAGGAGGATGATGACTGAATTGATAATCCTGCCAACAAACTTCTGATTGGCCTTGATTATTATTATTTTTTTTGTTTCCCAGTCAGGGAGACCGCATCATTGAGCACGACACCAGGTTGCGTTCACCAGCTGGAACCAGCTTGTGAACAATTCCGTCATTCTCCGTTTATTTGCCGTTCATTATATCTCCGTTGCGTTGACTCGATGTGAAGAATGCTGCAAACAACTGGCGCGCGTCTATCGCCACCGCCTCGCAATGATTCCACATTACGTCCACTTAGCTCTGAATTGGTGCGTGTTTGTGTTTGTCTCCTTAAGAAGATTGGTGTGCGCTGTGATGGGAGTGGAGGGGCTGCCGGGACATCTGGCTAACTGACTGTAAGCTGCTGTATTACTCCCCATTAAGAGTCATTAAGAGCCCCAATTATAGTTACCACCCCCCAGTTCACACGCAAACACAGTCGGGGTTCTGCAATTAGGTTGGGACAGTTTTTTTTTTTTTTTTTTTCCAACACGGTGCACGCGGTAGAGAAAGGTCTGCGTTTTTTGAAAATGTCTGGAATTAAATTGAATTAAACAACGACTCGGCTGGCGTCTGAGCCGTGTCCTTGTTCATTTAAATGAGGCAGAGGGCTCTGAAACACAAAAAAAAAAGGTCATCAACAAAAATATTGAACCTGGCCGAGCTTTTGCCACCAACCAAAAATCACACAGTAAAAAAAAAAAAAACGTGCTTTGCAATCACATACGTTTCTGGAAGACGCTGATAAGCAGTCGGACCCTTGATTTCCTGGACCATCTTAACACCGCTGATACCTGTAGCGACACGGCCCCCCCTGCTTTTTTTCAACCAGTGCCAGCCTTCAGGGTTTGAAGCAAAATGAACAAAATTGAAAGAAGCTTCGCAACAACACGCACAATTAGGGAGGGACATGCCAGAGGAGAAACATTTCAAGGCTTTTTTGTTGCAGGAGGTTGAATTTAGCAAAACGGGAAAAGGCTTTGTCTGCCCAAAGGACGGAACAGAGACACTGAAATACATTTGTGCATGAAATACAACAAATTGCTGCGGAGTGACATATAATCCACAGCGGTTTAACATTGTAGATGTTCGAAGCTCAGTTTTAACGAAGCCAAAAGGGGCGGACTTTACTCTCTATGATTGTTCGCCCCGGCATACTCGGTGTCTGGTGTTGATCGAAGGTCAGATATGCTGCTTTATCTCCTAACTCGACACACACACACACACAGAGCAAGAAAAAAAACACTCTCTCATACAAGCATTTACACAGTGAGACATCATCAGGTCCCATCTGAAGACAGTCTGCTCCTACACACTGCACACTACACACACACACACACAGCTGGAAGGCTTTCTATCATGGAGAGATAACTACAGGCTGAGAACAATAGACCATCTCTTCTCCCATCTGGTGAACCGGGGGATGAAACTTCATTTACATTTCAGATCCCCCCACCTCGGGGTGTGTATGTGTGCGTGTGGGCGTTGGAGGGGGGGTGGGGGGGAGGTGGGGTGGTAACAGAGGGAACAAAACGAGATTCATTTCAGGGTGAATTTAGGATTATGAATTAACACACCGCACCGCTGAAAGACTTCATTTACAGCTAATTGAGTGTGTTGGCTCATTGAAATGGCTGTTGTGTTAAAACTGGCCCGCCTGGCCGGCCCCTGGGCTCCGTGTGTGTGTGTGTTTGTGCGTGTCCGTGTGTGCGTTTTGGGAAAAGCCAGGGGTGGTAACCTGTTCATTAGTGAACAGCTGTAGTTTAGATGTGTGAAATTAGATGCAGAAATTATAATAAAATGTGACACCTTCTCCTTTTTCTTTCTCTCTCTCTCTCTCTCTCACTCTCTTTCTCTCTCGCTCCGTCTTCCTCTCTCAGGTGAGAAGCCCTATAAGTGTTCATGGGAGGGCTG
Organism: Chelon labrosus; assembly: GCF_963514085.1. NCBI lineage: Eukaryota > Metazoa > Chordata > Actinopteri > Mugiliformes > Mugilidae > Chelon > Chelon labrosus. The sequence continues at coordinate 9,192,046 of NC_140341.1, forward strand.
CGAGTGGCGCTTTGCCCGCAGCGACGAGTTGACACGACACTACCGCAAACACACCGGAGCGAAGCCATTCAAGTGCAACCACTGCGACAGGTAAACACGCAGGCTTCCTCATGTACAAACAAAATACACAGTGCAATTTATGTTAGAAGGACATTCCTCCCTTCCCCCTCTTTCATGGAATGGACACACACAATCCAGGCAAGTCTACAAATCTAAAATACCTTCATGTAAATATACAGGGCACAGACACTTGCATAGCATAACTATTTTCAGTGACAAATCCTTCACGGAAGATATTTTTGATTTTATGACACAAGGAAAGCACAGGATCAAATGATAAATTAAGGTAACATGTTTGTTGGTTTTTAGTGATTCTTGGATTAAACAAAGCTATTGTTAAGCAACACAAGTGCTTCTGCTGCCCTGACAAGTCAAAATGACCCTGTAATTTGTTGTTTTTCAGTTACATAATGAACTTTTTAGAAAATAACTAAAGGTGCCCCTTGCCACTTCCTATTTTCTACCATTTATTGGCCAACTACAACTCCAAAAGATAAGATGTTGTAAATTGCAGATATGTCTTCAGTTGAGTACATATGTACTTTCTCTTGCTTTCAAATTTGGGAATTTGGGACAGGGAACGCCACATCGTACGAATGTACCCATACACATAATACTTGACTTATTTTGGTTATTCAGTTGGTTGAATCAGCCGTAAGTCATAAGAATGATGTTTCTAGGCAACTGCTGGCGTCTAGAAGCCACCGAGGCTTAGCAAACTAAGGTGAAAAAATGTAAAGGCGTGATGAAAGGTCTAAGCCATTGGGAACGTGAACGTTTGTCATTTCTGAAAACTGCCGGTAAGCACAACACAAGTCAAGAACTCAGACCTTACCCAAATTTTTCACTCGAGGTTGTAAATAGAACAAAAGAGGTCATTCATGTGGACTTTTCTTCATAAACGTAAACATAATGTCACGATACGTAGCAAGGAGGTAGGACCCAAGTGCAAGACACAGTCTGCAGAAGCAGGATGAGCAACTCAAAGGAAATGTAATGATGAGGGGGAGGTGCTGCGGAGATAAGCAGGTTTAACAAGTCCAACAAAAGGCAAGATTCAATCAAAGAGCAACAGGGTATTCCAAAACAAAAACAAAAACCAAGTGACACAGAGCCAGGGGAAACAGCTTCGAACAACTGGAAAATAAACAGGTTACTCAACAGATGACTTGACAAGGGGAAATAGAAGACTATATATACACTGAAGCTAATTAGGCACAGGTTTTGGGTCATGGGTCATAGGTTGCTTAAAAAGTTCTCACAGTAAGAAGATGTGACGTTGGATTGTAGTTTTAGAAATGTTGAAACCTTGGTAATAAAGCTAGAAGCTACAGAAAACTACTTGCCTTTGTCACAAGTGATTACGTCCCCTAATAGCTGCCTTATCTTGCAAGCTAGTCCTACTAGCTCCAGTGCTGGCCTGTTGAGTTTGTATTACGTACAGTATATCTGTTGCTAGCTACTAAGCTAGCCAAATCACCTGGGTTTCTTCCAGTTACAGATGTTTTTGAAGCCAGAGAGGCAACTTTATGTAGGGTTCAGGACTGGCTGTTCCTCAAATGGCTCCAAAAATAAGGCAGTCTAGGAAGGCATCTTTGAAAGTCTAGGCTAGCCTCCTTTGTGCTAAGCTAGGCTAAATACATCAGGGGGTTACCTCACTGAACGCTCAGAAGATTTAAAACAAAATGGTCAAACTGACAACTGGTAAAACAACAAATAATCTTGCAAATCGTTTGTTTTCTCTATAATTTCCTCATCCTTCTCCATTAAACCAGTGGAGTGATGGGAACAGTTGGCCACGACATCACAGCACAACAATTTCTTTCCCGACCAGAATTATCTCTGAACATTGCTTAGTAATGCATCCAGAACAGCAGGGAGTCAGTCACTGAGTCTGACAAATGATAAATAAAACAGCATTTTCTTTTTCATCCTGCCTCGTTCTACATGAATCTCGTGCGGCTTCCAGACTGTGTAATAATCTGCAACAAATTTCACTCTCCCTCTCTTCTTATGCACAAAGAAAATCCCTTACACAAAAAACAAAAATAAAGAGACGAAATACTGCGAGCGAGTCAGTTTGACGTTTTGAAGGCGCGTGAGCATTTTAAGAAAAGCAGCCGTGTGCAGGAAGCGCTCAGGCGAGTTCTTATCTGGCGGGATGATAAAGATTCAAGGCTGTTGCTTAGGGTTTAGCAAATTTAATGATAAGGAATGTTATAATCTTAAATTTAGATTGTCCCTAATGAACTCACCGCATGGGACAACCAGGTGAATCTGTGTGGGGTAAATGTTTCAGACTGCATTATTATTGACCTTCAATTCATGCAATCTGGTTGGTGGTAAAAGATTTTGCATCAACACATCATGCAGCATTGTGTCTATTTCTAGTCCAGCCAAGGACAAGCAGATGGAGAGGTGTCGGTCTTTCGGCAGGCCAGTGATTTGGTAACAAGAGACCAAGTGATATTAAGGAAATTCAGCGAGTTGTAGCAAGAAAAGTCCTCAATGACCTAAATTTTGGAGGTACCAATTTGAACTAATCTTAATTTTGAGTCAGTGCAACTGACGTGACAACAAATGGGGGGGGGTTGATACCATTGACTTACATATGACTCGAACACGAAGATCCACAAACCACAAAGAAGCATTGTTGTCTACTTTGGTTCCTGCCAATAAAATTCACCATGGTGATATTGGGCTTGGACCGTCGGGTAAACCAAAATGAAGCGGTGGCGTTGTTGTTTTCTTTTGCAAACAGGGAGCCGTGACAGCAAGAGGGCCTGGCTGTCTCCATACGTGAGCAGTATTTTTAGGTTTTGGGGTGGAACAACGACAAGAGGGTCACCAAAGCCTGGAACGTCCATTAGCGACCAACTGTCAGCTACAAAGTGACAAACAAATTTCTTTCTCATGTGGATGGGCCTTGAAACCAAAGCCAAAACTAAATCTTCTGCTAGACGAAAGCCAGGGATGGTGTTTGTGAGTCTGTTGAGAGTCACTGTTTGGTGTTTGGTCCTCGAGGTAGGCAGAGAGTTGGTGTTTTATGTGTGTGTGTGTGTGTGTGTGTGTGCTTACTCATGCTCCTGCGCTGGCAGTTAAATGGATTCTGGCTATTGGCAAGCAGGTCGCAGCTAATTGAGTGGCACCAGATGCCAGCTCTACATACGCTCTCTCTGTATATGTGTGTGAGTGTCGGCGCTACCTCTCAGAAGAACACCACACACACACACACACACAAAAAACTTTTGCCCTAGAGACAGTGTAATTGGCTGTTGGTGGTTCCCTCTAGTTAGGGTTTTAGAAATAAACCCCCCACTCACCCCCCAAGAAACCTGCTGGAAGCTTCTAATCCAGACTAAGAGCTGGGACTGCATTAGCTCCTTTTTGGCAGACGCACAAATGTGCAAACAAGTCGAGCACAGTGACGTTAAAATGCAAAGTCATATTGACTCACATGAAGATTCAAATATCCAGACGTAACAAGCACGTTTGGATACACAAAGGCCTAGACATAAGCTGATTCAACTGTAAACACGGCTGCCTACCTCGGGCTCTTAAAAAAGGCCTGATCCAAGTCCGCGGCTTCTTCAAATGTCCCATGCGCCGCACTGACAGTGGCATTTGATGAAACTCTTCCCTCCTGTGCCCATATTAAGACAAGTGAACTCCAACTATCAAAGGTATCCCTGGTCATTAACGGACACTAGTCAAGCAGGTTTCTGATCATCCAGTTGCCTTTCTTTAACGTTTTTGGATTTACCATGACCTGGATGACTGAGAACCTTCACAGACATAACTCTCAAGGGGTTTTTCAGAAATATACGATTAGCCACAACTTGCTAAATCACCTGCTGAATTAGCTCTGACACTCCATTTCGTGGACACCATAAGACCTCCGAAGGTGACCCGTCGAATCAGGGATGGTAGAAGCAAGCTATAAGTCAGAGATGAGGCCTCCTTGGAGCTGACTTGTTTTTTCAGCATATCCCTCTTGTCCCAGGCTCTAAACCTCATTACTGTATTTGGGATAAGCGGTTATAGATGATGGATCCCTCAGATGCTTGATCAAATTGAAACCTAGTTCCCAGTTACATCTAAAAAGCATTCTGATTTTATTACAGCTTCCATTTGACCTGTAGTCTATCATCTTCAATATACAATGTAGCCCTACTGATAGATTATAGTACAGTGTTTTGAAGGATTAAATATGAGAAGCGTTTAGTTTCAGTTCATGAATTATCCGGTAGCTGTAATTCAGCATCTCAGAGTTGTACTTCTTGTTGTCTTGTTGTTCTTTTTGTTGTTTTGATGTTGAGATGCTTAAACCTTGACTAGATACAACTAGAAATTGTAGTGTTGGTCCATGACTTTAGACTAAAATGTTCCATTTTATTCATTGATGGTCCTCAGAAGATGAATCCCTAAAGACTTCAGAGATCTCCTGACCTTTCCTCTTGGTCTTTCCGGTGCTTGTTGACATGTCTTGATTCTAAATAAAGTGTCTTAAGGGGTTGAACTCATTAAAACTGCCGCAGACATTCAGGATTTAATGTCAAACTGTGGTGATCCCTCATCTTTTCATCGTTGTGGGCATCTAAGTTTCAGTTTGTCCTCCACTATAGTTCATTTCTCTTTCAGTGCTTAAAGTTTAAAATAGTGTTACGCCCCTCTGCACCTCCACCTCTGGTCTTGCAGTGGTAGGGTTTGCGCTTAATCACCTTAACCAGCCACACCTGAGGAGATGCGAATAAAAGGTGTTGTTGCAGAGGCCTTAGACGACCACTTCCCAGCTGCAGAACTCGCCATGTCTCACCTGTCCCCTTTTTAGTTTCTCTTTTAATGAAATACACCCCCAAGTTGGACCTTTATCTGTTACTGTTTTAACCTTCAGTAGAAAATCATCTCTAGGATATTGTAGTGTTGGTCAACCACTTACAGTCTAAAATGTCTCAGAAGCCATGGTCCTCAGAAGATGATTCCCTCAAGAGATCTCCTGACATTTCCGCTTGGTGCCAGTGCTTTTTGACATTTGTGATTCAAACTGAAGTGTCTCAAGAACACTTATCTCATTAAATTTGTTGCAGACATTCAGGGTTTTCATGAACCTTGTTCTATGGGCGCTCAAACCACATGGTGGATAGAAACGTGTTTCAAATAGCCAGGGTGCATCTTGGTTTGTACAGTAGTGGATAAATTCATACAGATTAATACGCACAAACACATGCACACATCTGTGGTAGGTGGAGCCGATTATTACCATTAGAATGGCCAAAAAGTGGCAGCCATGGAGAGGTTAACATTAGCTGGACTGTCCAATGTGACACAATTTCTCCTGGGGAAACACACACACACACACACACACAGTCTGTTATTAATCCTGCCTAATCAAGCGGGGACCCCCTGATGTTTCCATGGAGCTGGAAGGAGGAGGATGAGGACAATAAAAGAAGTGAGGAGGAGGAGGAGGAGGAGGAGGAGGAGAAGGGAGAGTTTTTAGAGGGGAAAAGTGGAGGATAAGAAGGAGGTGTGTGTGTGTGTACACCGGGGAGGAGGGACTTACCAGCTGGTTTGGCTGCTCCGTCCCCCCCTCCCAGTGGTGACACAGTAACTGGTTAGGCCATCTGTCCGGTTACACACACACACGCATAGACACACGCACTCACAGGTGTGTGTGCATAGAGTGGGTAACTCGCTGTAAGAGTGAATTAAAGCATCCGCACTGAAACGTTAAAACAGCAGAAACCGCATTTAGATTTTTAGTTGTGTTTATTCACTTGTCAAAATTTAATACCAACAAAGTTTTTAGATGTCTTTGTTTCAACAGCTTATCCCAACACGTCTTTGTGGTTTGGCGACAGATAGCAAATAAAGTGAATCCTCTACACGGCCTACAATGCTAGTGCAGAGATTTACAGGTTTTCAAATGTGGCTGAGAAATATCAACTGTACCCATTAGCTGGGGCTAATGTATGATCAGTTACACTGGTATGAAAAAAAAAATACATTCTTAATTTTGTTGTCACAGGTTTAGTGGTTAAGTTTGTTAAGGTAAACAGTTAAACATGAGTGTGTCTGAAAGTAATGGAGAATAATGGAGGCTAGATGTTTAGATGTAGAGTTCAGTCTCTCTTAAACATCATGCTATTGTAATTTCAAACAGGTTAAACTTTATTTCGAGTAAACAGTAATGGTTTTATTCAGTAACATGCACAGTAAGAGAAAAGTGATATTCTTTGGCGATTAGACCCAATCTTGGTGTCATTATATTTTAGGAGGACATTGTTTTTTTTGTTTTTTAGGGGGTTTTCAATGGAAATTGGATAGCTATATGGAGCGATGCGCTAACGGCTAACAATCGGAGTCGAGGTGGTTTTTATTTTTTTCATCGCTCCAATGACAAGTTGACGTGTCAACTCATTTTACGTATTTGTTTCACCTGTTCATTTTTGACATATAACAAGTCAACGATCACCCGAGCAAAACTTCCAACGGCAAATCGCCAACAATGCAACCGACCGCTGTTTTGTCGCTTCCTGTTTGAACGTAGCATAAGGCCATGAATAGCATAGGAAAAACCTCTGGTTCTAGAGACTGGACTGGTGGTGGTGATGAGACGAAGAAGAAAGTTCTGGTGATCTGGATGGAGAACACAAGATTGGTTGATTGAGATCATGGCAAAATCTGAACGTATAAGCTGCAAGTTCTTGTGTTCTGTTGAGAAGAGAGAACAGGAAGAGTTGTGAATGAGTGAAGATAAAGGTAGTGTCCCTGATTGAACTTCATTTCTTTACCATCAAATCCTGTAGCAGCACAGTGTATTTTTTTTTTAAAAAAGTATGATGTGCTCAAGAGGGAGATTTGCCGTTTCAAGTCTTTGGTTTAAACATTAATATATGTTCACACATGCAAATCTTGCAGCTTTATGAAAGGACTTAACTTTCACAAGTTATAAATATGCAGTCGTCTGGTCAGGGTTGTGCTTTAAGCTCATCGGCTCTCATTTGAATGTGTGAGACTGGATTCTTTTTTAAATTTTCAGCTGGCTTCTCGTTTCAATTTACTGCGCTTTCCATTAGTGATTTTTCCTGCAGGATCCGTAGAGAATGAATCACGGTGGAAACAAAAGCCTCTGCTGCAGAATGACAAACTATTGAGTCTCTGGCTCTTTCGGCGTCTGCTTGTATCTGGATTGAACAACAGCCTGCCTAAACACACACACACACACACACACAGACTCAAACACACACACAGAATAGGCCTGACAAATTAATAATGAATAAAGCCTCTGGCAAATTGAATTTTTAATTTCTCATTTTAGTCTCGCTCACATTTTGTTTTGCCTCTCCGTCGGTCGTATCATTTTGTGATTCATTTTATTGTGGATGTTCAGCTTTAATGTCCCCACAATTAATAAAGTGATAAAATGAAAATGCTTGTGACGTACTGCGAATCTTATATCGTATATCACAATCGTCACCGGCACCTGGTTTTTATGTCTCTCTCGCATCAGGTGCGGCCGGTCCTGAGTTAAATGGCCCGGCATTAGGAAGCACTGCCAGCCTGCCTGCATCAGTGTCCGTGCTCACGATGCATATCTAATTAGTTTCTACAGTAGTATTTTACTCTGAGCTGGAGGACTGACTGCGGAGCCGTGGAGGTCTGGCTGTGATTTATGGCGCCGTTTGGGCCGTATTTAAGAAATCACCGAGGCTGAGTTGGCCTGTATTCGTCTTTATATCTGGGTTTCTCTGGTGTGGCATAATGAAGCAAGACAGCTTAAACTCAGTGTAGATTTCAAATGAAATGGTTTGAACTCCTTGTAATTCTATGTCACTAGATTTGTGTGTTAAGAAGTGAGCTCGCTTTCTGGCTACTTTGTTCGGTCTGTCGGAATTGTGTAATTGTAAATCACACATTATCAACCCCGGTTCCACTGCTCTTTATTCTGGATTGGTTTCACCTGTGAAATGAACTGATGCAGAGGATTGTGAGGAGTCAATTTGTTTTTCATTAATGCTAAAGTAGTAGCCAGACTCACTCGCGTTTTGCCCTACTTCCACAAGTTACAAACAAATGTTGAATTATACTCTTCACTTACTTACTTATTTATTTTTTCCAGCCCCCGACGATCCTACGGGGCCACTTCACGGAGCATGTTCGGCGAAATTTTGGCAAAAGTCGCCATTGTCAAATGTGAACCAGGATGTAGAAACAAAAATAAACCCGACCGGCAAAAAAGACACAGCGCCGACTAGTGTCTGGGAGGTGTTTTTACAGAGCGAGCCAGACTTACGAGGCACAAGTATAAATGGCTTGGTACCGGTGTAGGCTACGTTCGTAAGTTACGGCATCTATGTCCCGCGGTACTATAAATGAGCCTTAAAGGGGAATTACATTTTTTTTACAACCTGGACCTTATTTCTGGCATAAAATACAATTGTTTACTCACCCATATAACTTTGGCGTCATTTGGAGTCGTTTGAACGATATTTAGATCAACGCATATCCGTATAGTGGGAGTGGCTGGGGCACCGAAACGCAGCATCTAAATAACACATTATCTGCTGCAAAACTCGTTCATTTCACCAATATTTTGTTATGATACGCTAGTGCTATTCCCCGTTGAGGCCGGAGTTACCTGTTATCATCATCTGGGGTCTGTAGATTGACCTACTAACCTCTGACCATCTCTGAGTGCCACGCGCACCCCGCACGTTTACCTGTGATTTGCTACTGCTAGTTTTTTGCAACATTACTGAATATTTTTACGATTCCGAGGTTGTGGACACCTATGTTGATGATGGATGTCCTTACCATTTTGAGCCAGAGTATGCGGATGAGGAGCTGGTTGAAAGGAGAGGAACAGCTGGCCAAAGAACAACAAACCGCTGCATGTCCGCGAATAGATAACAGGTAACTCTGGACTCAACGGGGAATAGCATTAGCGTATCATAACAAAATATTGGTGAAATGAACGAGTTTCGCGGCAGATGATGCTTTGTTTAGAGGCTGCGTTTCGGTGCCCCATTCACTCCCACTATATGGATATACACGGATCTAAATGTCATCCGAACGATTCCAAATGACACCAAAGTTATATGGGTGAGTAAACAATCATATTTTATGCCAGAAATAAGGTCCAGGTTGTTAAAAACGGTAGTTCCCCTTTAAATGCACTCAGGGTTGCAAATTATGCTATGTTCAGATATTGCAAGATGTTCGCCATTGGCTAGTTTATGGCGAAGATTAGGTACTGTGTAGCGCATGTTAAAAACAAAATGCCAGCTCTGCATCTATAGAGCGCCGAAGAACTCTTCAAATGCTGCACCAATTTTCTCTTATGTTTCAATTAAAAAAATACACCTCATTGCATGATGGATCATTCGGTCTGCCAAATATAGACATGTTATTCTAACAGCTACACAGAGCCCGTGGATACTTCAGTTGGCCTCGCAGTGTGGAGCATCCTCAGCAAACACACACACACACACATAGAGACAATGTTTAGTCTGGAAGTGTGGAGCATTTCCAGCAAATACACATTGCCGGTGGGGAGTTCAAGGAGCCTGGGATTATGGAGATTTCCCATAAATTACACAGAGCCAGTGGGTATTTCAGGGGGCTGAGACTGTGTCACATTCTCAGCTAATACACAGAGGCCGGCAGCATCAAGCAACAACACTTGCCAGCCTTGTAATATTATGGTTATTTTGTGCAAATCTCCTATGAAATGGGACTAATTGCCCCTGTGTACGTCTTTACATTTGTTATTTATGTAAATTCTTGCCTCTTTTATTCTTTAGACAAGAGCTTACATAAATTTACATGTATTCGTTAAATCCTCTTTAAATTCTGCATATTCTGCTGTGATATAATTCTCATATACTGTATTTATTTTTCAGATATATATATGTGGTAATTGAATATTTATGACATGTTTTTTCTGTTTTTTTCTGCAGGTGTTTCTCTCGGTCGGACCACCTGGCCCTGCACATGAAGAGGCACATCTGAGGGGCACGGAGGAAAGGAGTGGGAGAGGAGGAGCAAGAAGAGGAGGAAGAGTAGTAGTAGTAGGAGGAGGAGGAGGAGAGATAAGAGGAGGAGGAGGAGGAGGAGGAGGAGGAGGAGGAGAGAGGGATGGGCAGTGAAGCTACCAACCGCCCCGCCTCGTTCACCCCATCTGAAAACCATCTGGCTCACATACAACGGCCATCGGAGACGGGGACCTGGAGGAAGACGAGGAGTAGCTAGATTGTTGTTTTTCTTTAAAATTACACGCTCACATTCGCAATAGAGAACACTTCACACAAACACACACACAAACACCCGTTTTTGGATGCATCATCCCGGTGAACCCCAGCCGCTCTCTCATGCAGCACTGGGGGCTCGGACACTGCCAACTTTTACTCAACTCGCTTGATGAAACATTACGCCGCCTTTCTTTCTTTCTTTCTTTCTTTCTCTGTATACAGTGTGTTTAAAACTTATCGGGTCACTTTGAATGAGGACAACTTTAAATATCCATATAGTCAGCTGTTAGTGCTTTACCGGCTTTTGAAATCCAATACTCAGCTTCCTTTCTTTTGCTGTTGGTGTTTCTCATACACACGGATCACAAGAAACCATCACCTGCCGCAGTCAGCTTCAGTAATCTATGTGAAGAAAACAACAATGCCAAATCTGCAGGAGAGAGACTGTACGGATTGACTCCTAGCATGGCTGACAATCGAAACCCGGGGCTCGGACACTGGGTGCACCCTTGGGACTTTTGGTTCAGCGGGTGCTGCTGCAGCTCTCAGGCTCTCCTCCAGTGGGTGTTTGCATCTCTCACCTTCACTGAGACGCCTGCCGCCTCCGCGGGCCATCTGACAGAAATGCGCAGCGACACTTTCTTCCCTTTTTTTCTACTTAGAGGACGATAATTCTTCTTATTGTTGTTATTAAAAAAAAGAAAAAAAGAAATGACACTTTGTTCTTTTCTCTCTTGGAGAAAACGTCTTTAGACTCACTGAAATGTGTTTGAGGAAAAAAAAAAACTTAAAAATCCAAGATGACTTCAACAGAATGTGTGGGATGAGGAGGAGAGAGCGTTGTTGGTCTTTTAATCCCCATGTGCGCCGACTCTGCATCTGCAGTCTGCGAGCAACCAGCGGATGAACAAAAAAAAAAGCAGAATCAACTCTGTACATGTTTTTTTTTTTTGGACTAAAATAAAAGCAGGAAGCAGAGAGGTCTTTTGTGCAGCTCTTTCTGCCCTGCGACTCACTGCAGCTGAGAAACAAAAAAAAAAAAACCCTGGTAAGACCTCATGTGGTCCAGTCAAGCAGAGGACTCGCTAAAACCTGGAAACCTGCTATCTGGTTCGAGTTTTTTTGTTAGTTTTTTTGTTATTTTTTTCTGTGTGGTTTTTTGATTCTGAAAATCATCCCGAGTGCTTTCACAGACTCTCTGGGATCCGCCTGGCAGCACCGCAGGGCAAGACCGAACGCCGAATAGCAGCTTTTTTGGCTATTCACGTGGGACTGAAAACGCCAACCGACCTTCTCGTGGCGATCATGAACAGACGCGG